>NC_068417.1:4145814-4808314 GCF_023724105.1 Carassius gibelio | reverse complement strand
ATGACCTGAGTGGTATAAATGCTGTTGTGACACTGGAAACAAGCACGGGACTTTTGGTGGAAAACTTAAAGGAAAACTGGACCAGGGGCTAAATCGGTTGTTTTAGGTGTAACCTTTCCTCTCTCTTTGGTTCAACGTAAACCTTTAATAAAAATCCCCTTTTTCAATGAACCTTTGCCTGCCTCTGCCTCTATGTTATGTTTACACACGTAACACACTGGACCGCTGATCCACTAACAGAAAACATGATCTGGGTTCAGACCATCTCTGGATAGTTTTATTTAACTGATGTCTGTGTTGATGCAACAGTAATTCTGCAGGTTCAAACAGGTGTGTGTGTGTGTGTGTGTTATCAGTGATCCTCTCCTGACACACATCATATGTTTGTGGCCTGTAATATATCTACTGTAGTAGATCTACAGCACTGATCTATATATGACTGAATCACTCATCACATTCTAAACTTCCAAAAGTCACTGGAGCCACCAAAGTGTTTGATCAGTCATCTTACTATTCTCTACCAGCAAAGAGCACCATTGAGTCAAATGCAAACCGCTGACCAAAAATCCTCCGATTTGAAGCAAATCAATCAAACAGAATTATTTTTTAATGTTGTGTGTATGTAAATTCATTTTTACTTCATATTATCTGCAGAGTTTATGGTCTTTTTGGGCAGGATAAGTAATAATTTAAACCGTTTAGGTGTGTGTGTCTCCTGCGCACTGACAACACAGGTATCTGATCCAACACAAAATATAGCCTATTTCTTTATATACGTAATTATTCAGGAATTATTAAATATGAACCTAATAGTATCAGAAATTGATTTTAATATACAATGAATAATACAATTGTTTCTGTTAATATCAGTGTTGGGCAAGCTACTTGGAAAATGTAGTGAGCTAAGCTACCAGTTACTTTACAGTAAATGAAGCTTCACTACACTGAAGCTACCCCCCTGGGAAATGTAGCAAGCTTAGCTACATCAACAGTAGCTTGCTACATCTAAGCTACTTTTAAAATTAAATTTTTATGTTGAACACGTTTTATTGCAAGTCAATGCTATCTCAGTGCTTAAAACTGTCAGTCAAACAGATAGGCAGGTGTAATTGTTTAGTTTAATAGTTTTTTGTGTTCCTTATCAATTTGGCAACAAAAACAATCAAAATACATGTAATTGACAATGTGCGCACAAGTAAGTGTATGCATCTATTGCATGGGCATGCTTAATATACTGTAGGTATTTGCATCACAAAGTGCAAGAACTCCAAACAGTAAAAAAAATGGCCAGGCTGGACCCTGATAATTTTTACAAGCAGCATCTGAAAACATATTTTCTTTCTGTTATCTTGGTCAGTGTCATGTACTTGTCGAGGTACGGCCACGGCGACTCACTCGTCGGGATTAACTGTTCTCCGACCTCATCTTATGCCATCATTTCATCAAATATTTTTTTTTTGCGTGACTGGCTAAGGAGTGGTACCATCCGGAGCAGAAGGAGGCGGTAATGCATCATAAAGATGGTTGGTTGCTGTCCACCGTTAACACGAACAAGAAGTAGCGCCTTCGCGTCACTACTGATCCAGGATCAGCGATCTTAGCAGTTGTATTTCCCGATTTGAGTTTGAGCTTCAGAAATGCTTGCGAAAATGTAGCTTGTGTGGAAGCTACCGCACTACTTGGTAAAAAAAAGAGCTTCGCTACTGAAAAGCTATTTGATTCAGAAAGCAGCGAAGCTACGACCAAGCTACTGAGAAATGTAGTTAAACTATTAGCTTCGCTGCTCCACTGCCCAACACTGGTTAATATTGTTCTTTACTAAAATGAAAAGCTTAATTTATATTTTATATATATATATTATAGCTTAATTTCATGTATGTACTCTCTGTATTCAGTTATTCTCTGGATAAATTATGGTGTGTATAATTTTAATGTCCTGATTGAGCAACATCTATTTCAGACTAGAGGTCTTCACAGTGCACCCGAGACCCGTCGACCCGAACGGGTTCGGGTCTATATTTTAAATGATCAGCCGGGTCCGGTCCGAATCTATTACCTCGGGTCCTGGGTCTGTTTAACATTGTGTGTAATGCCCGTGTGATCATCAGACTCGGGGAACACCCGGCTGTGATCAGACACTGCTTGTTTTTTTGTAACTTGCCACTTGTAAAAATTAGGAAAAGAAAAGTATGAGCCAAAAAAAGCAAGGTTTCTATGGCAACCAGTGAGGGACACTATGACTTCGACAGCCAAACCGTGCTTTACATTTTCTCCCATTTTTATAATAATATAAATGAATTGTTTAATCAAATTTTTAGTGGTCAGATTCAGACTCGAAGCAGAGCAGAGAACACAGAGATGACAGACAGAGCAGCCATGGCACTGAACGAGCGATCATTATTATAGTTCAAAAGGGCAAACAGTCTAAGTTATTATCAGAGTTAACTCAAGTCAGAATGTACATGTGCACAGTTGCATTTGTCATCCGTCACCGTGACATCAAGTGGACTTTTGAAGCTGAAATAATGAGTGGATTGAGCTTGGACTTGGAATAACGCGAAAAATAACATGGATAACTTTCTTGTCGGAGGATTGTAAATGCATCACAGGCAGTCAGGTACAAAGAAGAGAGATTATGGCTCCTTAAATTAGGTAAGACAAAAAGGTTTTTTTTTGCAACAGGTTTATTGGCTTGCAATAGCAATTTAAGGTGGAATATGTTTCAATCGGGTCCAGTCGGGGCTTTGTCTTCCAGATGGGCTTGGGTCCAGCTTTTGAAATAATAGACTGGTCTGGGTCGGTTCAGTCTAGTACATTACGGATCTCTTTCAGATTCTGGCACAAATTTTTGGACCCGTGAAGACCTCTATTTCAGACTCTCCTCAATCGCGCAAATATGTTTACTGGCATTAGCTACTGTTTCCATGTAAAATGTTGTATGCTAAATTAATAATAATTTAACCCCAATTTAAATCATTACCTGCTTCAAAATGAATGATGTTAACGAAATTCTTGTTGAAACATTTACAGTTAGCACCTACTCTACGAATAAAAACACTATAACAGAATTATAAAAACAATAAATAACTGTTCAATGCGAATAAAGATATGTGTTTACGAAGCATAAATCTTTTTACAGATTTCAGAATGAGAACTTTGTCATTTGTTATAAGTTGAGGTCTGAGGTCTGAGTGTCTGTCTGATGTTTATCGTGTTCATAATGTTCTCTACCGTAATGAACGTAGCTTTTTAATAAGTAGAGGAAATTCCCTGGAGTGTTTGCATTGTAAGAATGTACAATGATACTTCAGATTTAAAAACACTGACTTATGTGATGTCTCATTAAAATGATACAATTTCTTATTATTTCAATAGAACATTTACACACACACAAGGGATTACCAATATGGTGATTCACTTTCATGACGTCATGATCAATGCAGTTCTCTATTCTAGATCAGTGATCTACAGTGTTGTGAATCTGAGCTTGATGGAAATGAATGTACAGTGCATTCAGTAACTTTTAAACAGTCAGGATAACTCCTCACACTGAATATTTTTCATGGGAATTGTCCAAAATAACAAAATCATAAGTTAACTATCGAGGCACAGAAATACTGAATACCAGCACATCTGGTGACCCAAAATGTCTGATTAAGCTGTAACTTTTAACACAACTAAACTGTGCAGACATTTATCATCAAAACAACAGAAGCTGCAGAATCTCATCTTTCATGTTTGATCATTTTGAACATTTTTAATGCAATAAATTGTATACCTTACTAAATTAAGAGAAATAATATACTAATATTTGTATATAATGTAAATAATTTACACGTGTATAACTTATTTAGCATTATTTCATCAGGTCTCACCTCAGCGTCTTGAGTTGACAGTTTGTATCCTGTAGTAAATCACTGAGCAGCTTCACTCCTGATTCTCCAGGATCATTTCCTGTGAGATCCAGCTCTATCAAGTGTGAAGGGTTTGATCTCAGAGCTGAAGACAGAGCTTTATAACCTTCTTCACTGATACAGCAGTCTGAAAGTCTATTAGAGAAAGATGTTATTCTTCATTATAACACAGATTGTTACACAAGTACATGTTCTAGAATGAAAAAAAAAAAAAAGGTGCACTACATAAATTTTTGCCTGAATTGACTCCTTTCACAGTAAAGCTGGGTAAAGTTATATATTGGTGAACGTAATCTGCAATTCTTGCATTTTAATTTCCCACAATTATAACCTTCAGTTGCAATCAAAATTACTCAGTCACTCAGAGCTTTTCTGAAGATCCAGGATAAAATAAAAAAATGCTGATGCATATTAAAAAAAGAGATATTGTCTATATAATGTAACATTTGAGTGACAAGATTTTATAATAACAAAATTATGTAACTTTATTATAACCTTCTTCAGTAATACTGCAATCTGAAAGTCTTCAGAAAGAATAAATAAAACACATTAAAAACATTTATTGCACCATTAGGATATTAACAATTCCCATCATCTCCAAAAATCAATCTGTTTGTCAATATTTTATAAATGTATCTACATCAACACAAAAATTTCACATTACTGATCCATTCCTTGTGACACAGCACCAGTTTACAGACCAGCGGGAGCTTTACATTGATTTATGTTTAAATTAACCAAATTCAGACCTGAGTATCTGTAGTGTCTGTGAATTTCTCAGCAGACTGGAGATTTCTGTCACTCCAGAGTCTCCTATTTGATTCCTGCTCAGATCCAGCTCTCTGAGGTTTGAATTAAACGCTGATGCCAGAGCAGCACTACCTTCATCTGTAATACTGATGCAGTTTAACCTGTAAAAGAGACAACACAACTAATTTAGATATTCATACAATTACACAAATAGCTGCTTTAGCTACTAATTTTAGTTACTAATCCCATTTCTGACACATACTTTGTGGGGAAGTCGTGGCCTAGTGGTTAGAGAGTTTGTTTCCTAACCCTAGGGTTGTGGGTTTGAGTCTCAAGCCGGCAATGCCATGACCGAGGAGCCTTTGAGCAAGGCACTGAACCCCCAACTGCTCCTCGGACACCGCAGCATAAATGATGCTCACTGCTCCGGGTGTGTGTTTACAGTGTGTGTGTGTGTGTGTGTGTGTGTGTGTCTGCACTTTGGATGGGTTAAATGCAGAACATGGATTCTGAGTATGGGTCACCATACTAGGGTGTATGTCACGTCACTTTTATCCACCAATAAGAGATTAGCATGATAATCACTCTGTGAAATTATTATTTTAATTTGCTATTACAATATTTTGCATTTTAAAGTACAGTACTTAAGCCTAAACCATACTTACAATGCTGTCCTAATTTCTTTACATTCAAATGTAAGGCTTTTATTTTAGTGGAAAACTGAACAGTGAACTTATGTTTGTGTTTATTTCACAACAGGTTTATAAACACTTTGTTGTACAAATCTGATTAAATCTGTTAACATCATCTGCCAAAAAATATGGAAATTACAGGAGCATACAATTTAGCGAACCTTCCTAATTCACGTTATGACCGAAAAATAACTTGCTCACCAGCATTTCTTTTAAATGAACTGCAATTCAGAACTTCTACTAGCCAAAACAAAAATATCAGAAATAGATCAAGAGATTTAAGACCACATCTTAGAATAAACCACATTTCATATTAAATATTATTCTGAATTATTGAATGCTTTCAGTTTTACGACTTTTTGTTTGGAGATAATACTCTTAATTACTTTCTTACGAAACAGCATTTATTTAGTTTTTATTTCCAAATATAGCTCAGTCCAAAATGAATGTTTAGTGGTAAACATGTTAAAGATAAATGGAGAGGCTGTCAATTCATAAAGTGATCAGCTGTTTCATCTCAAACATCTGTGTACTGAACTCCACTGTAATCCTTTAAAAAAGCCAAATCAAGGCCTTGTCTCTGGGAGCTCCAGAGACAATCGCTGTGAATCAGACATCTCACAGACGTTAAACACCGATGTGTCATCAGAACATGAAGGCTGACTTCTTCAGTGATCTTCAGAACATTATGAAAATAGCATTGTGACTGAAGGAAAGAATCTGAAGCCAATGATAAGATATGCAAGTTTTTTTTTTTCTACTATATTTTGTCAGTAATGCCACGTCAGACAATTAGGTACACTTATTTATACACACCGTATTTCTGTTTCTACTATAAAATATTTAAATACCCTAAAACCTTTGATTTGTTTAAAACTATAGACTGCTTTGGCCAGAGGAAAAGAGATCCACTCTATTCTAAAAAGATTCTCTGAGAAGTATTTTATAGAATTTTGTTTTTACATTAATTTTGATACATTTGTTTGAAAACAAGACCAAGACAGTGAATGATTTTTAGCAATGTGAAGTACTATACAAATAGCACTTTTAGTAAGCATGTCATATTTTCCTATAAAGTCTTGTACCTTTGACAGTGTTAAACATTGTCATACGCATGATTTTATAAATCTAGTACATTTTTAGGATGAAATCTAAAGAAAGTTTTATACATCTTTCTTTCTCAGAATTACCAAACTCACAGTTGTTTAGGTAAACCAAGTTATAAAGTCTGAACTTAGGAGATATAAACTTGGATCTACAAGAAGAACTGTGAGATAAAATAGGTAGGCTAAATGTAATGTAAAGAGTTATTGGTTTAAATAGTATTTCATTCTTTAACTGTAAGTCTAATACAATGTCCCCTATGTGAATATTATATAGACCTATTGTTAAAAATGCAACTTATGCTTTAAAAGTAGGGTAATCACAGCAGGTTTCATCCATAGTTCCCTATCTGTCGGTCACTACGAGTTATGTCGACCGACAAATGGGGTCTCACTTGGGAGGCCAATCATCTCTGATTTTAAGAGAAAACGCCAATGAAATTGGCAAGTGGATTAACACACCTGAGCCACTCCCCGTGCCAGCGGGTATAAATAGGGCGACAGGTGCATCCACTCATTAGATTTTTGCTTCGGAGCCGAGTAGTGGATGAAGAAACCTCTACAAAAGCCATCATCTTTGTTTTGTTCTACTGTTCCTGGTCGGTGTGACGGCGCATTACAGCGGTGTCCCTGCGAGTCGGCGATTCCCCTGGGCGCTTCGGCTAAAAGAGACAGTTCTAAAAGAGCAAATCACGGACGATTCGCGTCTTTTTCAAGATGCCGTTTCGTCCGTGTCCTTCTGGATGCGGTCGTTTCCTGTCTTCGGTTGACGGTCACGAGCGTTGTCTGCAGTGTCTGGGCGTCCAACACGCTGAGGCTGCGCTCGTGGATGATTCATGCGTCTACTGTGGGCGTATGAACATGGCAGCGCTGCGATCGCGTCTCTCACTCCTCAAGGGGAGTGCAGCAGACCCCTCTGTCGCCACCCGTCCCGGTCTCTCTGGCTCGAGCAGAGGGCCGCCGGCTGGCGCTCTGGGAGATCTGAGGATCACAGTGAGAGCTTCTCCGCCGGGCCACGCCCCACGGACCTCTCACTCCTCACGCAGCGACTGTCCCGTGCAGCTGCCGATTGATTCTGCTGGGCCGTCTCACAGCGGTCCCAGCGTGTCTTTCGGTGCGCCGCCCGAGGACCAGATGTCGATTGCTGCATCGGGGGATGGGTTATCGACCTCTGAGGATGAAGGTTCGGCGGGGCTGCCCCCCTCGGGTGTTGTCGCTACTGCCGAATCGGACTTGGAGTTGTCGGCCATGCTTGCCCGGGCAGCCGTGAGTATCGGACTGGAGGTGACTACACCGCCCAGTCCCGAGCCCTCACGGCTGGATGATTGGTTTCTCGGCGCGGGACGCGGCTCACAACCTCGTTCTGCTCCGGTGCCTTTCTTCCCGGAGGTGCATGAAGAGGTGACGAAGTCGTGGACGGCCCCTTTCACGGCCAGAAGCCGCTCTTCTCCCTCTTCCATCCTCACCACCCTCGATGGCGGGGCAGCCAGGGGGTACGTAGAGGTTCCCCAGGTGGAGAGGGCGGTTGCGGTGCACTTGTGCCCACAAAACGCCGCCACTTGGAGGAATCGTCCGCGCCTCCCGTCCAAGGCCTGTAAGCTGACGGCCGCACTCGCTGCCAAGGCTTACAGTGCTGCGGGCCAAGCTGCCTCTGCCCTGCATGCCATGGCTATCCTGCAGGTACACCAAGCCAAGGCACTCAAAACCATGCACGAGGGTGGTACCGACCCGGGGTTGATGCAGGAGCTGCGCACGGCGACCGACTTCGCCTTACGGGCAACGAAGGTCACGGCGCGGTCCCTCGGGAAGGCGATGTCCACGCTGGTGGTCCAGGAGCGGCATCTCTGGCTGAACCTGGCTGAGATGAGGGACATGGACAAAGCGCGCTTTCTCGACGCCCCCATCTCCCAGGCAGGCCTGTTCGGCGACACTGTCGAGGACTTTGCCCAGCAGTTCTCGGCGGTACAGAAGCAGACTGAGGCCATCCAGCACATCCTGCCCCGACGTGTCTCTCCGGCTGCCACCGTTCCGTCGCGGGTAGCGCCTCAGCCTGCTCGTCGCCGTGGGCGCCCCCCTGCGTCCTCTACGCCAGCTCCGCCCCATGCTGAGAGTTCTTCGAGGCCGGCGCGTCGAGCCCCGCGCAGGAGAGCGGCGCCCCCCGTGTCACTCCCGGCTGCGAAGTCCTCCAAGAAGTCGACCAAGCGGCCCTGACACGGGCAACTCGGAGATGCGGAGAACTGCTCTTCAGGAGATGGCGAAGACAGCGCCACTCCTTCCCCCGGAGGAGGGCCGGGCGGAGAATCTTCAGTTTCTGTTTTGTTTTGTTCCGCCACTGGCCGGACGGCCAGTGGTACCCACATTTTCAATAAAAGAGCAAATTCTCCTTCCTCCGAGTTGCAAGGCTCGTGGCTTGACAATGAGCGACGCACAGCTTCCTCACTCTCACCCATGACGCCTCCTTTCGCCAGCGGCCAAGAGGTCGCGGTTCGGAGACGCAACGCCTCTCCACGCGTCTCTGGCCAGTTCCTCCGGGAACACGAGGAGTGTGGTTGCGATGACCCAGGACGCTGTGCCTTCTGGGCCTTCCGGCACGACTCCCCATCGCTGCACCACTGCGGGTATGTCGACTGTCCCTTTGGTGCCACTTGTACGGTATCTGGGAGCGTGGCTTGCGCTGCCCAACCCGTCACGCTGGCTCATCCGGACGGTTCGACTCGGCTATGCGATTCAATTCGCCCGGCGACCCCCCAAGTTCAATGGCGTGCTCGAGACTTCGGTGGCAGTCCAGGACGCCCCTGTCTTGCGCGAGGAGATTGCTGTCCTCCTGGCGAAGGATGCAATCGAGCCGGTCCCTCCAGCCGAGATGAGGACGGGGTTTTACAGCCCTTACTTCATCGTGCCCAAGAAGAGCGGTGGCCTTCGACCTATCCTGGATCTGCGAGTCTTGAATCGGGCCCTACACAAGCTCCCGTTCAGGATGTTGACGCAGAAACGCATTATCAAATGCGTTCAGCCCCAGGACTGGTTTGCAGCGATCGACCTGAAAGACGCGTACTTTCATGTCTCTATCCTCCCTCGTCACAGACCGTTCCTGCGCTTTGCTTTCGAGGGTCAGGCATGGCAGTACAAGGTCCTCCCCTTCGGGCTCTCCCTGTCCCCCCGTGTCTTCACGAAGGTCGCGGAGGGCGCCCTTGCCCCACTTTGGGAAGTGGGCATCAGGATCCTCAACTATCTCGACGACTGGCTCATTATGGCCCGGTCCCGAGAAGAGTTGTGCGATCACAGGGACTTCGTGCTTCGGCACCTCAGTCAGTTGGGGCTTCAGGTCAACCGAGAGAAGAGCAAGCTCTCCCCTGTGCAGAGAATCTCTTATCTCGGTATGGAGTTAGACTCGGTGAGTATGACGGCACGTCTCACCAGCGAGCGTGCCCACTCAGTGCTGAACTGCCTGAGTTCCTTCAGAGGCAGGACAGTGGTACCGCTGAAACACTTTCAGAGGCTCCTGGGGCATATGGCATCCGCAGCCGCAGTCACGCCGCTCGGGTTGCTTCATATGAGACCACTTCATCACTGGTTACACTCCCGAGTCCCGAGATGGGCATGGCGCCGCGGTACACATCGTGTCACCATCACACTGATGTGTCGCCGCCTATTCAGTCCTTGGTCGGACCTTGCCTTTCTACGGGCCGGCGTGCCCTTAGAACAAGTGTCCCGGCACGTTGTTGTCACAACAGATGCCTCCAACTCGGGCTGGGGCGCGACATGCAACGGGCAGGCAGCCTCAGGGTCCTGGACAGGACCTCGACTGCTTTGGCACATCAACTGCCTGGAGTTGCTGGCAGTGCATCTAGCTTTGCGACGGTTTCGTCCGCTAGTGCTGGACAAGCACGTGTTGGTCCGCACGGACAACACTGCGGCTGTTTCGTACATCAACCGACAAGGCGGGTTACGATCACGTCGCATGTCTCAACTCGCCCGTCATCTCCTCCTCTGGAGTCAGACGTGGCTCAAGTCGCTGCGCGCTGTCCACATCCCGGGGGAGCTCAATCGTGCAGCCGACGCGCTCTCACGACAGCTCACTTTCCCCGGGGAATGGCGACTCCATCCCCAGACGGTCCAGCTGATTTGGAGTCGATTCGGGGAAGCCCAGGTAGACCTGTTTGCTTCCCACGAGTCCTCCCACTGCCAGCTGTACTATTCCCTGTCCCAGGCCCCCCTGGGCACAGATGCACTGGCACACAGCTGGCCTCGGGCTTTACGCAAGTATGCGTTTCCCCCAGTGAGCCTGCTCGCACAGACACTGTGCAAGGTCAGGGAGGACGAGGAACAGTTCCTGTTGGTTGCGCCTTACTGGCCCACCCGGACCTGGTTTTCGGAACTCATGCTCCTCATGACAGCCCCTCCCTGGCGCATCCCCCTGAGGAGAGACCTTCTCTCTCAGGGGCTTGGCACCATTTGGCACCCGCGTACAGATCTCTGGAACCTCCACGTGTGGCTTCTAGACGGGACGCGGCAGACCTAAGTGATCTGCCCCCAGCAGTGGTAGACACTATCACTCAGGCTAGAGCCCCTTCTACGAGGCAGGCCTATGCTCTGAAGTGGAGTCTGTTCACGAATTGGTGTTCTTCTCACCGAGAAGACCCCCGGAGATGCCCGGTCAGAGTCGTGCTTTCTTTCCTGCAAGGTAGGCTGGAGCGTGGGCTGTCACCCTCCACCCTGAAGGTGTATGTGGCTGCCATTGCAGCACATCACGATGCAGTGGACGGCCGGTCCCTGGGGAGGCATGACCTGATCGTTAGGTTCCTGAGGGGTGCCAGAAGGTTACATCCTCCTAGGACACCCCTGATTCCCTCCTGGGACCTCTCTATTGTCCTGGCGGGACTTCAGAGGGGTCCCTTTGAGCCGCTGGATTCGGTTGAGCTGAAGTTCCTGTCTCTCAAGACAGCGCTCCTGATCGCGCTCACTTCCATCAAGAGGGTCGGGGACCTCCAAGCATTTTCGGTAAGTGAAGAGTGCCTTGTGTTCGGGCCGGCCTACTCTCACGTTGTCCTGAGACCCCGGCCTGGATACGTGCCCAAGGTTCCCACCACTCCCTTCCGAGACCAGGTGGTGAACCTGCAAGCGCTGCCCCTGGAGGAGGCAGATCCAGCCTTGTCGTTGCTGTGTCCCGTAAGAGCGCTTCGCATATACGTGGACCGCACCCAGAGCTTCAGAAGCTCTGAGCAGCTCCTGGTCTGCTTTGGAGGTCAGCAGAAGGGGAAGGCTGTCTCTAAGCAGAGGTTGGCCCACTGGATAGTGGACGCCATCGCCTTGGCTTACCATTCCCAAGGCGAGCCGTGCCCCCTGGGGGTGAGGGCCCACTCCACACGGAGTGTGGCCTCCTCCTATGCGTTGGCGCACGGCGCCTCTCTGGCAGACGTTTGTCGAGCTGCGGGCTGGGCGACACCTAACACCTTTGCGAGGTTTTACAACCTCCGTGTAGAGCCAGTTTCCTCCCGTGTGTTGGGTAACAGGTAATTGGCGGGAAGGGCTGGCTGGGTGTCTCGCTTGCTGCGCCATTCCCCCTAACACGGGGATGTGAGCGCCTTCTTCTCCCAGTAGAGTTCCCCGGTTGGCGTACCCTGGTCGAGCATCCTCCAGCACCCTCGGCGTCAGACTTGGCGGAGCAGTCTGTCGCCAGGCCCAGTACTGGCGTTAGCATGCCCGGAGCCGGTCAGCCCCTGTACTGGGCTAGGTGTCCATATGGCTGGGTTCCCTGCGGGTAATCCCATATGTGTATTCTTCCACGGTAAGGTTTCCCTCTTGGCAAACCCGTGTCTTCCCTTGACAGATCGCTCTGTCGGTCTCTTCTGGCAGCCGTTCCATCCCTACTCCAAGGTAGGACCTGCCTCAGAGACCCTTTCCATATGTAGTACTGCCCCCTGGGTCAGTCCATATCGGTATATCCACATGTCACCTCCCTACGGGTAGGATGTGGTCTCCGTAGCGACCTTTCCTAAAGGCTCGCTTCCCCATTGTCTTGCCAGCTGAAAGAACAAATAGGGAAGATTTGAAGCAATCTTTCACTGAAGGTTGAAATCCCTTCCATTTACTTTATGTGGGCGGAACAGCAGCATGGCCTTCTCCAGCAGCGATGTACTCACCCTTTGGCCCCTTCGGTACCAAGGTCAGTGAATTTGCGCTGGGGCTTTGGGAAGGTTACGACCTTAAGCGTAGCTTTTGTGGCACGCCAAGGCTTGTCAACAATTGCAGCGCCTCAGGGTTGTGACGAGGTTCAGGTTATGGCGTTTTCCATAGGACCCCATTTGTCGGTCGACATAACTCGTAGTGACCGACAGATAGGGAACGTCTCGGTTACGTACGTAACCCTCGTTCCCTGATGGAGGGAACGGAGACGTTATGTCCCCATGCCACAACCTTGAACCATTCGCTGTTGCCGGGACACGTTCTCGGCTCCTCAGCGTAAAACCTAATGAGTGGATGCACCTGTCGCCCTATTTATACCCGCTGGCACGGGGAGTGGCTCAGGTGTGTTAATCCACTTGCCAATTTCATTGGCGTTTTCTCTTAAAATCAGAGATGATTGGCCTCCCAAGTGAGACCCCATTTGTCGGTCGACATAACGTCTCCGTTCCCTCCATCAGGGAACGAGGGTTACGTACGTAACCGAGACGTTAGTCCATTTAAACGTCTGCATTTAGCTTCAAATGGCATCTTTGATTATTACATTGTTACTATACACAGGGACGTGTCGGATACTGGAGCGGGTCGGGTCGGGTCGGACACAGGGGAAACACAGGTCTAAACACGTGTTCAAAACAGTCACGTGCAAACGTAAAAATAGGCCTACGTTCCACTTAAAAAAAATCACAACCACGTGAACGGCTGCATGAGTCATTAGTTAACAGACGTAAAAGATCAGACAGCTGTTTTTTTTTTCGTTGTTTTTGTTTTCCGTATATATATATATATATATATATATATATATATATATATATATATATATAATGTATATATATACAGAATCTGAATTAAAATGTGTTTGATTTAAGCCTATTTCAAAATGTGTCATAAAATGTCGCGCATACTGCTCAACTAACGCGATCATTATAAAGGTGTTTAAACAACAATAGACTTCCACTTGCATGTGTTTGACAAACGGAATATCAGATATTTCATTCCATAGCTAACACATTTGTGAATATGGCTCTAATCTAGGCTATCCAGGATTTTTTATTTTTTTTAATTGCATCTGAAAATGACTTTGTGCAGCTCGCGATGCTCAGCTGTGAACGATTTAAAAATGGGTGCGTTTGACTTGAAGCACAACCTCAGTCGGCGGTATGATTCGCTCTTTTGTTGTTCTGTTTTCTTTCAGGATCAAAAATACAACAAATGAAAGCGTTTATCTGTATTTCCGACTGATGAGAACTATGCATATACATTCATAAATCAGTCAATTTTGTATTTTATTATGAGATATTTTATTCTAATGTGATCAGTGACTCAAGCACTGATGGACCAAAGAGAACGTATTTCAAGACTTTCAGTAAAAACGTGAAATATAAATTCTCAGAAAATGCATTTAATACCAATATATTGAAACGTCTGTTTACATACTTGACCGGGGTTGAGCCCTGCCTTCATCCATTGAAACTGCATAATTAATCGTTAAAGGTTATGGTTCCACCCCTTTAACTATTAGGCAGTTTGTATATATTACACGTTACCCCACCAGGTGGCAACAAGTGACTGTTAAAAATGCATTTGTCATGGAATCATTTTCAATTTAACTCACTCTTCTTAATCACAAACCCTTTTATTTTATGTGATTAAATGCCATTAAAAACATCCAAATCTATAGTTTACACTTCCATAATGTACTTAAAGACACCATGAATAGGAACTAAAATGTGATTTTAATATACTTTTTTTTTTAAAATACAGAGACAGTATATTAAAAGCTAATTTTAGTTCATATTCCAGATGTCTCAAAATAGAAGTTGAGTACACTTAGATGTTCTTAAGATTATCCTAGGAAGTACTAGAGAAGAATTTTAGTATATAAAGTAAATAAACTAAAGAGAATAAAGTGCACAAAAAATAGAACTTTAAGTACATTATGGAAGTGTGCTTTTTCACTTGGGTATCACTATCAAGAGTTAATTATTTTGATAGACTATCATATCTAGCTACTGCTGCCATTCTGCTAGTATATCACAACCAGCCTGTAAATGGCGTTAAAATATGATGTTAGTTTCAGGATTTTTTTAACAAACTGTTCTGACGTTCTACTTTATCTTGTACTGTTTTTCTTTTTTGTGAACCACTTTCGTATTTATGGCACATCACATTAGAATAGTTATTAGTTATTGTCATCATTAGAATAGGCGGCAATTATCTTATAAAGAATTCAAAGTAAGTATGTCACGTGAGTTCGATACAGGCCAATAACTGAATGCTTTCAGCAAATGATGAATTTTATTGGATTTCAGACAATTAAATAATGCCCACTGTGACTGATGATTGCAGGGTTCATTAAGTGAGAGGGTTTGATTGACTCTTCTCGAGTAGGACTTGCAACGCGCACGCAAGTACATTCAAAGCAAAGCGATAAAGCGTATTTTTAAAGGGACAGCCAACGAATTATAAAATCCGATTACAATATTTTCAGGCATCCGACAGCCATAATTACTGATGTTAACACACAGGGAAAATGTGTAACAGATGCCTCACAGATACAAATGGGGAAAATAATGTTTTTATGTTTTGATTAAAAGATAATTAATTAAAAGAAATTAAAGCGAAACCCTAATGTTCTGCATTTCTGTTTAGAGCTGTGTGCTGAAGATGACCAGTAGAGTGAGCATTTGATAGCAAGATTTTTTATCACCGTTTTATTATAATGTTGTTCTCATTAAAATGGTATGGGTGTGACAGTCCAGTCATACTTATTAATATTCTGCATTAGTTTGACCTGCTCGCACTGTGCGCAGAAAAGATATCACCATAGTACTAGGCTATAATGACGTGCTTGAATCAAAACCACATGCATCTTATATCAGATAAACAATATATATACACTGGCTTAAATGTTTTGAAAATCACTTGAACCCTATCTGTTTGGGGTCAACCCTATAGCAAAACTAATCGAAAAATACATTGGCATCATCTGTATTAAAGAGAAATTAATTACTTCATATGATGTTTAAGTGAATAAAATAGCCTTGACAGTCGATTTCCACAACTGTTGACTTTATTCTCTCTCACTGGTGTGTGTGTGTGTGTGTGTGTAGGTGATGCAGTATTGCTGGTTTGCTGGGTTTTCGCAACAAAACCCACCTAATTGCTACTCAATACTAGCACAATTAGGTTTCAAGGGGAGTTCCCCAGTAAAAATTTCATTCTGGGGGTAAAATACACATTTTGCTGTGGGGTTTCTCCGGTAAAATTTACATTCATATTATGTTATTGGGGTCGCTTCAACACACAGAAACAGTGATAGGTAGCCTAGTTCCTCATGAAAACCACAAACTCGGCAACACTGAGGTGATGTAAAAGAGGAAAGCAGGCATTTGGATCAAAGCACTGTGAGGCAAAGGTGGGGGGGACTCAAAACATTTATAAACTTAAAACACATATTCATGCCCAGTTGGCATTGTTTTACTACTTACAAGGTTTAAGTATAAAACTGTTATTTACAATACACATCATGCTGTTTAATCATATTTTTAGAGGGGACAACCAGGGATTGGGCAGCATATGCAGCAGTGCACAGGGAGCAGTTGGGGGTTCAGATCTTGTTCAGGTGTCTCATCTCAGTCGTGGTATTGAGGGTGGAAGAGAGCGCTGGTTATTCACTCACCCTACAGACAATTTTACATTTTTTAATGGGAAACTTTGCGAGTTGTAATGTAGTTAATAGCCACTGACAGATTTTGTGTGATGCCACCAGTGTTTGAACACAAACAGAAAACAATAGATATTAATTTTAAATACAGTGCTTCTTCTCCAGTGTGCTGATGCTAAATGTTGGAGGTTACTGGTTGAAGAACCAGATTTAATAAAACTAACTCATGATCTGCTCACACGTAAATGCACTTCACCCTTAAGCATGTGTTTTACATTAAAATGCAGCCTTTTGTGACCACAATAACTCGTATCATAATATCAAGCTTATTTAGATTAATTGTGCAGTCCTGATAAGTGTAAAAAAATTTCAAATCTATGAAACTGTGGTGGGTCACTAGAGTCTGGGTAATTAATGGGATACACTTAAAATACTTACTTCAGCTTTTCCAGTCTACACTGTACATTTTCAAACAGAGTCAAGATGATCTTCATCCCTGGGTTTCCTAGTTTATTCTCACTCAGATCCAGCTCTGTCAGATTTGAAGGGTTTGAATTTAGAGCTGCAGCCAGAACATGACAACCTCCTTCTGTGATACAGTTGTTCTTCAGACTGCATAAAGAGAAAACACTTCAGTTTTCATCTGAATATTTACTAGTATGTTTTAGCTGACAAATACTGGTGATGATGATGATAGTCATATATAAAAGTCACTTATGGTTTTTCAGTCAGCAATCTCTTATACAAGACACATAAAGCAAGAATTAAAAAGTGTCCTTGTAACAATGGGAAAAAACATACGTCAGTGTGTTGAGTTTACGGTGTTACTTCATTTCAGAAATAAATAACATCTGATTCTGAAACACTGTGAAAGGGATGGACATACAAACTGTTTTAATTAAATATTCTTCATAAATAAATTGCATGCATATGTTATTAAGATGTTATTCTTCCTTATAACACAGATTGTCACACAAGTACATGCTCTAGAATGAAGAAAATATAAAGATGCACTACAGGAATTTGACCTGAGTGGACTTTTTTTTTTAACAGTAAAGCTGGGTAAAGTTATATATTGGTGAACGCAAACTACAACAAATGCAATTTTAAATTTTTGCAGTTTTAATTTTCCACAATTATAACCTACAGTCAATCAAAATTACTCAACCCCTCAGAGATTGTAGCACTTTACAAATAGAAGCTTTTCTGAAGATCAAGGATCAAATAAAAATCCCATCTATAACAGTTCACTGTCATACTAAAAGTGAGTCAATATATAATGCAATATTTTTTAGTTATACGATTTTAATAACAGAGCTTTATCATAATTATTCAACCCCTATTCAACATTGCAGTTTTACTTGGCAGTCTTTGGGACAGTCACAAGAGTCCCGGTTTTCATCAAAAATATTTTCAATTGTGTTCCAAAGATGAACAAAGCTTTTACGGGTTTGGAAACGACGTGGGGCTAAGTGATTAATGACAAACATTTCATCACAATTTATCACTTATTTGCATGGTGACAAATAAAATAGTCTCAAAATAGCAAAATAAAGCCTTTAGAAACCCAAAGTTAGCTCACGCTTGAGCTGAAGTTGAGTAGCAAACATTGCAAAGTTAACAGAGATCTTACAAATGCTATAGAGATGCTACAGAGAATAAATAATTAGAAAGTCAAAGGCTATATAAAGATTTCCAAGACATTAAAAGTTTCTAGAGATACAGTCCTCAGCCTTATTCCTTAGCTTAAAGTGTGTTGTACCAGAAAACCACTGAGGGTTTTGTAGAAAAAGCACAATATCATAAAATGTTTAATCAGACTAACTGAGAAAATCCTGCAATGTACAACCAAAGACTTGCAAAATGACCCGATGAAAGAAGAAAAACCATTTCAATGCAGTATGTAAGAAGAACACTAGACAAGTATGGCCTTCATGTTGAGACATCTTGATAAACACCACTCTAAAATAAACAATCAATCTGTCAATATTTTATAAATGTATAAATCAAGGCCTTGTCTCCAGCAGCTCCAGAGACAATCGCTGTGACTCAGACATCTCACAGACGTTACACACCGGATGTGTCCTCTGTACTCTATTCTGATGTTCAAGCTTCAACAGTGAATCTGATCACTAGTGCACTGGCAAAAATTCACTTAAAGAATGAACAAAGTGGCATCAGTTTAGCTTGTATGAAGTTGATGGAAAAACGAAGCAGTCAATCTTCCGGCTGAGAGTGAAATCAGTACACGCTAACATTTTTCCCAAATGACTGCTAATGTAATTTAATGGGAAACTATGTGAGTTGTGTTGTAATTAATAGCCACTGACCCATATCACAATATCAAGTTTATTTTGATTAATTGTGCAGTCCTAATGAGAAGTGTAAAATAATTTCACATTTATTAAACTGTGGTGGGTCACTAGAGTCTGGGTAATTAATGCGATACACTTAAAATACTTCAGCTTTTCCAGTCTACACTGTACATTTTCAAACAGAGTAGAGATGATCTTCATTCCTGGGTTTCCTAGTTTATTCTCACTCAGATCCAGCTCTGTCAGATTTGAAGGGTTTGAATTTAGAGCTGCAGCCAGAACATGACAACCTCCTTCTGTGATACAGTTGTTCTTCAGACTGCATAAAGAGAAAACACTTCAGTTATAATCTGAATATTTACCAGGATGTTTTAGCTGACAGATGACAAATACTGGTGATGGTGTTACCAAAGTCAAAAATAAATGTTTTCAATCAGCAATCTCTTAAACAAAACACACAAAAAACATCTAAAATTTAAAAATGTCCTTGTAACACTACACTGAAAAAATATGTCAATTTGTTGAGTGTACAGTGTTTATGCTGCAGTAGAGCAGCAATATGATTCACTCGTGAAGAACATTGAGATCCAGTAATCTGTCTACTCATCGTGCCTAGATCTAGACTAAAAAAAACATTTAAACACTTAAACATTTGCATTCAGAAACGCCTCCAATATAGTGACAAGACCTCCCATTATAAATCATGTGAATGTATAATGTCCTCACCCGAAATAGTGGAAAAAGAAAGCAGTACTGACTGAGAAGACATTCTGTGCGCTCACTAAAACAGATCAGTGCGCTCTTTTTAAATATGTTTTCTGCACAGAGCATGGTTTGCAGAATCCTGCAGCAAAGCAAGATCAGTCATGACACTAAAGCTACATTTCAAATTACTTCCCAGCTGCACGCAAAAAAAGGCATACCTTATTATTTTTGTCTTGTTTTAGTTTAAATAATCAAGATGCATTTACTATATATATATATATATATATATATATATATATATATATATATATATATATGAACTGTAACTCAGGGAATACTCAAGGAAGAGACATGAGAGAGATATCTATAAAAAGTTTGACATGTTACTACTTTTAAACTAAACAAGTGCCGCCGAAAAAAACATTTTTTGTGATAAAGTAATCCATATGAAAACAATGCGATATCCATTTTTCATGTCTCACTTCATTATATCGAATGTAAGCACGCCCCCGCGTGATTCAAACTGAGGCGCGCGGCTCACACAGAAGACTGTTCTTCAAGTTTTTTATTTTACTGTTTGCTTCGCAATGAGAGGAATAACACATAATTCACCCCAAAAAGATGTGATGTGGTTGAGAATTTGAAAAATGGATTTCCTCAGAAAAAAAAGAATGAAGCACTAGCAGAGATCATAAACATGAGTAAGTCTCTTTTTATTTATTGATATACTTGTACTAGTTTTCACATGTGTAAACATTTTACTAGTTAGAATTTTTCCAAACAATAATTCCTGAATAAAGGTATAATCAAGTTAAATATTATGAAGTTTCAATAACAATATACAATACTATACCATTCAAAAGCTTGATGTAAATAATATAAATTTAACAAATAAAGATAACTGTAACAAATGTAAAAACAATGCTGTTCTTTCAATTTATTCCCCTTAAAAAACCTGAAAAATATTCTCAGCTCTTTTCAACATTAATAATAATAATAGTAATAATGATAATAATAATAACACTATTTTTTATTTATTTATTTATTTTGTAGAAAATAAGATTGTGTGACTGGAGTAATGCAACAAAAAAAATTCAGTTTGAAAGTCAGCTTTGATTGTTCCTAATAAACTGTTTAACTGCTCCACCAAGTGGAAATTAAATTATGTTGTGGGATAATTAAATATATTCTTAATAAACTACAAACATATAATTATATAGATTTATTTTGTCCTCACATTCTTTCTGACTTAAAGGCACATTATGCAGCTCATTATGTAGGCCTTTGTCTTCTCAGGTGTAAATCACAATGATATTCATGATAGTTGACGACTACTCGCATATGAGTTTTACCAACTAGAAAATTTTAATCAATATATGGTTTTCTGTAAGTGAGTAAATAAGATGATTTACATAATTTAGAAAGAAAAATTCTAGGCTACAAGCTCCAGTTCTCAAAAGTCCCGGGAACCATTGTTCTTTATGTGTTTTATGGCCTTATTCAAGTGTTTTAAAATTTGTTGTTTTTCACTAACCACGCATAACATTTTTTTTTCTCAAAAAATACAATCATGTACATACATGCATTTGTGCTGATTACAGTGAGATTAGACTTTACCCATTTAGATATTTATAGGAAACTGAAAAAAGCACAAATGTCAGGGCATGACAAAACTTCTCCAGGCCCCAAAAATACCCTTAGACTCCAGAAGGTTAAAGCCTGCAAATTTTCAAAATTTTAATTAACAAAACACTAATGATTGTCACAAAATTTACCTCAGTATCTCTAATTTACAGTTTATATTCTCCAGACCAGTGCAGAGTAGCTTCACTCCTGAATCCTGCAGATTATTATTGTTCATGTTCAGCTCTTTCAGACTGGTCTCTGATCCAAGAACTGAAGCCAGAGCTGGACAGCTTTTGTCTGTTAAGCCACAATCATTTAGCCTACAAGATAAATAAATCAATTCACAGAGTTAGCTATATGTAATACATTTGTTAAATACAAAAAAATAAGCAATACCAATACCAATACACTGCATATATATTAGTATTGTATTGATTCAAATTGATTCAAATAAAACTTAATAAAATATGTAAATGAATAATAGGTTTATATCATTAATGGCAATGAGTTATATATTTAAAAGTGCTGCTCTATTATCTGGATGAGTTTCTTGAGGTGGATAATCTGGAGGTTAATCATTCATTTATTGAGGTTATGCAAGACTATATCTCCTTTATAGCAGAAGTTGTAGAAATTTAACTGAATATTGAATATAAACAACTAAGGAACAATGTGTTTTATAATAACATGATGTGCTTCTTCTGTAGCTAACTAAACAGCTTGTTTGGCTGAAAAGAGATATTATTACATAAAACCCATGTAAATCTAATAAAACAGCATCGCATTGCAATGGACTGCAGTTTTCAAAGAAAAAAAAATTCAAGAAATTGTTTTGACTTTACCCTAAAAGAGATATATACTTATAACTATGGGTGGGGGGGAAAACACGATACGGTATAATATCACAATGTTTTCTGCAGCAATACGGATCTTTTAGTATACTATTTGGTAGAATTATAAAATCGATTTATTCACAATCAACTAGATGCTAGGGTTGAGTTTTTTTTTTCTGGTGAAGTCAGCTGGGTCACCTTCTGAAATAAAGATGACGGGATCGCGGAAAGTTATCAGATGGAGATGTGTAGCACTGCGTGAGGCAAATGGTGGTCACACCAGATACTGACTGGTTTTCGGACAACCCCCTCGAACCATCAATTCAGTAAACTGCACATTTTAGAGTGGCCTTTTATAGTGGTGAGCCTAAAGCCCCTTTCACAATGAACATTGGACCCAGTAAATTTCCGGGTCGCCTTCTGTTTGAGCGCAAACACATCCCGGGACTGCTCCAGGGTTAGGGATCTAGTAACATTGCCGGGTTCAGTCCCGGAACGAGCTCTGTGTGAACAAAAGTCAGAAATAATGCTGTAAAGGGTGTGTCGTAGTGATGACGCACGATATCAGGTGACTCTTTTACCAGGTGTTTTGAAGGCAGATCAACGTTCACTTCTAAAATAATGTGAAAATTGTAATGAAGCAGAGATCAGTTCCTCACTTTCTGGGCTGAAGCTGAGATCGTTCGCCATTTTAAGTGAAAGTTAACCTGCCTAGCGTTTTTGTCTCGTACATGCTGTTTTATAACAAAGTTCGGGAGGAACAGTCGCAGTTCATTAACCTGATTAACACAAGTGGAGACCAATCAGTAATCAACTCATGACAAGGTATAAATAACAGCAGAACCTATCTCTGTTCATTGACGGTTTTCAGCATCCCGGTTCGCGCTGTCTGTCATCTTATCACAGACAAAATTTTCCTTCCAACAAGGAGATCCATACCGGTGATTTTTCAGATCTGCTACTTTGCTGACCATGATCATTAAACACGGCCGTTGAGCACCATCAAACGTCATCGCGACAGCTGCTCTTCGCGCCAAGCCACACGTCGTGGACAATAGACCGTGCAAAGTTCAAGCTCGCCTCACTTGACACCACGATTGATCCGATCAAGACCGGGCACTCATCCACCGAGCGCTGGAATCGCAGCACCAGCAGGCATTCAACCAGCCCGCTCCTCAGTTCTTACTGCAGCAAGCCTCTTTCACTTCCCGCAGCGGCTCAGCCTTTCACCGCGGTTCTTTCCGGCCGAGGCGCAGTTTGAGGCCGCCTCCTCTAGCGGCGCAGACCGTGCGTCATAAATCAATACATTTTCAGGTGAAGACGGTAAATATAGGTTTGCGGCTAGAAGTAGTGCGAGAGCCGTTGGAGTTCCGATCACATATGTATGTGGAAATTCAGATCCAAATTGAGCCTCGGATGCGTTCAAATATTTAAACTTCTGCGACCAGGCCGTGTGCAAACGCCCGACCGGATGTGATCTTTCGGTGCGAGGTCAGAATTACCTATATTTTGTTAACCTTGACATTATTCTTCAACATAATTTATGTAAAATGGTGGTTCATAATAATTATGGCAGAAATAATTATTAAACCATAATTTACGTGATTAGCCCCATAAAACCTACTGTTTTTATTTAGGGGGTAATCTGATTTGTGACGATGTATTCATACATTATACATTATATTCATTCAAATTATTAACTTTACCATGGTGAACATGTCAAGGTAACAGTTGCTGCACGACCAGTTTGAAAGTTAAGCACGCCTGCCGCGAGAGGGAGAAATGCGACAATCTTGTACAAATGTCGTGTGCTGTGGAAAGGAGGCTTAAAGTTTGTTAAATCAGGCTATGAGGTAGTCATCATCCACACTGAAATGTCCAAAGATATCATCTGCCTTACCGTGCATGTTTAAACCTCACTGAGGTTTTACAGACATAAGTTTCATGCAATTATTCCGGCAGGACCAATTTATTTAGGGACATATTTCACCATCTACTGGCGTGATCACTATACCCTCGTTTTGCCGCAGGACAGCAGTGTGAGTAAATTCTGAGTTTTTCTAGGATAATATAATAAGGTAATATGAAAGCATGCAAGTAAATATCTTTAGAACTGCTTGTAAGTGAATAGCACATAACTGCAATTAACGTTATTGCCATAATCATGTCTATTGGTATGTTTTACAGACACAATGATTTTCATTGCATAATGATTCTCATAGTTTTCAGAAGCCTCTGTTTCCACAGTCTATACTACAACGTGAAACCAGTGTTCCAGATGTATCCATTATTGCTAGTGATGTGTCGTTCGTAAATGAATCGTTCTTTTTGAACGAATCTTTTAGGTGAACGAATCTTTTAGGTGAACGAATCTTTTAGGCGAACAAATCATTCATGTTATCCACTGACTCATATTTCTCGTTCAGTAAAGTTCCTCCCTTCATAGCAGCGCGGCGCTATAAGCAGCGCATGCGCAGCTCAGTGAACCGGGTAACAACCATTTCATCCTGTCAAAGAATTACTCAACATCGAGCCGATAGCCTTCGAGTATGAGATGTGACAGAGTATGTGATTTGTTGAATGTAGTAACGAATACGCCCTTCAATGAACGAGTTTCATATGAGTCTGAACTAGATCTAGAGATCTTATCGTTCGTGAGTGAAATGACTGAACTGGCACACGTCATTCGTGAACGAACTGAATGAACGGATACATGTCGTTTGTGAATGAAATGAACTGGCACATAGCTTATCTTGTTCGCGAACAAAATGAATTAGAGTAAACTAGGTTAATCTGCTATTTTAGTATGTCAATCTCGAAAATGCAAAGCGCAGTTATAGGTACAGTACCGTGCACATACGCTCGTTTTGATATTTAGCAACTCCACGTTTAATCCATAGACCGTAAAAGAAAGGTTAATTTATGGATGTGAATATATATAATATACAAACTGTCTGACCAAACAATTAAAATGCTAATTAGGCAAGAAACCCTGTGCTTTGTTCATCTGATCAACTCAATTAGACTTCATATATTGAACGCGATTATACACACATTTTAATAAAGCCAGATCAGTTTTTGTAACAAGTGAATGCGTTCGTTGACGTAAGACATAACACATAATACACTCTTTTGCCACCTGCTGGCATATTTTGTGTAAAACGAAGAAATTATCTCTGAACGAATCATTTTGGTGAATGAACCGAAAATGAACGAATCTCTAGAAAGAATCATAATTTCCACCACTAATTAGTGCTGCAACGACGCGTCGACATCATCGTTTACGTCGACTACAAATATACGTCGGCGCACGTGAAATGCGTGGACGCATCACACTGTTTACATCTCGCATAATGGCATACGGCGAATGAAGAAGTTGCATTCTATCACAAACAGAGACCACTGTTATTAAAAGTATGAGAATACTTTAAACAGAGGACAAATAAAACGTCTCTTGTTCCCTTTGCAAACCGATATGGTGTACCACGGCAGCACAACTGCGATGAGCGAGCACCTCAGAGGAACATCTAGGCGCTCTCCGGTGTCTCCTTACAATTTAACTGGTTACCCTGTGATCTGGTGACCAACTTCCTGGTTCAGGTCTGATATTCTTGCACTGATGTTTTCAACTCGATGCAGTGCGGACGCACCTGAGAAGAAGAAAAAAAAAAAAAAAAAAAAAAAGGGTGATAGGTGAACGGCCCCTTAAAAGACAGCGCGCCACGAGACAACAGTCACAAACCACCGAGCTACCCAGAATCAGCTCCAGATCTCTGGAAACCATGCTAAACCTTGCAGAACCCTGACTACATTCTATGGTCATGATGCTTAAGAACATTTCATGACGTCTCAGACAACGGTAAATTTATTGCTACCGTGGTTTAATTATAAACGCTGTCATAAACTCATATTTACAATAGTAAAATATATATATATATTTTTTTGCCTCTTATTTTATACTGTAAAAACTTCCTCCACATTGGTTGAAAATGAACAAAGGTTGAAAATGTTTCTAACCTGTCTACTCTTCCCACAGTCAAGGAGGGGGAAGTCAGGGCCCAGTGGTTAGAGAGTGGACTCCTAACTCTAGGGTCGTGGGTTCGAGTCACGGCCCAGCCATGCCATGACTGAGGTGTCCTTGAGCAGGGCACCAAACCCCCAGCTGCTCCCTGGGCGCCGCAGCATAAATGGTTGCCTACTGCTCCGGGTGTGCGTTCACGGTGTGTGCGCATTCACTGCCGTGTGTGCACTTTGGATGGGTTAAATGCAGAGCTGCTCCCACAGGAGCTTTTTCCGTATCTCCTCACTGCCGCAGCAGTGTCTGCTCCCGCAGGAGCCCCTTTCGTATCTCCTCACTGCCGCAGCAGTGTCTGCTCCCGCAGGAGCCTTTTCTGTACCTCCCCCATATATATATAAAAAAAAAAAATGATTTCATCATGTTAAGCCATTTCACTGAAATAAGCTGTTCAGTTTTCACAATAGGCGACGTGAATTTCAACAAGGGTTCATGATCAGCTTTGATGCCCCACATTCCCAGTCACATTAGCCTCTGCATAATACGCCGTTTTCAAACATAATCAAAAAAAAAAAAAAAAAAGAAAAAAAAAAATTGAATTTAAAAGTCTCTCAGTCTCTCAGCGGACGCAGTAAATATTTATTCGTTTCCACTGCCCGTCCAGCGAGCACCAGTCTCCCAGCGGACGCAGTAAATATTTATCCGTTTCCACTGTCTGTCCAGCGAGCACGAGTCTCTCAGCGGATGCAGTAAATATTTATTCGTTTCCACTGCCCGTCCAGCGAGCACGAGTCTCTCAGCGGACGCAGCAAATATTTATTAGTTTCCACTGCCCGTCCAGCGAGCACCAGTCTCTCAGCGGACACAGTAAGTCCATCCAGCGAGCACGAGTCTCTCAGCGGACGCAATAAATATTTATTCGTTTCCACTGTCCGTCCAGCGAGCACTAGTACATTTATCCGTTTCCACTGTCCGTCCAGCGAGCACCAGTCTCTCAGAGGACGCAGTAAATATTTATCCGTTTCCCCCATTCCGTCCAGCGAGCACCAGTCTCTCAGCGGACGCAGTAAATACTCATCCGTTTCCACTGTCCGTCCAGTGAGCACGAGTCTCTCAGCGGACGCAGTAAATATTTATCCGTTTCCACTGTCTGTCCAGCGAGCACCAGTCTCTCAGCGGACGCAGTAAATATTCATCCGTTTCCACTGTCCGTCCAGCGAGCACTAGTCTCTCAGCGGACGCAGTAAATATTTATTCGTTTCCACTGTCCGTCCAGCGAGCACTAGTCTCTCAGCGGACGCAGTAAATATTCATCCGTTTCCACTGTCCGTCCAGTGAGCACGAGTCTCTCAGAGGACGCAGTAAATATTTATTCGTTTCCACTGTCCGTCCAGTGAGCACGAGTCTCTCAGAGGACGCAGTAAATATTTATTCGTTTCCACTGTCCGTCCAGCGAGCACCAGTCTCTAAGAGGACGCAGTAAATATTTATCCGTTTCCACTGCCCGTCCAGCGAGCACTAGTCTCTCAGCGGACGCAGTAAATATTTATTGGTTTCCACTGTCCGTTCAGCGAGCCTCAGTCTCCCAGCGGACGCAGAAATACCCATTTGCCTCCTCCACCAGTCCAGCGAGCCTCAGCCTCCCAGCGGACACAGAAAATACCTATTTGTCTCCTCTATCAGTCCGCGAGCACTAGTCTCACAGCGGACTCAATAACATCTATTTTTCCACTGTTTGTCCAGCGAGCACTAGTCTCACAGCGGACGCAGAAATATCCATTGATTTCCCTGTCCGTCCAGCGAGCACTAGTCTCTCAGCGGATGCAGTAATTATCTAATTCCTTCTACCTGTCCATTGGGCCTCAGTCTCCCAGGGGACACCGTAAATACATATTTTTCCTCTGCCTGTCCAGCGAGCACTAGTCTCTCAGCGGACGCAGTATGCATCCATCTCTTCCTGTTCTTCCTCCAGCAAGCCCAGTCTTCCAGCGGACGCAGGGACATAATTCGTCTCCCATATCTGTCCAGCGAGCCTCAGTCTCCCAGCGGACGCAGTAATATCTATTGGTTTCCTCTGTCTGTCCAACGAGCAGTGTCTCAGCGGACGCAGTAAATACCTATTCATTCCTCCACCCGTCCAGCGAGCCTCAGTCTCCCAGTGGACGCAGTATGCATCCATCTCTTTCTGTTCTTCATCCAGCGAGCCAGTCTTCCAGCGGATGCAGGAATATAATTTGCTTCCTCTATGTGTCCAGCGAGCCTCAGCCTCCCAGCGGACACATTACGCATCTAGTCAATATATTATTACACCTCGCAGGCAGACGGTGGAGCCCGTCTTCCCGACATCGTAACTGCTTCTTCCTCAACTATTAACCAACAGGACCTGCCTGCTCCTCTACTTCTGCCAGAGGCAATGCGAGATCTCCGGGTCAAACGACCATACTTCTAAAAACGTCAGCCCGCCAAATCTCTGCGTTTTGGGGGGTTCGTAGTCCGGCGGCTGTCCTTTTGCTCTCTTGTTTTTGGGGGGAGAACTCTGGGTTCGGGCCACATCCCGAGCTCGGAGCCCTCTACCCGGACAGCACGCCAAATACGCATAAACTTACGGTATTAATATACGTAGATGTGAACTCGTGAAATGCTGTTTTATAACAAAGTTCGGGAGGAACAGTCGCAGTTCATTAACCTGATTAACAAAAGTGGAGACCAATCAGTAATCAACTCATGACAAGGTATAAATAACAGCAGAACCTATCTCTGTTCATTGACGGTTTTCAGCATCCCTCCTCCACCCCATTTCTCCTCACTTATAGATCCATCTACTCTTACCACAACCGGGGGGAGTACTCTGGGTTCGGGCCACATCCCGAGCTCGGAGCCCTCCACCCGGACAGCACGCCAAATACGCATAAACTTACGGTATTAATATACGTAGATGTGAACTCGTGAAATTAACATCACACCCTGATGTCACATGTCTTTACGGGACCTTTAGGGGTTGTGTGTGAATGCACGCACATATTCCGGGTAATCACTGGTAGTGTGAAAGTGCAAAATCTAGGGATCCAGAAACAATTGCCGGGAAACATTACCCGTGTATTTGCTGGAATCACAGTGGGAAAGGGGCTAAAGGCTAATCATGCTGTCAAATTAGCATCTTGATATGCCACACCTGTTAGGTGGATGGATTATCTCAGCAAATAGAAAGAGAAGTGCTCACTAACACAGATTAAGACAGATTTGTGAACAATATTTGAGAGAAATAGGTATTTTGTGTACATACAAAAAGTCTTAGATCTTTGAATTCAACTCATGAAAATTGGGGTGAAAACAAAAGTGTTGCATTTATAATTTTGTTCAGTTTAGGTATGCACCTACATCTGCAAATAATCGAAGAGAAAAATGGCAAAACATCTTGCTCCTGTTTGCAGTAGCGCTACTTTGCTGTAACATGGTATATCTCTGTGATCTGATAATAATAACTTTGTAGGACTATAATTATTTAGATAGTCCAAAAAAAAATTAAATGAATAAATCCAACAACTTATAACTGATTCTGTTACATTGAAGTGGATACAAAAGTATTTATTGATTATTAATATTAAGGTAACAGTTTACAATAAGGTTCAATTAATGTTTAACACAAACAAACAATGAGCAATACATTACAGTAATTATTAGTCTTTCTTAAATTTAGTTAATGAGAATAAAGTTGTTCATTCTTAGTTCATGATTATTAAGAGTGCATTAACTGTTAACTAGCACAACTGTTGATTTTAATAATGAATTAGTAAATGTTGAAATTAATATGAAAGGGTTATTTCAGGCAAAAATGAAAATTATAAAATTATAAAATAACAAAAATTACGACTGTACGTCAACAGTCACAGCAGTCGCGCTCACAATAGACCCTGAAGAGATGACGATGCTGAATAAAGTCATAATTTTTGTTATTTTTGGACCAAAACCTGTTTTCGATGCTTCAACAAATTTGACCCTATGATGTAACATGGACTTTGATGATGTTTTATTACCTTTCTGGACATGGGCAGTATATCGTATTTATACATTTTCAATGGAGGCAATTTCTTATTTTTGGCTGAACTAACCCTTGAACTAAGATGAATAAATTCTTAGTTTGCAAACTAAAGTATGTTACCTTGTGAACCTTATTGTAATGTTACCAATATTAACATAAATTCTGTCCAGGTTTATTGTGCTGTTTTCAGGAAAAGTGTGGTTATTTTATTAGTTTGTGTGTTTTTTTTTCAGTAACATTAAAATTGAGTTAAATTTAAAAAGTCTGACAAAATAATTTTCTATTATTTCATAAATTAATAAATAATCATTACAAAGCATTTTTGGTTTTCAGCCAAGTGCATCCAGAATTTTCAGTTTCCGTTTCAGCCCAGAATTTTCATTTCAGTGCATCCGTAGATGTAAGACTACACGTTTAATTTAATTTAAATGTAACAGTAATTTACTTTCAAGAACTGACATATCACAATTTAAATATCGCAATATAAACTCAGAATATCTCAATATATTGACACAAGTATCATGATGATAATATCGTATCGTGAGGCCTCTGGTGGTTCCCACCCCTACTTATAACTGGTGTATGGTTAATTATCACTATACATCATGGTGTCCAATCCTTCTATGTATCAATCTAGACTCATATAATTTTAAGATGAGAACAAAACATGACAAGATATAATAAATAACTTACAGAGCTCTTTTGCAGGTTTTGATGACTGCTGATAATCTATTGAGACACTCGTCTGATTTCTTGAATTTCTGAAGCTCAAACTCCTCCAGCTCCTCATCTGATGTCAACAACACAAAGACCAAAGCAGACCACTGGGCAGGTGAAAGATCAGCAGATGAGAGACTTCCTTTGCTAAGGTGGGTCTGAATGTCTTTCACCAGAGTTTGGTCGTTCAGTTCATTCAGACAGTAGAACAGATTGATGGATCTCTCTGGAGACAGATTAGACTCTAATTTCTGCTTGATGTACTGAACTATTTCCTCTTTACTCTGCTCATTTCTATTTTCCAGTGTCAACAGACCCTGTAAGAGTCTCTGATTGGACTGGAGTGACAAACCAAGGAGGAAGCGAAGAAAAAGATCCAGGTGTCCATTATCACTCCCTAGTGCCTTGTCCACTGCAGTCTTGAGCAAATCAATCATGTTTTTTTTGGATTGTCCAAGAAGGATCTGAAGGAATTTTTTGTTTTTCTTTTCTGTAGAGTCTTGATCAAACACATATTTATTTTTGATGTCTAGAAACTGATGTGCATAAAGGGCTGCAATAAACTCTTGAATGCTCAAGTGAACAAAGCAGTACATGGTACCAAGAGTGATCCCTGTTTCCTCCTTAAAGATCTGGGTACACATGCCTGAGTACACTGATGCCTTATAGACGTCAATACCACAGGCTTCCAGATCTGTGTCATAGAAGATCACATTGTTTCTTTCCAGCTGTTCAAATGCTAGTTTCCCCAGTGAAAAGATGGCATCTTTATCCCAGGAAACGTCTGGTGTATGTTCTCCATCATACTTTCGTCTGCTCTGCTGGATCTGAAATCTGAGGAAGTGTGTGTACATTTGTGTCAGAGTCTTAGGAGTGTCTTCAGTATTTGACTCCTGCAGTGTTTTGGAGACATCATCAGCCTGATTGTGTTTCACATTATTATTTATTTTCTCCTCTAAAATGTTCTGGAGAACAGTTGCTGAAATCCAGCAGAAGACTGGGATGTGACACATGATAAAGAGACTCTTGGATTGTTTAACACGATCAATGATTTCTTTGGCCTGATTCTCATCTGTGACTCTTTTTCTGAAGTACTCCTCCTTTTGTGCATCACTGAATCCTCGTATCTCTGTCAGCCGGTCGATACAGTCAGGAGGAATCTTACTGGCAGCTGCTGGTCTGCTGGTGATCCAGATGAGAGCAGAAGGAAGCAGATTTCCCTTGATGAGGTTCGTCAGGAGAACATCCAGAGAGGCTGGTGATGAAACATCAGACCACGTCTCATTATCCTTAAAGTTTACAGGAAGTCGACATTCATCCAATCCATCAAGAATGAACAAGACTTTGAATTGATTTCTTCTCGTAAGGTTCAGTCCTTTTGTCTCTGGGAAAAACTGAGTTATAAGGTCCATCAAACTTAGTTTTTCTTGCTCCTTTAAGTTCATCTCTCTAAATGGAAGAGGAAATATGAAACTGATATCTTGATTTTCTTTTCCTTCGGCCCAATCCAGAACAAACTTCTGCACAGAGACTGATTTTCCGATGCCAGCAACTCCTTTTGTCAGTACAGTTCTGATCTGCTTGTCTTGTTCAGGTGCTTCAAACTAATGTTTGCACTCAACCTGTATTTCCTGTGATTCATGACGTCTGGAAGCAACTTCAATCTGTCTCACCTCATGTTCAGTATTGACCTGTTCACTACAACCCTGAGTGATATAGAGATCTGTGTAGATGTTCTTCAGAAGTGTAGAGTCTCCTTGCTTTGCAATTCCTTCAGACACACATTGATACTTCTTCTTTAGGCTACACTTTAGCTGATGAATGAAGACCAGATCATCTAAACAGAAACAAAAATACAGATATTGTTTAATCTTATTTTCTCTCTACATTTATAAGTGACGATCTAACAGATGATTATGAGTCTCTTACTTTCTAGAGTATCAGCAGCTTCATCTTGCTTCATCTCTCTCAGGAAGTAGAGCGTGAGATCAAGAGCTGCTTCTTTCATACTGCATCTGTTCTCATTAAAGTCCTTCACCAAGTATTGCATGTCCTCTTTTTGTAATATTTTATTAAACTTTTCCAGTTCTTTTTTCAGAAATGTCATTATTTTGCTCTCAAGATCCTACAAAGACAGACAAGAATGAATGAGAGAAAAAAAAAATCTATATTCGGGCAAAATTATTTATTCAGTAATTAAACATATTCATCAAAAATCAAGTTGAGACAAACAGTAATTTGTTGTAAATATGAATAAAAATAGGCTTTCATTCTTATTTTATAGGTTCTTAAAAAGAAAAAAATCAAATAAAAGTTCTGTCACACTCTTATTGAATATAATTATTAAATGTTCTTGAAAATGTGTTTTATTACCTGGAAGATCTGCAGGAGACTGTCTGTAAAATTCTTGTGTTTCCTGTGAGACTGTAAATCTGGATCTAATGTTTCACACTGAAGCCTGATAGTAAATAAAATCAAAATACTGCGGTTTAGAAAAAAAAAACACCTTGACCAAAATATCTTGTAAATATTTAAGCAAAGAAAAAAAAAAACAATACTGTGATAAATATATGGACTATAAGTTTTATGAAAATTATTCACTGACACACACAGTCTATGTTTGAACAAAATAAGAAACAGATCAAATACCGTTTGGTTCGTGATGTTGTTTCTTCACTGAAGAATGGTGGATTATCCTTTGACCGGTCACTCTTCACAGACACAGAGCTGGACACATGTGAGTCTGATCTTACACTAATGACACAAAGAACAAAACACTTTACTACAGAAGCTCCTTCAGTCTCATTTAAAGAGCTTCACTGTTGAGGATGGTAATGAAGCACAGTATAGACATGCATTTGTTCATCTATGACTATGGATAGATGGAAAGACATTTTCATGTTTGGCTGCATGATCTATTTTCCGTGGTTAAATTATACCTCCTTGTGTCTGCTTGTGTGATTGTGTTACTGGAAAGAAGCTCCAGACTGAGATCAATAAAGAGGAAATCAGTGAGTTATTGTGTTATTTCATTCATTTCTATCACAAGCATCTTAGTGGAGAAATAAGCCAACACAACATTATAATGTCAAAGATAATAAATACCTTTTGGTTTATTGTATTTTATGTACAGTCTATTTAGGCGTGGTTTATTGTATTTTATGTACAGTGTATTTAGGTGTGGTTTATTGTATTTTATGTACAGTGTATTTAGGTGTGTGTATCTGATGTTGTACACAGGAAGCTGGGAGAAAATGCACTGCAGCTTCATAAAGCGTGTTGTACACAAGCTAACCTTTGGGTCGTACGGCTCAGGAACAGAGTTATGAATAAATCTTAAACACTGAATCCAAACAAAGAGGGTTTGCTTTCTCATCCGAACACACAGCGTCTCCACAACATGACGACAACACTACAACTCACTGAAGCCTCGTCTTCTCTTTGTGTTAACCTTTGAACAGCATTACGCTAATATTTCACATTGTGATGCACACATTTGTGAAATTAATATCTGGACTTCAGTAAAGGACGTTTAATAATTTCTGGATCAGTGTTCTCTGTTAGACAGAATAAATCACTTTGCAGGAGACTGTGACCTTTGTAACTTTGAAGATCTTACACAAACAGATATATTACACACTTAAGGAAATTGGAAACATTCAAAAACATCTTATGACCCTTTTAAATAAAGTTTGAAGTTAATTTTAATGTCTGACAGTCAATTTAGGACCTAAAAACCCAAATCACTGATGTGGAATAATTTACTTAAGTCCATATCCAGTGCTGAAGAGAAACTGTAAATTTACTATAAATGATGATGATTTTGATTTTCAATTCTCAGATATTTATCATCTATTTGGTTACTTTTTAAATATGTCTATGCTATTTTTTATTAGGAAGTAACAAAGATCTGAAGTTGTGCAAATAATTTCTAAATATAAAACAAAGTTTGATAAGGTTTTTTTTTCAGCAATCCTCTGAAAGTGCAGCAGTGTTTAAAATGCTTCTCTGAAAACAGACTCAGTCTTACCTCTGTTTGTGTGAGAGACTCATCTTTCCTCTCTTCTCTTCCTCTCTTCATATGAAGAAATATGTTCAGTTAACAGACACAGCAACAAAAAACACTATAAAATAAAGTGAGTTACAAACTAATGCACTGCCATGTAGAATAACCAAATGGTCTTAATGAGAAATTGCTTGTTTAAAAACACTTTCGATTTCGCGTCACGAAAACAACAACATAAACCAGAAGCGGAAATAAGGAAAAATCCTCCGTAATCAAATTTAATAAAACCCCTTTTGAGTCTTGTGATAAGCTTGTAAATGATAAATGTTTTCTAGGACATGACATGCATCAAATTCAACGATCAGCGCTTTCTCTTGCTATCTGTGTGTTTTCTGCAGTTACTTTCGGTTTCTTCTTCTTCGTGGGTTTTACTGGAGAGTCTCGAGCGAGCTGAACAGTTACTGCCACCTGCTGTAGTGGAGAGAGGATATTACACCTAATACATTTAAACACTGCATTATTATTTTCACTCTTCCTGGACTGTTATCTATCATATTCACTTCAAATGACACACATGCAGAGATTTGTATTTATTTCTTACTTTAAATTATTTCAATTCATATTGGGGTACAGTATTAATACTAGTTTCTGCTTCTTTATTGTGTTTAGGCTCGATGTCCAACTAATCTTTGAGTCCATCATTACTTTGTCCAGCTGAGGGTTGAAAAGAGAATCATCCCATATTAAAGACTAAAAAAGTAGTGTTCCGTATTATAAATAAAAAAGATAAAAAAATAATAAACAATAGGAATGTACAAATTCAGAAATAAATTGGTTAGAAGCAAATAACATGGTTTAACAGACTATAATGAAGTCTGTTATATTATCAATTCTTCACATGTACAGTACATTAATACAGAGAATTGAAATTGTGTTACTCTCAGGCTCACGGTGCATACAGATAACACTAACAGTAGAACCTAAAAATACAGATAGATACAGATTCAATAAAATAATAAACACAAGCTGTTTGTTCTTCAGTGTGTTTGGTTCTGCAGGGTTCTAGATCTCTCATGTTCTCTCTGTCCTTCAGTAAACTCTGTCTCTGCAGATTTCACTTCTTCATGATGATTTGATGCTTGTACTTATGGGCTGAAATAAAAAATAAATAAATAGATTATTATTTATCTTTTCTCCTATTAATAGGCACACACACACACACACACATTATATATATACATAAAACGTACAATTAAAAGAACCCAAATATTAAAAAAATTAAGCATTTAAAAATTGAAGGAAGCAATGAATTGAGTTTGACTTAATTGAGTTTTGACTTAAGTGTTCTGGTTTTGTGTTTTATATGAAACACAGTTCATCACAGATTAATAAATAAATACTGTTGAGATAGCTGCAAATGTCACAATAGGCTTTAAACCAGGGGTGTCCAAACTACAGCCCGCTATCACTCATGTGGTAGATATTTATATTTCAGTCCTGTAGTACATTATAAAACAGTGTGCAATAATATAGTGTGTTTAAATTATCATACTTAATAATAGTATTAAATGAATGCAACTTTACTGGGACAAAAACCTCCCTTCACTTATACTGCTAACCAGGGTTCGAAATTAAAATTGTTTTCTAAAGTGACCAGCCAATCAGAATTTCCACTAGCCATTTTTATTTTCCCGTGAAAATAAGATAAATTATGAGTGCCACTGAATGCATTTGATCATTTTATTAACATTGTTCACATGAAAAACACATATAAAGTACAATGCATACAACAAAATCTGCACAGAAAGTGCAAACACTTCATCTATCATCTGAATCACGTCTTCAGAGCTCTTCTTCTTCTTCAGAGCTCTTCTTCTTCAGAGCTCTTCTTCTTCTTCTTCTTCAGAGGTGCCATCAGAATCTGAGCCTCCCTCTGTTCCTTTTATTCGGTGTTTGCTCAGAAAGTCAGGTCTGCGTGAGCACAAACTGTCAGCGTGCCAGATGTCAATGGCTGTGTTTGGATCAAAGTCTCTGATGTCAGGTGAGCACAACTGGGTTTAAGGAGGTCAGAGAAGGTCTCATCTTTTAGGCGTGAGCCCCAGTCACTCTTTACCTGCTTCATAACACTGAACCCTCTTTCACAGTCAGCTGTAGATACAGGGATTGTGAGGAGAGCATCAGAAACATCAATTCTACATATGTTTTTTTTTTTCTCAAACATCAAGTTCCTCCTGCTGTGTGAAGTTCAGTCTTGAGAACTGTCCATTGATCAGGGATCAACTCCACATTCACTCCAGCAGACAGTAAAAGAGGTCAGAAGTGACTGATGAAGATTTGCTCTTTACATGTGAATTGCTAACCTGAACTGGTGTCTGTCTCTGGCCAGCACTGGAAACTGGTCATCCGCATCTCCTGCAGGACACCACTGTTCACATCACTAAATCTAGCAGTGCTGAAAAGAAGTTTAGTAACCTCCAAGTTTTGTAACTTCAGCGTTGTTTACCCTGTCATTACAGATGCTCCATCTATGGTGATTGCCACTTGCTTGTTTCTCCATTGAGTGCTGACTCCACTTCCCATTATACTACACACTGCTTCAGCTAGATTTGCAGCATCTGGCTTTGAATCTAAATCAGCTTTGACCTTGCCCTCAGTGGCACTTGTGACGTAGACCATTTCTTCTTCCATCACTGCACTGTCCAGAGATCATCTGACATGACTGAGATGAACTTGACATCTGATAATCTGGCCCTCATCTTTTTTCTCTCATCCTCTGCTATGTAGTGTATGAACTCTTTTGCCTGGTAGTCATCTGTAATTCTCTCCTATCTTCAATCCTTTCTTTCGGTCTACCCTGAAATAAATTCTTATGTAAATGAAGCCACTGTTAGCACCTACAACACAGTACATTTCATTGAGATTTCTTTATTATTTTTTTTAACTCCCAAACGTAAAGTTTCATCCTTGTCTATGGAAGCACTCTGAATTGTATTAAATGCACTGTTTTGCAGTGGCTCTCCTGATGTAGAGTTGGGATCCACCTGAAGTCTATAAAAGACTGAAGTGATGATGAAATCAGATACAGCTTCCAGACCTGAAGAGCTCTCCGGCTCCACAACCATCACTGATATTGCCTTGAACAAACTACTTACTCACATTTTTACTTTATCTAATACTGACACAGTAATTGTAGAATATTTGTTCTGCTTACTTACTAATTGCAATAAATAAACGGACTTGTAGTAGTATATAACACAAGTCTGCCTCCCTGGCATTGATTTATAGCTAAGAACAGACCACGGAGAAGTCTTCTGTGACCCGTTTTGTGAAGATGAACTCAGACGCTTATGAGACAGAGCAGATCTGACTTACTTTACCTCCCTGAGAATAAACAAAACAAGGTAGAAGGTGTAGGAAACTTAGCACAATATATATCTTAAACATCTCTAAATAATACAGTTTTTTACCTTTTAAAGTTTAATGTTTGTTTTTAAGGCAATTAATTGGCTCGCCCAAACCTATATGATAACATTGTACGACCATACTCAGTTCAAAGGTCACTGAGATCTAGGGTTGCCACCTTCAATACAGAAAAATAAGGGACGCCTGGGGGGACAAAAGGTCCGATGATGTGCCAGTGGTGGTAAATCACAACTTAAAACAAGTTTTCATAAAAATATGAATTGCTAATGAACTTTAGTAATTGTATAAGTTGGCGTGAACACAGATTTCGGATAAAAATATTTGTCATTGTTTGCAGACAGTAACACCATCTAAACAGTGAAACCACATAATAAATAACCGGTCTACAAACATTTCTAAATTCATGTAAAACACACATTTTATTATTATTGTTATTATTGTTAAGTTAATCTATTTTATATAGTTTATTGTTAATTCTACAGTAGCCTATTGATCAGTAGTATCAGGGCTGGACTGGTAATCTGGCATACCAGGCAAATGCCCGGTGGGCCGATGCACTTGGGGGCCGGTCGATATAATATTTTTTTATTTTTTATTTTTTTTATTGGACAACGACTGGTCCATAGAGCAGGGACAGCGGCCCATTGGTTAATTTTCCATACTGACACTGGACTGGCCCAATCATCTCTTAACAGGCTCCACCCCTCCCCCTCCATTTCTTGTGTCAGATGCAGTCAGTGGCTCAGTGCAGAAACAAAAGCGTAATGGGGGGTGCGGAGAAGTTGCGGGCCAAAAAAATAAAAATTCTAGAGGTTGATGCCTCAACATGTGCAAAAATAACCGACATGTTTAGTGCTGTAGCTTCAGTTTCCAAGCCTACAGTACCTGACGACATTTTGCAAGAATATATTTAAGTATATATTTTCTCATGTTTCTAATGAATTTCCAATATTATTTATATGCAATATTAATGGTGAGTTGGTAATTTGAATATCATATATATTATTAGTATGTTTTGTGTGAGTAATTTGGTAGTATAGTTTGTTTTTCTTTATTATGGGAAGTATCTCAACAATGAGAGCTAAATGTTGTTTGGTGTCATATTAAAGAGGGGTTTGTGCTCTTTAAAACAAAGTAGCCTATACTTGCAATTGTAAACTATTTTTTCTGCTGTCTGGTTCATTGAAAAAAAAAAAAATCTTTTTAGAATTGCCAGTATTCTACATCCACATTCTATTGTGTTCTAAAGGATTAACTAGCTTTTATAACATGGAGCACATTGTCCATCTAGAAATCCTGCTCTTCAAGAATACAGGACTATATAACCAAAATGGATCCTTACTAAGTGTACTTTTAATAACTCTTCCAAATAATTGTAATCATCTCTCTCTTTGTCCTTATGTATAGTCAAGCCAGGTTGAGTTAGCAGTGGAGAAGGGCACCTTTGATCACCAGGGAGTCAGTCAAGAGAGAATGAGTACACTGGTCCACTTGCTCTGGGACACTGGTCCATGGCACTCAGTTCTCAGCTTTGTAGAGGTTTTTGGGAATGGAACGGTAGATATGAATATATACAGGGACCACAAGGATGGTGTACTGGTTGGTTATGTCGGACCGATTGTGATGGGCCGGTCTGAGCAAAAATGCCAGAGCCCTTTTTTTGTCCCAGTCCAGCCCTGCCTTTGACCACAATGAATTTGAAGTAGTGCTTATATCTTCACCTTGAAAATGCCAACTTTTCATCGGATTGCTCCTGACTCGCCATCTCTGCTGCGAATCTCTGTGTAGCTGTTGCGTGTGTGTGTGTGTGTGTTTGGCGCCGCTGACGCAGCCGCGTGTGCCGGCATGTGTGTAAAAACACTGGCTCTGATTGGCTACCATGAAACACATGACTCTGCCTTAGCCAATCACAACCGCTTATCTCGTCATTAACCCACCTGCTCACTCGCTGTGTGAGACAGGGGTGCGTTCGGATTGCATAGTTTATTAAATCAATGCATAGTAACGCACCGCATTTAACGTTCAGTAACGTTAACGGCGTTGTAACGACGGGAAAAGTAATTAGTTAGATTACCGCGTTACTGAAAAAAATAACGTCGTTACCTAACGCCGTTCTTTTAAACGCTGTTATTCCAAACACTGCTCTTGTCTGGTCTTGTGTTGTCATCGGTTGTGTTCTCGTGTCTGCCCTTACTTTAAAAAAAAAAAAAAAAAAAAAAAAGATGAGACAAGGACTCAAACAGAAAGCAAAGGGCTTTCCTGAATAATAAAGCTTTATTATTCAATAAAGCCCTTTGCTTTCTGTTTGAGTCCTTGTCTCATCTTTTTTTTTTAGGCAAACAAGCCAATGAAATGTATGAAAAATGAAAAGCTGTCAGAGATCATGCTGCACCTGCACTACATGTAGCTGGACAGATGATGCTTCACAAATGGATTTTTGCAGACATGGTGAAATTAACCGTTTGTTGGAGGAAAACAGGAGACTGAAGGAAGAGCTAGGCCAAAAGAGAACGGATAAGGTATTTTTTTTAATGTGGCTGACACTCGCTCCGAGTTAAAACAAACCAATATACCGAAGCAATTCATTTACTCAAACAGTACACTGACTGAACTGCTGTGAAGAGAGAACTGAAGATGATATTGGGTAATGTGGTCTTGGGTGACGGGATGGGGGGCTTATGATATTAGACTTCGTAGCCTATAATAAAAGAAAGAATTTCAAACCTTAACTAAACACATTTTTATTCAAAGATCAACCGTCTGTCATTACTCTTTAGTCTGCCACAAGAAACAGCAACATTAAAATCATGAACTCAAATGTCATTGTAAAAAAAAAAAAAAAAAAAAAAAAAAAAAAAAAAAAGACTGTTGTAACAGTGCGTAAATCACACCTTTCTGTAACACTTAACGTTAATAAGCTTAAACGAAAATAACGAAATGGGGACAAAAAGATAGTCTTTGTGCATAGGCTATAGATTAATTAGATAAATGAATATCTAAATTTGTGCCTTGCAGTCTACGGTATTTTTTTAGAACTTAGAAAAAAGATGCTGCAGCCAATGAGCAGCCAGCGGGGGCTGCAGGACGACTCAACCTCCGCAGACAGTTTTTAATGTTTATCAGACAATAAATACTCAAGATTTTGCTTTAGTATAATTTTCGGGACAACTAGGGCCAGATTCGGGAGTCGGGAAAACAGTTTAGATTCCGGGACTGTCCCGAATTTTTCGGGACGTCTGGTCACCCTTCCTGAAAGAGCTGCATTACTTCATTAGCTTGAGTCTGACCTGCAGTGATGGGATTAAAATTTGGTGAGGTGTTAGTCAGCGAATCATCAGATTCTGATCTCGCTCTATCAGTATTCAGAGATTGAAGCTAAGTGAACATGTTAAGTGTGGTTAACTGTATTTGTTTTTTAACCGAACAGAGTATAAACTCATAACGAGTTTCACACACCTTCTCCGGCCAAGTTGAGTTGATTACACGTAACAGTGGGAAAAGCGACACATGCGCTAATCATTTGTGAAACTTAAAGATGAATGGAAAATGTAGTTTCTGCTCTGGGTGGGATGAATTAGGAAGCTTGCATTGTGAAGGGCGCTCTGAAAATAGGCAGTGCAGGTAAAAGATTAAAACCTCTATTAAAACAGATGTCCAAATGAGCATACCGGTACGCTACAAGCACGTTCTGGGCGCACGGAGAGGTGGCGGTACGCTCAAGAGCTATATTTGGAAGTGGCGGTACTGAGTACTGGTGCATACCGGCCCACTTAAAGCACTGCGCATATATATATATATATATATATATACATATATATATATATATATATATATATATATACATATATACATATATATATATATATATATATATATATATATATATACATATATATATATATATATATATATATATATATATACATATATATATATATATATATATATATATATATATATATATATATATATATATATATATATATATATAATGAATAAATAGGCCTTTACGAGAAATAAATTTTTACTTAATAAATTAAGAAAATTAACAAAAAACTACACACAAAACTACAAACAAAAAACAAGTAGCCTAGTATGTGCAGCACAAAAGGAAACCAGACACAGAAAGAGGCATCCTATTTTTCTTTAGGCTTATTTTAAACATAAAGATTTGTTTTTATTGTGAATGTGCACAAAAGGCAACCGTTTACAATTACGATGATCTTTTTGACTAAAATGAGAAGTTGCTTCCACAGTTCCACTGAATTTTTTTTTTTTTAAATAAATAAAAAAAAGTAAAGTGATTGTGCTGGGGCACACAGTTACTTTGACAATGCAGTCTCTTCATTATGATAAAATACAGTCACTCAAACATGAAAAAAATATGTTGGTTTCAGTTTCGTTTTGTTTTAAATTAATTAGTTTTGGCTTGTCGTCTGTATTGCTATAGCTTCTTATATTTTTAATTATTGTTCTTTTCTAAATGCTGTTAATTGAAAGGATTGTTGTGGAGTGAGGGGAACTAAAATAGCCTATGTAAACTGTAATCCGGTACTGATTCCAAATTACATGACAAAAATTATAGTTAGTAGCATAATAATAATATTCTACCATATTGACATAAAAATACAAATAGTAATATATATATATATATATATATATATATATATATATATATATATATATATATATATATATATATATATATATATATATATATATATATAAAATTTCACAAAGTTTGTCAGAACATTCTGTTTTTGCTTCAAATTAGGTTATTATTAAATCAAATTATGTGTATGATTATTATTATATAACTAAATGATATGAAATTATATGTATATGAATTATTTAACAAATTAAATAACTGTAATAACAGATTTAGGTTAAATAAAGATGTCAGTCTTTTTAGGAAACAAATCAAAGAAAAAAATAAACTAATTCTGTTTCTAATATTCTGAATGTTGCTCAAAAACAATATATATTGTGTCCAGTTTTTATTATTTTTTTATTTTATCCAGTCATTTAAAAATAACAAATTTTTTAAAACAAAAAAATATGATTTCACATATCGTACCTAAACACGCGTGGAGAACATAATTAGAACTAGATACTAAATTAGTTAAAAATGCCTATCCACATACAGCTATGATTTGCGAACCCGCTCCGAACTCCCGAACTGCGATCCCCAAACTGACTCAAATGATTCGCGATCCCGCTACGAACTCCCGAACTGATTAAAATGATTCGCGATCCCCAAACTGACTCAAATGATTCGCGAACCCGCTTTGAACTCCCAAACTGACTCAAATGATTCGCGAACCCGCTTTGAACTCCCGAACTGACTCAAATGATTCGCGAACCCGCTACGAACTCCCGAGCTCCCCCGCTTTGAACTCCCAAACTGACTCAAATGATTCGCGATCCCCAAACTGACTCAAATGATTCGCGATCCCGCTCCGAACTCTCAAACTGACGTAAATGATTCGCGAACCCGCTTTGAACTCCCAAACTGACGCAAATGATTCCCGATCACCAAACTGACTCAAATGATTCGCGATCCCGCTCCGAACTCCCGACTCAAATGATTCGCGATCCCGCTTCGAACTCCCAAACTGACTCAAATGATTCGCGATCCCCAAACTGACTCAAAAAATTTGCGAACCCGCTCCGAACTCCCGAACTGACTCATGATTCTCAATCATTTCAGAGCTGTAACAACAATACTATAAAATATATATTGTGTCCAGTTTTTTATTATTTTTTTATTTTACCCAGTCATTTAAAACTAACACATTTTTTAAAACAAAAAAATATGATTTCACATATCGTACCTAAACACGCGTGGAGAACATAATTAGAACTAGATACTAAATTAGTTAAAAATGCCTATCCACATACAGCTATGATTTGCGAACCCGCTACGAACTCCCGAACTGATTCAAATGATTCGCGATCCCCAAACTGACTCAAATGATTCACGAACCCGCTTTGAACTCCCAAACTGACTCAAATGATTCGCGAACCCGCTACGAACTCCCGAGCTGATTCAAATGATTTGCGAACCAAATGATTCGCGAACCCGCTTTGAACTCCCAAACTGACTCAAATGATTCGCGAACCCGCTTTGAACTCCCAAACTGACTCAAATGAATCGCGATCCCGCTCCGAACTCTCAAACTGACGTAAATGATTCGCGAACCCGCTTTGAACTCCCAAACTGACGCAAATGATTCCCGATCACCAAACTGACTCAAATAATTTGCGAACCCGCTCCGAACTCCCGAACTGACTCATGATTCTCAATCATTTCAGAGCTGTAACAACAATACTATGAAACCATGATATGTTTGCTTAAGGTTATCATACCATCAAAATCTCATACCGGCCCATGACTAATAAATATATATAAATATTGTTGTTATTAACATGAAGTGCATTAAACATTACTTCAAGGTTTCCCTAACTAGGGTTTGTGACATTAATACAAAGCTAATTAATTAAATCATAAAAAAACATCATAGGCTACATTAAAATAAATAATTTTAAAACCAATCAAAATAAAATAAAATCTTTTTTAAATCTCAGGGGTACTTCAAGTAAATATATTGGGTGAAAGAGGATCAGATGACAAAAGTTTGTGAATTTGTGTGTTTTAATGTGTTTGAAAGACAAACGCCTTCCAAATACACAATAACACATGGTTAAATAATCAACAGAGTGATTATTTAAATAAAATCAATGTGTTCATCAGTAGTTGATGCAATGTTGAAACACTTCTTAAACCTGAAATGATTTTTATAAATCAATCTTCAAATGCTGTCACTGACAATGCAATGCTGCAATTTGGAAATAGTGGAATAACTATTAGGAATTTCACTGTTATCATATTTTTCTTTGTTTCACCAGTTTTCATATTATAGACAGACTGAGTGCATAAGTCTTTGGTGTAATTTTCTATAATAAAAAGCCTAATAAATCAGCACATTACATGAGATTAAATAAACCATGTGTATGAGTCCACATTCTGTTGCTTTGTGTTTACTGGTGAAAGAGCAATACCTGAAACACAAAAGTACATTTCTCAAATAACAACAAACTTTACGATTATAATTTAGAGCAAAAATAATTCTGATGGGTTTAGCCGTTATACAACCTGACTAAAATGCTCATACATTTCGTTTTCTTAAACTTGACTAAACAAAAACAGGACAGGGTTGACTAAATATGATTACTAAAATGTACATTTGAGTAAAACTAAGACTGAAAAAATGGCTGCCAAACTTAATACTGCTGTGCAGTTAATTAATAATAATCTTCTCTAGGAACTTTCAATGTCTTGGAAATCTTCACATAGCCTTAGCCTTTCTAAAATACTACGATATTTATTCTCTTTAGGTTTTGTGAGATCTCTGTTGACATTTTTGCTACTCAACTTCTACACATGCATGGGCTAACTGTATGTGTAGCTTAATTGTGTTTTGAGACTGTTTTATTCCCTACCATGCAAATAAGTGATTTAAAAACAGCAATGCTGAATGGGGGTTGAATAATTATGACATAGCAGTATTATTAAAAAATCTTATAACTCAAAAGTATTACATTATATATTGACAATATCACTTTTAATATTCCAGTGAACTGTTATAGATGCAATTTTTATTTTATCCTGGATCTTCAGAAAAGCTTGTATTTGTAAAGTACTGCAGTCTCTGGGGGGTTGAGTAATTTTGATTGCAACTGTAAACATATTTTGGTCCAAAAATAGCAAAAGAAACTATGACTTTATTCATCATTGTCTTCTCTTCCATGTCTGTTGTGAGAGAGAGTCCAAAACAAAGCAGTTTGTCATATCCGGTTCACGAACTAATCATTTGATGTAACCGGATCTTCTTTAACCAGTTCACCGAAATCGAACTGAATCGTTTTATTCCTTTAATGTTCACTCCAAGAAAAAAACAATGTAAAAATTACTTGTTTGCATTTTTTAGATTATTGGGGCACTAATAACACAATTAATTTAATAGCATTTAAATTATCATTTAATACCTACAAAGACAAAAACAAAGTTGAAAATGTAAAAATACCATGAAACAATTCATGTCAAGTAAATTTTATTTCAACAAAAGAACTGCACTCCCATTTTCTGCAAAAATTCCAACAATTTAAATGACAAAAACATATGGGGCCCTCTCCAACTTCTCAGCTCTGCTGTGTATAATCTCCAAAGAACTTTTGTTCTTGCATTAAATGAACTCAAAAACGAAACATCTTTCAAATAAAATGCGAAAACAAAATAGGACCTATGGGAACCTTGGCTACGTTATTTTCGATGGTATGCTGCGAAGCATTCCCTCTCTCCGATCAAGAACAGGAAAACATTGCAATTCCCACATTTCCATCTTGACACACCTTTTGGGCAGAGGCAGCACCGCCCCCCGTTGTCAGTATGAAGTGGCAAATGTCCATAGTTGTCGTAGCGTACATCTGGTTGTGGTTTGGGGGGTCTTGGGGGGAGGCACTTCTTCTCACAGGACATTTGTGGTGCAGAGGCAGATGATGGTCTGCCAACTCTGGGTACTGCCTTGTTGACTTGTTTCAAACAGTGAGCCACAGACAGGCGAAATCTTTTGAGAGGCATTGGTTTTTCCTTCAGTAGGCCACAGTCTCTCTTGTAGACCAGCCAGGCATTGGAGAGGGACAGGTCAAGGACTTATCCAAACAGGGGGAAGTACCAGCGTCGTGACTTGGCAGGGGTATGGTACAGGTGAACCAGCATGTCAGAAAGATCAATGCCACCCATATGCTGATTGTAGGCAGCAATGAGTGAAGGGCATGGGACAGCAATCTTCGCTTTCTCATCTTTGCTCCACCGTTGGACACTTGTAAGGGGCAGGATCCCACAGGCATTGCTCAGGAGGGTAATACATGTATTGTCATACCATTTGACTGCGAGTACTCCTTCAGCAGACTTATAGTCAAGAGCTCCACGTCCTCTCTCCATCAGCTCTTTGTCTTCTATCAGGTGAGCTCCACCGATGCAGTTTGATCGGGCTGTGCTGATGCACTTGATGCCCAGATTTGCGTGCAGGCTCAGGATCAGGTCAAAACTAGTGAAGTAATGGTCAAAGAAGACAACTGAAAGCAGTGGCTGTGTTATGGTTTTGCATAATGTTGTCACCACTTTGCTCCCTGGAAGTCGCTCCTGCTCTTCCTCACTTAGATCAACATTGAAGAAGGTGGACGGCCCTTGATAGAGCAGTAGGTCATGGATAATGCCAGATGAACTGGCACGACAGAACACTTTAAAGCCCCACTTGTCAGGTTTATTGGCAATGTATTGGCAGAGATTGCCAGCCCTTGTGCCTTTATAAGACACCATAGCTGCGTCCGAAATCGAATACTGCGTACTGGGTACTACATTTGAATTTGAACGTACTACTCGACCGTTAGAAAAGTACGTTCTATATAGTATGAATGTGGGTAGTATGAATGGAATTCGGACGTACTACATCCGCCATGTTGACATTGTCACGTGACATACGTCGTCACAACAGCGCGTAAATTTAAAGAGCCCGATCTACTGAGCGAACATCAGTGATGTTTTTCGTTTTTCTTTCCGCTTTCGTCTGCGTTTTTATGTCGTTTGAATGAACAATTCAAAGCAGGCGTCGGTCAGCTGTTCACAGATCATGCCTTCGTCGACAGCTTGTAAATCCTTTACTAAATATAAATTTAGCTTTTAATTTTCTACCTCAGAATAACAGCAGCTACAGCTGTGAACAGAATGACAGACTGATTTTATGTAAGGATATAAAGCAATTTATTGTATTTTAAATAAATACAAATAAAATTACACAAAACGAACATAAATTAATAAACTTGAATGAATGCTTAGACAAATACACACACACATACACATAAATACACACATACATTATAGAAATATACACAGAAACACACACACATCACAATATATACATAAATACATACATAATATATACATTATAGACAATATACACATATATATAAATATACATAGTTAGATATAGATATATCAGCAAAAAAATGTGTAACCTATTGAAATTTTATTCTAAAAAACAAAAACTACATATTTACAGACTGTGAACAGCATCATACAGACTGCTGTCCCTGGCCTTCGACATCCAAGAGCTGCATAACATTGTGCACAGAATGAGCAGGTCAGGTCAGGTCATGGGGATTTTGAGGAGGCTGATTGCCTTCTCCACCACAGATGACCTGGAGGCAGTGGAAGCAGCTTTTCTTCTGGTAGCTGACACAATAGATGGCTGTCACATACAAACTGAACCTCCAGCAAGTGAAGCCCAATGTTATTTCAACAGGAAGTGGTTTCATTCTGTTCAGCTGCAGGTCACCACCATGGTAAGTACCTTGATATCTTTGTTGAGTATCCCGGGTCTGTGTATGATGCCAGGGTGCTGAAGAACACTGGAGGCCTATCCACCTGCAGGAAAACACATCTGGGAGATGGTGTGTGTCTCCTTGTGTGAGTGTTCATCTGCCTCATCACAGCAGACAGAGAGTCTGAACACAATCCTGCACAGCTTTGATTCAACACCAATGATGATCGTGCACAGAACATTGTTGAGAGAGACTTCAGGATGATGAAGACCAGCTGTGCTCCATCTTCTTCTTCAAGGCCCTGGAAGTGAGTTCTGCCTTTGTGCAGATGTTGTTGCATGCTGTGCAGTGCTCCACAACCTCCGTCTTCTGAATGAGGAGATTGCTGATCCAGAAGTTGTGGAGGATCATGACGATGATACACTGGAACCCCAAAACACAGAAGTCAGCACAGGAGAGCATGTGCGGGACAAACGGACCACAGCTGTGTCACAGCAGACGACCGTGTGCAGCTCTTCAAGAGCAGATTACCTGTAGGACAGTCGAACAGGTTAAGACTCTGCAAATCAGTTCATGTTCTCATAGTGCTATTGTTTAAGCTTTTGTAAGTTATGAAGGTCATTTTAAGACTGTCAAATCAAGATATACATATATTAGTTAAGAAATATAAATACTATAAAATCACATAAATATGTATAAATACACATGTAAGTATTTAAATTTAAACGTGTGTGTATTTATATATTCACATAAGTATATTACACTCATAACTGGGAATTCATATTACAGTTGAAAATTAAAATTTTACAATTTGAAAATCTAGAAACATATCATATAACATATCATACCAACATATTTACAACAAGTTTAATTTTTTAATATTTATTACTTTATCCCTGGGATATATTTTTGAATTTCACTTTTTTTTTTCACTCATTTTTGATTCCCAAATTTAAAGGGGGGGGGGGGGGGGGGGGGTTGAAATGCTATTTCATGCATACTGAGTTTTTTACACTGTTAAAGAGTTGGATTCCCATGCTAAACATGGACAAAGTTTCAAAAATTAAGTTGTAAAAATTTCTGTTCCAAAAATACCTCTTCCGGTTTGTCACAAGTTTCGGAAAGTTTTTTTCGAGTATGGCTCTGTGTGACGTTAGATGGAGCGGAATTTCCTTATATGGGTCCTGAGGCACTTCTGCCGGAAGAGCGCGCTCCCGTATAGCAGAGCACTGAGAGCACAACAGACTTCACTGATCAGAGCGAGAGCGTCGCCAAATGTCACAAAAGAAGTGTGTTTTTGGTTGCCAGGGCAAGACAACCCTGCACAGATTACCAAAAGAGAAACAGCATTAAGGGACCAGTGGATGGAGTTTATTTTTACAGAGCATCAACGGAGTTGTGCAAGTGTTTGTGTTTGTTCCCTGCATTTCGAAGATGCTTGTTTTACAAACAAGGCCCAGTTTGACGACGGATTTGCGTATCGTTTATTTCTAAAGGATAATGCGATCCCAACGAAAAAGGGTCACGATCGTGTGTTGGAACCGCAGGCGGTGAGTAAAACTGCTTCAAATATCTCTGTGTTGTTAACTTAGCTATCGGCGCGTGAGCACATCAAGTAAACAACATGCGATGCACTTTCCACATGTACAGCTTAAAAAAAAAAAAAGAAAGACGACATAAAGTGGAACTTAGTCATTTTCCAAAACCGCTAAGCAAGTGTATACAGTTTCAGTACATACCACATAGAGACGTCTTGCTGCTGCTGCTCTTGTTAAATTTCAGCCTCTGGATCTGATTCTGGATCATAAATATACGCTGAATCTGACTGTTAGCCATGGTTTGTTTTGGTTGGTTTTTTCCTCACGGTAATGTCACAGCTTCCAAATGCTCTCAACTCAAAAGCCTACTCGCGCTCGTGATTCTTTAGCTCCGCCCACACGTCACGCCTCCAGCCGGTCGTGTTTTTCCGGGAAAAATCGGTACAGACTATCTTTCTCTTATGAATATAATAAAACTAAAGACTTTTTGGAGTTATGAAGGATGCAGTACTACTCTATAGGTACTCAAGATTAACAGGAGATTGAGTGAAAACGAGCATTTCACCCCCCCCCCCCCCCCCCCTCATCTACAGTTACTGAAATGAAGCTGCTGAAGTTTATTTTCCTGACATTATTATAGAAACGTCTTAAGAAATTCCCTTTTGCTGTTGCTTTAAGCTCTATTATACTACTTTATGAAAATGTTAATGTGGTTTTGTCTGAAGCTTTGTGCTCTTATCCATGTAGAAATGAAAAATAAATAAATACATAAAGAGAATAATTTGTATGGGTATTTCTCTAAAGTGTGGCACCCATTCTCAAGACAACATTCTTCAGATGTTAAAAAAACAACTGGAAACTGCTACAAAATCAGTGCACACAACTGCTTCAAAAGTTATTTGCTATTAAGTACTTTGCAACTGACCAATTAGCAACTGGAAATACCTGGAAATTCATATTATAATAAAAAAACAGCATAAATCAGTGATGATCCTAACATAAATACATGTAAAGAGTGTGTGTAGTTAAGATTAATTTTCATTTATATACTTACTGAATTAGGCTTTCCAGTGAGTAGGGTTTCATCAGTGGATGAGAACAAGATTGTGTTCATCAGTCTCTGTAACATCAGAACAGGATTTACACATTACTGATGATTTATGATCAAACTGAGGCACCTATTAACAATAGTTTAACAATAGTTATCCAACATTTTTTAAATCAAAATATCAACACTAGTAAAATGTAAATTAACTCGTTTCAATTACTTACAATTTTGTAACTTTATATCATTAAATTACTTAACGAGCCGTCTGTAGAAAGCAGCCTTAACAAGCTGAGGCACAGCCTCTGATCGATAATGATTATTAAACATATTTTTTAACTCAATTTACAAAATAGTCTCATCAGTTTACAATGTGTAAAACTTTAACAAATCCAATCGTTTACTTGGATTATGTTAAACAAGTACACTTTAACCACAATGAACAGCGTTTATCCATAAGGTACTTACACTTCAAAACAGCGGCGTCACGATCCTCCGATTTTCCGTAATTTTCGAATATGAGTATGACGAGCCCTCTCCCGGTGCCTCATGGGATAGAGAAGTGTCCATCCTATGCATACTACGGAATTCGGCCGGAAGTAGTAGGCCATCCGGGTACATCTCGCCTACTGTTTTTCGAATACTGAGAATTCGGACATACGACTTGCTTCGCATACTGTTTTTCGCCTACTATATAGTATGGAAGTATGCGATTTCGGACGCGGCTCATGACTTCATCCACACTGTGCTTGTAGGTGGATGGGATGAGGAGATATTGCTTACGAAGCATCACAAAAAGGGGTCAGATTTTGTAAAATCGTCAGGGTTCCCATCACACTGCTGATTATCATTAAAGTGAATGTAGCGACTTAACTGCTTGAATCTCCTCTGCGGCATGATATCAGCAATCACGTTGAAGCATGATCATACATATTAAACCATTTAAGTATAATAACACTATAACTGTAACATATTGATAACAATGCATGAACAGCAGTGTTTTTATTCCATGGAAAATAGCGAATTTTAATAAATTAGCATAACTTCACCAAACTGTTACCATGCGGTTGAGCTGTCATTCCATGCCAAGGTTTACCATGGAGTGCCAACTCAACCGTATGGTCAAGCATGTTTTTAAAAAAATTATTTGACCATTATAAGAGGTTTCTGTTTTGCATCAACTTACATAATTCTGTTAAGTAACGTGTTAGATTATATAAAATGTTGAAAAAACGAACTCACCTTTGAAAGTACAGCCAAAAATAGTCCAAATGTCAGAGGTGATTTAAATTTTAATCTTGCTGGCAGCATGATGAGTGAAAAGTTCTACTGTCAAAAAATAGAGTGACCTCTAGTGGATGTTTGGAGCATAGCATACCTCAACCAAGTTGTAGAGATGACCCAATCAGCTTGAGTTCAGTTCCACACATTTTTCAATAAGATATAAGGACTCAAAAAGTGATCTACCAAATGGTTGAGCAGAACGCGTCTCCAATACGCATTAATCCACAAATGACTTAAGCTGTTAACTTGTTTAATGTGGGTGACACTCCCTCTGAGTTGAAACAAACCAATATCCCGGAGTAATTCATTTACTCAAACAGTGACTGACTGAACTGATGTGAAGAGAGAACTGAAGATGAACACTGAGCCGAGCCAGATAATGAACAAAAGATTGACATATTTGACATTTTATATATATATATATAAAATGAATAAATAGGCCTATATGAGAAATACATTTTTACTTAATAAATGAAGAAAATGAACAAAAAACTGTGCAACAAGTAGCCTAGTATGTGCAGCGCAAAAGGAAACCAGACGACATTTTTTTTTTTTTTAAATAAATACATAAATCAAGTGATTGTGCTGGGGCAGCATGCACACACAGTTACTTTGACAATGCAGTCTCTTCATTATCATAATAAAATACAAAAACACTGATAAAATACAGTCAGTCAAACATCCATCCATCCATCCATCATCTTCCGCTTATCCGGGGCCGGGTCGCGGGGGCAACAGTCTAAGCAGAGACGCCCAGACTTCCCTCTCCCTAGCCACTTCCTCCAGCTCTTCCGGGGGGACCCCGAGGCGTTCCCAGGCCAGCCGGGAGACATAGTCCCTCCAGCGTGTCCTAGGTCTTCCCCGGGGCCTCCTCCCGGTGAGACGTGCCTGGAACACCTCCCTGGGAAGGCGTCCAGGAGGCATCCGAAATAGATGCCCGAGCCACCTCAGCTGGCTCCTCTCGATGTGGAGGAGCAACGGCTCTACTCTGAGCTCCTCCCGAGTGACCGAGCTTCTCACCCTATCTCTAAGGGAGCGCCCAGCCACCCGACGGAGAAAGCTCATTTCGGCCGCCTGTATCCGGGATCTTGTCCTTTCGGTCATGACCCACAGCTCATGACCATAGGTGAGAGTAGGAACGTAGATTGACCGGTAAATCGAGAGCTTTGCCTTACAGCTCAGCTCCTTCTTCACCACGACAGACCGGTACAGCGACCGCATTACTGCAGAAGCTGCACCGATCCGTCTGTCAATCTCACGTTCCATCCTTCCCTCACTCGTGAACAAGACTCCAAGATACCTGAACTCCTCCACTTGAGGCAGGAACTCTCCACCAACCTGAAGTGGGCAATCCACCCTTTTCCGACTGAGAACCATGGCCTCGGACTTGGAGGTGCTGATTCTCATCCCAGCCGATTCACACTCGGCTGCAAACCGTCCCAATGCACACTGAAGGTCCTGGTCTGAGGATGCCAACACGACAACATCATCCGCAAAAAGCAGCGACGAAATCGTATGGTCCCCAAACCGGACACTCTCCGGCCCTTGGCTGCGCCTAGAAATTCTGTCCATAAAAATTATGAACAGAACCGGTGACAAAGGGCAGCCCTGCCGGAGTCCAACATGCACCGGGAACAGGTCTGACTTACTGCCGGCAATGCGAACCAAGCTCTTGCTCCGGTCGTACAGGGACCGAACAGCCCTAAGTAGGGAGCCGCCGACCCCATACTCCCGGAGCACCCTCCACAGGATGTCGCGAGGAACACGGTCGAATGCCTTCTCCAAGTCCACAAAACACATGTGGACTGGTTGGGCAAACTCCCATGAACCCTCCAGCACCCTGGAAAGGGTATAGAGCTGGTCCAGTGTTCCACGACCGGGACGAAAACCACACTGTTCCTCCTGGATCCGAGGTTCCACTATCGGCCGAATTCTCCTCTCCAGTACCCTGTCAATGTCAGTCAAACATGAAAAAAAAAACACTGCACAGTTTAAATATGTAGTAAAAGCTGTGCCATTAAGTGTTATGCACCACGTGATGTTATGCAAAACATTTTGTTTTACGTAGATATTTGAACATGAGTGAAGTAATAATAAATACAGATACTTCACAAATACGGAAACATTTGATTTCGTGTCGAATGGGAGACCCAATGTTGGTTTCAGTTTCGTTTTGGCTTAAATTAATTTGTTTTGGCTTGTCGTCTGTATTGCTATAGCTTCTTATATTCTTAATTCTTGATCTTTTCTAAATACTGTTTATTGAAATGATCTGTTGTAGAGTGAGGGGAACTAAAATAGCCTAGCTATGTAAACTGTAATCCAGTACTGATTCCAAATTACATGACAAAAATTATAGTTAGTAACATAATCCATTACATTACACATTTTAGATAATCTAATCAGACCACTTTAGATTACTTTTGACCTAACTTGACATAAAAATACAAAGAGTAATATATACATATATATATATATAATTTCACAAAGCTTGTCAGAACATTCTGTTTTTGCTTCACATTGGGTTATTATTAAATCAAATTATGTGTATGATTATTATCATATAACTAAATGATATGAAATTATATAATTTATATGGATATAACAAAAATTAAATAACTGTAATAACAGATTTAGGTTAAATAAAGATGTCAGTTTTTCTTTTTTTCTTTTTAGGAAACCAATCAAAGAAAAAAAAAACTAATTCTGTTTCTAATATTCTGTATGTCGCTCAAAAACAAAATATATATTGTGTCCAGTTTTTATTTTTATTTTACCCAGTCATTTAAAAATTACACATTTTCCACAACAAAAAATACGAGTTCACATATCGCACCTAAACATGCGTGGAAAACATAATTAGAACTAGATACTAAATTAAAAATGACTATCCATATACAACTATGATTCGCGAACCCCAAACTTCCTCAAATGATTCGCGATTCCCGCTACGAACTCCCGAACTGATTCAAATGATTCGCGATCCCCAAACTGACTCAAATGATTTGCGATCCCGCTACGAACTCCCGAACTGATTCAAATGATTCGCGATCCCCAAACTGACTCAAAATTTTCGCGATCCCGCTCGGAACTCCCGAACTGCCTAATAAATATATATATTCCATTTGTTGTTATTAACATGAAGTGCATTAAACATTACATCATGGTTATCCAAACTAGGGTTTGTGACTAATAAAAAGCTAATTAATTAAATAATAAAAAAGATACATTAAAATACATTTTAAAACCAATCAAAATAAAATAAAATCTTACTTAAAAAAAAGTTTAACATTTCATTTGTTTACCTGCATTGCATGTGGATATAACCAACATCAGAGAATCATGAACATGCAAATGTGATAATTATTAAAATATATATATTTTTAAATCTCAGGGGTACTTCAAGTAAATATATTTGGTGAAAGAGGATCAGATGACAAAAGTTTGTGAATTTGTGTGTTTTAATGTATTTGAAAGACAAACACCTTCCAAATACACAATAATACATGGTTAAATAATCAACAGAGTGATGATTCAAATAAAATCAATGTGTTCATCAGTAGTTGATGCAATGTTGAAACACTTCTTAAACCTGAAATGATTTTTATAAATCAATCTTCAAATGCTGTCACTGACAATGCAATGCTGCAATTTGGAAATAGTGGAATAACTATTAGGAATTTCACTGTTATCATATTTTTCTTTGTTTCACCAGTTTTCATATTATAGACAGACTGAGTGCATAAGTCTTTGGTGTAATTTTCTATAATAAAAAGCCTAATAAATCAGCACATTACATGAGATTAAATAAACCATGTGTACGAGTCCACATTCTGTTGCTTTGTGTTTACTGGTGAAAGAGCAATACCTGAAACACAAAAGTACATTTCTCAAAGAACAACAAACATTACTATTATAATTTAGAGCAAAAATAATTCTGATCGGTTTAGCCAATATACAACCTGACTAAAATGCTCATACATTTCGTTTTCTTAAACTTGACTAAACAAAAACAGGACAGGGTTGACTAAATATGATTACTAAAATGTACATTTGAGTAAAACTAAGACTGAATTAAAAAATGGCTGCCAAACCTAAATTATATTTCTCTACACTTCTTCTAATCTCACACACTATTTAGGATGATAGTATGAACATTGAGACACAGGGCATGTCTTTATAAATGGAGAACTGAATCATTGACCGTCTGCTAGCTGCCTCCCATCACAGAGGTCAGTTAATTCTCAGCACATAGAGACTCTTTCACCTAGATATCACACTATAGAGACTGTGTCTGTTCCACGAACTAGAAAATACAAAAAACGTCCTAACCAAGTTAAGGTTAACAATTTAATTGAGGTTCAACAAATAAAAAACAAATGCAATATGGATAAACAAATGATAAAGATTGGCTTATTGAATATCAGATCCATTTCTACGAAAACACTTTTTGTAAATAATATGATAACTGATCATAATATAGATGTGCTCTGCTTGACAGAAACCTGGCTAAAACCTGATGATTACATTATTTTAAATGAGTCCACCCCCCAAGATTACTGTTATAAACACGAGCCGCGTCTAAAAGGCAAAGGGGGAGGTGTTGCTTCAATTTATAATAACGTTTTCAGGATTTCTCAGAGGGCAGGCTTCAAGTATAACTCGTTTGAAGTAATGGTGCTTCATATAACATTATCCAGAGAAACCAATGTTAATGATAAATCCCCTGTTATGTTTGTACTGGCTACTGTATACAGGCCACCAGGGCACCATACAGACTTTATTAAAGAGTTTGGTGATTTTACATCCGAGTTAGTTCTGGCTGCAGATAAAGTCTTAATAGTTGGTGATTTTAATATCCATGTCGATAATGAAAAAGATGTATTGGGATCAGCATTTATAGACATTCTGAACTCTATTGGTGTTAGACAACACGTTTCAGGACCTACTCATTGTCGAAATCATACTCTAGATTTAATACTGTCACATGGAATTGATGTTGATAGTGTTGAAATTATTCAGCCAAGTGATGATATCTCAGATCATTATTTAGTTCTGTGTAAACTTCATATAGCCAAAATTGTAAATTCTACTTCTTGTTACAAGTATCGAAGAACCATCACTTCTACCACAAAAGACTGCTTTTTAAGTTATCTTCCTGATGTATCCGATTTCCTTAGCATATCCAAAACCTCAGAACAACTTGATGATGTAACAGAAACTATGGACTCTCTCTTTTCTAGCACTTTAAATACAGTTGCTCCTTTACGCTTAAGAAAGGTTAAGGAAAACAGTTTGACACCATGGTATAATGAGCATACTCGCACCCTAAAGAGAGCAGCCCGAAAAATGGAGCGCAGCTGGAGGAAAACAAAACTAGAGGTATTTCGTATTGCTTGGCGGGAAAGTAGCATATCCTACCGAAAAGCATTAAAAACTGCTAGATCTGATTACTTTTCTTCTCTTTTAGAAGAAAACAAACATAACCCCAGGTATTTATTCAATACAGTGGCTAAATTAACGAAAAATAAAGCCTCAACAAGTGTTGACATTTCCCAACACCACAGCAGTAATGACTTTATGAACTACTTTACTTCTAAAATCGATACTATTAGAGATAAAATTGCAACCATTCAGCCGTCAGCTACAGTTTCGCATCAGACAGTGCACTATAGACCCCCTGAGGAACAGTTCCACTCATTCTCTACTATAGGAGAGGAAGAATTGTATAAACTTGTTAAATCATCTAAACTTACAACATGTATGTTAGACCCTATACCATCTAAGCTCTTAAAAGAGGTGCTTCCAGAAGTCATAGGTCCTCTTCTGACTATTATTAATTCCTCATTGTTATTAGGACATGTCCCCAAAACCTTCAAACTGGCTGTTATTAAGCCTCTCATAAAAAAGCCACAACTTGACCCCAGAGAACTAGTTAATTATAGACCAATCTCGAATCTCCCTTTTCTGTCCAAGATACTAGAAAAGGTGGTATCCTCACAATTATATTCCTTCTTAGAGAAAAATGGTATATGTGAGGATTTCCAGTCAGGATTTAGACCATATCATAGTACTGAAACTGCTCTCCTTAGAGTTACAAATGATCTGCTCTTATCATCTGATCGTGGGTGTATCTCTCTATTAGTTTTATTGGATCTTAGTGCTGCGTTTGACACAATTGACCACAACATTCTTTTGCATAGACTTGAACACTTTGTTGGCATCAGTGGAAGTGCATTAGCATGGTTTAAATCGTACTTATATGACCGCCATCAGTTCGTAGCAGTGAATGAAGATGTATCATATCGATCACAAGTGCAGTATGGAGTACCTCAAGGCTCAGTTCTAGGGCCGCTACTCTTCACGCTTTATATGTTACCCTTGGGAGATATCATCAGGAAACATGGTGTTAGCTTTCACTGTTATGCTGATGATACGCAGCTCTATATTTCCTCGCAGCCCGGTGAAACACACCAATTTGAAAAACTAATGGAATGCATAGTCGATATAAAAAATTGGATGACGAGTAATTTCTTACTGCTAAATTCTGAAAAAACAGAGGTGTTAATCATAGGGCCTAAAAACTCTACTTGTAATAACCTAGAACACTGTCTAAGACTTGATGGTTGCTCTGTCAATTCTTCGTCATCAGTTAGGAACCTAGGTGTGCTACTTGATCGCAATCTTTCCTTAGAAAGCCACGTTTCTAGCATTTGTAAAACTGCATTTTTCCATCTCAAAAATATATCTAAATTACGGCCTATGCTCTCAATGTCAAATGCAGAAATGTTAATCCATGCATTTATGACTTCAAGGTTAGACTACTGTAATGCTTTATTGGGTGGTTGTTCTGCACGCTTGGTAAACAAACTACAGCTAGTCCAAAATGCAGCAGCAAGAGTTCTTACTAGAACCAGGAAGTATGACCATATTAGCCCGGTCCTGTCCACACTGCACTGGCTCCCTATCAAACATCGTATAGATTTTAAAATATTGCTTATTACTTATAAAGCCCTGAATGGTTTAGCACCTCAGTATTTGAATGAGCTCCTTTTACATTATACTCCTCTACGTCCGCTACGTTCTCAAAACTCAGGCAATTTGATAATACCTAGAATATCAAAATCAACTGCGGGCGGCAGATCCTTTTCCTATTTGGCGCCTAAACTCTGGAATAACCTACCTAACATTGTTCGGGAGGCAGACACACTCTTGCAGTTTAAATCTAGATTAAAGACCCATCTCTTTAACCTGGCATACACATAACATACTAATATGCTTTTAATATCCAAATCCGTTAAAGGATTTTTAGGCTGCATTAATTAGGTAAACTGGAACCGGAACACTTCACATAACCCCCTATGTACTTTCTACATCATTAGAAGAATGGCATCTACGCTAATATTTGTCTGCTTCTCTCTTGTTCCGAGGTCACCGTGGCCACCAGATCCAGTCTGTGTCCAGATCAGAGGGTCACTGCAGTCACCCGGATCCAGTACGTATCCAGACCAGATGGTGGATCAGCACCTAGAAAGGACCTCTACTGCCCTGAAAGACAGCGGAGACCAGGACAACTAGAGCCCCAGATACAGATCCCCTGTAAAGACCTTGTCTCAGAGGAGCACCAGGACAAGACCACAGGAAACAGATGATTCTTCTGCACAATCTGACTTTGCTGCAGTCTGGAATTGAACTACTGGTTTCGTCTGGTCAGAGGAGAACTGGCCCCCCAACTGAGCCTGGTTTCTCCCAAGGTTTTTTTCTCCATTCTGTCACCGATGGAGTTTCGGTTCCTTGCCGCTGTCGCCTCTGGCTTGCTTAGTTGGGGTCACTTCATCTACAGCGATATCGTTGACTTGATTGCAAATTAAAACAGACACTATTTCAACTGAACAGAGATGACATCAATGAATTCAATGATGAACTGCCTTTAACTATCATTTTGCATTATTGAGACACTGTTTTCCAAATGAATGTTGTTCAGTGCTTTGGCGCAATGTATTTTGTTTAAAGCACTATATAAATAAATAAAGGTGATTGATTGACTCAAATGATTCAAAATTCACAAACACGAATCCTTCAGTAACGAAACACTGCTGTGTGTTGCTCAGAGAAGCGTTTGGAAGCATTTCCATAAACCAAATGGAGCAAAAACAGTCAACTTTGACAATATATCAAATATTGAACTAAAATATATATGAACTACTCATTTTAACACTTTAAAATGTCAAATTTTCAATCATGGTTTCCAGGAAAACTTCACTCTCTTGGTCGTGTCATGTTGCTTAACTGGGTTGTATGTTATAAATATAAGAACTAAGTTACAGTTTTATGTTTCTTCTGTGTGCAGTTGTGTTCATTTGTTTTGATTTCTCCAGGAGATTCTCTCTCAGACAGACTGTGTGAACTTCAACTGTGATCTTGTTGTTACTGATCCGTTATAAATCACCGTTTACACAGAATGTAATAAAATCAGAATCATCATAGTAGGAGTGAACATGTGACCCGCCACTGATGAAATCCACACACACATACATATATATACACAAACATTTTTGAGCCTCATTACTGAAGGATGAAGAATAAACACAAGCTGTTTGTTCTTCAGTGTGTTTGGTTCTGCAGGGTTCTAGATCTCTCATGTTCTCTCTGTTCTTCAGTAAACTCTGTCTCTGCAGATTTATCTTCTTTATGATGATTTGATGCTCGTACTTGTAAGCTAATAAAAAAAAAATCAATAAGTCTTTGTTTTATTATTATTCATCTTCTCTTTTATTAATATACAGACACATAAATATATAACAAAAAAACACAATTAAAAGATGCCAAATATAAGCAATGTAAGAATTAAAAAAGTGAAAGAATAAACATATAAATACAATTTTAGAAATTTGCAAGGTGCAAATAAAGCACCACTGAATTGAGTTGAACTGAATGTGTTTTAGTTTTGTGTTTTATATGAAACATGGTTTATCACAGACTAATGAATAAATGCTGTTGTGATAGTTTCATCTTGTAATGTCACAATAACTGATAACCGTGTTGTTTTCTGATCTTGACAGCAATAAAATGATCTTAATGTGTCAATGAACAGATCTGAAGTCATCAGTGTAATGAATGAGGTGAAAACAGGATCTATTATCATGAAATAAAGAGGATTTTGATCAGCTGATAATATTGATGAGTCTCAGACTATAAACACTCATTAAACAAGACATTCAGGATCAGCAGCAGATCAGCTCACTTTATTCTGTTTGCTGATAGAAACACATCTTTATCAAACATTGTGATTTGTCCTTATCAATCTGAACACATTTCTGTGTTATTTAGCGCATTCATAACATCAGAGTATTTACACATCTTACAGTTTTCTATGTAAAGAGTTTGCTCGAAACAAAAGGTGTAAAGAGGATTTTACAACTGCGTGAATATAATGAACTACTCACTTCAGAAAACCGCCAAACTGAAGCGCGAGTGCTGACGTCATCGGCTCTACTTCTTCTTCTTTGGTGTTTATTGGTGGATTGCAGCCTAACTGTTGCATTACCGCCACCAACTGGAATAAGGTATGGACCAGGATTTTGCTTGTAGGAAAGCTTCTTCTGCTTCTTTTTCTTTTGATTTGATTGGTGGCTGATTTTAAAGGTTCATTAAAGCCACATACGAGACTGAAGTGTGGAGCAGTAGCTATATGACAAACTAAGACATTTAGAAATGAATCATATTCTTTCATCAATCCTGTATTTTTTAGGTAAATCATGAGATGTTTGAACACATTACAAGTACTTTCCTTCTTAAAGCTTCTGAACATTATCATTTACAATGTCTGTCTTTATCATTTGAAACATTTCCCTTCTTTCCTCCTCATATTTCCTCCTCTTCAATAACACACGTAACACTGACTCTGTTTCCTCAGTTTTTATTCAAACCTGTTGATGTTCGTCTGTTTTGAACAGTGTCTGAATCAGTCCAGTGTGTCCTATTCTAAGAGAGAACAAATCCTCTCTTCTTTTCAGTTTCTGTCCCTCATTTCACAGACTTTCTCCTGAATATTATAAACGATTATAAACACTTTTGTGGGTGTGCAAACAAGCTGAAAAACTAAACTGTTAGTAATGCAGGACTGTAAATAGCCATATATCAGGTGATTATGTATCATTACTGCTAGATAAAATATTAAAAATGTTAAAGTCAACTGTTAAAGAATGCAATAAATGTACTATTAATCAGTGAATTGGAGTTCAGTTTGGGTTTATTATCAGCAGTAGTTTTATCATCAGTATCAGTTTTATAGTAGTATTATCAGCATGAGTTCAGTAATCAAGGTAATCATTAAACACACACACACACACGCGCACACACGCACACAGACACACACACACACACACAGTGAAGTTGCCTAATCACTGGCCAGTAGCAGTTTTTCTCCTTTCTTTCTGGTTTTCAGATTTCTCCCTGGTTTTCTTTCTGGTTGAAATCATCATCTCAGTCCCAGTCTTTTCTCCATTGACAGCATGAACAATGCATTCAGCCTCTCCTGGGTCCTGCTGTTTCTCAGAGAAGTCTTCATTCTTTTCAAGCTTGAGAAGCAGCTCTCAGATCACTTTTGCTGTGGTCATGGGTGTGCTGATGAGGATCTTGTTCAAGATTGTTCTCCATAAACAGCTGGAGAAGGTCCACAGCAGCACGAGAGCTTCTGAACTCTTCCTTGCAGTAGATGAGACTAAGCTCTGTCTTCAGCTTACTCTCACTGAGCTCTGGATAGACCTTCAAAGTCCTGCTCAGTGCATCTTCAGGAAACACCATTGTGTCCTGTTCAAACCTGTCTGCTTGAAGCACAGTGACACTAACAAGGTGTTTGTGAAGGAGAACTGGTCCATGGTGTGTGAGAGTATGGTATCACAGATCTAGAGAGTGAAGGAGGAAAACAAACATGATGTAGTGATTACAAAATGTCAGTTTCACCTGCAACAATTAAACATGACCAGTTTTAAGTTATAAAGGGATGGATCCATAACTTCTCAGAAATTCATACACATGGACAACACATATGAGTAAATAAGTCAAGTTTCATGAGTTTCTGCTGCTCAGAGAGCTAACAGAGATGAAGGCTGTAATACTAATGTTGTCCACTAGAGGAAATCGCACAACAAACTCTTTTAGATCTCAATTTAAAGACTGTGAAAAATGATAAATAGTTCACTTGTAGTAAAAAAAATGCATAGAAATATTTATTTCCCAAAAATTAATATATTACAATCTCAAAAATACATACTATCATTAATATTTTTATATCCTAATGATATTGAAAACATATGTCATCAACTATGACTGAATATATGTCCAGTTGAAGGAAAGTGAATATTAAATTGTAATATTTTTAATGTATTAAATGGAATAATATTTCTAAAACGATTCTTATTTGAAAAGAGACATGGCTATTGTATAAATGTATATTTTACTAATCTTCATATCTATAAGAGGGAGCGATCAAAAATAAATACATAAAATATTTGCATTAAATGTAGCTGTATTGTTTGAGTTACCTACTATGGGTAATTGTAAATGTCTTCGCATGCCTTTGATGACTTTACAATATGTTTTCTGAAATATTTCAGTAACCTTAAAATATAATCCTCCCTTTAATCCCACACACATCTTCACAGCGTGTCTACAGATATAAACAAGTTACATTTACCAATTGTTTTTTTTTATCTTCTGTATGTCCTGCTGGAACTGCTGGATGCTCCTCTTAATGTGAACTGAATCTATGTTCTTCTTCTGGAGTTTTATCCTCTTTTTTTCTTCATCTGAACAGCTTGTGAAGGGTATTGTTGCAAAGATAAACCCGAGTTTTCTTTCATTTGGAGATATTTGGCTGCTTCCACATTGATCAGAAGCTGTCAGTCAAATGACAATCTGCTGACAGAGTCTGAACACAGCATTAGATGAACATTTCAGTAAACGAGCGTGTGCTACAATCACGAGTCACTCTATAAGATGAGATTTCAGCACTTGACAAACGGACAGCGACTCTAAGCAGCTCTTAAAGCACAGATACTGAGATTGTGTTCAGTGCATTTCTGGGAAACACACGTGAATCAATAACGAAAGATCGTAAAAATGACTCTCAGAAAACGTTCTTAAACTCTCAGATCAATCGTTTGTCGAGAAACCCTTTTTGAGGACCTTCCCATTCTGATCATTGTTGAGCTTCCAATTTCTGAAGTCCTCAACTGCCTCCCTACTTGGTACTTCAAGCATCTTTGCCAGGTCGTGGATCTCTTTCTCCCCGAAGAGAACAAGAGACTCCCTGGATTTTGGCCAGTTTAGGGGATCCAGTGGTGTTATAATCTTTGTAAGATTTGTGTCAGGCATTCGTGAAGAGAGACTGTTGATGATGGCTTGGAGGAATAGGAATCGATTTACATTTTCCTTGCTTGAACGTAAGGGCACTTGTTTGAATTCTCCTACTTGAACAGCTTCCGCTGCTTTCTCCATTGACTTCCCTGGGGTGATCTTGAAAGCCTTCAACACCTCAATTGTCATCTTTATTTCTCGTGTGGCCTCCATAAAAGAAGTGCTTCTTTTCTGAAAAATTAAAAAAAGACAAATGTAAACTAGATAAACTTTGAAGTTGGCTTGAAAAAGTTTGAAGTATTTTGATAGATAGATAGATAGATAGATAGATAGATAGATAGATAGATAGATAGATAGATAGATAGATAGATAGATAGATAGATATGACATATTCCTCAATTTAACGGTCTTGTTCACACTTAATCTGAAGAAAAACACTGTACCTACCTGAAGTTTTAGGGACAGACTGTGAAGTTCACGTAGCACATCTTTAATGGTTGCCAGGTCATTAACAAAGCCAATGCATGTGAGGCGATTCAGAAGGCCACTGAATTTTTTTCTTTCTATATCAGAGCGAGATCCATCTTCAGCTCCTTTTTTCATTTGTGCAACCAGAGCAGGGAAGTCTCTCCGAACAGCTTGTAAAGTCACAAAACTACTTGCTACCCAGCGGATGGTAAAAATGTGACCAATCTTAAGTAGGCAGATGTTAACTTGAGAAGCTGCCTCTGAAAGTTGTCTGGCATTCTTTGGGGATTGATGGTACAGTGTATACAGCTTTGAAATAAATATCTCAAAGTGATTGCAACCTGTGACTGACTTTAGTGCATCACTTACTGATAACTCAAGCCTGTGAGCAAGACAGTGGATACTCTCCAGCAAAGGATAGTCTTTTTTCAGCCTTGTGATAAGACCACTCTGTCTTCCAGTCATCACAGATGCCCTATCTGTTGTTATGCAGATCAGATGAGACTTGAGGTATGCATCATCCAGGTCAGCTTCCAGGAGACTCTTTTTGAGAGCTTTGTATATGGCATCAGCAGTTGTTCCTTCCTCCAGCTCAATCAAATCCCAAAAAATGTTTTCTGTCTCACCTTCTCCTGTCACATCTCCTCTGAGGTATAGGATGAGGTAGCTTCTCCCAAATGCAGTGCTTTCATCTACTGTAAGACAGATCCAAGAGCCAGCACTTTTAATTGTTGAGACAATTTTTTTCCTCATTTTATTGGCAATGTGTGTTATTATATTAATCCAAGAGTGATCAGATTTGTGACAAGAGACGGTTTTTACTCCATTCATTTCTTGTAACTCAACCAATCCATACATTTTTGAGAAGGTCTCCAACAGAACTTTAGCATTCAAAGTTTCTGTCAAGGTGGGCAACACCTCTTTCTCTTTCTGCTGTTGAATATCTGTTGATGCCTTGTGAGTTAAGCTGTCTCTGTGTTTGTAGATTTTCTTTCTCATGGCCTTGACATCTTTTGCTGTGACCTCTCCAGAAGCCCACTCCTCTGCCACCTGTACTCCCTTTTGAACTCCACAAAGGCACTTTTGCCACAAAGGCATATTTGCAGAATGTGCATCCTAAAGCCACAAAGGCATATTTGCAGAATGTGCATCCTACATTATTTCCATGTAAGTGGAGCCAATGGGGGTACTGCTGTGTCCATGCCTCAAGCTGTTGCTTGCTGAAGTGTATTACCCTGTTTGTACTAGTAAGCAGGGACAAAGCTGTGCTCATGGACTGGGCTGGATGTGAACAGTTTGTTGTGGATGTGCTGACTAATGTTGTCCTGGATTGGAGCTGGTCTGTCTGGTCTGCTCTGATTGGGGCTGGTCTGTCTGTATTGGGGTTTGTCCTGGATTGGGGCAGGTCTGGTAGTTTTTCTTGTAGCCTGGGTGATAAATGTAAGTGCTGTGCTGTTTGAGTGTCCTGGTTAAGCGTTTTACCGATGAGGCTCCTCTTAGGCTGTATGCTACAAGAAATAAATATTACATATCTGATGTTTCAAAGTGTTTTCCTTACATATATTTTTTCTGATTAAGTGTCTTAAGCCTGGGACACACCAAGTCACTTTTAAAGAGCAGAAATTAAAATAAAAATCCAGAAGAATCTTGAAATTAAAATAATAATAATAATAATAAAAATATTAATAAACAGGCTTACCCTTCAAAAAAGTCAGTGATGGCTCTTCTCTTCTTTCCCTTGTCCATATCTGAAAATAATGTAAGATGTAAGTTGTAATATTATATTTGTTGTCGTTACTGTGAATATATTTAAGAAAGCACTATATGATAATCATGCTACTTATTAAGGTTATTATTAATGGTGATAAACTTTGAACAGTGCACATGTAGGCATTTTATTTCATTTAACTAATTTATCTTGAATGTAGTTACACAACCCTTTCATATTTTCAAGCGGAAGTTGTCATAGTTGGGTAAACTTCTATTGTGGTGAATGAGAGACTACATTAAATATACGTTTTGTCACAATAGTGTTTCTACAAGAGGGAAAAAATAGAAAGAATTTGATACGATTATGATACTGATGACCATTAATCATCTCTTGATTCACTATCAATTCACATGAATAGGCCTTCTGTTCTTTTCTTGGGTTAAATTCAGTACTTTTATTGCATTAATATTAATTTGTGTGCTTATACTAGTATATTTTTAAAATTTATAATTTGAAACTAAATATTTATTCAAATGCAAAACCTAAAAATAATTAAGCAGTTATGACCTGCAATACTCTAGACTACTGTATTTTCCGGACTATAAGTTTTTGTCATAGTTTGGCTGGTCCTGCGACTTATAGTCAGGTGCAACTAATTTATAAAAAATAATTTGACATGAACCGAGAGAAATGAACTAAGAGAAAACATTACCATCTACAGCCCCAGAGGGCACTCTACGTTGCTCAGTGCTCCTGTAGTCTACACTGAAGACATAGAGCGCCCTCTCGCGGCTGGAGACGGTAATGTTTTTTCTTGGTTCGAAATAAATGCGACTTATAGTGCAGAGCGATTTACCGTATATGTTTTTTTCCTCATCATGACGTATTTTTGGACTCATAGTCTGAAAAATACGGTACATAGATGTATATTTATTAGAGTGGGTAAACAAATGCCACAAAATGACTTTAATTTGCCTCTTTGCATTGAATTTAAAACCCTTTTCTCCATTTAACCTTAAATACTACACTAATTTTATTAGGCTATACATAATAACAGAAAATAGGATACAATTCATAACAAAAACAGTTGATCTGCATGTTTGTCTTCGGTGTAAAAATCAATGCATCTGTGTCTCATGCATAATTTGTGAGAATTAGCAACCCTGCTTTGTCATCTTTGATACAAAAAAAGCCTTCACCTGATTAACATTTTCATCAGTAATAATGTCCTTAATTAAATTAACACTGTTTATGAGCAGTTATGGCTATAGATTTAAAATTATTTGTTTAATTTAGAATGGATGCAACGCTAGCTTTTTTCTCAGAATTACGTTAGATGGTTAAATAACTAACTAACAATCCGATAGTGAGCTAGCATCATAAGATAAAAAAAAACAACAACTATTGAAAGACCAAGATTATAATAAAAGTGACTGTCCGATTCTAGGATAAACACTTATTCAGTAGCAGTAAATTAGTTGTACTAAACAATCATAAAACAAAGAAAAATTATCTTACCGTCATCGTGAGGTAAAATAATGAGGAAGGATCACTCTGTCAGCCAATCACACAGCGACGTCGGTCCCGCAGTCTGTAAATTCCTTCAGAAAACAGCGTGTGGCGCACTTGAGCGTATTTTCAGACGAATGAATGAACTCCTTTTGTGGAAGCGATCTTCAACACAACAACGAGCAGAAACAAGACAACTAAACTCTAAACATTCACAGCGTTTTTATTATAATAGTGTCCTCATTATAATGTTATGCACTGTAAAACCGAACACTGAAATTAATCAAATGAAATTAGTTAATTGCACTCAAATAATAATGAAGGTTCGTTGGACTTGATTGCGTTTTCAAGTTCCCAGCATGCTTTGCATCAGAAAACAAGGAAAATAAATGTAGAAATTAAGTGTTATTTTGTGTTTTTACACTAGATTAACATAGAGGGACTTAAGTTAGTACTTACATGTTGTGTTATGTCAGAACTTACAAAGGTTTCTATTATGTTGTTTTTGTAGTGTTACCGTTGTGGTGAAGAGTAGAGCCTGTGGTTAGGTTTAGGATGGACAACAGTAGACTGTATTTGAGGGTATTTCCTACATTATATAAGTTGAAAAATAGGGAAAATTTTGAGAGAAGTACTCTCTTATTATAAGTTAAGAAAAATCAATATTTATAAGATAACAAATAATTGAAGGCAACTAGAAATGTAATTTTTAATGTAATGTAATTTTTAAACTTAAGAGTTCTGTGGACTTAATAGTAGAGCTGTAGTCAAGTCCAAGTCCAGGACTAGTCGAGACCGAGTCCAAAGAGGTTCGAGTCCAAGTCAAGTCCAAGTCCAAAATTTTCGAGTCCAAGTCAAGAACGAGTCCAAATGAGAGAAAAAAGGGTCTTCTTCAAGACCACACACTTAACTACTGATAATGTATGTGATGCGAGAGACAGCATATCTCTTATTCTAAGAAAATAATTTGACATTATTATTTGTAATGATCAAAAAGCATGTGCAAAGTAAAAACTCTGTAGGACAGGGGTCTCCAAACTACATCCTGGATGGCAAATGTCCTGAAAAGTTTAGCTCCAACTGGCCTTAACACACCTGGAAGATTAGTGTGTCTAGTAAGAGCTTGATTAGGTTCAAGTGTGTATAATTAGAGTTAAAGCTAACAGGGGCGTTTCACAAGATCCCCGGCCCTATGCTTAGGCAGTCCTGATTGGCCCCCATGCCCCCCACTGATGAAAATATCCAGGTAAAATAAAATATATTTCAGATTCAAGGGCCCTCTCTTCCTTTGGGGCCTGGTAATCAGTAGTGGTTTTACCCCCAGTCCGACCCTGGGAGCTAAACTATAAAGGACACTGGCCCTCTAGAACAGAGTTTGGAGCTGTAAGGTCAAATAATTTGTATGTACTTTATTTTCATTTTATTTACTTTATAATGCTGCTTTTGCTGACATGTCTGTGGTCAAAAATATATATGACTGATGCCTTGGCACAGTGCACAGACACACGCAAAGCTCTGGATATGACAAATGCGCGCAGCAAAGCTAGAAGGCATACGTTTGGCTCTACTGGGCATGCGCACATAAATACAGCGACGTTTTTGTCATACTGTGCTAGTGCTTGCATAGACTAGTCGAGCACTGTCGGAAACAATCGACTACTCCAGCATGTATTAACTATAATGCATACAAAGTGTTGGCAAGTACGATGTGAATTTTAGAATTACAATATTGTGTGGAGCTGTTACTAGATGACCTTATCTATGTTACATGTAAAAATAAAATATGTAATAATTAGGGTTGTGCCTGAAGCCGAATACCTTATTCGGAATGGCAAGGTTAATGGCTTAAAAAACGAAAAACGGACAAGGAATAATTCTGCCTGAATACTCGACTGAAGCTGACACAATCTGGAGTTTGCTAGATAACATGAGCCAGGGGATCAGCGCCAGAAGTGAATGAATGTAAACTTTACGAATGAAAAGAGCGCAAATCAAACACCGCATTGTTGTCGCCTCTCTGTGCATCTCTCAGAAATCCGAGCGTTGCAAGAGTAATTTTACCTATAATAATACATCATACACGTTATAGTATTTGTATATATTTAAAAGGCAACGATTTAAAGCTTAGGCTACGATGTGAAACGAATTAATAAGCACAGCGCGCTCACCAATCAAACAGCTGCATTGCGCGTCTCAGTCTCTCAAAAACCAAATCAGTTCAAGAGTAGGCTAATAATCAGCTTAGATACTGATACATTGTCTACTTGTCCTACATGTTTGCATCTTTACCTTTTGCTGGTTTGCGCGGCACACACAACTGTTAAGTGAAGTTCATTAACATTAAGACTCGCTTAAAGAGCTCTGCGTAATGAAAATGTGCGCATTGAATGGATCCAGTCGTGTTAAAATAATCACTTAACGTTTGTCATGACATCTCTCTGCTTGCATGATAAATATTATTTTAAAAATTTATAATTATTTTAGTTTAACACGACATACTTGTTCAGTGATAACTACAAAAAAAAAAGTCACAAGGGTCTTATCAAGTAACTGTATGATGTTGTATCCGAATGCAGATAGGAAAAGTGTTGTGATTGTAACAGATACAAATACTGGCTGTTACATGAAAATTTTAATATGTAATTTCATAATTATAAAGTTTTTAAAATTTACATATGTAATTGTTACATAAGACTATACATAAATGTGTTGATTGATAAAAAAAAAAAATTAATGTGTTTTCATTTACAATAGCATGAACCACGAGTAGTCGAGTTACTCAAGCATTTTTTTTCTTAAAAAAATCTACTAGCAGAAATCAGTAGTCTTGCAACCCCTATACTGTACAACAATAATTAGTATTTCATTATTGTAAAGGGTACATTTTAGGCTATCTGGGTGTAGACGTAAATAAAACACAATCCAACAGGTAGAAAATTAAATTAGAAACATCTAAACTTTTCAGGTCGCAGCAAGTGCACCGCTGGTCATGCACATCCTTTCCCGGAACAATACTGAAAGCTAAGGCAAGATGGAGAAACAGACGATCATAGCTGTACAAGGATAGCCATTTTGTAAATAAATATATTAGCAGAGCTACTACAAGGGATGTTTAGTGCTGGAAATCCATTTATTCTTTGCTTAAACTTCTGCGTCATCATGAAGAGCGAGTCATGGTACCCCAGCAACACCAGACGCCACTGGAGCGTGAGCGCAGATTACAGAGTGCTTTGGAAAAAAGGAGAGCGGCGAGCCTAGCGTTTTCCACACGTTTTCAGTCACGAAATCATGCAAATGTGTTTTTGTTTTGAAGGAGATTTTTTTTTTTTTTTTTTTTTTTGCTGGACTCGGTCGAGACCAACTAGAAGACTTGGCGAGTCCAATGGCCAAGTCCGAGACAAGTCCGAGTGCAAATATAACAAGTCCGAGACAAGTCTGAGACGACAGAAAAATGTCTCTAGTCCGGACTCGAGTCCAAGACCGGACTCGAGTACTACAGCCCTACTTAATAGGGTATACAGTGATGGTAACAGACACTTAAAAATATATATTTTATTGAACTAAAAAATATTTAGTTAATTTGACTTAAAATTTTCGATGTAATGTTTCAACAATTTTTTTGAGTTAAGTGAACTTGTCGGGTTTTACAGTGTATGACAATCCCAGTCATAGTTGTTTGTCCTGCTCGCTATCTGAAAAAAAAAATCATACTAATATGCTGATTTGCTGCTCAAGCTTCAACGTTTATTAAGTTCATTTGCTGACCATTAGACGGTTTCATTTAGATTCATTAATAAAAACTAAATGGCCATTGATTGGATTGAATTTATATCCAAATAAAATCCTAAATGACACACTACACACTGTGCATACTGTACTCTAGATACTCAACTGTCTGGTGTATGAATATTATAAGATTATTTTATCAACATCTGAGTCTGAGCTCTCCGTTGTGAGGAAAGCTGACAGTTGACCCATGAAGTGTTTGTCTGTTTAAGGGGGGGGGGGGGGGGTGAAAATGCTCGTTTTCACTCAATCTCCTGTTAATCTTGAGTACCTATAGAGTAGTACTGCATCCTTCATAACTCCAAAAAGTCTTTAGTTTTATTATATTCATAAGAGAAAGATAGTCTGTACCGATTTTTCCCGGAAAAACATGACCGGCTGGAGGCGTGACGTGTGGGCGGAGCTAAAGAATCACGAGCGCCAGTAGGCTTTTGCGTTGAGAGCGTTTGGAAGCTGTGACATTACTGTGAGGAAAAAAACATCATCCAAAACAAACCATGGCTAACAGTCAGATTCAGCATATATTTATGATCCAGAATCAGATCCCGAGGCTGAAATTTAACAAGAGCAGCATCAAAAACGACGTCTCTATGTGGTATGTATCGAAACTGTATATATTTGCTTAGCGGGTTTGTTCCACTTAGCAAAGTTCCACTTTGTCGTCTTTTTTTTTTTTTTTTTTTTTTTTTTTAAGCTGTACATGTGGAAAGTGCAGTTTGATGACAACATCGCATGTTGTTTACTTGATGTGCTTACGCGCCGATAGCTAAGTTATCAATGAAGCAGTTTTACTCACCGCATGCGGTTCCAACACACGATCGTGACCCTTTTTCGTTGGGACTGCATTATCCTTAAGAAATAAACGATGTGCAAATCCAGCGTCAAACTGGGCCTTGTTTGTAAAACAAGCATCTTCGAAATGCAGGGAACAAACACAAACACTAGCACAAATCCGTTGATGCTCTGTAAAAATAAACTCCAACCACTGGTCCCTTAATGCTGTTTTTTTTTTTTTTTGGTGATCTGTGCAGGGTTGTCTTGCCCTGGCAACCAAAAACACACTTCTTTTGTGACATTTCGCGACGCTCTCACTCTGATCAGTGAAGTCTGTTGTGCTCTCAGTGCTCTGCTATACGGGAGCGCACGCTCTTCCGGGAGAAGTGCCCTCAGGACCCATATAAGGAAATTCCGCTCCATCTAAGGTCACACAGAGCCATACTCAACAAAAAACTTTCCGAAACTTGTGACGAACCGGAAGGAGTATTTTTGGAACAGAAATACTCCTTCAAACGTACAACTTAATTTTTGAAACTTTGTCCATGTTTAGCATGGGAATCCAACTCTTTAACAGTATAAAAAAACCAGTATGCATGAAATAGCATTTCATGAGGAGTTTGTAGACCTGGGCTTCATCATTAGACATGATGGAGGATAGACAATGACATCAAGAGACGCATTAGCAAGAGCAGAAACAGCTTTATAACACTGAACAATATGTGGAGCTCCAACACAAGAATGACTCTGTATCAGAGCTGTGTCCTTTCCACCTTACTTTACAGATCTGAATGTTAGAGAACGACAGAAGCACTTTACCTAACTATCAACTTTCCACATGATGAACCTCCAGAATCCTGTAGATCTTCTGCTCCAAAACATCTCTGACCAACAACTACTCATGCGGCGCAATTAAGAAAGTACAGCACCTTTAGAAATATATTAACTGAGAAAAAAAAAAAAAAAAACTATTTATGCTTTATGTTTCATGTCTACAAGTTAGACTATATTTAAAACAGTTTAATAATACTTAAAACAGACAAGTGAACTTTTCACTTGTTTTTAACTGTATGTGGCATTTTATTTACATGAAAAAATAAGTGTTAGAAAGACTAAATGTGTTTGAGTATTTAGAAGAGAATGAAAGACACAAATGCTGTTAACTTGTGAAAATGTTTAATATATATATAGACCGAGGAGGGGAGCGCGTGCGGCCGCCGGACTCCGCCCCTTGCCTGGACCCTTCCTCGATGAACACTGCCCGACCTACACAAACCCCGCAGCACGACGAGGACACCAGATTCCCTGTTATTTTGGACACTTTCCCCCTTTGGCCACTTTTATTCCCTGTGTTATTTTATGATTTCTGTTAATAAAAGCCTCTCTGAGGCCTGACGCCACGCCCACTGTGTCTGTCTTGTGCTCGTCCCGTGACAATATATATATAAATGTACATTAACAACAGACACACAACCAAATATAAAGTAAAATATAATAATAATGTATATAAAACATGAGATTAGTTTCAAACATTGTGGATTTGCTTTATATCTTTTGATACATTTAAGTGCTGCACTTGACAATCACATTTAAACATTTGAATCATTATGAATGAGTTTAATAGAAATATTATTAAACTGAAGAGCCAGACAGACTCATCTGAGCTTCTTCCTCCTCTGTTCCAGCTTTACATTAAACACAATGATCATCTGCTTGAATACTAAAGCAACATGAATCATTCAATATCATGTTTCTAACACACATGCTGCATTATTTGATTGTAAAGTCTGAGTCTCTTCACCTGTATGGATCACATTTACACATTTATCACACATTTATTTCTCCTCATAGACACAGTAGTGAAGCTCTTCTGTGGATCTTCAGCTGATGTTTACTGCTCCTCTCAAGATCACTTCACTTTATGAGATACAGCATTTATCAGCTTCTGCTGACTTAACTCCTTCTATACTCTTAGATTGAACAGAACAGAAGATAATCCGAGTTCAGTGGAATAAAGTACTAATTAGTTAGTATATTTCAATGACAGTAAAAGGGAAAAAAGCTGTAACAGTCTGCTTTTCTTCTCTTTCCTCCTTTGTGTTCAACATTTTTATCAACTTTACATTTCATTCTGACACAAACCCTTTGAAATAAAGCTTGATGATCATTTGATAAACTCTTTTCACTAATATTTGAAAGTACATATTTGTTCACATATCAGAGGTAAATGAATCTCTTTACTCACCTCAGTTCACAGTTTGAGTCTCGTAGCACATCAATGAGCTTCTGCTTTGAGTCTCCAATCTTATTCTCTCTCAGATCAATCTCTTTTAGAAACTGCAGAGCTTTTGTGTTTGTCAAAGACTGAGTTAAAGAAGAAACATCTGTAATGTCACAGTCATAAAGACTAGAAAGAGACAAACAGAGGAAGAGAGATTATCTTACAAACAAATCATTAAGATGAAGAATCTTTCACAAATATAATGTGAACACATTCATCATGAGATATTTGGTATAAAGTGTTTTTTTCAACCTTTATGTGAGGTTCGTTTGGGGACGACACTTGTGCTATTTGGACTCTCCAGAGAACACAGCCAACAAAATGACATTTTGTTTTTTTAAACAATTGTAATTTTAGTCTGTTTACTAATGTTTTCACTCCACATTTGTGTAGTTTAAGGATTTATGATATTTATGATAAAATTTATAAAAATAAATTACAAATATATCATATAGGTTTTTATATATTAAGAGCTCTTTATGTAAAACTCACTTCATAAAAGATCCACTTAATTGTGATTAATTGGGATAACATGGCATGTTTTTCCTCCATCGTGGATCTGCTGGTGTCAGCTCTTCAGACTGTGTGTGTTTGTGTTGTGACTGACATTTTTGAAAAATTATGCAACAAAAAATCAAAAATTTTCCCATTAATGTCTATGGTTGTTTTTTGGGGATGTATGTGAGTGTAATCGCTCTGCATTGTGAACGTGTTGAAGGGTTGTCACTAGGGACGTCCCAATACCACTTTTTCACTTCAGATGCCACAGCTTTGACTATTTGCCGATTCCGCTATCAATCCGCTATTTTTATTTTATTCTTGAACTAATACTACTAATAATAATAAAATAAATGGAAGCACTTTGCTCAATTAGCTACCTATAAACATAAAAAATCTGTGTTATATTTTATCTTTGTTATTAAAAAAAACAAATAGAACAAAGATACAAATTACAAATACACATAATACACTAATAAAAATAAACAGTGTTTTGCAGGTACAATAGTATATAGTAACAAGTAAAAATAAAACAATTATTATTTACAAATTACAATTGTACCTAGACAGTTGCCTATGGCTATGATTTTACTAATACAGTAGTCTGTTTGATTTTATAGTCTCAAGTATTCAGAAATGACACACAAGAAAATTTTACTTTAATGAAACCAAGGATTAGTTTTTGTAAGGGTTGTGATGTCCACATGTTTTTGTTGAAGAAATTATAGAGGCTAGCATTTCTATCGCAATAAGGTGGCCAAAAATAAAAGATTAAGTGAATAATTTTATTCAATTAATTAAATGGAACATTAAAACACATTAACTTAAGTTATCAAAATCCAAAAATGATTAACAGGATTATAAAAGTACCTAACAATGATGCCTAATTATGTAGCATCATTTTTATGTGTGTGTAATTGTTCTGCATTGTGAATGTGTGGAAGGATTGCCAATTCATTTTTGTGGTCTGAATTGTGGTGGATTTATTGATTTTATTTGATAAATTAAGAAAAAGTATTGATTTTATAATGTTTCTATTCATTTCAATATGGTTCTCTTAGAGAGTGACTTATTTAACACTAACACACAACCAGATATCAATCCAATTTAATTTTCTATTTGTAGATCTATCAAGTGTTGACAACCGTACAAAGTCTCATGTCATTTAGATAAAGGGAACATTTTGTTTTTATTTCAGCAAACATCATTTGGGGTCTCAAAAGACCTTGAACAGCACATAAGAGTTAAACAAAGTGATTTTCATCATTTTGATTCTTGTCTGTGAATGTTACTGACCTCAATCTCTCCAGTTTACAGCGTGAATCCTTCAGTACGTCACATAAGTGATTCAGTCCTGGGTTTTTTATTAGATTCAGACTCAGGTTCAGTTCTCTCAGGTGTGATGGGTTTGATTTCAGAGCTGAAGTCAGGATGAGACACTGTTTCTCTGTAATAATGCATCCACGCAGACTGAAGACAGAAAGAGAAAACACAATGAATCAGACACGTTATGTTCATGTGTGAGTAATTCATCATGAGTTAACACCATACAGTGCAATAATTGAAACATTGCCAAAAACCTTATTATATTATTTTATTATTATATTATAATAAACTAATAATACACTTATTATATTAACTTATTTTAATATGATTTTAAGTAGTTCTTTAGTTGATCCTATATCTGAATCTACTTTGTTAATCTTTTTTCTTCTGTTTTTGTTTTATTGGGTCAGTCGTGGTCTAATGGTGAGAGACTCCGGCTTGTAACCTGAAGGTTGTGGGTTCGAGTCTCAGGTCCAGCAGGGATTGTAGGTGGAGAGAGTGAATATCCAGCGCTCTCTTCTACCTTCAATACCACGAATGAGATGAGACCCTTGAGCAAGAACTGAACCCCAACTGTTCCTCGGGCGCTGCAGGTGTGTGTTCACAGTGTCTGTTCAAGGTGTGTGTGTGTGTGTGTGTGTGTGTGTGTTTGTGTGTGTGTGTTCACAGTGTCTTTGTGTGTGTGTGTGGGTTAAATGCAGAGCACAAGTTCAAAGTATGGGACACTATACTTGGCCACACATCACATCCTTTCCTTTAAACCGTAATCTTTAATCTGACTGTAACTGCTGTAGAGTATAATGATACTAACTGTAGTTTCTCCAGCTTGAATTGTGTGTTCATCAGTAGATCACTGAGGTGTTTCACTCCAGAGTCTCCTAGTAGTTTATTCCCGCTCAGGTTCAGTTCTCTCAGGTGTGATGGGTTTGATTTCAGAGCTGAAGTCAGGATGAGACACTGTTTCTCTGTAATACTGCAATAACTCAGACTGAAGACAGAAAGAGAAAACAATGAATCAGACACGTTATGTTCATGTGTGAGTAATTCATCATGTGTTAACATCATACAGTGCAATAAATAAAATGTGGCTGAAACCTGAAAACAATAAATAATAACACAGCCATAAAAAAAACTAGGATATTGAGGATATTAGTTAAATTTCAAGTCTAGAGAATCTTTAGTTAGACCAAAAAAAGAGGTTTGTGATTTATAATGTAATTAAGATAAAAGATCAACTACAGAAGCATCTTAAAAATAACATTAAAATGTTCAAATTTATTTTAAATGTAACAAATAAAGAAAATTCTGTTCAGAAATGAAAATATAATTCAAGATATTTTAAGATTGTAGATTACAGTCAACAAGTACAAGATTTTGTGGACGTATTTTTTTCTAATCATGATGCATGTCTGAGTGAAACACCTTTAAAAACAAAACTGCAGGTCAGGAATTCATGAGTTTTGCTGAAAAGCTGATAATTGTTTGCTATTGCTGTGATCTCATGAGACTGACAGGTTTTCCCTCCTTCACATCATCAGACGAGAGAAGAGATGTGTTTATGAGGGAAAGTGATAGTTATTTTCATTAAAGATCACAAGGGTACATTCATTTTTGGAAATAAATTATGTATGATAAATCAATCTGACTGTAAGTGCTGTAGAGTATAATGATACTAACTGTAGTTTCTCCAGCTTGAATTGTGTGTTCATCAGTAGATCACTGAGGTGTTTCACTCCAGAGTCTCCTAGTAGTTCATTCCAGCTCAGGTTCAGTTCTCTCAGGTGTGATGGGTTTGATTTCAGAGCTGAAGTCAGGATGACACACTGTTTCTCTGTAATAATGCATCTCCACAGACTGAAGACAGAAAGAGAAAACACAATGAATCAGACACGTTATGTTCATGTGTGAGTAATTCATCATGAGTTAACACCATACAGTGTAATAATTGAAACATTGCCAAAAACCTTATTATATTATTTTATTATTATATTATAATAAACTAATAATAAACTTATTATATTAACTTATTTTAATATGATTTTAAGCAGTTCTTTAGTTGATCCTATATCTGAATCTACTTTGTTAATCTTTTTTCTTCCGTTTCTGTTTTATTGGGTCAGTCGTGGTCTAATGGTGAGAGACTCTGGCTTGTAACCTGAAGGTTGTGGGTTTGAGTCTCAGGTCCAGCAGGGATTGTAGGTGGAGAGAGTGAATATCCAGCGCTCTCTTCTACCTTCAATGAGACCCTTGAGCAAGAACTGAACTGTGTGTGTGTGTGTGTGTGTTCATGGTGTCTTTGTGTGTGTGTGTGTGTTAAATGCAGAGCACAAATTCAGAGTATGGGACACTATATTTGGCCACACGTCACATCCTTTCCTTTTCCTGAAAGTAAACCGTAATCTTTAATCTGACTGTAACTGCTGTAGAGTATAATGATACTAACTCTAGTTTCTCCAGCTTGAATTGTGTGTTCATCAGTAGATCACTGAGGTGTTTCACTCCAGAGTCTCCTAGTAGTTCATTCCAGCTCAGGTCCAGTTCTCTCAGGTGTGATGGGTTTGATTTCAGAGCTGAAGTCAGGATGAGACACTGTTTCTCTGTAATACTGCAATCACTCAGACTGAAGACAGAAAGAGAAAACACAATGAATCAGACACGTTATGTTCATGTGTGAGTAATTCATCATGTGTTAACACCATACAGTGCAATAAATGAAATGTCGCCAAAACCTGAAAACAATAAATAATTACACAGCCATAAAAAACTAGGATATTGAGGATATTAGTTACATTTCAAGTCTAGAGAATCTTTAGTAAGACCAAAAAAAGAGGTTTGTGATTTATAATATAATTAAGATACAGGATCAACTACAGAAGCATCTTAAAAATAACATTAAAATGTTCAAATTTTTTTTAAATGCAACAAATAAAGAAAATTCTGTTCAGAAATGAAAATTTAATTCAAGATATTTTAAGATTGTAGATTACAGTCAACAAGTACAAGATTTTGTGATCATATTTTGTTCTTATCATGATTCATGTCTGAGTGAAACCACTTTAAAAACAAAACTGCAGGTCAGGAATTCATGAGTTTCTGATGAAAAGCTTATAATTGTTTGTTATTGCTGTGATCTCATGTGACTGACAGGTTTTCCCGCCTTCACATCATCAGACGAGAGAAGAGATGTGTTTATCAGAGAAAGTGATAGTTATTTTCATTAAAGATCTCAAGGGTACATTCATTTTTGGAAATAAATGATGTACCCTGATAAATCAATCTGACTGTAACTGCTGTAGAGTATAATGATACTAACTCTAGTTTCTCCAGCTTGAATTGTGTGTTCATCAGTAGATCACTGAGGTGTTTCACTCCAGAGTCTCCTAGTAGTTCATTCCAGCTCAGGTTCAGTTCTCTCAGGTGTGATGGGTTTGATTTCAGAGCTGAAGTCAGGATGAGACACTGTTTCTCTGTAATACTGCATCTACACAGACTGAAGACAGAAAGAGAAAACACAATGAATCAGACACGTTATGTTCATGTGTGAGTAATTCATCATGTGTTAACACCATACAGTGCAATAATTAAAATGTTGCTCTCAAACAGCTATAAACTAAAACAACAACAAAACAGGATTTGAGAATACAAGTTACATGTCAAGTCTGAAGAATCTTTAGTCAGACCAAAAAAAATAAAAATAAGGGTTTGTGATTTGATACAGGATCAACTATAGAACCAATTTACAATAACATTAAAATGTAAACACTGAGTTTAAAATGTAACAAATTAAGAAAGTTCTATTCATGAATCAAAATTTACTTCAATACATTTTAAGATTGTAGTTTACAGTCAAATAAATCAATCTGACCGTAAGTGCTGTAGAGTATAATGATACTAACTCTAGTTTCTCCAGCTTGAATTGTGTGTTCATCAGTAGATCACTGAGGTGTTTCACTCCAGAGTCTCCTAGTAGTTTATTCCAGCTCAGGTTCAGTTCTCTCAGGTGTGATGGGTTTGATTTCAGAGCTGAAGTCAGGATGAGACACTGTTTCTCTGTAATACTGCATTCACTCAGACTGAAGACAGAAAGAGAAAACACAATGAATCAGACACGTTATGTTCAAGTCACAGCAGAACAACCTTCATCTGTCAAATAACAGCATCTTAACCTACATTGAGAGAGAGAGAGAGAAGATAGAAGAAAACTATTTAATAAAGTCACAATGTCTTGATAAAAATTTGGTCTTCAAACCAGAAAAGCAAATAAGTTGTTCATTTAATCAAATAATTGACACTTCTCATGATTTATGTAAATTTTTTTCCCTGATTCTTCATTGAAATACAACAATGTTTTTATTTATGTCATATAATTCATATTCCTATGGTACAATCAAGCAACACTCTGGAAGTGTTAAAAAAAATATTGCTGTTAATCTATTCTCAAAGTTGGGTTGGGAGCTGGTTCTATACTAAAAAGATGCTCAGGACAGTTGACAGGCCACTGCTGATCATAGTCACGAAAGCTTATCTTTTTCACATGTTTTTAAGCCTTACCGCTTGTCGATTTAAACATTAAAGCATCCAAACACAAGACGCGGAAAAGCTGAACCGAGTAGCTGGTTACTCTTGTGCTGTGTTCGGTGCGCACGAGACAGAGAGAGAGAGAGAGAGAGAGAGAGTCGCGTATCACAGAGAGCGACACTGAACCGAGCTCTCTTCTGTGAAGAGAAAGGCGTCTCAAAACACTTGAATGTCGAATTTGCTTATTTTTGCTCTTGTGCTGACAAATACATACAGAATATGTCAAAATATCCACCTTGGAAATTATGCTCGAAAAAACTGTCAGTTATTTCTTAAGTGATAGTAAACAGTTGAGGAAAAAAATGTGATGTGTATTATATTGGATGCGTTCATCGTCTCTTCAAGGGACTGCGTCTAATTTAGCTACTGGCTGCTGTAATGTTAATCCAAGAAAATGAAAATGAAAGTCACTCACTGCTCTTGACTGAATTACTTTGTAGTTTTAACAGTCAAACCAAAAAGTATTCAGACACCAGATATAATTTTTGATTCATATAGCAAAACTGTAATAATGTGATAAATGTTGAAGGTGTCTGAATAAATGTAGGTTTGATTGTATATTTCATTTTTACATTGAAGATTATCCAGTGCTATTTTACATTTAATTATTTGGTTTCTGTACCTTGACACCTACAAACTTAAAAAAACTTAAACATTGTGTAAATAGCACAAATAAATAAAAATAAATGAACATACAAATTAAACAATTTCAAAACAGGGCCCACTGGTACAACCTTCACGGGGCCCCGCTGACTACAGCTACGGCCTGCTCATGCCTGTATCACACATACTCCGTCTGCAGAATTCAGTTGAGCCATTTTAATCTAGATTAATCTTTTTGCACAGATTAGTTAACTCTTGTGCAGACATCTTAATAATAAAAATAAAAAAATGGTTTGAGATTGAACAAAGAAAATAAAATAAATAAATGCAACTTAAAAGTATAAAAGCAAAAACTATGAAAAATTCAGACAAACTAATTCATATTGGTAAAATGGTAAATGGACTGCATTTATATAGCGCTTTCAACAGACCACATGGCCATCCAAAGCGCTTTACAATTTTGCCTCACATTCACCCATTCACACACACATTCACACACCGACGGCGGTGTCTGCCATTCAAGGCGCCATCCAGCTCGTCGGGAGCAGCTGGGGTTAGGTGTCTTGCTCAAGGACACCTCGACAGTTGGTCAGGTGGAGCCGGGGATCGAACCACCAACCTTCCGGTTTGTAGACAACCTATATGAACCACTGAGCCACTGCCGCCCCAGTAACATATTAAAGATGAAATCTGTGTGTCTGTTTGTTTGTGTATGCATGTGTGTTTGTGTGTGTCTGTCTGTTTGTGTATGCTTGCGTGCATGTGTGTGTGTGTGTGTGTGTGTGTGTGTGTTGTCCTGGTATTCTCTAAATTGTGTGGAAATGTCTCTCCACATGGATGATAATATTACTAGCAATGTTTTGTAAAAATACTAAGATAATAACAGCACATTTCAGCCTGTCGACCTTTGTGAAAATATGACATCTTAAACATACAGTAGTAGTAGGCTACAATACCTGTCAATAATAATCTGCAATGATCTACAATAATAATCTGTCTCATAACCTGTGTTATTTTCCATTTGATGGCCACAGACACATCCTTTATGATTAGCTGCTTAGGACTAACAATGTTAGCGATGTGTTCAAGGCTACGGTCCTTCATTGAGTGGTTAATCGCCTCAGCAGCTTCACGCGTGAACAGGCATTTCCTTAAACAGACACAGGCCAGATTATCTACCACAGTAAAGAGCTTGTTAATAACGAAAATGTTTATTGATTTTTGCTAATTAATATTTTATTTCAGTAACTGTTGTTAGTTTTGTTTCGTTTTTCTCTTTATTATTCCAGTTTATGAAAAATAAATTACCAATAGTTTAAGTCTTAGTTTCAGTTTTTGTTCACGAAAATATCCTTGGTGAATTCCTCATTGACTATCTGATGAACAGAGCCATACCACCCTTCAAATAATAGTCTAACTCAGAACCTTGCTCGTTCTTTAACTTTTGTTTGTTGCCCTGTCTAAATTATGGAAACTTGACATTAGCCTACTTCACCTTAGACTTTTAACTCCACTGCAACATCCACTAGCTCTGTCTAGAACAGCAACTGTAAACACCATGACTTGTGTTGAACCGGCGATGGCCTCAAATCAGACAGTAGAACCGTTATCATTTCGGCCCACTTTAACCCCTGTGTGTGTATAAAATATATACACATATATATATATATATATGAAGAGTTCAGATGCAAAAGCCTCTAAATGCCATCTGAAATTTTCATCTGAAATTAGGATTTTTATCTATATATATATATATATCTATCTATCTCATCAGCCTCACAGAGTCAGCGCTTTAAAAAGGGCCTGGAGGGGTTACTAGCCTCGGACCTGTAGCACCGAGCCCAAAATCATGCTGTTTCCCCACCAGAAACTCCACAGCACTTCATTAACACCTGCCCTTTACACACCTCTCTGGAACAACGTAACGCGCCTCCATTTCACCATCAAAGAAGTTTTCAGAAAACTAATAATAGATAAGTCACTGGAACCAGCACGATCACAAAACAAAAACGATAAAAGCAGCCGTTTGTTTGTATGCTTTTTTAAAAATTTAAATCCAAAAGCATCAATGTTTTACAATAATAAGAGATAAGATTATATTAAGCTTTATTGTCACTGCACATGTAAGGTACTGTCACAGTGTCTGGTCTCCGTTTCCCTGGGTGTCCACTAGTGGTCTCACTTCCCCATAGTCACCCCCCTGCAGGCACATTTCCCACAAAGCCTTGTCCTTTCATCACTGTTAATTGCACACCTGTTATTGCACTCAGCTGTCTCCACTTTCTTCGTTATCACCTGTCCATATATACCAGCCTGTCTCATTCAAGTCCTTGTTTTCCGTCACCGGCTTTCTCATGTTCCCTGTGTTTTTCTTGGTTCTTGTTTCGGACTGAAGACGTTGAAAAACATTATCAAGCAGACGTTCCTGTTTCAGTTCATCTTCACAAGGCATTATACTACCTGTTTCCAGATCCATTTCTTTGTGACTTACTACTGAAGACTGACAACTTTCATACTGCTTAATAACTTTAATTTTAGCATCCGACACTGCAAGGGAAACTTCTAGCTCAAATTCTTCTCTTTTAGCTTTTAGTTCAGCCTCTTGTCTTTCAATAGCTTGTTTCTTCTTCAATGCAACATGTTTAACAAGCAGTGCAGCTCTTTCTGCTTCAGCAGCAATTCGTGCAGAAGAAGTTATAGAAGCTGTAGATCTGCCATCTACTGACCCATGTTTCTTATGCTTCAAACATGTCCTTATCCTTCTGGAGTTAGTTTTCTTTACTATTGTGAGTGCGCATTTACTTTCAGTTTTGGTTTCACTCGCTCCGTTTCCAATAAAACAATCCACGTATTCCGTTTCTGATCAAATATCTTCCTTTAATCTTGATGGTCAGTTCAATAAAACATAAAATTAAACAAGCTAAATATGATTTTAAATCTCCAATATCACGGATAGGGTAAAGAAAACTGTGAGATTCCAAAGAGCGCACTACCCAAAGCTCCTGAAATTCATGGTTCTTAAAGAGCCAGTACATAATTTTAACATCATTTATAGAATATTTATCCAAATGGTAAACATACAAAAAGTAAGATTACAAATTTAGCAAATTCCAACAAAAATATTCAAAAACTAAATTATATCAAAATAGGCTCCTACATTCCTCTTTAAAAGAAAAGAGCTAAAATGTATTACACAGGATTGAAAATTGGTCACACAGAAATAAAGCGGTATGAACCATAATTTCACAAAAGAAAGAGGACACATTCCCTACTTATTCAGTCGAGCCTGTTTAGTTGAAGTCACAGTATACATCACATTTAGAAAGAATAATAATTTCTATATTTTTCCATCAAAAATAAAACCAGAGTAGCAGAGGGAGCTCCCGAACAAACACCGTTAATAGTTTTTTATTTATTTTTTGACATACGCTGAGTGTAGACAAGACAAGACTTAGGACAGATAAAATATGTTACTAAATAATACACTATTGTGATCGTCTGAATGAGAAGCTCAAGTCTGATTTCTTCAAGCGGTCTTACCATGTTTACGATGGTAATATTAATGGCTAGTGTACATAGTCTATCGCTTATAAATATTTCTGCCTTGTACGGTAATCATAATCCACATCAGATCTCAAACAGAAGTTATTTCAAACACTCGCTGCTGTCTGAAAGTGAGTTCTGAGCTATTATTATTATTAGCTATTATTACCAGTGTTGGTGGAGCAGCTGTTTGATGTGAATTTCCCCAGTCTCACTAACTGTTGCCTATCTGTCAGAAAGCTGGTGATCCACCGACAGATAGAGCTAGGAACAGAGAGCTGGGTCAGTTTGGTCTGGAGGGTTGTTGGGATGATGGTGTTGAAAGCCGAACTAAAGTCCACAAACAGGATCCTCACATAAGTCCCTGTTTTGTCCAGATGTTGCAGGATGAAGTGCAATCCTATGTTGATTGCATCATCCACGGACCTGTTTGCTCGGTAAGCAAACTGCAGGGGGTCCAGTAAGGGTCCAGTGATGTCCTTCAGATAACCCAGAACCAGTTTTTCAAACGACTTCATGACGACAGACGTTAGAGCCACAGGTCTGTAGTCGTTAAGTCCTGTTATCTTGGGTTTCTTTGGGATGGGGATAATGGTGGAGCGTTTGAAGCAGGAAGGTACTTCACACAACTCCAGGGATCTGTTGAAGATCTGTGAAAAGATGGGGGCCAGCTGGTCAGCACAGATTTTCAGACAGGCTGGTGTAACACCATCTGGGCCTGGTGCTTTTCTTCTTTTGTTCTTCTTGAAGACCTGGCGCACATCATCTTCACAGATTTGAAGAGCAGTAGGTGTGGAACGGGGGATTGCAGGAGGTGTTAATGGTTGTGCAGGGAGATGGTCAGAATGGGTGTTGGGGGTTTCAAATCTGCAATAAAACTCATTCAGGTCGTTAGCAAGCCGTTGATTAGCCTCAGTGCAAGGGGATGGTGTCTTGTAGTTTGTGATGGCCCTCAGTCCTCTCCAAACTGAAGTTGAGTCATTGGAAGAAAACTGGTCTTCCAACTTTTTAGCGTAGGTCTTTTTAGCCGCTCTGATCTCTGAACTGATCCTCAGCACTGATGCTCTCCAGACACAGAGAAACTCCACCTTCATTCATAACCTCCTCTAACCTAAACTCAGAGACCCAGTTGGCCATGCTTTGGCCCAAGGTTTTCATCGGGCCAAAAAACCCTGGCCGTTGACCCAGAGGAAGCCCAGACTGTCAGTGTTGTGGACTTTAGTTTCCTTGTTTTGCCCCGGTCTTAGTTTCTGTTTTCCTTATTTGGTCATGTTTCCTGTTCCTGTCTTCAGTTCTATTAGTTCCAGGTGTCCCCACGTTTAATTAATTTGGTTCCAGTCTCATCCCACCTACCTCTAGCTTGTTTATTGAAGTTGCAGGACAACCACCTAAAAGTGCATTAATGCAGCAGAGTCCTTACAAGGTCAAGAAAATATGATCATATTACCCCAATTTTACAGTCTCTGCACTGGCTACCTATTAAGTTCCATATAAGTTACAAATTATCATTACTTACCTATAAGGCCTAAATGGTTTAGCTCCTGTGTAAAAAAGGCCACCCCTTGAAAGTGAACTCTTCCGAACCCTCCCGCCTATGTTCGTGTTTGGACTGTTCCTAATCTTTCCGCGGGGTGAGAACCAAGACATTATAGTGGCTGGATGTGTTGATGTGTTTATAGTTAATATTTTATAGTTAAATTAGTTAGAAGTGGCCCGTTTAAGGATTGTGTGGATATATGTGTGCGTGCAACTAATCGTAAGTACATTTACATAATTAAAAGTATGATAAGTTCACAAGCGAGATTAATGACTGCTACCGCGGCATTCCGCCTAAATGTTTACATTGTTTATTATATTTGGACATTTTCTTGTTGACAAAATGTTATATTTCGCCTGTGTTTTTGTTTGATAGAATATTTAATGTTATTGCATATTAGGCTATAATGCATAGACTTAAGACGCATCTCAGGGAACATGTTCGGGCTTGTTCACCGGACGAGCTAGGCACGTGAGCCAGACGCACAGTGCAGTAGTGCGATTATTTAATAGAACTTTGAGTCATATTTGTATAGATATTACATTTAGATAATTTACAATGCTGTTACTTATGAGTATTTAAGTACTGCTGTAAAGATCTGTTAATGTGTATTTATTCATTTATTCATATTTGTATACTGTTTTATATTTACAGAACCACACACATCTTTGCACAATAAATCACCCTGAAGTACATTCCTGGTGTGAGACCTAATATTCTGACCGGACACCCTGTAGCTGTTCTATAAATCCAAACATATAGACAAGAGTAGTCAGCAGTTTTTTCATCCTGCGTACCTAACTAGCCTTCTACCACGCTACAACTCATCACGCTCCCTAAGGTCACAAAACGCTGGACTTTTGGTAGTTCCTAGGATAGCAACGTCCACTAAAGGAGGTAGAGCTTTCTCACATTTGGCTCCCAAACTCTGGAATAGCCTTCCTGATAATGTTCGGGGTTCAGACACACTCTCTCTGTTTAAATCTAGATTAAAAACGCATCTCTTTCGCCAAGCATTTGAATAATGCATCTCTTAAATTGTGACTGCAGTTGTATCTGATAAAATGCACCCAAGCTTATTCTTTAGCTTGGGTTAAACTAATTAATTTTACTTTGTTGGATTAGCAGCTATGCTAATGATGTCTCTATTTGTTTCTTTGTTTCTGCTGGGATCTTCATCCCGTGGTAACTAAGATTTACACAAGCTCCAGTCTGGATCCAGAACACCTGAGAAGAGATGATGCTGACCCTCAGAGGACCCCAGATGATGCTAACGCTGAATCAACAAACAGAACTAACAATTATTGCTACAAGTGTGACTGCATCATATAATAATTGCTGTTAATAATGTTCATCGTCTGGCTGATTACGGCTTGTATTAATTTTTCTGAAAATTCCTGTCATATATGCACAAACTGACAGCACTTATAAGCTACTACTAAATATTGTAGAAACTTAATTTTCTGTAAAGTTGCTTTGCAATGATTTGTATCGTAAAAGGCGCTGTATCGTAAAAATGGTCACATTCAGCAGTCACAGCAGAAGTTAGAGACAGAATTTAACTGAAGTCTATTCAAAAGTTGTATGAATCTATTCTAAGAAGGTTGGAAGCTTTGTTAAAGTCAAACGATGGTAAACACATTAATAAAATTCTGGCTATTTCTAATGTGTTCACATTATTTTCTCCAATCCATGTGCACTTAAAGGGATAGTTCACCCAAAAATTTTAATTACTTCATGATTTACTCACCCTCAAGACATCCTAGATGTATATGAATTTCTTCTTTCAGACAAATATAATCAGAGTTATATTAAAAATGTCCTGGCTCTTCCAAGCTTTATAACGTGGGGTCGGACTCAAATGAGAATTAAAATAGAGGACTGTAACATTACTAGTCATGTAACATGTGAAATGATGTAAGATACTCACTTCAGTGTGTTGAGTGTACAGTGTTTATCCTGCAGTAGAGCAGAGATCTGATTCACTCCTGTGTCTCCTAGTTCATGTTTACTCAGATTCAGCTCTCTCAGGAGTAACGGGTTTTTACCCACAATTCCAGTCACATACTGACAGCCTTCATCTGCAGCAGGACCCAAAAACCTGCAGAAGAGAAGATGAAGCTGGAATCCATTCAATGTGCATTGCATCAAAAAACATTTAAAGATTATCAAACATTGTTTGTAATGAAAAACTCTAGATCAAGCTTAAACAGTTGAACATTTAAATATACAAATATTTTAAAAAAGTAAAAAGTGAATTATTAAAAAAATAAACTTGGGGGGCAAAAGCTTGCTAGATCACGATTAAAAAAAAAAAAAAAAATTCCGGCTTTTAAGCAGGAAATGAGGAAAGTTAGCAAAGAGATAACTAGCTTGTGACAGCTAAGCATTCATAGTGATATATTTAGTTGATCTTTTGATGCTGGGTCTTCCTATTATTATCAAGCAGAATTCACCAAACACTGGACTGCTGACCCACTAATAGCCCAGCAAACATTGGTCCGACGGCGACGTCGTGTCCCCAGCCAAAAATAGTCACTGTAGGACGGCATCAATCGGTAGAAATACGTAACAAACATTTCCTAAAAATGCATTCAGATACATTTGTACATGTCTATAGTTCTGTGGGGTTGCATGTATAATTGTTACTTTGACTTTTAGCTGCGGTTTAGTTCAATATTTACCTGTGTTGTGAATCGGTTGTGAGAGGACGTCACTAGGTGACGTATTTTACACGTGCATTACATGTCCATCATGACCCTCTGTGAAATCCTTGTGGAATATGCAAAAGCTGTGCTTACACCTTGATTAATACTGCAATAATTTAAGTGCACCAAGTAGTTTTAAAGAGGTTGTGAATAGACGTCCAATGACGTCTTTTACACGTCTCGTCACGGTTATCAAAAGAGCTCCAGCAAGACTAGCAGGATTTTTTGTATTTTTTATTTTTTATACAAACTAAATATATTTACTTAATCTTGTTTAAATAAATTATAATCACAAAGTGTGCAGTGTGGTTAAGTGATTACAAAGCAATGGTGCAATTTAGTCATTATTTCAACCTGTTTTATGTAATCGTTGTTATTATTTTTATGGAATCTATGCATAAACATGTAAAACAGATATACAGTAGGTGGCCAGCCTTTCTGAGTTTTACCGCCGCGACAGTACCACGGTGGTAACTGTAATTCAGTCGCGTGTTAAAGTCATTCGCAAAACTACCGCCAGGTGGCACAAAGGGATAAGATAAATAAGATAAAAGAAGGAAGTAAAACAACAATAACATTATGATATAACATTGTAACATTGTAATTTTTTTTTTTTTACAATTTGTTAATTTTTAATATGTAGGATAGTCTTGGACTACAGTCTACTAAACAAAAATTAAAAGAAGACCTTAACACAAAGGATCATATGCATGCTATTTTTATTAAAGTAAATAAATATAAGGCCTATATATATATATATATATATATATATATATATATATATATATATATATATATATATATATATATATATACACACATACATACATACATACATATACATATATATATATATATATATATATATATATATATATATATATATATATATATATATATATATATACATATATATATATATACATATATATATATATACATATATATATATATACATATATACATATATATATATATATATATATACATATATATATATATATATATATATATATATATATATATATAAAGCCAAATGTTTTAATTTCATTTTCATTTCGATTCATTCTTGGTTTAAAAAAATCTTCAGGGGAACGGTCCAGCATTTAGCAATAATTAGTATTAACTCTGTTAATATTCTTGATTTATCAAACTACCAGCATTTTTGAATTATGCCTTATGTGTGACCAAAAATTAAGTATTATTTGTTTCAACTGTTTGATAGCTGGTGCCTCGCGCACATATTCACTGGAAACAGCAGTCGTTCACCAGACATTCGGCGTGAGCACTTTGACATATTGTTAATTATGATTTTTTTTTTCTTCATCAATACTGAAACGCACACAGCCTATTTACCTCATGAATAATAGTTAAGCTTCAAATGGGCAACATCACAAATATGGAAACGTTTGATTTCTCCCGATTGAGAAAGCCCAAGCTTACCTTATGCTTATCTTTAAATTATTATTATTATTATTATTATTATTATTTATTACTAAGCCTATATTATTATATACTGCAATTATATTTATCCACTAGAATTATATATTTTTAATTATTGTTTTGTTCTGATAAATTTGTTACATTTCAAGGATTTGTTGTAAAATATTTTCTAATAGCCTATTTATTTCCTCTCACAAACTCTGATTTATTTTTAGCGTGTTTAAAAAAAAAAAAACATGCAGCAAACGAAAATAGGTGATTGATCCGTTAAAATGAAACCTATACACGACTCATATATTTTTTTTCCTCTGACAAACTTGTGTTTAAAAAATAAAAAATAAAGAAAATATTCAGCAAATGAAAATAGGCGATTAATCCGTTAAAATGTGTTACTCTTGGTTAACAGTAATTATAATTATTTTACTTCAGAACAGAACCTGGGCCTGATCTAGGTTATCCATAGTCATTGAAATCATCTGAAAATGACTTTGTTCATTACATTCACTTCACGCGATCTGGCGCACATCAGCCTCCCGCAAAGCTCAGCTGTGGACGATTTAAAAATGTTTGATATAAAGTAGAGGTTCTCAACCCGCGGCCCGTCACGAATTCTAATGCGGTCTGCACAACATGCTGAAAAAAAAAAAAAAAATTCAAATTTTTTTTTATCAGTTTGTAAAATTTTATTGTTAACATCAATTTAAAAAAAATATATGCTACTAATGAAATATCTAAGCTATATCCTAATGTTTTTAAGTGTTTTTTTTTTTTTTTCTTCTTCATATATTATTTTCAGACATGAGCACTGGCATAAGCATTTAACGAACACATACAAGCGCGCACTTTGGCAGAATTCAATTCAAATAGTCATCAACAGCCATTAGGTAAATTGCCTTTAAGGTAAAATTGCACATCAGAATGGACAAATTAGTATAAAAAAATAAAAAAAAAATAAAAAAAAATGCCAGCGAATGAACATGTACAAACTGTCAATAGTCGCAGTATCAGTATTGAAGGAGAAGTGCTGGATTATCGGTGTTTTTTTTGTTTGTTTTTTTTTTGCCCCGCAACTTGAAGAAGTTCAGATAAATGGAAACACCATACACTATGTAACAATCCTTAATTGAAGAAATGTGGCAAAATATCTCAAGAGAGAACCTCATATTATTAAATTCAAAAGTGCTTTCCATATTTGGATCAAAATAGGCTACATTTGTGAACGCACATTTTCTGAAATGTTGCGCATCAGGTCATACAAGCCTGCATCTTAAAGCCTCTGTCAAACTTTCTGCGTCCGCGAGTCCGCTATGGACCGTTAGGTAGGCGTGAAGTAAAAATCGTCATTGGAGAGTGTGTGTCAAGGCACCGAGCAGACGACCGCGCGGACAGGTGCGCCTGGTCAGTAGGCTTCAAAAGCAAAATTGCACATGTGAAGCCAGGCAGAGTGAAGAAGCTCATTGCTACTCGAACCTGTGCAATCCGTCAATAAAAGAATATAAAGACAGTGAGATGTGCAATAATTCTGGGCAATTGTAGAGCTGGCCATCAGCCTGCGCATTCAGAAGTATAAATTGAAGAAGTCTGCGTCCGCGCTGGCCGTGTACGCGTCCGGATTGCTCATGCAGAAAGTTTAACACGGGTGTTACAATCGCAACTTCTTTGTGTTACTCATTTCAAGCTGAATCTCACAAAATTGGTCAGCTCCCGACAGCATCAGGTGTTTTATTTATGGGGAGTAGAATTGTTTATTTCAATGAATATAATAGATTATATATCATAATAGTTAGGTTATAATATTATAAATCAGGTTGGTTTGTATTGCTGACGTAATATGTAAATTATATGCGTAGACTTGTATTTAGACCATAGTGCGCCCCGCTGGAAAAAAAGGTTGAGAACCACTGATATAAAGGTTGCTGTCCCATTTTATACAGGAATTGTTCATTTAAAAAAAACGAATTATATTGTTAGTTCTAATTATATTGTTAACACAAGTTCATTTAGAACTTTTTTTTTTACTTATAAACTCCTTGAGAATTTAAAGTTAGTTTAATAGTATTTAAATTCAAGTTTAAATAAAGGTTTTAATTGCTTAAATTATATGAATTAATTAATAATATGTTATCATGTTTATTCTTGTAAAAAATACGTGTTTATTCTTTAGGAAAACAAGGGAAAAAATAAGGGACAATCCGATTATTTGTTTTGCTTTACCTATTTAAGTAAGCTACAATTATTTAAATAATAATAATAATAATAATAATAATAATAATAATAATAATAATAATAATTAAAAAAAAAATGTAATTAAAAATACCATTGGCCTGAGTAATTTTGACCATTAGGCTATAGAATTGTGACTTTAAAGATTATTCATAGGTGGTAAAAATACTGTGAAATTAATAATGGCATGGATTTTAGAGCATAACAACTGAAGGTTTATGAAACATTAGCCAATAAAGCATTTTTTTTAAACAATGGAACTTAAAGTTGTGAACTAAAATATTATTTCAACTATACAGCCTGTGAATAAATAAAATGCATAATTTTCATAACATTTGATTATTAATAAAATGCATAAGGTTTCTGGTGTTTGGATATGTAGCTACTTCAATATAATGAGCTCCAAGTTTAAGAATAGTCCTAGACTTCTCGCTCTCTTTAACAGCATTAGCTCAATGATATATGTTTTATTTCCGTTAGACTTTTCCTGCCTTGCTAAATGTTGGGCTCATGATCAATAAGTTCGCCTCAATCTGATTCAGTAAAGTCAAACCGCAGACAGTGAAGCCTTGGAGACCCGCGCGCTGTGAGGCGGGAACATAGGACTCTGCTTGGCCTTAAAGCCTCCCGCAAACATCCACGATCACAAATAACAATGATTTTCGTAAAATAATGATTAATTATTAATTGATGATTTGTTATTATCATTATGGTCTTGTGAAAATAATAATATGGGCTGCGAGTAAAGTATGAATACAAATACTAGCCTAGTGCTGCTGAGCGCAGGCATGTTTCAGTAACATACTGTTCCTCAGAGCCAAAACACAGACTTCTGTTCAGCTGAAGGGGGGTGTCACGCTGTCAGTCTCTGTTTTCCTGGGTGTTCCCTAGTGAGCTCACTTCTCCTTAGGCACTTCACCATAGGCACTTTAATTCCTCTAGTCTCCTCCCGTCTTCACAGTAATTGCACTCCAATTAAATCGCACAGGTGCTGACAATCCTTTGTCATTAGTCTCCTTATATATAGCTGTCCTTCTCTGTTGTTTGTATGGAGTCCTTACCCTATGTGTCATATGTTCTCGTCTCCCGAGACTGACCCTTACCTTCTCGTTCCTCCGAGTTCCATTCCGTTTCAACCGGTTCCCTTCTTTTGTTTTGTTTGTCTTCCTGGACTGTTTATTTTGTATTTACCCTTCTGTTAATCAAACATACCTTGCAATTGGATCCTACCCTCTCCTTGTGTTTTCCCTAAAACCCAACAGTCACAGAAGGACTCCATCCACCAAGGATCCAGCGGTATGTCTGCTGCCATTTTTTCCCCAGCCAGCAAGCGGGAGAAAGGTGGCTTTGAGGGCTCTCGCCTAGTGGTGTTCCAAACAGTCGAGAGGAGGTCTGGCAGCGATCTCCACTGTGGGCTCCCGTTGACACAGGGTTCGGTTGGGGGCCGCCATTTCCCCAGTATGTCCCGAGAGGAGAAAAGAGACGCAAAGATGGCCGCCAGCCTAGCGCCACAGCACAAGATGGCCGACTCAACGCCTGAGTCTCCAGACGAGCTGCTACCGACTCGCCATCATGGAGGGTGGAGGAGGAGGAGACAGGCGTCTACCATTCCTCAAAGCCCGGAGAACGTTCCCGAGCAGGCCGCTGCCGTCCAGGAGGACGTTCCCGAGCGGGCAGCTGCTGTCCAGAAGGACATTCCAGAGGCCGTTCCAGAGGCCGAGGCAGTGCTCGAGGCCGTTCCCGATGCAGTGCTTGATGCCGCTCCCGATGCTGTTCCGGAGGCCGAGGCCATGCCCGAGGATGTTCCAGAGGCAGAGGCGGTGTTCAATGCTGTTCCAGAGGCCGAGGTGGTGCCCGATGCCGAGGCAGTGTTCGAGGCTGTTCCGGAGGCCGAGGCGGTGTCCGATGCTGTTCCGGAGGCCGAGGTGGTGCCCGATGCCGAGGCGGTGCCCGATGCTGTTCCGGAGGCCGAGGTGGTGCCCGATGCCGAGGCAGTGCCCGATACTGTTCCAGAGGCCGAGGCAGTGCCCGATGCTGTTCCGAGGCCAAGATGGTGCCCGATGCCGAGGTGGTACCCGATACTGTTCCGGAGGCCGAGGCGGTGCCCGAGGCCGTTCAGGAGTCAAGTCAGATTCCTGTTGACCTTCCCAAGTCAAGTCAGGTGCCCATTGACTTTCCAGAGTTGAGTCAGTTCTCGGTTGATCCTCCTGAGTTGAGTCAGGTGTTCATGGACCCTCCAGAATCAGGGTTAGTCACCGTCGACCCTCTAGAGTCAGGGCTAGTTCCTGTTGACCATCCAGAGTCGAGTCATGTTCCAGTTGTTCCTCCTGAATCAAGTCAGTTTCCGGTTGACCCTCCAGAGTCGAGTCAGATGGTCATGGAACTTCCAGAGTCAGGGTTAGTTACCGTTGAACCTCCAGAGTCAGGGCTAGTTCCTGTTGACCTTCCAGAGTTGAGTCAGGTGCCAGTGAACCCTCCAGAGTCGAGTCAGGTGCCAGTGAACCCTCCAGAGTCGAGTCAGGTTCCATTGAACTCTCCAGAATCGAATCAGCGCCAGTCTTCTGGAGTCCGGTGGAGGCACCATGGGATTGCCAGAGGTTCGTTCTCCCGTTGGTCGGACCACACGGATGTGGTGGTCTTCCGCTCCGCCCTGGGGGACTCTGGCATCCACCAGGAGGACGTGGTGGTCTTCCGCTCCTCCCTGGGGGACTCCGGCCTCGATCACGTGGAGGTGGTGGTCTTCCTCTCCGCCCTTGGGGGGCTTCTGCTGTGACCACATGGTGGTGATGGCTCTCTGCTCCGCACGGGAGGGCATCACGTGATGTCCTTTATGGAACCATGTTTTTGTTTTCTTTTGCTTTTTATCTGTCTCCTTCTTTGGACCTGGCCCTCCGTCCCTCCCCCTGATCCTCCGCCGGTCCACCACCCTCCTGGACTCCTTATTTTGTGTTACACCTCTCCTGCCTCTGCCTTTCCATTTCACTTGGTTGTTCCGTCTCTGTCTTTCCATTTTACCAGGTTGTCCTGTCTTTGTCTTTCCATTCTATCTGGTTCTACTGTCTCTGTTTTCTGACCCTCCGTCCCTCCCCCTAGTCCGCCGCGGCTCCACCTCCCTCCTACCTCTGTTTTGCGAGTAAAATTAATGCCAATAGCCAACATATTTAACTTGATCAGAAGGTTGACTTCAAGAGTCGAGCGGGATGTTAAGAGTTTGTCTGATTCTTTAACTGATTATTTTCGGGTTAAAGCATGATTTAAACAGATTCACACTCAATCGCTTTCGCAATAATGCGTTCAAACAAATGTAATCTTACAGTGCTACATTATCAACATGCTATCTGATTTTGAAATCTTGAAGTTATTTTCATCACAAACAATATTTTCACGGCAGAAAGCAGCAATTAAAGATTAGTTTGGCATGTGATATAGGGAAAAAGTTTACACATAGCTTAAGCCACTGAAACTCTCCTGTTATTTTTTATTATTATTATTATTATTATTTTATATGCTATGTTATGAACATAACATTTCAAACATACTGAAATACTTTATTCACTGAGTGAAGGCGGAGCGTGTTTCTGGTATTAATAGCCGCATTTCCACGGTCAGGCCAGTGCGAGCCAGGGCTTAAAGCGGGCCGGGCGGGGCTCATAGCCTCAGGCCAGTAGCACCGAGGCCAGATAGCGCAGGGTTTCCACAGTGGAGCTTGAACCACCGCTGCGCATCACTAAAACACGCCCTTTACACGCCTCTCAGAACGTCATGCAACCTCATTATTTCACCAACAAAGAGAAGTTATCAGAAAAAGTCACTGGAACATATGCGATCACAAAACGAAGATGATAAAAGCAGCCATTTGTTTGCATGCTTTGTTATATATTCACATTCAAAAGCATAGATGTAGAATAAGTGATACATTGATCTTAGGCTATTGATTTAATTTATCATCAGGACTCAAAATTAATCACACATAAATACTTCAGCAGCCTGATCGAGAAGGTTCGCAGCACGACGTCCGCGGTGTCAGTCATTCTGACAACATCTCCAGGACACTTCGCTCCATGTGACTAGTAAGACAATTCTCAAATAACCATTATGATGAGTTTTGTTCCACCCGCTTAAATGATAAAAGTACTTGCACTGTAAAAACTATTAAGACTGTGTCTGTTCCCCGAATAGTGAGGTCAAAATATAAATATAATGTAGGATCTAGAAAAAATCTTATCGAAATTAAACCAGAAAAATGTAAAGTAAATGAACAAAAACTATTTTTAAAGTTTGGGCTCATAAATATTAGATCACTCACACCAAAAGCAGTTATTGTAAATGAAATTATCACAGATAATAGTTTTGATGTACTCTGCTTGACTGAAACCTCGCTAAAACCAAATGATTATTTTGGTCTAAATGAGTCTACTCCACCAAACTACTGTTATAAGCATGAGCCCCGTCAGACTGGTCGTGGCGGAGGTGTTGCAACAATATATAGTGATATTCTCAATGTATATTGAAATACAGAATTCCTACAAGAATTTGCAGATTTCCTCTCAGACCTTCTAGTTACAGTTGATAAGGCGCTAATCATGGGAGATTTTAGTATTCGTCGTTATCTTTAGGTCACGTCCCAAAACCATTCAAGCTGGCGGTTATCAAGCCTTTTATTAAGAAACCAAAATTAGATCCTAGTGTACTGGCAAATTATAGGCCTATTTCAAATCTTCCATTTATGTCTAAAATTTTAGAAAAAGTTGTGTCTGCTCAATTGAGCACCTTCCTGCATAAAAATGATCTGTATGAAGAATTTCATACAGTTTTAGGCCCCACCATAGCACAGAAACTGCACTTGTTAAAATTACAAATGAACTACTCCTTGCGTCAGATCTAGGCTGCATCTCATTTCTAGTCTTACTTAATCTTAGTGCTGCGTTCGACACCATAGATCATGACATACTCATAGATCGATTACAAAACTATACAGGTATTCAAGGGCAGGCTCTAAGATGGTTTAGATCCTACCTGTCCGATCGCTACCATTTTGTTTACTTAAATGGGGTGTCATCTCATTTATCATCAGTAAAATATGGAGTGCCACAAGGATCCGTCCTAGGTCCCCTTCTATTTTCAATATACATGTTGCCCCTTGGTAATATTATTAGAAAATACGAAATTAGCTTCCACTGTTATGCTGATGATACTCAGCTATATATCTCAACAAGACCAGATGAAACTTCCCAATTATCTAAGCTAACAGAGTGTGTTAAAAATGTAAAAGATTGGATGACAAATAATTTCCTCCAATTAAATTCGGATAAGACAGAGATATTAATTATTGGACCAAAAAACACTACACAGAATCTTGTAGATTACAATCTGCAAATGGATGTACTGTTACTTCCTCTACAGTCAGAAATCTGGGTGTTATATTAGACAGCAATTTGTCTTTTGAAAATCATATTTCCAATGTTACAAAAACTGCATTCTTCAATCTTAGAAACATTGCCAAGCTACGAAACATGTTATCTGTTTCTGATGCAGAAAAGCTAGTTCATGCATTTATGACCTTTAGACTGGACTATTGTAATGCACTTCTAGGTGGTTGTCCTGCTTTGTCAATAAATAAGCTACAGGTAGTCCAAAATGCAGCAGCTAGAGTCCTTACGAGGTCAAGAAAATATGATCATATTACCCCAATTTTACAGTCTCTGCACTGGCTACCTATTAAGTTCCGTATCAGTTACAAATTATCTTAACTTACCTATAAGGCCCTAAATGGTTTAGCTCCCAAACTCTGGAATAGCCTTTCTGATAATGTTCGGGGTTCAGACACACTCTCTCTGTTTAAATCTGGATTAAAAACACATCTCTTTCGCCAAGCATACAAATAATGTATCTTTTAAATTGTGAGTGTAGTTGCATCTGATCAAATGTGCATTTTTATTCATTAGCTTGGGTTAAACTAATTTTACTTTGTTGGATCAGCAGCTATGCTAATGATGTCTCTATTTTGTTTCTATGTTTTGCCACGGGATTTACATCCCGTGGTAACTAGGATTTACACAAGCTCCAGTCTGGATCCAGAACACCTGAGAAGAGATGATGCTGACCCTCAGAGGACCCCAGATGATGCTAACCTTGAATCAACAAACAGAACTAACAATTATTGCTAAATGTGTGACTGCATCATATAATAACTATTAATTACTAATATTGATAGTTCATTGTCTAGCTGACTACGTTTTGTATTATTATAATTTTTTATTTTTTCTAAAATCCTGTCAAACGTGCACAAACTACTAGCTACTACTAAATATTGTAGAAACATAATTTTCTGTAAAGTTGCTTTGTAACGATTTGTATTGTAAAAAAGCGCTATACAAATAAACTTGAATTGAATCGCTTATAAATATTTCTGCCTTGTATGGTGATTATAACACACATTGGATCAAGTTATTTCAAAGACTGGCTGCTGACTGAAAGTGAGTTTTGAGCTTGATTTATTTAAAAAAGTGTTTAATGCTGGTGTTATAGCGGTTATCTTTCCGAAATGCAGCGCAGACTATTTTTATAAAAGCTCCCGAAAAAAAATCATTATTATATTTTGATGATATGCAACGTGGAGCTAAACTCGCAAAACGAGATGACAGATAAAATGTTACTTAATAAATACACCATTCTGATAGAGAATTAGAAGCTGACGTCTGATTTATCCAAGCGCTCATATTTACCATGTTTACTATGGTAACGTTAATGTTTAGCGTGCATAGTCTTTTACATCGCTTCTAAATATTTCTGCCTTGTTTAGTGATTATAATACACATCAGATCAAGTTATTTAAAACACTTGCTGCTAACTAAGAGTGAGTTTAGAGCTCAACTTATTTTAAAAAGTCTTTAATACTGGTGTTAAATCTTATCTTTCTGAAATGATCCGCAGCACAGACTCCAACATTACTCTAAAATTACTTTAGTTGTCAATTAACGTTTTGTTAATTCTTTAGAGTTTCAAAGATTTAATCGTGCTGGTTTAATTTTATTCGTTTCTTATTTTAGGCAAATTAGGCCTAAATAATGGGAATGAAATTATACAGTGCTTCACATTTAAACATGCAACAATTTCTTAATCTTAATTTCTAAATTACTGAATACTATAACACATAATTAATATAATATAAATAATACTGCACACCTTTTATGTGTGTCCAATCTAAAATATGGTTTAATACCATGTAGCTTAGAAAATATAAGCACAGACTCTTTCTCGTTCTAAGAAATGTCCATAACTTCATAAATACCAAACTTTCATCTGTGAATATTAAATATTAATTATATTAAATATTTAAACTATAGTGTTTTTCTTTCATTTTCCGTGACTGAAGCCATCAAATGTAACATATCGGCGAGGCAAAACTGACATCTATTGTTTGATGCGCTTGTTTGATAACTTGTGGTTAAAGCGCCACTCAGTGTTCAAAAGCTGCAAATGCACTTTATACCGCTGCCGCGGCGGTACCCGTGGCATTAAAAGAGGCGTTTTCGATGTCTACTTAGTGTATATCCGGTCACCATTTCGATCTGAGTTGGGTGTAATTGCCAAAACGGTGCTGCCAAGAAGTAGTGAACATAGTAATATATTTTGTGATATTACAAAATCCCGTGATAGGATAGATTACAGTATATCGCGTTCTTCCGGAGCATTAAGCAACCAATGATGCTCACATTGTCAACTGAGATTAACTGAGTATGGCTTAAATTAGCTAACGTTAGTAGGCTAAAAGTTACTTATATTGATGTAATTTTTATTGGTACGCTTTAATTATTCAGGGGATATCACAGCCCTCCTGTCTTATCAGAAAAGTCCTGTTCACTTTCTCACAGTGTCATTTATCTCAATGTAATTTCTCTCAATTTTTTCATTTTATTTATTTTAAAAATAAATGTATTGTCTTCCCTCAGATGCTGTGAAGAAGTGAAGACTCTGAGATTGATGCAGCGATGGCAGAACACCTGAAGCTCGCTCCAGGAAGAGATGAGGGTGGAGGTTACAAGAAATGAGCCAAACAGCTGTAATGTGTCTAAGGGAAAGTTCACCCAAAAATGAAAATAGTCATAATTTTCTCACCCTCATGTTTCAAACCTGTATACCTCTCTATGTTCTGCTGAACACAAAGATATCTGGAGGAATGTTTGTAGCCATGCAGATCTTGCCGCCTTAACTATCATAATCATTTTTCCCACAATGGTAGTTCATGGGGTGTGAGATCTGCTTGGTTACAAACATTCTTCCAAATATCTTTGTGTTTATAAGACAACTGTGTAAGTCAATGACAAGATTTATAAAGACATGATAAAAAGAAACCATCTTTTACAATTCTAGAAATGTAATATTTGAATTCATGTCGGTTCCATACAGTTTAAAATCATTTACGCTACTTTGATCTTATAAATAGCAATGATTTCAAACATATTTTATGATGAAGATCTTATGTTTTATGATTTTCTTGTCACATGACAACAATGGCTCCTGCAAGGTAGTTATTCCACATGTTCAAATATTAATTAATATTAATATTAATGAATATTATTTATATGATTAAATCATTTTAAAATAAATGTAACTAAATAAATAATACTGATTTATATTATTACATATTAAAAACATTAATAAACAAATACTGTGAAAATATAATTTTTTGACAATAATAATGGACTTCAAGATTGAGTATTTCAGCACTGTTTATTCAGTGATGACAGTCATTAAATCATATTTCTGACGAAATTTGGTAGGCCTGTAAACTTATTTCAGAAATCCAAAATGGATAGAAAGATTACATTGAAAAACTTATTTTTAAATAGATTTTTATCATCTTAAAGATTCTTATTTGTCATTGTCCCATTAAAGCAAACTTGAAAATATCGTCAGAACATAGAAAAGTATACAGTTTTGAAACATGAGGGTAAACTATCCCTTTATATAATAATTCAGTATTTTTTAATTGGTATTTTAGTTTGGTTAACAGATGCTAAACTGTTTTAAAAAATAAAATGTGCTAAATCAGAACATGCTTCTTTTTTGCATATGTCCACAAATAATGTGTTCTTGTTTGTGATGTACAGTACACTTGATTAAGACATTCTATGGACGTTCAGATCTGACTGGACTGATTTTGAACCTTTGTCAAGATGTGTTAAACCTCAAGACATAATTGACTGCCTTTCATGATGTTACACAGTGGGTGTGTGATTATTTTATATGCAGGCTTATATATACATACACTTAAACTATGCAGCAACGCATTTAAACATCCAGAAGATGACGACGTCCAGAAATCAACGCATTTAGATGTCCAGAAGACTACACATTTAGACGTCCAGTGCACATCCAGAAGACGTCAAAGACATCGGTTCAACTTTCATTTTGGAACTATTTTTCAACCAGTACGGGACGTGTTTTCAACGGTCAAAAAACGTCCGATTGTTTGCTGGGAAAGAACATGATCTGGGTTCAGACGGTCTCTGGATAGTTTTATTTAACTGATGTCTGTGTTGATGCAACAGTAATTCTGCTCATTATGAGAGGAACTGCAGGTTCAGATGTGTGTGTGTGTGTGTGTGTGTGTGTGTTATCACTGATCCTCTCCTGACACACATCACATGTTTGTGGTCTGTGATAGATCTGCTGTAGTAGATCTACAGTGTTGTGAATCTGAGCTTGATGGAAATTAATGTACAGTGCATTCAGTAACATTTAAACAATCAGGATAAAGAAAATCACACTGAATATGTTTTTATGATAAATGTCATCATAAATGTTAATTGAGGCACCAAACTACTGAATATCAGCACATCTAGTGACCCAAAATGTCTGATTAACCTGTAACTTAACACAACTAAACTGTGCTGACATTTATCATCAAAACAACCGCAGCTGCAGCATCTGATCTTTCATGTTTGACCATTTTGAACAACAAATTGTGTACCTTACTGAATCAGTGAAATAATGTAATATACTATAATACACTGTAAAACAATATAATATAATGTTATAAAATGTTTATATAATACAAATATTTCAAATGTGTATAATTAATTTAGCATTACTTCATCAGGTCTCACCTCAGTGTGTTGAGTTGATAGTTTGGATCCTGTAGTAAATCACTGAGCTTCTTCACTCCTGATTCTCCAGGATCATTTCCTGTGAGATCCAGCTCTATCAGGTGTGAAGGGTTTGATCTCAGAGCTGAAGACAGAGCTTTATAACCTTGTTCACTGATACTGCAGTCTGAAAGTCTACAAAAATAAAAACATTAATTGAAAGTAACAATTTGGTTCAAATTCATCCATTCATCTACCGCACAATCATATTATAAAATCAAGATCAATTAATCAATTAGTTATTTTAGTAGCATGAAAAAACAAATCAAACTTTTCTTTTGTCATCAGTGAATAGTGTGAGTTATGTCCTCTTGCAAAAATCATTCTAATCAATGAAGCTGTCTGGACTGAAAAAAAAGAAATCTTGTTTGCATAGTATCCCAGTAGGGCTGAAACGATTAGTTGACATTATCGACAATAAAAAATTGTTGACAAAATTTTTTGTTGTCGAGTATTCTTTTGATTTAATTTGACCTAATTTAGAGCCTGCAATAATGCGGTTTGACCAGTGTGGCGCTGTAGCCCAAGACTGTAATTCAGCCCTCCTCGATGCAATTCAAGAGGAGAAGAGATATAGCACTCGCTCAGTGCTGCTTCAGAGAAACCGAAAGGCATTTGGATATGAAAAATATGACGCGCTTTTTCCTCTCAATAATGAAATAAACAAAAACAACAAAAATATCACAGCAGCATGAAAGCAGCAGTTAGAAATGCATATTACACCGCTGTGGATGTTTGCATGAGCTCGGTAAAGCATTCATGTCTACTTTATGCAATACCTTAAATCAAGCAGTTTTAGGTTATTAAACATTATTATTAAATATTTGATTAAAGTGATAGTTTGTTTTGCAGAGATCAAAGCTTAATCTGACTGTTTTGATTATCATAACTCAGTATGGTATTTTAAGAGAGATTACCAGTCAAAAGTTTTTGAATGGTAATGTTAAGATTTTTTATGTTATTTTTTTTAAAGAAGTCTCTTCTGCTCACCAATCCTGCATTTATTTGATCCAAAATACAGCAAAAGCAGTAATATTGTGCAATATTGTAACGATTTAAAATAACTGCTTTCTATTTGAATATATTTTAAAATGTAATTTATTCTTGTGATCAAAGCTGTATTTTCTCCAGTATTCAGTGTCACATGATCTTCAGAAATCATTCTAATATACTGATTTTCTGCTCAAGAAACATTTATTATTATTATTATTATTATTATTATTATTATTATTATTATTATCAATATTTCAGGATTCTTTGATGAATATGAAGATTCAGAGATCAGAATTTATCTGACATAAAAAGCTTTTGTAACATTATACGCAATACCATTCAAAAGCTTGGAGTTAGTATAATTTTTATTTTTTATTGGGGTGGTGGGGGTTGAAATTAATTCTTCTATTTAGCAAGGATGCTTTAAATTGACAAAGACATTTATAATGTTACAAAAGATTTATATTTCAGATAAATGCTGATCTTCTGAACTTTCTATTCATCAAAGAAACTTTAATTATTTCTGATGAAGACCAAAGCAATAGGTGGATTAAGTAATACAGTTACAAAAACTGATCTGCATAAATGGAGCAGGCGCTAAGCAGAAGTTTTGATTATCGGGGCATGTGGAAAAGCTGATTGTGTGAATGTGAATGTTTATTTCAACATCTTTGCCTTTACCATAGACTGTATAAAGGCTGTTACCCGTAGCCTATTAAGCAGCATTCTCTACCATAAAGGAGATTATAATGGGATTTTACCCAACGCTGAAGTACAGAACTAACATTACATCTAAGGAAGACATATATTGCTTTCGGTTGTTTAGTTTCCGTAACTTTGTGTCATGGCTTGTGTGTCGCTGTGCTGTAATACTGGGGATCCCGTCACACTCCAGGATTCACAAATGACGAGTAACGCTTTTCAATCAATTAATACTATGATATAAGACCTCAGATCTCAGATTACACTTTATTGATGATTATGCAAACTACATAGACAGTTAAGCAGATGTAAAATATGAACGAACGCTCAAGGTTTCACGCGGTTTCCCTCAAAAATCTGTTAAACAAAAGAAAACTGATAAACTAACAGCGATTACATTTACATTTATTAACTTACCAGACGCTTTTATCCAAAGCGACTTAAACTGACGTCTTACTGCTGAAGCAAATTATATACAGACAGATGAGGATATTAACGCAAGTCAATTAATAAGAAAAACTCCTTTATACTATATCCTTTAAAAACTATATTACTGTATATTATGTACATTTCAGCAGATGAGCCCAGAAATGAGCCCCACAAACCAAAAAGTTTTCGTAAAAAGAAAACCAAGCGCAATAGTTTTATGTTTGATATTTGCTGTCTATTCGTTTAAGCTGCTTTAGGGATCATCTGCAAATTTACCTAAAAAATGAAACGTAGTACAATATTAAATTCAAATTAATCCGTTTACACTAAGTTAATAATTTACTCAAACTGGCTAAATATATATGGCCAATAACTTATTTCTCTTTGTATGGACACTACACAAATATTGTTTAAGAAAAAAGTAGTAAGTCAGTCTTGTATCTAGCAATTTACAACAACTGTTGGAACATGAAAAACCCTTTCCAGGGATCTTTAATATGTAAATAATTGTATACTGTAAATATATGACGGGAGGTATTGGCAAAATCTCACCTGTAGATAATCACTATGAGAAATACAAGATTTAGAATTTGACAGTACGTTATTTAACATTTTTATTAAAACACATTGGACCTTTTAACACAGTCAGTGGAATTGTCAGATGGTCCCTTGGGTCCCTGCTCTCTCCATGAAGACGTGGAAATTTCAGCAATGGATAAATGGATTTGCAGCACTAAAAACTGGTTGTAGTTGCTCTGCTACTAAATTAATTTAAAAATGGCAATCCATATACAGCTATGATCAGCTGTTCCTTCATCTTGGCTGAGCTGAACTTTGTTACGGAAAAGGTGAGGAAGCTACATGACCCGCTTGCGTTATTCTGAAAAGTTTAGATGTTTTTAACTCGATGCGGTGCAGACACGCTTGTTTAGTAGCAGAGCTACTGCAAGCGATTTTTAGTGCTCCAAATCCATTTATCCTTTGCTGAAATTTCCGCGTCTTCATGGAGAGAGCAGGTCATGGATGCTTAACAACGGCAGACACTAGAGCCCTGCGCGGGACTGTTTTCTTCATCCCGCTCCCGCTTGCTCCCGCCGAATTTCTGACCATTACCGCCCGCTCCCGCAACGTATGTGTTTCACTCCCGCCCGCTCCCGCAATATGTATGTCCACTCCCGCCCGCACCCGCAAAACTCTGACAATTTATTCCCGCACAATAATAGAGATGCATTGATTTCGTGTATTCTCCCGTCCCGCAGGAAAAAAACAAACAAACACGTATTTGTATTGATATTATTAAAGAGATTCATGGGGTAGTTTGTTTCGTTTCTATGGCCTGCATGTAAAAAAAAAAAAAAAAAAAAATATATATATATATATATATATATATATATATATATATATATAATAAATATAATATAAAAAAAAAATATATAGGGCTATAATTTCGTTTTTATCAAAAACTTTGCACATAAAAATAGACTACATAATATGATAAACTAGGCTACATGAAAAACAGTTTTTACAATTATAAGCCAAATCTCCCAGGTATTCAGTTTGAAAAATACAAATAAGAATAAAAACATTCAAACTTAGGCGGCCTGCTCAATAACACTAGCATCATCACGCCTCTTGACCTAATTAACAAATGGCAACGAGGGGCTGTGCTCAAAAAACAACACTAATAAATAACATTAGGTTCTTTTCTACATCATCTATTGACATCTTCTCCATCATGTCGCTAGGCAACCTCCCTATCCCGCTGTGTTTTTTTTAGCCACCCATTCCCGCCCGCAGCAAAATTCAAACCGCCCGCTCCCGCGAGATTTGTGTTGGGTCCCGCGGGACCCGGCGGGACTCAATCCTAATGCAGCCCTCTAGCAGACACCTCATGAGCGCAACTGCCCGAGCGCTTTGGAAAGAAGGAGAAAGCGGTGTGCCTAGCGTTTTCCATGCGTTTTTAAGCGCGATATGTGAAAGGCCCCTTACTCGTCATTTGTGAATCCTGGAGTGTGACGTGAGGGGATCCCCAGTATTACAGCACAGCGACACACAAGCCATGACACAAAGTTACGGAAACTAAACAACCGAAAGCAATATATGTCTTCCTTAGATGTAATGTTAGTTCTGTACTTCAGCGTTGGGTAAAATCCCATTATAATCTCCTTTATGGTAGAGAATGCTGCTTAATAGGCTACGGGTAACAGCCTTTATACAGTCTATGGTAAAGGCAAAGATGTTGAAATAAACATTCACATTCACACAATCAGCTTTTCCACATGCCCCGATAATCAAAACTTCTGCTTAGCGCCTGCTCTATTTATGTAGATCAGTTTTTGTAACTGTATTACTTAATCCACCTGCTTTGGTCTTCATCAGAAGCCGCTTGCATCACCTGCTGGTGAGCGACTGACAGGAGATGGAGATCATGCCTCAGTGCTCTACTGCTATTCCTGCAGCTCCCGGATGTGAAAGGGCAAATTATCTGCCGAATTTTAACCACTGAATTTGTGGAAGCGAATTTGGAAAGTGAAATAAAATGGACCGAAATTTGCCTGTCGAATATTATACATCGTATTTTTAAACCAATTTAATATTTTGGAAGTGAATTCTGGAACGTGAATATGAATTATTGATTTTTTTATTATGAAAAGGTGTGTGAAATATTTTTTATTGAAATATTCACAGCTTAAACGAACAAATTGCTGAATTGCTGAAGTGAACCGCTATTAATGATGTATTACTTAATAAAAATATGTGTTTGTGTATGTGTTTCATTCACTTTCCTGATGAGCATGACTGACACTTTGTAAACAGAGCTGTATATCTCATTTCTGTTCGCCTTCAGCACTCTGTAGATTATTTGCAGTACATTTGTTAGACAGAAATAAGTGTCGTTTTGTACTAACGGTTAAAAAAGTGAATATATAAAAGTGCAGAGAGCTATTTTATGCATATGCTGCCTTCTCCTGCGCCGTCGTTACTAAGCAATTAGGTACACAGCTGCTGGCTTGATCATGCAAACGAACTGTGGTTCAGACCCAAATAAAATAATATCAACGCAGTCCAGCGGGGGCAGCGGGAGCAATCGAACTCTGGCTCGGACCAAATCATCGAACCAAGTGTGAAAGCAGAAAATGAGATGATATTAAATGCATACTTTGAGAAAACGAAAGGGTTATTTGAACTTGCATGCATGTAAACCTATTGTAGAAGACTCCCAAAACAAAACTAGGAACCTTAGAAATTGTATAATAGGGGCACTTTAAGATCATAAAAATATCAAAGCTAAATGTTTTCATAAAGCAGTTATGGTAGCCACGTCAGTAGCGCAAGAGGGCACAAGCATTTTTTTAGCATCTGTTAATTTAATTTAATATTGAAATCTGAAAAAAAGGCACATTTTTCATTCGTTCAAGCAAAACGAAAAATCTATGATTCAGCTAAATTTTCATTTGGGACAAAAAAAATAAAAATAAATTAAAGCTGCAAGCAGCGATGAACGGGCCTTCGCACCCGGGCTCACCGCCAGCGAGCGCGTTTAGTAAATTGGAGACCGGCGAGAAATATCCATTTAAAGTTGTAAATATAAGTGGAATATGTCAAAATCATTTTATACGTTCCAGTCTTCCTGTTGCCAGCAGGTGGCACTATCATTATAATGGAATATTGGCCTTCAGATGTGTTCAGACCAGGACTCTTATTGAACATGTGGAGTTTGGGGAAGATCGAACATTTTATGCCTGCGTTACAACAACTTCTTTTCCTGTGGCGAGACATCAAAATTTGTCATGGTGCCATGGACACGTCCTTTAACAAAAAATCAAGATCTCCATAATTTAACATTGCACATGCTTAAGATTAGATTGACCAAAAAAAATACATTATTGTCATTAGATGTCTAGGAGTACTTTGTCACAGCATAAAATATGCCACTTCCTGTTGCCAGCAGGTGGCGCTATGACTATAAATGAATATGGGCATTTAGATCTGTTAAGGGCAGAAGTCTTATCTAACATGTGAAGTTTGGGGCAGATTGGACATTGTAAGTCTGAGTAACAGCAACTTCCTTTTCATGGAGAAACATCAAATTTTGTCAGGCCGCCATGGACACGCCCTTTAACGAAACCTCAAATTCTTCGCAATTTAACATCGCAAACACCTTTAGATTTAACTGACCAAGTTTGGTGTTGATCTGAATATATCTCTAGGAGTAGTTTGTTAAAGTACAACCCCTGAAAATGGCAAAAACAACGCCAATTTTGCAGAGAAAATTCTAAATAACCTACTTCCTGATGGGATTCGGATTTCGTACCAGGAGACTTTTTTGTAGGTATTGGTGTGTTACATGTGTATACCGATTTTTGTACATGTACGTGAAACATAGCTCGAGGCGCACTCTGTTGAAAGTGTATAGGTGGCGCTATCGAGCCATTTTGCCACACCTGATGGAATTTTGGCCTTCAGATGTGTTCAGGCCAGGACTCTTATCACACATGTGCAGTTTGGGGAAGATCGGACATTTTATGCCTGAGTTATAACATCTTTTATTCCCATGGCGAGACATCGAACTTCGTGACGGCGCCATGGACACGCCTTTTAACGAAAACTCAAGATCTTCAAAACTTAACATCGCACAGGCCTTTAGATTAGACTGACCACAAAAAATACATTGATGTCATAAAATTTCTAGGAGTAGTTCATCGCAGTGTAAAATATGTCACTTCCTGTTGCCAATAGGTGGCGCTATGACTATAACTGAATATGGGCATGTCAATCTGTTCAGGACAGGAGTCTCATCAAACATGTGAAGTTTGGGGCAGATTGGTCATTGTATGTCTGAGTTATAGCAACTTCCTGTTTGATGGCGAATCATCGAAATTCGCCAGGCCACCACGGACACGCCCATTAACGAAAACTCAAAAGCTTCGCAATTTAACATCGCAAAGGCCTTCAGATTAGGCATACCAAATTTGGTGTTGATCTGAATGAATCTCTAGGAGGAGTTCGTTAAAATACAACGCATGGAAATGACAAAAATGACACAAAATTTGCTCATAATATTAGTAATAACCGACTTCCTGTTGGGTTTCGGATTTTGCTCCAAGAGACTTTTTTGTAGGTATTGGAGAGTTACATGTGTATACCGATTTTCATACATGTACATGAAACGTAGCTCGAGGCGCACACTGTTGAACGTGTATAGGTGGCGCTGTTGAGCCATTTTGCGACACCCACTTCTGAAACCCATATCAGACATTGTTTTATTGTGATTTTTTTCCAAGCACATTTTACCAATTCCAAACCATATCAATATTAATAACTACCATTATTTTTTATTTAATCATTTATGAGTGCTATACAATAGTCCAGGAAAGCTGGAAGAGAAAAACAGGTCAAGAAGAACTGACAAAAATAATTGCAAAATAATTAGGAATTAATGTGAAGATTAATTTTTAGTCAATTCTGCAAGACAGACTTTCAGGAAAGGAGGTGGAATAAAAATGAGCTCCTAAATCTTAATCCCGGATTCTCGAAGATATATTCCTCAAACCATCGAACAAGAGGAGGTGGTGCTGGTCCTTCACGAGTCACTCTAATCAGTTCATAAAGCCTATATATAAAGCCTTAATATATAGTATTTCACAATACTTCATGGTATTCTAATTAAATCATTTTTTGGAATCTTAAGTCTCTCAGAGCCTGACACCGAGTAATTCTGGAGACTCCAGGAAAGTGGCAGTTCTGTAAAATGTTGGCGCTGGAGACTAAATGCTCCCTGATAGTTTCACACCTAATTCACTTAACACACACACACACACACACTACCCACAGTGACAGTGGGACTGAGTGACATCAGATGTATGATAGTTTTTTTATTTTCTATCATCCATATAGTGTTGTATAGTCATGAAACTATGCATATTTCCTCAGAATGACTTGTCTTTTATGTGTAATTTTTTTTTTGAAGTGTTTAGAAGCTGCACTTTAAAAAAATAAAAAGACATTTACTGGTTCCTTTTTTACTATTATTTCAAAAAATCACCACGACAAAACCATTCAAGCTATCCAAAATTCATTCACACCTGTTCTGTAAGATTAATTCTTTAAACAGTGGTAAAAGAGGATGTGGTGCTGATCCTTCAAGAGTCACTCAAAACGTATCTGTCTATAAAGCCTATAAAGAATTATTCTTAATATACAGTTCACAATACTTCAGCTTGTTATTCTAATTAAGTGAGGGTCATTTTATCAGTAAAATTCCTAAAATACATATTATTTTATTTGAAAGATTTCTATAAATGATTTAAATCATACTCGTTTCTACAATAATTATTTAAAAGTAATCCTATAGCTCCCTCTGGTGGCCATTATAGGTACTAAGAATTGCAAGCTTGATTTATAAGTTATGATAGTTTAAATTTTATGCTGGCTCTTGAAAATGATAAAGCTATGAAACTTACTGTGCTTCCTTCAAATGAGGACTTCTACTTATATAAAAAAATATGAAGAGTTAGAATGAAAAATTGTAAAGATATAGTAAAATAACTATTGTATTTTTTTATGTTACTTTAATAAATCTCTATGGCAACACCATTTAAGCTATCCTAAACCCATTCACAATTTAACATCTCAGTATATTGGCATAATGTTGAAAAAGGAGTATGGAGTAGTATGAGGAGGAGTATGAATTCATTTACAGGCTGATTTTATCATAAATCCACAATAAAATTTCTGAGTTCTGTATCAATCTGTGTTGTTGTTTGTTTATTTTTATCTTTTATTTTTCATAGGAAGATAACTTACTCTCCTTTTTAATAAATGTGCTTATAAACCAAGGACAAGCTATTTATAGCTGTATTTATAAACTGCTTACTACTGACTATTAATATTGGGACAAGGCTTTATAAAGCATGAACTGACTATTTAATAATGAGTGCAGTTATTATAAAGTGTTATCAATGCATTTGCTAATGTTAACAAATTAGACATTATTTTACAGTGTTATCAAATCCTTAAAAAACTCATAAGCATTTGTGAAAGTTCTGCTTGCATTACAGCTTAGTATTGATCTGTGAGCTGAACAGATTTACTGTTACATCCATGAGATTATGTAAGTTAAAATAAATATAATGTCACAGGATGTCATAGGTCAGTATCAAATGAGTTTGAAATTATTATTTGCAGCACAAATAAGTTTTTTTTAGGATTTTTAAAAATCCCTAAAACTGTCAGAAAAAGGTTAAGGCCTAAGCTATTTCTATGTGAGTGGCTAAATTTATTTTTGTTTTTATAATTGTAATACACATACTATGAAATTATACAAAATGTATAAAAAGGTAAATAAATAAGTACGCACACATTAAAAAAGCAGCCAAGTCGAATGAGTTTCCTTTTTTATATAGATTAAAATTGAAGACAGAAGCAAGTGGTAAATGTGGTCACTTTAATTTTCAAATCCAGTAGATCCAGTTTATGTTCACGTGGCTGTTTTCGTTTATATTCGCCAAGCTATTATGTGTTTTGAAATAATCTTGTCCGTGATGTGTTCGTTCGTACGACGAAAGCCAGAATCCTGCAGCTCGAGAGATATATGTTATTCTGCCAGTCGCGCTTTCAAATTGTCTTGCACTCTTAAACTGGTCACAAACACCTGCATTTACCTCTTGTTGTGTTACAGTGGGTTTATTGTGTGCATTTGTGGTAATATTTTATTTTAAAAAGCTCTTAAACCAGAATAAATTCGTTTGTTTTGAGCTCGACACTGTACGCGCTGATCGGAGCGGTGATTTCAGATAGGCAGCCACAAATATTTCATTTTCACACAAACAGTTCAAAAACATCTTAATTTAGCTCTTGGTGTGTTCTAATTGGTTGATTGTGTGATATCGCTGTAATAATTTATTTTTAAAAGCTTTAAAACAGGAATAAATTTGTTTTCTCTGAGCTCTTTACTCCAGACGCTCGTGATCACAACGGTGATTCATCTCTCCTATTTCTCACGTATCTCTGGCCAGAAATAATTTATCCATGAGCCCTGAACCGGTAATAATCAGATATGTTGGTTTAGCTTGTCAGTGTGAATTAAATCTAAGTATTTATTTGTATTTTTAACCGATTTAAAAGTGAAAGTAAAAGTTCGGGAATTGAACCTGTAGGGGCGCTATTTCTCTCAGACAATGGAAGTCTGAAGCACATATACTCAAACAGATGGACAGAGTGAGATGTCTGACAGTTTTTTAATTTTCTGTTATCCATACAGTGTTGTAAAGTCGTGAAACTATGCATATTTCCTCAGAATGACTTTTTCATCTGTATGAAAAAATTATTTGACGTGTTTGGAAGCTGCAATTTAAAAATACAATAATGATTCCCTTTGTAAGGTCATTTAAAAAAATCACCACGGCAAAACCATTCAAGCTATCCAAAATCCATTCACAATTTAAGTTCCTATCAGAAATACTGATGTGTGTTCAGAGTTTTGTGAAATTCTAAGTATGTTATTTGCCTCAAAATCACCTGAGAAGTATTCCAGTTTGACATGTTGCCACGCCAACAATTTTTTAGATATCAATATCCCCCTTGCAGATTTATATCGGCTGTGTTTTAACATTATTCTGATGAAGTTTGAAGCAAATCGAGTAATAATAAGATGCTGAATTCAAATCATTTTGAAAATGACACACTTCCTTCTGCCAGTTGGTGGCGCTATAACTTTGACTCCTAATAGTCACATATATGCGATCGACATCATACAACGAATAATCTGATGAAGTTTGATTAAAATCAGGAAATGTATGTGGACGGTATTAGACACTTCCTGTTTCTCATTTCTCGCCATAATTTCAACGCCTCGCCACGAGCAAACCTTTCGAGATATCAAAAATCCCCTGGCAATTTTTCATCCCCAGTGTCTTGAGATCATGTTGACCGAGTTTGGCGGCAATCGAGAAAAAATCCTATGACAAGTATTTCAAATTCCAGAGCATGCGCTTTTTACATAACTCTAAATAGCTGACTTCCTGTTGGGTGGAGCCTATGACATGCAATACGAAAGTTGTTCGGCACGATGAGATCTATATGTGTACTGAGTTTCATATGAATATGTGCAAGTATGTGTGAGCTATACATCAAAATTTTTGACTGTGTTCCAGGGGGCGCCGTAGAGCCCCTGTGCCACACCCGGGTCCCAGCCTCTGCAGGCTCCTAAAGGCCACAGATTCCAAAGTGTGCGCAAATTTTCAAGAGTTTTTGAGTATGTTAAGGACCCCAAAAGCCCCCACAACTTTGACGAAAAATTTGAATACTAAACCCTAAATAGCCAACTTCCTGTTGGGCGGAGCCTATGATATGCAATACAAAAGTTGTTTGGATTGATGAGATTTATATGTGTACCGAGTTTCATACGTCTACGAGCAAGAATGTATGATATATGGCCCTCCATATTCCAGGGGGCGCTGTAGAGCCCCTGTGCCACGCCCGTGTATCAGTCTCTGCCCGGCCCTAATGGCCGCAGGTTCCAATCTGTGTGCCAATTTTCAAGACTTTTTAAGCACGTTAAGGGCCCCAAAAGCCCCCGAGACGTTGAAAAAAAATAAATAAAAAAAAAAATAATAATAATAATAATAAAAAATAATCCTAAGGAAAACAATAGGCCTCTCGCCCTTTGGGCTTGAGCCCTAATAATTAAAGCTGCAAGCAGCGATGAACGGGCCCTCGCACCAGGGCTCACCGGCAGCGAGTGGCTTTAGTTAATAGGTGAACGGTGAGAAATATGCGTTTAAACTCATAAATATAAGTAGAATATATCAATGTTTATACAATATATGTGCCAATCTTCCTGTTGCCAGCAGGTGGCGCTATCATTATAATGGAATATTGGCCTTCAGATGTGTTCAGGGCAGGACTTTTATCGAACATGTGAAGTTTGGGGGGGATTGGACATTTTATGCCTGAGTTACAACAACATCCTATTTCATGGCGAAACATCGAAATTTGTCAGGCCGCCATGGACACGCCCTTTAACGAAACCTCAAGATCTTCGCACTTTAAGATCGCAAAAGGCTTTAGATTACACTGACCAAGTTTGGTGTTGATCTGAATAAATCTCTAGGAGGAGTTCGTTAAAGTACAACCCCTGAAAATGGCAAAAACAACACCAATTTTGAAGGGAAAATTCAAAATAACCGACTTCCTGTTGGGATCCGGATATCGTACCAAGAGACTTTTTTGTAGGTATTGGAGTGTTACATGTGTGTACCAATTTTTGTACATGTACGTGAAACATAGCTCGAGGCGCACTCCGTTGAAAGTGTATAGGTGGCGCTATAGAGCCATTCTGCCACACCCGGTGGAATATTGGCCTGCAGATCTGTTCAGGCCAGGACTCTTATCACACATGTGAAGTTTGGGGAAGATCGGACATTTTATGCCTGAGTTATAACATCTTTTATTCCCATGGCGAGACATCGAAATTTGTCGCGGCGCCATGAACAAGCCTTTTAACGAAAACTCAAGATCTTCACAACTGAACATCGCACAGGCCTTTAGATTAGACTGACCACAAAAAAGACATTGATGTCATAAAATTTCTAGGAGTAGTTTGTCGCAGTGTAAAATATTTAACTTCCTGTTGCCAATAGGTGGCGCTATGACTATAACTGAATATTGGCATGTAGATCTGTTCAGGTCAAGAGTCTTATCCAACATTTGAAGTTTGGGGCAGATTGGACATTGTATGTCTGAGTTACAGCAACTTCCTTTTTCATGGCGAAACATCGAAATTTGTCAGGCCGCCATGGACCCGCCCTTTAACGAAACCTCAAGTCCTTCACAATTTATTATTGCAAAGGGCTTTAGATTACACTGACCAAGTTTGGTATTGATCTGAATAAATTAGCACAATTACAATTAGCAACAACAACAATAACAAAAAAACAATTTAAAATAATATTTTTTTTTCTGGTGATTAAAGAGATGTTTAACTCTCTCTCTCCCTGTCTGTCTGCCACTCAGCTCATGCCCATCCCCCACTCACACTCACACACACACTCAGTCAGCACACATACATTCCTCAAACAGAGGGACAGAGTGAGATGAGATGTCTGACAGTTTTTTAATTTTCTTTTAAACATATTTAAATTTTTAATTTTAAGATTAGTTTATGTACTGTGAAATAACATAATATTTTTAATGATAGGAATAACTAACATAAAAAAAGATTTATAAATTATCTGAAAAATAAATTGTTCATTGTTAGTTCATGTTAGTTAATGCATTAACAAATGTAAACCAAAGAGAGATTATTATAAATTGTTGCAAAACACTTTTCATGATATATAACCATTTTTAAAAATACTTTTATTGATCTATAAACATTTCTGAAATTATTATATAAAACTATATTACCAGTAAAATTCATTAGCTTTTTAAAATACATATTATTTTACTTTGAAAGATTTTTATAAATGATTTAAATGCTGTATACACATTTCTAAAAGAATAAATTAAAATTAATCCTATAGCTCCATCTGGTGGTGGCCATGATAGGTATTACACACTGCACGTTTGGTGTTGCTATTTGAACCAGTCTGAATGAAGCGTTCCTAAATGTAGCACGAGAACAGGATAGACTGTTCATATGCCTATGCAAGGCCAGGTTCACAAGCTCTATCTGTAATGCATATTTTTTTCAGAGCCCATGTTAATGGTTCACACTGCACATGGTAAAAGATGTGAACAGAAAAGGTTAGAAGTAGAAAGGTGTGAAAAGAATGAATATCTAGCACATGAGCATAGAGAGTGTTGTGAGTGCACAGGACACAGCTTGAGCAGAGGAAACAGGTTTTAAGTGCGCGCATGCTCTCCGAGCAAAAGCAGCATGTATCAGAGGATGCGTTTTGTGACAAAGTAAAGGAAATGTGCATGCAAGTGGAGGGATTCATGCTCGCGCATTATTTTAATGTTTTTTTGCGTTACAATAACATGCTCTCGCTTCTGCGTCTGCACCACATACACATACTCTATACACTCTGCAAACAGTGAACCTGTATAATGTATAAAAAATATATTTCAACACCTGAAGCATCGCTACAATGAGCTCTGACCAATGCATGACAAGAAGACATGCCTAAAAATTCAGCACTCCTGAATATGAGCTTTTCACTTCCAGCCTTCGAGGACAATTATATATATCACTCATAAATCATGAAATACCAAATCTATAGAATTTATTGAGATTGATGTGATTTAAATTGGTAAAATGTGCTTGGAAAAAAAATGTCATCAGAATATCAACGTGCCTTATTATTATGCACTTTGTGAAAAAGCATTTTTAACGATTTTATTGATCTATAAGCATTTGTAAAATATGTTTGCCTGCATTACAGCTTAGTCTTTATCTGTGAGCTGAACTGTTTTACTGTTAAATCAGCAAGATTGTGTAAATTCAGGTCATGTCATGTCACAGAATGTCTGTCATAGGTCAGTATCAAATAAGTTTAAAATTATTATCAGAACAAAAAAAATTTATACAAGTCATCGTGTATGTATTTTTAATTTTTTATTTTATTTTGCAATTAACATAATTCTTATCTTAATTATATGAAATCATTTTGTCTGAGCCCTACAAATTGTACTAGGTTTTTTTCGTCCCTAAAACAGAAAATGATAGAGAGATTTCTTAAGCTGTAATGATGAAAAAAATCAACAACACACAATTACTGTTTTTTTTTTCTGGTGATTAAAGAGATGTTAATTCTCTCTCTCTCTCTCTCTGTCAGGCAGGCCCTAAATCACCCCTCCCTCCCTCCCCCTCCTTTCCCTCACACAGAGAGAATGCCAAAGAGTGAGATCAGATGTCTGACAGTTTTATAATTTTCTTTTAATCATACAGTGTTGTAAAGTCGTGAAACTATGCATATTTCCTCAGAATCGCATGTTCTCTAAATGAAAAATGGTTTTGAAATGTTTGGAAGCTGCAATTTAAAAATAGACAATTAATGTTTCCCTTTTTAATGTTATTTCAAAAAATCACCACGGCAAAACCGTTCAAGCTATCCAATATCCATTCGCAATTTAAGTTCCTCAATGTTTTTTCAACATGTAGACAAAGTTTGGTGAGTATAGTGCACTTCCCCTGTGAGGAGTATGCATTAATTCACAGCGGAAGATGGCAAAAAATACATATTCAAATCAAAATAGCTGATTCCTGTTGGTCGTAGCTTATGACTGTGAATTAGAAAGTTGTCCATCTTGATACGATTAATATACGTACCGAGTTTGGTGTCTGTAGCTAAAACTAAACCCCCCAATTGTGACAAAAGGTGGCGCCATAGAGTGCCTCTTCCACGTCCTTTTTAAAGCTTTTCCCATTTTCTAGCCATCAATAACACTGATATATGTTTTGAGTTTCATGTAAATCTGAGTTTGTTATCTGCCTCAAAATCACCATAACAGAATATTCAAGTTTGACACGTTGCCATGGCAACAATATATAAGATATCAATATCCCCACAACAGATTTACATCGGCCATGTTTTGTCATTATTCTGATGAAGTTTGAAGCAAATCGAGTAAAAATAAGATGCTGAATTCAAAGCATTTTGAAAATGACTCAATTCCTGCTGCCAGTTGGTGGCGCTATAACGCTGACTCTTAATAGTCACAAATATGCGATCGTTATCATACATCGAATAAACTGATGAAGTTTGATCAAACTCAGTTAATGTATGTGGATGTTATTAGGCATTACCTGTTTCTAATTTTTGCCCTAATTTCAACGCCTCGCCACGGGCAAACCGTTCGAGATATTAAAAATCTCCTGGCAATTTTTCATCCCCAATGTCTTGAGATCATGTTGACCGAGTTTGGTGGCAATCAAGTAAAACACCTATGACAAGTATATCAAATTCCACAGCATGCTTTTTTTAAACAGCCATGAATAGCTGACTTCCTGTTGGGCGGAGCCTATGACATAGAGCGCAAAATTTGTTCGGCCTAATGAGATCTATAAGTGTACTGAGTTTCATATAAATACATGCAAGTGTGTGTGAGCTATGGTTCAAGATTTCTGTCTGTATTCCAGGGGGCGCTGTAGAGCCCCTGTGCCACGCTCGGGTCCCAGCCTCTGCGGCGTCCTGATGGCCGCAGGTTCCAATGTGTGTGCCAATTTTCAAGAGTTTTTGAGTATGTTAAGGCCCCCAAAAACCCCCGGAAGGTTCATAAAAAATAAAAATAAATATAGCTGCAAGCAGCGATGGCGGGCTCAAGCCACCAATGCCATCGCCATCCCCGGTGGCATCAGGTAAACTGTGCCCAGCGGGCACATGCATTCACAATATCCCTCTGGCAGTGAGGTTTTAAAGGAAATGGCGGTTAAAGGGTTAATCCGAATCATCTAGACTTTAAAATCGCATTCACAGAACAATATATATATATACATATATATATATATATATATATATATATATACATATATATATATATATATATATATATATATATATATATACACATATATATATATATATATATATATATATATACATATATATATATATATATATATATATATATATATATATATATATATATAGTAACACTTTACAATAAGATTTCATTTATAAACATTATGTTAACATGAACAATATTTATATAGCATTCATTCATGTCAGTTAATATTCCAAACTTAAACATTAAAACATTGTTTTATTGTGATTTTTTTCCAAGCACATTTTACCAATTCCAAACCATATCAATCTTAAGAACTACCATTATTTTTTATTTAATCATTTATGAGTGCTATACAATAGTCCAGGAAAGCTGGAAGAGAAAAACTCCTTATATTCATGTGCAGAATTATTAGGCATGTTTTCTTTTACAGATGAAATGCGCTAAAAAAGAGTTTTAACTCAAACTGTTTTAACTCAAAGTCGAAAATTATGAAATACCCATGAGAAATATCAAACACAAATGCAATACAGAAATGGATAAGTTAAGACTTGACCATTGTACAAAAATGCTGACTGGGTCATGAGGTCAGAAAAGAAGAAGAAAAAAAAAAACAGGTCAAGAAGAACTGACAAAAATAATTGCAAAATAATTAGGAATTAATGTGAAGATTAATTTTTAGTCAATTCTGCAAGACAAACTTTCAGGAAAGGAGGTGGAATAAAAATGAGCTCCTAAATCTTAATCCCGGATTCTGGAAGATATATTCCTCAAACCATCAGACAAGAGGAGGTGGTGCTGGTCCTTCACGAGTCACTCTAATCTGTTCATAAAGCCTATATATAAAGTCTTAATATGTAGTATTTCACAATACTTCATGGTATTCTAATTAAATCATTTTTTGGAATCTTAGATCTCTCAGAACCTGACACATTGTAATTCTGAGACTCCAGGAAAGTGGCAGTTCTGTAAAATGTTGGCACTGGAGACTAAATGCTCCCTGATAGTTTCACACCTAATTCACTTAACACACACACACACACACACACATACACACACACACACACACACACACACACACACACACACACACACACACACATTACCCACAGTGACAGAGGGACAGAGTGACATCAGATGTATGATAGTTTTTTAATTTTCTATCATCCATATAGTGTTGTATAGTCATGAAACTATGCATATTTGCCCAGAATGACTTGTCTTCTATGTGTACATTTTTTTGAAGTGTTTAGAAGCTGCACTTAAAAAAATAAAAGACATTTACTGGTTACTTTTTTACTGTTATTTCAAAAAATCACCACGACAAAACCATTCAAGCCATTCAAAATTCATCCGCACCTGTACTGTAAGATACATTCTTTAAACAGTGGTAAAAGAGGATGTGGTGCTGTTCCTTCAAGAGTCACTCAAAACGTATTTGTCCATAAAGCCTATAAAGAATTATTCTTAATATACAGTTCACAATACTTCAGCTTGTTATTCTAATAAAGTGAGGGTCATTTTATCAGTAAAATACATAAAATTCATATTATTTTTCTTTGAAAGATTTCTATAAATGATTTAAATCATACTTGTTTCTACAATAATTATTTAAAAGTGATCCTATAGCTCCATCTGGTGGCCATTATTGGTACTAAGAATTGCAAGCTTGATTTATATGTTATGATAGTTTTAATTTTATGCTGGCTCTTGAAAATGATAAAGCTATGAAACTTACTGTGCTTCCTTCAAATGATGACTTCTACGTATATAAAAAATTATGAAGAGTTGGAATTAAAATTTTTAAAGATATAGTAAAATAACTATTGTATTTTTTTATGTTACTTTAATAAATCTCTATGGCCACACCATTTAAGGTATCCTAAACCCATTCCCAATTTAACATCTTCAGTATATGGCTTCATGTTAAAACAGTTTGGTGTGAACTACTTGTGTCTTCTTGGAGGAGAATGAATTCATTTACAGGCTGAGTTTATCATAAATCCACAATAACATTTCTGAGTTCTGTATCAATCTGTGTTGTTGTTTGTTTATTTTTATTTTTATTTTTTTTCATAGGAAGATAACTGACCCTTTACTCTCCTTTTTAATAAATGAGCTATTTATAGCTGTATTTATAAACTGCTTACTACTGGCTATTAATATTGGGACAAGGCTTTATGAAGCATGAACTGACTATTTACTAATGAGTGCAGTTATTATAAAGTGTTATCAATGCATTTGCTAATGTTAACAAATTAGACATTATTTTACAGTGTTATCAAATCCCTTAAATGATTTGTAAGTGTTTTGTAATGATTTTATTGACCTATAAGCGTTTTTGAAAGTTCTGCTTGCATTACAGCTTAGTCTTGATCTGTGAGCTGAACAGATTTACTGTTACATCCATGAGATTATGTAAATTCAAATAAATATCATGTCACAGGATGTCAGAGATCAGTATCAAATTAGTTTGAAATTATTATTTGCAGCACAAATAAGGTTTTTTAGGATTTTTAAAAATCCCTAAAACTGTCAGAAAAGGATAAGGCCTAAGATTTCTATGTGAGTGGCTAAATTTGTTTGTTTTTATAACTATAATGCATAAACTATGAAACTATACAAAATGTATAAAAAAGTACAAGTTATTCTTTTCCAATGTTTTTTATTTATTAAAAAAAATTTTTTTTTTTGGATTTACATTTAAAAAATTTAGCCTACGGCAATCATTCTAAACATCTTGAATAAAACCTGTCAATATTTATTATAGACCACTATAACTGTGTATAATCTAACAAACGAGTTTATTATGAAAATAAAAGCGTGTACACCAGATAACTTGGACAATAAAGAAATTGCTAACAATAGTATAATAGAGCATGTTTTAGGTTTTTAGGCGTTTAGATGCAGAAATGGACAAATCAAATGTAAAATAAAATGTAATTGATTTAATTAAATATAGATTAAGTCTTGTTAGAGCAAAATAATAAATAAATACGTACACACATTAAAAAAGCAGCCAAGATGAATGAGTTTAATTTTTTATATAGATTAAAACTGAAGACAGAAGCAGCTGGTATATGCGGTCACTTAATATTAAAATCCAGTATATCCACTTCAGATTTATTTCTCAACAGTTTATGTTCACGTGGCTGTTTTCGTTTATATTAGTCAAGCTATTATGTATTTTGAAATAATCTTGTCCGTGATGTGTTCGTTCTTACGACGAAAGGCAGAATCCTGCAGCTCGAGAGATACATGTTATTCTGCCAGTCGCGCTTTCAAATAGTCTTGCACACTTAAACAGGTCACAAACACCTGCATTTAGCTCGTGTTGTGTTATAATGGGTGTATTGTGTGCATTTATGGCAATAATTTATTTTAAAAAGCTCTTAAACAAGAATAAATTCGTTAGTTTTGAACTTGTGACACTGTGCGCGCTGATCGGAGGCAGTGATTTCAGAAAGGCAGCCGCGAATATTTCATTTTCACACAAACAGTTCAAAAACATCTTAATTTAGCTCTTGGTGTGCTCTAATTGGTGAATTGTGTGATATCGCTGCAATACTTTATTTTTAATAGCTATAAAACAAGAATAAACTCGTTTTTTCTGAGCTCATCATTCCACACGCTCCTGCTCAGAGCGGTGATTCATCTCTCGTGTTTCTCACGTATCACTGACCACACATCAATTATTAATGAGCCCTGATCTGATAATAATCATATATGTTGGTTTAGCTTGTCATTGTGAATTAAATCCAAGTATTTATTTGTATTTTAACCGATTTAAAATCGAAACCAAAAGACAGTCTCCTCCCTTTTTAAGTCCGGTAACTGCACCTGTAGGGGCGCTATTTCTCTCAGACAATGGAAGTCTAAGCACACACACTCAAACAGATGGACAGAGTGATATGAGATGTCTGACAGTTTTTTAATTTTCTGTTATCCATACAGTGTTGTAAAGTCATGAAACTATGCATATTTACTCAGAATAACTTTTTTTCTGTATGAAAAAAGGTTTTGAAGTGTTTGGAATTTAAAAATGCAGGAAAATTAATAATTCCATCTTTATTGTCATTTTAAAAAATCACCACGACAAAACCATCCAAGCTATCCAAAACCCATTCACAATTTAAGTTCCTCAATGTTTTTTCAACATGTAGACCAAGTTTGGTGTGTATAGTGTTACTCTCCTCTGAGCAGTATGCATTAATTCACAGCTAAATGTAAAAAACAATCCACATTCAAATCAAAATAGCCGACTTCCTGTTGGTCGTAGCTGATGACTGTGAATTAGAAAGTTGTCCGTCTTGATAAGAACAATTTTTGTACTGAGTTTGGTGTCTGTAGCTAAAACTAACCCCCTCACTTTTGACAAAAGGTGGCGCTATAGAGTGCCTCTTCCACGCCCTCGTATGAACTTTTGCCAGTGTCTAGCTGTCACTAATACTGATATGTGTTCTGAGTTTGATGAAATTCTAAGCATGTTATATGCCTCAAAATCACCTGAGAAGTATTCCAGTTTGACAATATTTTTAGATATCAATATCCCCCCAGCAGATTTATATCGGCTGTGTTTTAACATTATTCTGATGAAGTTTGAAGCAAATCGAGTAAAAATAAGATGCTGAATTCAAAGCATTTTGAAAATGACACACTTCCTGCTGCCAGTTGGTGGCGCTATAACTTTGACTCCTAATAGTCACATATATGTGATCGACATCATACAATGAATAATCTGATGAAGTTTGATTAAAATTAGGAAATGTATGTGGATGGTATTAGACACTTCCTGTTTCTCAATTCTCGCCATAAATTCAACGCCTCGCTACGAGCAAACCGTTCGAGATATCAAAAATCCCCTGGCAATTTTTCATCCCCAATGTCTTGAGATCATGTTGACCGAGTTTGGTGGCAATCGAGTAAAAAACCTATGACAAGTATATCAAATTCCAGAGCATGCGCTTTTTACATAACTCTAAATAGCTGACTTCCTGTTGGGCGGAGCCTATGACATGCAATACGCAAGTTGTTCGGCACAATGAGATCTATATGTGTACTGAGTTTCATATTAATATGTGCAAGTATGTGTGAGCTATACATCAACATTTATGACTGTGTTCCAGGGGGCGCCGTAGAGCCCCTGTGCCACGCCCGGGTCCCAACCTCTGCAGGCTCCTAAAGGCCACAGATCCAAAGGTGTGTGCAAATTTTCAAGAGTTTTTGAGTATGTTAAGGACTCCAAAAGCCCCCACAACTTTGACGACAAATATGAATAATAAACCCTAAATAGCCAACTTCCTGTTGGGCGGAGCCTATGATATGCAATACGAAAGTTGTTTGTATTGATGAGTTCTATATGTGTACCGAGTTTCGTACGTCTACGTACAAGTATGTATGATATATGGCCCTCCATATTCCAGGGGGCGCTGTAGAGCTCCTGTGCCACGCCCATGTATCAGTCTCTGCCCGGCCCTAATGGCCGCAGGTTCCAATGTGTGTGCCAATTTTCAAGACTTTTTAAACATGTTAAGGGCCCCAAAAGCCCCCGTAACGTTAGAAAAAAAAAAATAATAATAATAATAATAATAATAATAAAAATTACATTATTAAAATAACAATATTTATATAGCATTCATTCATGTCAGTTAATATTCCAAACTTAAACATTAAAACATTGTTTTATTGTGATTTTTTTCCAAGCACATTTTACCAATTCCAAACCATATCAAACTTAATAACTACCATTATTTTTTATTTAATCATTTATGAGTGCTATACAATAGTCCAGGAAAGCTGAGAAAAACTCCTTATATTCATGTGTGCAGAATTATTGGGCATGTTTTCTTTTACAGATGAAATGCGCTAAAAAAGAGTTTTAACTCAAACTGTAAAGCCCATGAGAAATATCAAACACAAAATGCAATACAGAAATTGATAAGTTAAGACTTGGCCATTGTACAAAAAATGCTGACTGGGTAATGAGGTCAGAAAAGAAGAAGAAAAAAACAGGTCAAGAAGAACTGACAAAAAGAATTGCAAAATAATTAGGAATTAATGTGAATATTAATTTTTAGTCAATTCTGCAAGACAGACTTTCAGGAAAGGAGGTGGAATAAAAAAGAGCTCCTAAATCTTAATCCCGGTTTCTGGAAGATATATTCCTCAAACCATCAGACAAGAGGAGGTGGTGCTGGTCCTTCACGAGTCACTCTAATCTGTTCATAAAGCCTATATATAAAGTCTTAATATATAGTATTTCACTAAACTTCATGGTATTCTAATTAAATCATTTTTTGGAATCTTAGATCTCTCAGAACCTGACACATTGTAATTCTGAGACTCCAGGAAAGTGGCAGTTCTGTAAAATTTTGGCACTGGAGACTCAATGGTCCCTGATAGTTTCACACCTAATTCACTTAACACACACACACACACACACACACACACATATTACCCACAGTGACAGGGGGACAGAGTGACATCAGATGTATGATAGTTTTTTAATTTTCTATCATCCATATAGTGTTGTATAGTAATGAAACTATGCATATTTCCTCAGAATGACTTGTCTTCTATGTGTAAATTTTTTTTGAAGTGTTTAGAAGCTGCACTTTAAAAAAAATAAAAGACAGTTACTGGTTACTTTTTTACTGTTATTTCAATAAATCACCATGACAAAACCATTCAAGCTATCCAAAATTCATTTGCACCTGTTCTGTAAGATAAATTCTTTAAACAGTGGTAAAAGAGGATGTGGGGCTGAACCTTCAAGAGTCATTCAAAACGTATCTGTCCATAAAGCCTATAAAGAATTATTTCTTAATATACAGTTCACAATACTTCAGCTTGTTATTCTAATTAAGTGAGGGTCATTTTATCAGTAAATACATAAAATTCATATTATTTTTCTTTGAAAGATTTCTATAAATGATTTAAATCATACTCGTTTCTACAATAATTATTTAAAAGTAATCCTATAGCTCCATCTGGTGGCCATTATTGGTACTAAGAATTGCAAGCTTGATTTATAAGTTATGATAGTTTTAATTTTATGCTGGCTCTTGAAAATGATAAAGCTATGAAACTTACTGTGCTTCCTTCAAATGATGACTTCTACATATATAAAAAATTATGAAGAGTTGAAATGAAAAATTGTAAAGATATCGTAAAATAACTATTGTATTTTTTTATGTTACTTTAATAAATCGCTATGGCCACACCATTTAAGGTATCCTAAACCCATTCGCAATTTAACATCTTCAGTATATTAGCATCATGTTGTAAAAGTTTGGTGTGAACTACTTATGTCTTCTCAGAGGAGTATGAATTCATTTTTACATGCTGATTTTATCATAAATCCACAATAACATTTCTGAGTTCTGTATCAATCTGTGTTGTTGTTTGTTTATTTTTATTTTTTTTATTTTTCATAGGAAGATAACTGACCCTTTACTCTCCTTTTTAATAAATGTGCTTATAAACCAAGAACAAGCTATTTATAGCTGTATTTATAAACTGCTTACTACTGACTATTAATATTGGGACAAGGCTTTATAAAGCATAAACTGACTATTTACTAATGAGTGCAGTTATTATAAAGTGTTACCAATGTATTTACTAATGTTAACAAATTAGACATTATTTTACAGTGTTATTAAATCCTTTAATGACTTATAAGCATTTGTGGAAGAAGCTTAGTCTTGATCTGTGAACTGAACAGTTTTACTGTTACATCCATGAGATTTAAAAAATTTAGATACATGTCATGTCACAGGATGGAATAGGTCAGTATCAAATGAGTTGAAATTATTATTTGCAGCACAAATAAGTATTTTTAGAATTTTGTTTTTAATTCCTGAAACTGTCAGAAAAGGATAAGGCCTAAGAGATTTCTTAAGCTGTAATGAAAACAGCAATGTTAGCAACAGCAACAAAAAATAACAATTTAAAAAGAAATTTAAAAAAAAAAAAATTCTGTTGATTAAAGAGATGATTAAGTCTCTCTCTCTCTCTTTCTCTCTCTCATTGTGTCTGCCACTCAGCTCATGCCCATCCCCCACTCACACACACATACTCACACACACACATGCACTCAGTCAGCACACATACATTGCTCAAACAGAGGGACAGAGTGAGTTGAGATGTCTGACAGTTTTTTAATTTTCTTTTAATCATACAGTGTTGTAAAGTCATGAAACTATGCATATGTCCTCAGAATGATTTGATCTCTGTATGAATTTTTTTTTTAAGTGTTTGGAAGCTGCAATTTAAAAATACAAGACAATTAATGATTCCCTTTTTACTGTCATTTCAAAAAATCACCACGACAAAACGGTTCAAGCTAACCAAAATCCGTTCGCAATTTAAGTTCCTCAATGTTTTTTAAACATGTAGAGAAAGTTTGGTGAGTATAGTGAACATTTCCTCTGAGGAGAATGCATTAAATCAGAGCTCAATTTAAAAATTCAAATCAAAATAGCCGACTTCCTGTTGGTCGTAGCTGATGACTGTGAATTAGAAAGTTGTCCGTCTTGATAAGAACAATTTATGTACGAAGTTTGGTGTCTGTAGCTAAAACTAAACCCCCCACTTTTGACAAAAGGTGGCGCTATAGAGTGCCTCCTTTACGCCCTTTTAAAAGCTTTTGCCATTGTCTAGCTATCACTAATACTGATATGTGTTTTGAGTTTCATGTAAATCTGAGCTAGTTATCTGCCTCAAACTCACCATAACAGAACATTCAAGTTTGACACGTTGCCATGGCAACACTATATCAGATATCAATATCCCCACAACAGATTTACATCGTCCGTGTTTTGTCATTATTCTGATGAAGTTTTAAGTAAATCGAGTAAAAATAAGATGCTGAATTCAAAACATTTTGAAAATGACTCACTTCCTGCTGCCAGTTGGTGGCGCTATAACGTTGACTCTTAATAGTCACATATATACGATCGGTATCATACAACGAACAAACCAATGAAGTTTGATCAAATTCAGGAAATGTATGTGGATGTTATTAGACATTTCCTGTTTCTCATTTCTCGCCATAATTTCCATGCATCGCTACGGGCAAACCATTCGAGATATCAAAAATCCCCTCGCAATTTTTCATCCCCAATGTCTTGAGATCATGTTCAATGAGTTTCGTGGCGAACGGGTTGAAAACCTCAGAGGAGTATTTCAAATTCCAGAGCATGCTTTTTTTAAACAGCCCTGAATAGCTGACTTCCTGTTGGGCGGAGCCTATGACATAAAGTGTGAAAGTTGTTCAGCTCAATGAGATCTATAAGTGTACCGAGTTTCATATAAATACATGCAAGTTTGTGTGAGCTATGGTTCAAGATTTCTGAAGGTGTTCCAGGGGGCGCTGTAGAGTCCCTGTGCCACGCCCGGGTCCCAGCCTCTGCGGCGTCCTGATGGCCGCAGATTCCAATGTGTGTGACAATTTTCAAGAGTTTTTGAGCATGTTAAGGCCCCTAAAAACCCCCGGAAGGTTTAATAAAAAATAAAAAAAATAATAAGAATAATCCTTAGAAGAACAATAGGGCTCTTCGCCCCTTCGGGCTTGAGCCCTAATTAAAGCTGCAAGCAGCGATGAACGGGCCCTCGCACCCGGGCTCACCGGCAGCGAGTGGCTTTAGTTAATAGGTGAACGGTGAGAAATATGCATTTAAACTCATAAATATAAGTAGAATATATCAATGTTTATTCCATATATGTGCCAATCTTCCTGTTGCCAGCAGGTGGCGCTATCATTATAATGGAATATTGGCCTTCAGATGTGTTCAGGGCAGGACTCTTATCGAACATGTGAAGTTTGGGGAAGATTGAACATTTTATGCCTCAGTTACAACAACTTCTCTTGCTGTGGCGAGACGTCAAATTTTGTCATGGCGCCATGGACACGCCCTTTAACAAAAACTCAAGATCTCCACAATTTAACATTGCTCAGGCCTTAAGATTAGACTGACCACAAAAAATACATTAATGTCAAAAGATTTCTAGGAGTAGTTTGTCGCAGCGTAAAACATTTCACTTCCTGTTGCCAGCAGGTGGCGCTATGACTATAACTGAATATGGGCATGTAGCTCTCTTAAGGGCAGAAGTCTTATCTAACATGTGAAGTTTGGGGCAGATTGGACATTGTATGTCTGAGTTACAGCAACTTCCTTTTTCATGGCGAAACATCTAAATCTGTCAGGTCGCCATGGACACGCCCTTTAACGAAACCTCAAGATCTTCGCAATTTAACATCGCAAAGGCCTTTAGATTTAACTGACCAAGTTTGGTGGTGATCTGAATAAATCTCCAGGAGGAGTTTGTTAAAGTACATCCCCTGAAAATGGCAAAAACAACGCCAATTTTGCAGAGAAAATTCTAAATAACCGACTTCCTGTTGGGATTCGGATTTCCTACCAAGAGACTTTGTGGTAGGTATTTTGTAGGTATCTACCAATGCATTTACTAATGTTAAAAAATGAGACATTATTTTAATTTGTTACCAAATCCTTAAGTAATTAAAAGTGTTTTGTTATAAATTTATTGACCTATAAGCATTTGTGAAATAGTTCTGCTTGCATCACAGCTTGGTCGTCATCTGTGAGCTGAACAGTTTTACTGTTACATCCATGAGATTATATAAATTCAGATTAATGTCAATCACAGGGTGTCAGAGGTCAGTATCAAATGAGTTTGAAATTATGGACCCACTTTATATTAAGTGGCCTTAACTACTATGTACTTACATTTTAATTAATAATTTAGTACAATGTACTTATTGTGTACATACATGTTTTTACATTGTACAAAAACTACATGTAATTACATCTGTATTTAATTTCTGTAATTGCATTTATAAATACACTGTTGACCCATACTTTACACCTTAACCCACCCTTAAACTTACCCATACCTCCAACCCTCTCCCTAACCTTACCCCTATCCCACCTCAATAGCAGCAAAAGTGTTTTAAAATACAATATGAACACAATAAGTACATTGTACTTATTTTTTATGTAAGTACATAGTAGTTAAGGCCACCTAATATAAAGTGGGACTAAAATTATTATTTGCAGCACAAATGAGTATTTTTAGAATTTTTTTTAAATCACTGAAACTGTCAGAAAAGGATAAGGCCTAAGATATTTCTTAAGCTGTAATGAAAACAGCACAATTAGCAACAACAACAACAACAAAAACAATTTAAAATAATATTTTTTTTTCTGGTGATTAAAGAGATGTTTAAGTCCCTCTCTCTCTCCCTGTCTGTCTGCCACTCAGCTCATGCCCATCCCCCACTCACACTCACACACACACACACACACACTCAGTCAGCACACATACGTTCCTCAAACAGAGGGACAGAGTGAGATGAGATGTCTGACAGTTTTTTAATTTTCTTTTAATCATACAGTGTCGTAAAGTCATGAAACTATGCATATTTCCTCAGAATGATTTGATCTCTGTATGAGAAAATGCTTTTAAGTGTTTGGAAGCTGCAATTTAAAAATACAAGACAGTTAATGATTCCTTTTTTGACTGTCATTTAAAAAAATCACCACGACAAAACCGTTCAAGCTAACCAAAATCCGTTTGCAATTTAAGTTCCTCAATGTTTTTGCAACATGTAGATAAAGTTTGGTGAGTATAGTGAACTTTTCCTCTGAGGAGTATGGATTAAATCACAGCTAAATTTTTTTTCAAAAATCCATATTCAAATCAAAATAGCCGACTTCCTCTTGGTCATAGCTGATAACTGTGAATTAGAAAGTTGTCCATCTTGATAAGAACAATATACGTACCGAGTTTGGTGTCTGTAGCTAAAACTAACCCCCCCACTTTTGACAAAAGGTGGCGCTATAGAGTGCCTCTTCCACGCCCTTGTAAAAGCTTTTTCCATTGTCTAGCTATCAATAATACTGATATGTGTTTTGAGTTTCATGTAAATCTGAGGTTGTTATCTGCCTCAAAATCACCATAACAGAATATTCACGTTTGACACGTTGCCATGGCAACAATATATAAGATATCAATATTCCCACAACAGGTTTACATCGGCCATGTTTTGTCATTATTCTGATGAAGTTTGAAGCAAATCGAGTAAAAATAAGATGCTGAATTCAAAGCATTTTGAAAATGACTCAATTTCCTGCTGCCAGTTGGTGGCGCTATAACGTTGACTCTTAATAGTCACATGTATACGATCGGTATCATACTTCGAACAAACCGATGAAGTTTGATCAAACTCAGGTAATGTATGTGGATGTTATTAGGCATTTCCTGTTTCTAATTTTTTGCCCTACATTCAACGCCACGCCACGGGCAAACCCTTCGAGATATCAAAAATCCCCTCGCAATTTTTCATCCCCAATGTCTTGAGCTCATGTTCACCGAGTTTCGAAGCAAACGGTTGAAAGTCCTCAGAGGAGTATTTCAAATTCCAGAGCATGCTTTTTTTAAACAGCCCTGAATAGCTGACTTCCTGTTGGGCGGAGCCTATGACATAGAGCGCAAAAGTTGTTCAGCTCAATGAGATCTATAAGTGTACTGAGTTTCATATAAATACATGCAAGTGTGTGTGAGCTATGGTTTAAGGTTTCTGACTGTGTTCCAGGGGGCGCTGTAGAGCCCCTGTGCCACGCCCGGGTCCCAGCCTCTGTGGCGTCCTGATGGCCGCAGGTTCCAATGTGTGTGCCAATTTTCAAGAGTTTTTGAGTATGTTAAGGCCCCCAAAAACCCCCAGAAGGTTCATAAAAAATAAAAATAAATATAGCTGCAAGCAGCGATGGCGGGCTCAAGCCGTCAGTGCAACGCCACCCCGGTGGCATCAGGAAAACTGTGCCCAGCGGGCATAAGCATTTACAGTAACCCTCTGGCAATCAAGTTTTAAGGGATACGGCAGTTAAAGGGTTAATCCGACCCATCTAGACTTTGAAATCACATACACAGAACAATATATATAACTTTAGTAACACTTTATTTTAATATATATATAAATGTATAAGGTGTGCATTGTAGCTGACACCTAAATTAACACATTAAAATTGTTTTATGACTGCAAGTCTTTCTCCTCAAATGCTATTGAGCTTCAAATTTGCTTTTGAGTCCATGTGAAAAAGTAGCATAATTTACATATGACTTACAGTTTGTTTTAATAAACATCAAACATTTAATTTTATTGTGCATTATAGCTGTCACGTAGATGAACAATTACAGTTGTTTTTATGACTGTAAGTCATACTCTTCAAATGCTACTGATGTTAGAAAAGTGTATAACAAGATCACATATAACTTTAGAGACGGTCCCTAAATTTGAGACTCTCGAATGTCCAATGTCAAGCCAAATTTATGCCTGTTTTTTTTTTTTTTTTTTTTTTTTTTTTTTTTTTTTTACTTTCTCTAATTTACTTTTCTCTGTGCCTGATTGCTTATGTCCTTTACCCGGGCTGATGTCCATCCAAAATTCAAAAATTTAGCCGCAAACATGAGGTGCGAGTGATCGCGAGCGCGGATGGGAGAATGGTGAATGTTTTTTTTTTTTTTTAGCAACTGGGATGGTGTCCCCTCTGGAAGTTGGTGCCCTATGAAGACTGCATACTCTGCATATAGGGAGTCGCGGTACTATCTGGAAGATATATTCCTCAAACCGTCGTTCAAGAGGAGGGGATGCTAGTCCTTCAAGAATCACTCAAAATATTCCGTTCATAAAGCCAATATATAAATTCTTAATATATAGTATTCCACAGTACATCATGTTATTCTAATTAAGTCCTTTTTTTTTTGGAATCTTTTACATCTCTCAGAACCTGACACATTGTAATTCTGAGAGTCCAGGAAAGTTGCAGTTCTGGAAAATAGTGGCACTCTAGACTAAATGCTCCATTATAGTGTCACACCTAATTCTTAACTTTAATTCTTTTGCAATTTAGGTGTTTCTGTTCTTCTCCATCTGTTTTTTTTTCTTTCTGACCCTTCTGACCCAGTAAGCATTTTGCTGTCCAGTGGTCATGTCTTTACTTTGTAATTACTGTAGTGATCTAATTTTGAATATTTCTCATGAGGATCTAATAATTTTTTTTTTTTTTCAGTCTGAGTGAAATGTCTTTTTTGGCTCATTTTATCAGTAAAGGAAAAGTTCCTTCATAGTTATTTTTTTCTCTTCCAGTCTTCATGGTCAACTACGTGTATTTCACACTCGTTGCCTTTTTTTAGTGCAGCTCAACCAATTCACATCCCATTCGTCAATATTTGTGATATCACAAATCCCGGAAAATGCTTGTTGTAGTACAAACAAATTTTTTGTTGTAGTTTTTAAAAAGTGATTTTTGTATAATTGTGCATGTTCAAATTTCATATATATATATATATATATATATATATATATATATATATATATATATATATATATATATATATATATATATATATTTATATAATTAAACATAACCACAGCACCACCAAGTGGACAAAACCTTTACCATCCCCAACGTGTCTCCTACTATATATATATATATATAGCTATATAGCTATTTATAGCTGTATTTATAAACTGCTTAGTATTGACTATTAGTGTTAAAACAAGGCTTTATAAAGCATAAACTGACTATTTACTAATGAGTGCAGTTATTATAAAGTGTTACCAATGCATTTACTAATGTTAACAAATTAGACATTATTTTACAGTGTTATCAAATCCTTAAATGATTTATACGTTTTTTTTTCATAATGATTTTATTGACCTATAAGCATTTGTGAAAGTTCTGCTTGCATTACAGCTTGATCTTGATCTGTGAGCTGAACAGATTTACTGTTACATCCATGAGATTATGTAAATTCAAACAAATATCATGTCACAGGATGTCATAGGTCAGTATCAAATGAGTTTGAAATTATTATTTGCAGCACAAATAAGGTTTTTTAGGATTTTTAAAAATCCCTAAAACTGTCAGAAAAGGATAAGGCCTAAGATATTTCTATGTAAGTGGCTAAATGTATTTATGTTTTTATAATTATAATACATAAACTATGAAATTATACAAAATGTATAAAAAAGTAAATAAATAAATACGCACAGACATTAAAAAAAAGCAGCCAAGACGAATGAGTTTCCTTTTTTACATATATAGATTAAAATTGAAGACAGAAGCAGGTAAATGCGGTCACTTAATATTCAAACCGAGTAGATCCACTTCAGATTTATTTCTCAAAAGTTTATGTTCACGTGGCTGTTTTCGTTTATATTAGCCAAGCTATTATGTATTTTGAAATAATCTTGTCCGTGATGTGTTCGTTCGTACGACGAAAGGCAGAACCCTGCAGCTCGAGAGATACGTTATTCTGCCAGTCGCGCTTTCAAATAGTCTTGCACACTTAAACGGGTCACAAACACCTGCATTTAGCTTGCTGTGTTATAATGGATGTATTGTGTGCATTTATGGCAATATTTTATTTGAAAAAGCTCTTAAAAAGAACAAATTAGTTTGTTTTGAACTAGTGACACTGTACACGCTGGTCGGAGGCGGTGATTTCAGATAGGCAGCCGCGAATATTTCGTTTTCACACAAACAGTTCAAAAACATCTGAATTTAGCTCTTGGTGTGTTGTAATTGGTGAATTGTGTGATATCGCTGCAATACTTTATTTTTAATAGCTATAAAACAAGAATAAACTCGTTTTTTCTGAGCTCACCATTCCACACGCTCCTGCTCAGAGCAGTGATTCATCTCTCGTGTTTCTCACGTATCACTGACCACACATCAATTATTAATGAGCCCTGACATGGTAATAATCATATATGTTGGTTTAGCTTGTCAGTGTGAATTAAATCCAAGTATTTATTTGTATTTTAACCGATTTAAAAGTGAAAATAAAAGAGAGTCTCCTCCCTTTTTTTTGCGGGAATTGCACCTGTAGGGGCGCTATTTCTCTCAGACAATGGTAGTCTAAGCACACACACTCAAACAGGGGGATAGAGTGAGATCAGATGTCTGACAGTTTTTTAATTTTCTGTTATCCATACAGTGTTGTAAAGTCATGAAACTATGCATATTTCCTCAGAATGACTTTTTTTCTGTATGAAAAAAGGTTTTGAAGTGTTTGGAATTTAAAAATGCAGGAAAATTAATAATTCCATTTTTACTGTCATTTAAAAAAATCACCACCACTAAACCATCCAAGCTATCCAAAACCCATTCACAATTTAAGTTCCTCAATGTTTTTTCAACATGTAGACAAAGTTTGGTGTGTATAGTGTTACTCTCCTCTGAGCAGTATGCATTAATTCACAGCTAAATGTAAAAAAAAATCCACATTCAAATCAAAATAGCCAACTTCCTGTTGGTCGTAGCTGATGACTGTGAATTAGAAAGTTGTCCGTCTTAAAAAGAACAATTTTTGTACTGAGTTTGGTGTTTGTAGCTAAAACTAACCCCCCCACTTTTGACAAAAGGTGGCGCTATAGAGTGCCTCTTCCACACCCTCTTATGAACTTTTGCCAGTGTCTAGCTGTCACTAATACTGACATGTGTTCTGAGTTTGATGAAATTCTAAGCATGTTATATGCCTCAAAATCACCTGAGAAGTATTCCAGTTTGACATGTTGCCACGGCAACAATATTTTTAGATATCAATATCCCCCCAGCAGATTTATATCGGCTGTGTTTTAACATTATTCTGATGAAGTTTGAAGCAAATCGAGTAAAAATAAGATGCTGAATTCCAAGCATTTTGAAAATGACACACTTCCTGCTGCCAGTTGGTGGCGCTATAACTTTGACTCCTAATAGTCACATATATGTGATCGACATCATACAATGAATAATCTGATGAAGTTTGATTGAAATCAGGAAATGTATGTGGATGGTATTAGACACTTCCTGTTTCTCAATTCTCGCCATAATTTCAACGCCTCGCCACGAGCAAACCGTTCGAGATATCAAAAATCCCCTGGCAATTTTTCATCCCCAATGTCTTGAGATCATGTTGACCGAGTTTGGTGGTAAACGAGTAAAAAACCTATGACAAGTATATCAAATTCCAGAGCATGCGCTTTTTACATAACTCTAAATAGCTGACTTCCTGTTGGGCGGAGCCCAATGACATGCAATACGAAAATTGTTTGGCACAATGAGATCTATATGTGTACTGAGTTTCATATGAATATGTGCAAGTATGTGTGAGCTATACATCAACATTTATGACTGTGTTCCAGGGGGCGCCGTAGAGCCCCTGTGCCACGCCCGGGTCCCAGCCTCTGCAGGCTCCTAAAGGGCACAGATTCCAAAGTGTGTGCAAATTTTCAAGAGTTTTTGAGTATGTTAGGGACCCCAAAAACCCCCACAACTTTGACCAAAAATATGAATAATAAACCCTAAATAGCCAACTTCCTGTTGGGCGGAGCCTATGACATGCAGTACGAAAGTTGTTTGGTTTAATGAGATCTACATGTGTACCGAGTTTCATGTGTCTACGTGCAAGTATGTGTGATATATGGCCCTCAGTATTCCAGGGGGCGCTGTAGAGCCCCTGTGCCACGCCCGTGTATCAGTCTCTGCCCGACCCTAATGGCCGCAGGTTCCAATCTGTGTGCCAATTTTCAAGAGTTTTCGAGCATGTTAAGGACCCCAAAAGCCCCCGTAACGTTAGAAAAAAAAAATAATAATAATAATAATAAAAAATAATCCTAAGGAAAACAATAGGGCTCTCGCCCTCCAGGCTTGAGCCCTAATAAGAAGAATAATCCTTAGGGGAACAATAGGGCCCTGCGCCCATTGGCTCGGTCCCTAAATATAGCTGCAAGCAGCGATGTCGGGCTCAAGCCATCAGTGCAATGCCACCCCGGTGGCATCGGGAAAACTGTGCCCAGCGGGCATAAGCATTTACAGTAACCCTCTGACAATCAAGTTTTAAGGGATGCGGCAGTTAAAGGGTTAATCCGACCAATCTAGACTTTGAAATCACATACACAGAACAATATATATATAACTTTAGTAACACTTTATTTTTATATTTATAAAAAATGTATAAGGTGTGCATTGTAGCTGACACCTATATGAACACATTACAATTGTTTTGTGACTGCAAGTATTTCTTCTCAAATGCTATTGAGCTTCAAATTTGCATATGAGCCCATGTGAAAAAGTAGCATAATTTACATATGACTTACAGTTTGTTGTAATAAATATCAAACATTCAAATTAATTGTGCATTATAGCTGTCACCTAGATGAAAAATTACAGTTGTTTTTATGACTGTAAGTCATTCTCTTCAAATGCTACTGACGTTAGAAAAGTGTATAAAAATATCACATGTAACTTTAGAGACCGGCCCTAAATTTGAGACTCTCGAATGTCCAATGTCAAGACAACTTTATGCCTGTTTTTTTTTCTTTAGTTTTCTTTTCTCTGTGCCGGATTGCTGATGTCCTATACCCAGGCATAGATGTCTATCCATCAATTACGAACATTCAGCCGCAAACATGAGGTGTGAGCGGTCGCGAGCACAGATGGGAGAACATTTTTTTTGAGCAACTGGGATGGTGCCCCCTCTGGGAGTTGGTGCCCTACGAAGACTGCATACTCTGCATATTGGGAGCGGCAGTACTATCTGGAAGATATATTCCTCAAACCATCGTACAAGAGAAGGTGATGCTAATCCTTCAAGAATCGCTCAAAAGCTATTCAAGTGTACAGTTTCCTTTTATTGCATCTTGAAATAAATATTTCTGAATTCTGAATCAAACTGGGTTTTGTTTATTCATTTATTTAATAAGACAACTGAGACTTTAATCTATTTTGTAATATATGTGCTTTTAAACCAAGAACAATTTATTTATAGATGTATTACCAGTGGTGTCAAAAGTACTGGCATTCATTACTCAAGTAGAAGTATAGATACTAGGGTTTAAAAAGACTTTTGTAGAAGTTGAAGTATCAACTCAAGCTTTTTACTCAAGTAAAAGTGTAAAAGTACTGGTTTAAAAAACTACTTAAAGTATAAAAGTAAAAGTAATGTAAGGGGGAAAAAATGCCATTAAGAACAAAAGCTTAGGCCGTGGCACAGGGGCCTATTGTGTACTACCCCACCTCCTCAAAAAACATTTTTCTAAAGGCCATAGGCCATAATGACTATAATGTTATATTAAAATGTTCATGTTGAAAAATTTGGGATGCACTAGGCTTCCTGTTTCAGCCGCATATATGAAAATACAAAAATGGAGTGCACATCCCAAACATCCAATTAGGACACAGGTGCAAGACAACTGAATGATATAGACAAATAAAGAAGTGAAGTCTGAACACTGAAAACTACTGCTCCAGAGGAATTTAATCAAGCAACGTTTCGACCTTCAGGTCTTCCTCAGCCGCATATATGCCCATTTAAAATGAACGCACTTTAGTACAATGCAAATACATTAAAGGACTAGAGATATGATGACTAGTTGCCAATAAGTATTGTTATGGTGCAAAAAGTCAAACTTCAGAGGCTTGTCATCAATAACTTTTAATGGAATGTTTATGTACATCCATGATTAGCTGCAGGAATCTGCGAGGGCAATGGACAAGAACATTGGTGCAGGCTTAGTAACAATTACACTTGTATGGTTGTCTATTTAAAGTAAACATTATAGTGCTGTCAAAATGAATGATTAATCCAAGTGATTAATCAAAAACAAACTGAAAAAGAAATCATAATCCTGATACTTTCTTGATTGATAGCTTCTTGTATTTGGTACATACATCTGCTATGTCCAGTGTTCGGGGGGGAACGAGTTACAAAGTTGGTATAGCCTACTTATCACAACTTTGTCAATCGCATCGTCAATCGAAAACGCTAAATTATTCAAACGTCTCGCTACCAAACTACCTACAGTAGCTTAATTTGTGGAGGACGAAGAAAAAGCACTCATTTGGTAAATGAGCCAGTGAGAAATAATACGTTTTAAGTAGGGTCCAGTGCCTTTTCAATACTTTTAAAACGGTACCGGCTCCTAAACGGTGCCTGAACCGATACTTTAAAAAAAAGAACCACAAAAAAACTATGGATAACTTTAAAGAACATTACAAATATTTTAAATAAATCCATAGCTTGTTGTGCAAGTTGTGCTTCCCTTAATCTAAGCCTAATAAATGTATTTCACAATCTGGGTCATTATTTAATACAAAACCACACATAATGTTTCTACTGTATCTCTGTCACTCACTCTGATATTTAGTTAAGATGAGTGCTGTCTGTCACTGTCTTAAATCAGTTCTGTGAATTACTGTATGGTCATTCTTTATAAAGTAGCAACAATGTCGTTTTTAAAATACAGTACTGCAAAAGTCTTATGAAAAAATGAGTATTTTCTCCCCAAAAAGGGTTTTAAGCCAGTTATTTATATCTTTTGCTGTAGTGTGTCAGTTGGAAATATCAGTTTGCCATTAATTTTAATAATAATCTAGTGCGATTTTGAATGCACAAGCAGTCTGACAACGGCAAAATTAATGTTTGGAAATGTAAACTGATATTTTATACTGACACACTACAGCAAAATATATAAATAACTGTCCGAACACCATTCTTTTAAGTGAAAATACTAAAGTGTCTAAGACTTTTGCACAGTAGTGTATGTATAAAGTCCGTATGATTAAATTAAGTATATTTAAGTAAGTGTAATTAAAGGATGTGTTCGTTCATATGTGCTAAGGGCTAGATTTTCGCTGGAGGAAACGGCTGTGGTGTAATGAGCGAAAACTTTACAGATGAGAAACCGACTGCTACCTCGTGACCTTTTGTAAACTGTATTTATGACAAAGAACTGCACAGATATGGATATTTTTAACAATCTATCGATAAACACACACCTTGTGTCCTCTGTTTGTTTAAGTGCGCATGCGCTGCTCCGTTCGCGGTCTGCGCCTCTGCGGATTGAAGAGCGCGCTGAAAGACGGGAGGAGACGGTCTGACGCTGGTTTCATGTGAAATTTAAGCGGACTGACTCTGAGGCGATCGGATACCGTTTCCATACCCAACCCTACTTTTAAGAAATATATTTTTTGATAAACGAACCCAAAACTGTCTATGTCCTGGCTGGACTGTGATGTGATTTGTGTCACATGCAGGTGCGATGGATCGCCTACAAACCAATAGGGTGTCGGAATGGTATATGTTTATACTTCTCATCCAACCACAATCAAATTCACTCCATCCGGATGGCGCGATTTATCTGGATAGGTTTTTTTTTTTTTTTTTTTTTTATTAATGATGACAAGCCGGAATGTAAACAAGCCGAAATGAAACAGCAGTAACGAAGCTATTTTTAAAATGTAAGGAGTAGAAAGTACAGATACTTGCCTGAAAATGTAAGGAGTAGAAGTAAAAAGTCGGCTGAAAAATAATCACTCAAGTAAAGTATAGATACCCCAAATTTCTACTTAAGTACAGTAACGAAGTATTTGTACTTCGTTACTTGACACCTCTGTGTATTACTGCTTAATAATGACTATTATTAAGGGAAAAGGCTTTATAATCATGAACTATTTACTAATGCTTAGCTAATGAGTGCAGTTATTATAAAGTGTTACCAATGCATTTACTAATCTTAACAAATTAGACATTATTTTACAGTGTTACCAAATCCTTAAATAATTTATTAGTGTTTTGTAATGATTTTAATGACCTATAAGCATTTGTGAAATAGTTTTGCTTGCATTGCAGCTTTATCTGTCAGTTGAAGAGTTTTACTGTTACATCCATGAGATTAATAAATGTCATGTCACATCACAGGTTGTCATAGGTCAGCATCAAATGAGTTTGAAATTATTATTTGCAGCACAAATAAGGATTCTTAGGATGTTTTTAAATCCCTAAATCTGTCAGAAAAGGATAAGGCCTAAGAGATTTCTTAACCTGCAATGAAAGGAAAAAACACCACCATTAGCAACAACAAAAACAATAACAATTTAAAATACAGATTTTTTTTCCTGATTATTAAAGAATGATTAGGTCTCTCTCTCTTTCTCTCTCTCTCTCTCTCTGCCAGACAGCCCCTCCCTACAATCCACACACACTGTCAGTCACCAATCATTCACAGTCACCAACCCCCTCACACTCCCCCTCCCTCTCCCCCTCCCTTTCCTCACACAGACAGAGTGGCCAGAGTGAGATCATGTCAGTTGAGAAGTCTGACAGTTTTTTAATTTTCTGTTATCCATACAGTGTTGTAAAGTCAAGAAACTATGCATATTTCCTCAGAATGATTTGATCTTTGTATGAAAAAATGCTTTGAAGTGTTTGGAAGCTGCAATTTAAACATACAAGACAATTAATGTTTCCCTTTTTACTGTCATTTCAAAAAATCACCACGACAAAACCGTTAAAGCTGACCAAAATCCGTTTGCAATTTAAGTTCCTCAATATTTTTTCTTCATGTTGACAAAGTTTGGTGTGTATAGTGTACTTCCCCTGTGAGGAGTATGCATTAATTCACTGTAAAATCTCAAAAATACACATTCAAATCAAAATAGCCGACTTCCTGTTGATCGTAGCTTATGACTGTGAATTAGAAAGTTGTCCGACTTGATTAGAACAATTTATGTACCAAGTTTGGTGTCTGTAGCTAAAACTAACCCCCCCACTTTTGACAAAAGGTGGCGCTATAGAGTGCCTCCTTCACGCCCTTTTAGAGTGCGAAAGTTGTTCAGCTCAATGAGATCTGTAAGTGTACTGAGTTTCATATAAATACATGCAAGCGTGTGTGAGCTATGGTTCAAGATTTCTGAAGGTGTTCCAGGGGGCGCTGTAGAGCCTCTGTGCCACGCCCAGGTCCCAGTCTCTGTGGCGTCCTGATGGCCGCAGATTCCAATGTGTGTGCCAATTTTCAAGAGTTTTTGAGCATGTTAAGGCCCCCAAAAATGCCCGGAAGGTTTAAAAAAAATAAAATAATAATAATAATAATAATAATAATAATAATAATAATAATAATAATAATAATCCTTAGGGGAACAATAGGGCTCTTCGCCCCTTCGGGCTTGAGCCCTAATAATCCTTAGGGGAACAATAGGGCCCTGCGCCCATTGGCTCGGGCCCTAATTAAAGCTGCAAGCAGCGATGAACGGGCCCTCGCACCCGGGCTCACCGGCAGCGAGTGGCTTTAGTTAATAGGTGAACGGTGAGAAATATGCGTTTAAACTCATAAATATAAGTAGAATATATCAATGTTTATTCCATATTTGTGCCAATCTTCCTGTTGCCAGCAGGTGGCGCTATCATTATAGTTGAATATTGGCCTTCAGATGTAAGGGGAGGATTGGACATTTTATGCCTGAGTTACAACAACATCCTATTTCATGGCGAAACATCGAAATTTGTCAGGCCGCCATGGACACGCCCTTTAAGGAAACCTCAACATCTTCGCAATTTAAGATAGCAAAAGGCTTTAGATTACAATGAACAAGTTTGGTGTTGATCTGAATAAACCTCTAGGAGGAGTTTGTTAAAGTCCAACCCCTGAAAATGGCCAAAACAACACTAATTTTGCAGAGATAATTCTAAATAACTGACTTCCTGTTGGGATTCTGATTTCGTACCAAGAGACTTTTTTGTAGATATTGGTGTGTTACATGTGTGTACCGATTTTTGTACATGTACGTGAAACATAGCTTGAGGCGCACTCCGTTTAAAGTGTATACGCACTCCGTTAAAAGTGTATAGGTGGTGCTACCGAGCCATTTTGCCACACTCGATGGAATATTGGCCTTTAGATCTGTTTAGGCCAGAACCCTTATCACACAAGTGAAGTTTGGGCAAGATCGGACATTTTATGCCTGAGTTATAACATCTTTTATTCCCATGGCGAGACATCGAACTTCGTCACGGCGCCATGGACACACCTTTTAACAAAAACTCAACATCACACAGGTTTAGATTAGACTGACCACAAAAAAGACATTGATGTCATAAAATTTCTAGGAGTAGTTTGTCGCAGTGTAAAATATGTAACTTCCAGTTGCCAATAGGTGGCGCTATGACTATAACTGAATATTGGCATGTAGATCTGTTCAGGTCAAGAGTCTTAATCAACATGTGAAGTTTGGGGCAGATTGGACATTGTATGTCTGAGTTACAGCAACTTCCTTTTTCATGGCGAAACATCGAAATTTGTTAGGCCGCCATGGACCCGCCCTTTAACGAAACGTCAAGTCCTTCGCAATTTATTATCGCAAAGGGCTTTAGATTACACTGACCAAGTTTGGTGTTGATCTGAATAAATCTCTAGGAGGAGTGCGTTAAAGTACAACCCCTGAAAATGGCAAAAACAACACCAATTTTGAAGGAAAAATTCAAAATAACCGACTTCCTGTTGGGATCCGGATTTCATACCAAGAGACTTTTTTGTAGGTATTGGAGTGTTACCTGTGTGTACCAATTTGTGTACATGTACGTGAAACATAGCTCGAGGCGCACTCCGTTGAAAGTGTATAGGTGGCGCTATAGAGCCATTCTGCCACACCCGGTGGAATATTGGCCTGCAGATCTGTTCAGGCCAGGACCCTTATCACACATGTGAAGTTTGGGGAAGATTGGACATTTTATGCCTGAGTTATAACATCTTTTATTCCCATGGCGAGACATCGAACTTCGTCGCGGCGCCATGAACAAGCCTTTTAACGAAAACTCAAGATCTTCACAACTGAACATTGCACAGGCCTTTAGATTACACTGACCACAAAAAACACATTGATGTCATAAAATTTCTAGGAGTAGTTCGTCGCAGCGTAAAATATGTCACTTCCTGTTGCCAATAGGTGGCGCTATGACTATAACTGAATATGGGCATGTCAATCTGTTCAGCTTCGAAGTCTCATCAAACATGTGAAGTTTGGGGCAGATTGGTCATTGTATGTGTGAGTTAAAGCAAATTCATTTTTCATGGCGAATCATCGAAATTTGCCAGGCCGCCACGGACACGCCCTTCAACGAAAACTCAAGATCTTCGCAATTTAACATCGCAAAGGCCTTTAGATTAGGCATACCAAATTTGGTGTTGATTTGAAGAACTCTCTAGGAGGAGTTCGTTAAAATACAACACATGGAAATGACCAAAATTACACAAATAATGCTCATAATATTAAAATTAACCGACTTCCTGTTGGGTTTAGAATTTCGCTCCAAGAGTCTTTTTTGTAGGTATTGGTGTGTTACATGTGTGTGCCAATTTTCGTGCATGTACGTGAAACATAGCTGGAAGGCTGTTGATTTTCTTGGTATAGGTGGCGCTGTCGAGCCATTTTGCCACACCCTCTTCTGAATCCTATATCAGACGAAAATTTTCACCAGGTTTGACGCGTGTGCAAAGTTTCATGACTTTTTGAGCATGTTAAAGCCCTCAAAAATGCCATTCATTCGGGAGAATAATAATAATAATAATAATAATAATAATAATAATAAACAAAGCAGATTCAAGAGGGTCCTCGCACCTCGGTGCTCGGGCCCTAATTAAAGCTGCAAGCAACGATGAACGGGCCCTCGCACCCGGGCTCACCGCCATCGTGTGGCTTTAGTAAAAAGGTGAACGTTGAGAAATATGCATTTAATGTCCTACATATATGTGGAATATATCAAAGTATATCCCATATATGTGCCAATCTTACCGTTGCCAGCAGGTGGCGCTATCATTATAATGGAATATTGGCCTTCAGATGTGTTCAGGCCAGGACTCTTATCAAACATGTGAAGTTTGGGGAAGATTGAACATTTTATGCTTGACTTACAACAACTTCTCTTGCTGTGGCAAGACATCAAATTTTGTCATGGCGCCATGGAAACGCCCTTTAACAAAAACTCAAGATCTCCAAAAGTTAACATTGCACAGGCCTTTAGATTAGACTGACCACAAAATATATGTTAATCTAAAAAAAATTATAGGAGTAGTTTGTCGCAGCGTAAAACATGTCACTTCCTGTTGCCAATAGGTGGCGCTATGACTATAACTGAATGTGGGCATGTATATCTGTTAAGGGCAGAAGTTTTATCCAACATGTGAAGTTTGGGGCAGATTGGACATTGTATGTCTGAGTAACAGCAACTTCCTTTTTCATGGCGAAACATCGAAATGTGTCAGGCCGCCATGGACACGCCCTTTAACGAAATTTAAAGATCTTCGCAATTTAACATTGCAAAGGGCTTAAGATTACACTGACCAGGTTTGGTATTGATCTGAATAAATCTCTAGGAGGAGTTTGTTAAAATACAACCCCTGAAAATGGCAAAAACAACGCCAAATTTGCAGAGAAAATTCTAAACAACAGACTTCCTGTTGGGATTCGGATTTCGTACCAAGATACTTTTTCGTAGATATTGGTGTGTTACATGTGTGTACCGATTTTTGTACATGTTCATGAAACGTAGCTCGAGACGCACTCCGTTGAAAGTGTATAGGTGGCGCTATCGAGCCATTTTGCCACACCCGATGGAATATTGGCCTTCAGATCTGTTCAGGCCAGGACCCTTATCACACATGTGAAGTTTGATCGAGATCGGACATTTTATGCCCGAGTTATAACATCTTTTATTCCCATTGCGAGACATCGAACTTCGTCACGGCACCATGGACACGCCTTTTAACAAAAACTCAAGATCTTCACAACTAAACATCACACAGGTCTTTAGATTAGACTGACCACAAAAAAGACATTGATGTCATAAAATTTCTAGAAAGAGTCTGTCACAGTGTAAAATGTGTCACTTCCTGTTGCCAATAGGTGGCGCTATGACTATAACTGAATATGGGCATGTAGATCTGTTCAGGTCAAGAGTCTCATCCAACATTTGAAGTTTGGGGCAGATTGGACATTGTATGTCTGAGTTACAGCAACTTCCTTTTTCATGGCGAAACATCGAAATTTGTCAGGCCGCCATGGACACGCCCTTTAACGAAACCTCAAGTCCTTCGCAATTTAACATCGCAAATGGCTTTAGATTACACTGACGAAGTTTGTTGTTGATCTGAATAAATCTCTAGGAGGAGTTTGTTAAAGTACAACCCCTGAAAATGGCAAAAACAACACCAATTTTGCAGAGAAAATTCTAAATAACTGACTTCCTGTTGGGAATCGGATTTCGTCCCAAGAGACTTTTTTGTAGATATTGGTGAGTTACATGTGTGTACCGATTTTGGTACATGTACGTGAAACATAGCTCGAGGCGCACTCTGTTGAAAGTGTTTAGGTGGCGCTATCGAGGCATTTTGCGACACGCGATGGAATATTGGCCTTCAGATGTGTTCAAGCCAGGACTCTTATCACACATATGAAGTTTGGGGAAGATCGGACATTTTATGCCTGAGTTATAACATCTTTTATTCCCATGGCGAGACATCGAACTTTGTCCCGGCGCCATGGCAATTTAACATCGCAAAGGCCTTTAGATTAGGCATACCAAATTTGGCGTTGATTTGAAGAACTCTCTAGGAGTTCTTACAACACATGGAAATGACCAAAATTACACAAAATATGCTCATAATATTAAAAATAACCGATTTCCTGTTGAATTTCGCTCCCAGAGTCTTTTTTGTAGGTATTGGTGTGTTACATATGTGTGCCAATTTTTGTGCATGTACGTGAAACATAGCTGGAAGGCTGTTGATTTTCTTGGTATAGGTGGCGCTGTCGAGCCATTTTGCCACACCCTCTTCTGAATCCTATATCAGACGAAAATTTTCACCAGGTTTGACGCGTGTGCAAAGTTTCATGACTTTTTGAGCATGTTATAGCCCTCAAAAATGCGATTCATTCGGGAGAAGAAGAAGAAGAAGAAGAAGAAGAAGAAGAAGAAGAAGAAGAATAAACAAAGCAGATACAAGAGGGTCCTCGCACCTCGGTGCTCGGGCCCTAATAATAATTAAAGCTGCAAGCAGCGATGAACGGGCCCTCGCACCCGGGCTCACAGCAATCGTGTGGCTTTAGTAAAAAGGTGAAGGTGAAAAATATGCATTTCAAATCGTTAATATAAGTGGAATATGTCAAAGTCATTTATATGTGCCAATTTTCCTGTTGCCAATAGGTGGCGCTATCATTATAATGGAATATTGGCCTTCAGATGTGTTCAGGCTAGGAGTCTTATCGAACATGTGAAGTTTGGGTAATATCCAACATTTCAAGCCTGAGTTACAACAACTTCTCTTGCTGTGGCGAGACATCAAATTTTGTCATGGCGCCATGGACACGCCCTTTAACAAAATCTAAAGATCTCCACAATTTAACATTGCAAAGACCTTTAAATTAGACTGACCAAAATAAAATGTTGATGTCATAAAATTTCTTGGAGTAGTTCTTTGCAGTGTAAAACATGACACTTCCTGTTGCCAGCAGGTGGCGCTATTACTATGTCTGAATATGGGCATGTAGATCTGTTAAGGGCAGAAGTCTTATCTAACATGTGAAGTTTGAGGCAGATTGGACATTGTATGTCTGAGTTACAGCAACTTCCTTTTTCATGGCAAAATATTGAAATTTGTCAGGCCGCCATGGACACGCCCTTTAACAAAACCTCAAGATCTTCGCAATTTAACATCTAAAAAGGGCTTAAGATTACACTGACCAAGTTTGGTGTTGATCTGAATAAATCTCTAGGAGGAGTTCGTTAAAGTACAACCCCTGAAAATGGCAAAAACAACACCAATTATGCAGGGAAAATTCAAAATAACCAACTTCCTGCTGGGATTCGGATTTCGTACCAAGAGACTTTTTTGTAGCTATTGGTGTGTTACATATGTGTACCGATTTTCGTACATGTACATGACATGTAGCTCGAGGCGCACTCCATTGAAAGTGTATAGGTGGCGCTATCGAGCCATTTTGCTACACCTAATGGAATATTGGCCTCCAGATGTGGGCAGGTCAGTACTCTTATCAAACATGTGAAGTTTGGGCAAGATCTGATATTTTATGCCTGAGTTACAACAACTTCTACTCCCATGGCGAGACATCGAACTTTGTCACCGCGCCATGGACACGCCCTTAAACGAAAACTCAAGATCTTCACAATTTAACATTGCACAGGCCTTTAGATTAGACTGACCACAAAAAAGACATTGATGTCATAAAATTTATATGAGTAGTTTGTCGCAGCGTAAAATATGACACTTCCTGTTGCCAATAGGTGGCGCTATGACTATAACTGAATATGGGCATGTCAATCTGTTCAGTTCCAGAGTCTTATCAACCATGTGAAGTTTGAGGCAGATTGGACATTGTATGTCTGAGTTATAGCAACTTTTCATGGCGAATCATCGAAATTCGCCAGGCCGCCACGGACACGCCCATTAACGAAAACTCAAAATCTTCGCAATTTAACATCGCAAAGGCCTTAAGATGAGGCATACCAAATTTGGTGTTTATCTGAATAAATCTCTAGGAGGAGTTCGTTAAAATACAACGCATGGAAATGACAAAAATGACACAAAATTTGCTCATAAAATTACAAATAACCGACTTCCTGTTGGGTTTAGAATTTTGGTCCAAGATTCTTTTTTGTAGGTATTGGAGAGTTACATGTGTATACCAATTTTCATACATGTACATGAAACGTAGCTCGAGGCGCACACCGTTGAACGTGTATAGGTGGCGCTGTTGAGCCATTTTGCCACACCCACTTCTGAAACCCATATCATATGTACATTTTCGTCGGTTCTGAGGTGTGTGCAAAGTTTCATGACTTTTTGAGTATGTTTAGGTCCTCAAAAATGCGATTCATTACGGAGAAGAATAATAATAATAATAAATATAGCTGCAAGCAGCGATGGCGGGCTAAGCCGTCAGTGCAACACCACCCCGGTGGCATCGGGAAAACTGTGCCCAGCGGGCATAAGCATTTACAGTAACCCTCTGCCAATCAAATTTTAAGGGATATGGCAGTTAAAGGGTTAATCCGACCCGTCTAGACTAGACTTTTCCCTAAATTTGAGACTCTCGAATGTCCAATGTCAAGCCAACTTAATGCATGTTTTTGTTTTGTTTTTTACTTTATTTTTATTTTCTCTGTGCCGGATTCATCCGCAAATGTCCGAGCGGTCGCGAGCGCGGATGGGAGAATGGCGCATGTTTTATTTTTTTTAAGCTACTGGGATGGTGCCCCCTCTGGGAGTTGGTGCCCTACGAAGACTGCGTATTCTGCATATAGGGAGTGGCGGTACTATCTGGAAGATATATTCCTCAAACCGTCGTACAAGAGGAGGTGATGCTAGTACTTCAAGAATCTCTCAAAACCTATCTGTTCATAAAGCCTATATATAAAGTCTTAATATAGTATTCCACAATATGTTGTGCTATTCTAATATTATTGTGGTTTTTTATTGACATTGTTTTTTGCTGTTATTTTTTGTTTTAATATTGTTACTGTTGTTACTTGTTGTACGGTGACCTTGAGTGGTTTGAAAGGCGCCTTAAATAAAATGCATTATTATTATTATTATTATTATTATTATTAGCTGTACACTTGATAAAAAATTTTTTAATATTAACTTATGCAATTGTATATATATATATATATATATATATATATATATATATATATATATATATATATATATATATATATATATAGTGTACAGTTTTCTTTTATTGCATCTTGAAATAAATGTTTCTGAGTTCTGTGTTTGTTTATTTTTTTTATTTATTTTTTTTTTAAGGAAGATTACAGCCTTTAATCTCCTCAAAATAAATGTGCATATAAACCATGAACAATTTAATTATAGCTGTATTTATAAAATGCTTACTAATGACTATTAATTTTGGGAGTAGGCTAGCAACAGTTGATGTTGAGGCCTAAGATATTTCTTAAGCTGTAATGATGAAACAACAACACCAAATTGCTTTTTTTTCTGCTGGTGATTAAAGAGATGATTAAGTCTCCATCCCTCTCTCTCTCTCTCTCTCTCTCTCTCTCTGACACCAAGCCCATCCCCTCTCCCACACATTCACACAAACTCAGCACACACACTTAACACACAAACACACACACACACACATTACCCAGAGGGACAGTGACATCAGATGTATGGTAGTTTTTTAATTTTCTATCATCCATATAGTGTTGTATAGTCATCAAACGATGCATATTTCCTCAGCATGACTTGTCTTCTATGTGTACATTTTGTTGAAGTGTTTAGAAGCTGCACTTAAAAAAATAAAAGACATTTACTGGTTCCTTTTTTACTGTTATTTCAAAAAATCACCATGACAAAACCATTCAAGCTATCCAAAATTAATTCGCACCTGTTCTGTAAGATAAATTCTTTAAACAGTGGTAAAAGAGGATGTGATGCTGATCCTTCAAGAGTCACTCCAAGCTTATCGGTCCATAAAGCCTATAAAGAATTATTCTTAATACACAGTATTTCACAATACTTCAGCATATTATTCTAATTAAGTGAGGGTCATTTTATCAGTAAAATACATATTATTTTTCTTTGAAAGATTTCTATAAATGATTTAAATCATACTTGTTTCTACAATAATTATTTAAAAGTAATCATATAGCGCCATCTGGTGGCCATTATTGGTACTAAGAATTGCAAGCTTGATTTATATGTTATGATAGTTTTAATTTTAAGCTGGCTCTTGAAAATGATAAAGCTATGAAACTTACTGTGCTTCTTTCAAATGATGACTTCTACGTATATAAAAAATTATGAAGAGTTGGAATGAAGAATGTTAAAGATATAGTAAAATAACTATTGTATTTTTTTATGTTACTTTAATAAATCGGTATGGCCACGCCATTTAAGGTATCCTAAACCCATTTGCAATTTAACATCTCCAGTATATTGGTATCATGTTGAAAAAGTTTGGTGTGAACTACTTGTGTCTTCTTGGAGGAGTATGATTCATTTTCAGGCTGATTTGATCCTAAATCCACAATAAAATTTCTGAGTTCTCTATCAATCAGTGTTGTTGTTTGTTTATTTTCATTTTTTTATTTTTCATAGGAAGATAACTGACCCTTTACTCTCCTTTTTAATAAATGTGCTTATAAACCAAGATCGAGCTATTTATTGCTGTATTTATAAGCTGCTTATTAATGACTATTTAAGTAGGGACAAGATTTTATAAAGCATGAACTGACTATTTACTAATGAGTGCAGTTATTATAAAGTGTTACCAATGCCAATTTACTAATGTTAACAAATTAGACATTATTTTACAGTGTTATAAAATCCTTTAATGACTTATAAGCATTTGTGAAAGTTCTGCTTGCATTACAGTTTAGTCTTCATCTGTGAGCTGAACAGTTTTACTGTTACATCCATGAGATTATGTAAATTAAGATAAATGTCATGTCACAGGATGGAATAGGTCAGTATCAAATGAGATTGAAATTATTATTTGCAGCACAAGTAAGTATTTTTTGAATTTTGTTTTTAATTCCTGAAACTGTCAGAAAAGGATAAGGCCTAAGAGATTTCTTAAGCTGTAATGAAAACAGCAATGTTAGCAACAGCAACAAAAAATAACAATTTAAAATACTTTTTTTTCTTCTGGTGATTAAAGAGATGATTAAGTTTCTCTCTCTCTCTTTCTCTCTCTCTCTCTCTCTCATTGTGTCTGCCACTCAGCTCATGCCCATCCCCCACTCACAGACACACACACACACACTCAGTCAGCACACATACATTCCTCAAACAGAGGGACAGAGTGAGTTGAGATGTCTGACAGTTTTTTTAATTTTCTTTTAATCATACAGTGTTGTAAAGTCATGAAACTATGCATATGTCCTCAGAATGATTTGATCTCTGTATGATTTTTTTTTTTTTTAAGTGTTTGGAAGCTGCAATTTAAAAATACAAGACAATTAATGATTCCCTTTTTACTGTCATTTCAAAAAATCACCACGACAAAACCGTTCAAGCTAACCAAAATCCGTTCGCAATTTAAGTTCCTCAATGTTTTTTCAACATGTAGATAAAGTTTGGTGAGTATAGTGAACATTTCCTGTGAGGAGTATGCATTAAATCAGAGCTCAATTTAAATATTCCAATCAAAATAGCCGACTTCCTGTTGGTCGTAGCTGATGACTGTGAATTAGAAAGTTGTCCGTCTTGAAAAGAACAATTTATGTACCAAGTTTGGTGTCTGTAGCTAAAACCAACCCCCCCACTTTTGACAAAAGGTGGCGCTATAGAGTGCCTCCTTCACGCCCTTTTAAAAGCTTTTGCCATTGTCTAGCTATCACTAATACTGATATGTCTTTTGAGTTTCATGTAAATCTGAGCTTGTTGTCTGCCTCAAACTCACCATAACAGAACATTCAAGTTTGACACGTTGCCATGGCAACACTATATCAGATATCAATATCCCCACAACAGATTTACATCGGCCGTGTTTTGTCATTATTCTGATGAAGTTTTAAGTAAATAGAGTAAAAAATAAGATGCTGAATTCAAAGCATTTGGAAAATGACTCACTTCCTGCTGCCAGTTGGTGGCGCTATAATGTTGACTCTTAATAGTCACATATATACGATCAGTATCATACAACCAACAAACCAATGAAGTTTGATCAAATTCAGGAAATGTATGTGGATGTTATTAGACATTTCCTGTTTCTCATTTCTAGCCATAATTTCCAAGCCTCGCCACGGGCAAACCGTTCGAGATATCAAAAATCCCCTCGCAATTGTTCATCCCCAATGTCTTGAGATCATGTTTACAGAGTTTCGTGGCGAATGGGTTGAAAACCTCAGAGGAGTATTTCAAATTCCAGAGCATGCTTTTTTTAAACAGCCCTGAATAGCTGACTTCCTGTTGGGCGGAGCCTATAACATAAAGTGTGAAAGTTGTTCGGCTCAATGAGATCTATAAGTGTACCGAGTTTCATATAAATACATGCTAGTGTGTGTGAGCTATGGTTCAAGATTTCTGACTGTGTTCCAGGGGGCGCTGTAGAGCCCCTGTGCCACGCCCGGGTCCCAGGCTCTGCAGCGTCCTGATGGCCGCAGATTCCAATGTGTGTGCCAATTTTCAAGAGTTTTTGAGCATGTTAAGGCCCCCAAAAACCCCCGGAAGGTTTAATAAAAAATAAAAAAAATAATAATAAGAAGAATAATCCTTAGAAGAACAATAGGGCTCTTCGCCCCTTCGGGCTTGAGCCCTAATTAAAGCTGCAAGCAGCAATGAACGGGCCCTTGCACCCGGGCTCACCGGCAGCGAGTGGCTTAAGTAAATAGGTGAGCGGTGAGAAATATGCATTTAAACTCATAAATATAAGTGGAATATATCAAAGTTATTCCATATGTGTGCCAATCTTCCTGTTGCCAGCAGGTGGCACTATCATTATAATGGAATATTGGCCTTCAGTTGTGTTCAGGGCATGACTGAGTTACAGCAACTTCTTTTTCATGGCGAAACATCGAAATTTGTCAGGCCGCCATGGACACGCCCTTTAACGAAACCTCAAGATCTTCGCAATTTAACATTGTAATGGCCTTTAGATTTAACTGACCAAGTTTGCTGTTGATCTGAATAAATCTCTAGGAGGAGTTCGTAAAAGTACAACCCTCGAAAATGGCAAAAACAACGCCAATTTTGCAGAGAAAATTCTAAATAACCGACTTACTGTTGGGATTCGGATTTCGTACTAAGAGACTTTTTTGTAGGTATTGGAGTGTTACATATGTGTACCGATTTTTGTACATGTACGTGAAATATAGCTCGAGGCACACTCCATTGAATGTGTATAGGTGGCGCTATTGAGCCATTTTGCCACACCCGTTGGAATATTGGCCTTCAGATGTGTTCAGGCCAGGACTCTTATCACACATGTGAAGTTTGGGGAAGATCGGACATTTTATGTCTGAGTTATAACATATTTTATTCCCATGGCAAGACATCGAAATTTGTCACGTCGTCATGGACACGCCCTTTAACGAAAACTCAAGATCTTCACAATTTAACATCACACAGGCCTTTAGATTAAACTGACCACAAAAAAGACATTGATGTCAAAAATTTCTAGGAGTAGTTTGTCGCAGGGTAAAATATATCACTTCCTGTTGCCAATAGGTGGCGCTATGACTATAACTGAATATGGTCGTGTCAAACTGTTCAGGACAGGAGTCTCATCAAACATGTGAAGTTTGGGGCAGATTGGTCATTGTATGTCTGAGTTATAGCAACTTCCTGTTTCATGGCGAACCATCGAAATTCGCCAGGCCGCCACACACAGGCCCTTCAACGAAAACTCAAAAGCTTCGCAATTTAACATCGCAAAGGCCTTTAGATTAGGCGTACCAAATTTGGTGTTGATCTGAATTAATCTCTAGGAGGAGTTCGTTAAAATACAACGCATGGAAATGACAAAAATGACACAAAATTTGCTCATAATATTAGAAATAACCGACTTCCTGTTGGGTTTTGGATTTTGCTCCAAGATACTTTTTTGTAGGTATTGGAGAGTTATATGTGTACCGATTTTCATACATGTACATGAAACGTAGCTCGAGGCGCACACTGTTGAACGTGTATAGGTGGCGCTGTTGAGCCATTTTGCCACACCCACTTCTGTAACCCATATCAGATGTAAATTTACGCCAGTTCTGAGGTGTGTGCAAAGTTTCATGACTTTTCGAGCATGTTTAGGCCCTCAAAAATGTGATTCATCTTGGAGAATAATAATAATAATAATAAATATAGCTGCAAGCAGCGATGGCGGGCTCAAGCCACCAGTGCCATCGCCACCCCGGTGGCATCAGGTAAACTGCATTCACAATATCCCTCTGGCAGTGAGGTTTTAAAGGATATGGCAGTTAAAGGGTTAATCCGAATCATCTAGACTTTAAAATCACATTCACAGAACAATATATATATATATATATAACTTTAGTAACACTTTACAATAAGTATAAATATAAATTTATAATATAAATTTCATTTATAAACATTATGTTAACATGAACAATATTTATATAGCATTCATTCATGTCAGTTAATATTCCAAACTTAAACATTAAAACATTGTTTTATTGTGATTTTTTTCCAAGCACATTTTACCAATTCCAAACCATATCAATCTTAATAACTACCATTATTTTTTATTTAATCATTTATGAGTGCTATACAATAGTCCAGGAAAGCTGGAAGAGAAAAACAGTTCAAGAAGAACTGACAAAAAGAATTGCAAAATAATTAGGAAATAATGTGAAGATTAATTTTTTGTCAATTCTGCAAGACAGACTTTCAGGAAAGGAGGTGGAATAAAAATGAGCTCCTAAATCTTAATCCCAGATTCTGGAAGATATACTCCTCAAACCATCGAACAAGAGGAGGTGCTGCTGGTCCTTCACGAGTCACTCTAATCTGTTCATAAAGCCTATATATAAAGTCTTAATATATAGTATTTCACAATACTTCATGGTATTCTAATTAAATCATTTTTTGGAATCTTAACTCTCAGAGCCTGACACCGAGTAATTCTGGAGACTCCAGGAAAGTGGCAGTTCTGTAAAATGTTGGCGCTGGAGACTAAATGCTCTCTGATAGTTTCACACCTAATTCACTTAACACACACACACACACACACACACACACACACACACACACTACCCACAGTGACAGTGGGACTGAGTGACATCAGATGTATGATAGTTTTTTAATTTTCTATCATCCATATAGTGTTGTATAGTCATGAAACTATTGTCATGAGACCAGTCATTCTGAGGAAATATGCCTCAGAATGAATTGTCTTCTATGTGTACATTTTTTTTTTTGAAGTGTTTAGAAGCTGCACTTTAAAAAAATAAAAAGACATTTACTGGTTCCTTTTTTACAATTATTTCAAAAAATCACCACGACAAAACCATTCAAGCTATCCAAAATTCATTCACACCTGTTCTGTAAGATTAATTCTTTAAACAGTGGTAAAAGAGGATGTGGTGCTGAACCTTCAAGAGTCACTCAAAACGTATCTGTCCATAAAGCCTATAAAGAATTATTCTTAATATACAGTTCACAATACTTCAGCTTGTTATTCTAATTAAGTGAGGGTAATTTTATCAGTAAAATTCCTAAAATACATATTATTTTATTTGAAAGATTTCTATAAATGATTTAAATCATACTAGTTTCTACAATAATTATTTAAAAGTAATCCTATAGCTCCCTCTGGTGGCCATTATAGGTACTAAGAATTGCAAGCTTGATTTATAAGTTATGATAGTTTTAATTTTATGCTGGCTCTTGAAAAAAATAAAGCTATGAAACTTACTGTGCTTCCTTCAAATGAGGACTTCTACTTATATAAAAAATTATGAAGAGTTAGAATGAAAATTTGTAAAGATATAGTAAAATAACTATTGTATTTTTTATGTTACTTTAATAAATCTCTATGGCAACACCATTTAAGCTATCCTAAACCCATTCACAATTTAACATCTCAGTATATTGGCATCATGTTGAAAAAGGAGTATGGAGTAGTATGAGGAGGAGTATGAATTCATTTACAGGCTGATTTTATCATAAATCCACAATAAAATTTCTGAGTTCTGTATCAATCTGTGTTGTTGTTTGTTTATTTTTATCTTTTATTTTTCATAGGAAGATAACTTACTCTCCTTTTTAATAAATGTGCTTATAAACCAAGGACAAGCTATTTATAGCTGTATTTATAAACTGCTTACTACTGACTATTAATATTGGGACAAGGCTTTATAAAGCATGAACTGACTATTTAATAATGAGTGCAGTTATTATAAAGTGTTATCAATGCATTTGCTAATGTTAACAAATTAGACATTATTTTACAGTGTTATCAAATCCTTAAATGACTCATAAGCATTTGTGAAAGTTCTGCTTGCATTACAGCTTAGTATTGATCTGTGAGCTGAACAGATGTACTGTTACATCCATGAGATTTTGTTTTTATTGTAATACACAAACTATGAAATTATACAAAATGTATAAAAAGGTAAATAAATAAATACGCACACATTAAAAAAGCAGCCAAGAATGAGTTTCCTTTTTTATATAGATTACAATTGAAGACAGAAGCAAGTGGTAAATGTTGTCACTTTAATATTCAAATCCAGTAGATCCACTTCAGATTTATTTCTCAACAGTTTATGTTCACGTGGCTGTTTTCGTTTATATTCGCCAAGCTATTATGTGTTTTGAAATAATCTTGTCCGTTATGTGTTCGTTCGTACGACGAAAGCCAGAATCCTGCAGCTCGAGAGATATGTTATTCTGCCAGTGGCGCTTTCAAATAGTCTTGCACACTTAAACAGGTCACAAACACCTGCATTTAGCTCTTGTAGTGTTACAATGGGTTTATTGTGTGCATTTGTGGTAATATTTTATTTAAAAAAGCTCTTAAACAAGAATAAATTCGTTTGTTTTGAGCTCGACACTGTACGCGCTGATCGGAGGCGGTGATTTCAGATAGGCAGCCACAAATATTTCATTTTCACACAAACAGTTCAAAAACATCTTAATTTAGCTCTTGGTGTGTTCTAATTGGTTGATTGTGTGATATCGCTGTAATAATTTATTTTTAAAAGCTTTAAAACAGGAATAAATTCGTTTTTTTCTGAGCTCTTTACTCCAGACGCTCGTGGTCACAGCGGTGATTCATCTCTCCTATTTCTCACGTATCTCTGGCCAGAAATAATTTATCCATGAGCCCTGAACCGGTAATAATCAGATATGTTGGTTTAGCTTGTCAGTGTGAATTAAATCTAAGTATTTATTTGTATTTTTAACCGATTTAAAAGTGAAAGTAAAAGTCCGGTAATTGCACCTGTAGGGGCGCAATTTCTCTCAGACAATGGAAGTCTGAAGCACATATACTCAAACAGAGGGACAGAGTGAGATGAGATGTCTGACAGTTTTTTAGTTTTCTGTTATCCATACAGTGTTGTAAAGTCTTGAAACTATGCATATTTCCTCAGAATGACTTTTTCATCTGTATGAAAAAATTCTTTGACGTGTTTGGAAGCTGCAATTTAAAAATACAATAATGATTCCCTTTGTAAGGTCATTTAAAAAAATCACCACTGCAAAATCATTCAAGCTATCCAAAATCCATTCACAATTTAAGTTCCTATCAGAAATACTGATGTGTGTTCAGAGTTTTGTGAAATTCTAAGTATGTTATTTGCCTCAAAATCACCTGAGAAGTATTCCAGTTTGACATGTTGCCACGCCAACAATTTTTTAGATATCAATATCCCCCTTGCAGATTTATATCGGCTGTGTTTTAACATTATTCTGATGAAGTTTGAAGCAAATCGAGTAATAATAAGATGCTGAATTCAAATCATTTTGAAAATGACACACTTCCTTCTGCCAGTTGGTGGCGCTATAACTTTGACTCCTAATAGTCACATATATGCGATCGACATCATACAACGAATAATCTGATGAAGTTTGATTAAAATCAGGAAATGTATGTGGACGGTATTAGACACTTCCTGTTTCTCATTTCCCACCATAATTTCAACGCCTCGCCACGAGCAAACCGTTTGAGATATCAAAAATCCCCTGGCAATTTTTCATCCCCAGTGTCTTGAGATCATGTTGACAGAGTTTGGCGGCAATCGAGAAAAAAACCTATGACAAGTATTTCAAATTCCAGAGCATGCGCTTTTTACATAACTCTAAATAGCTGACTTCCTGTTGGGTGGAGCCTATGACATGCAATACGAAAGTTGTTCGGCACGATGAGATCTATATGTGTACTGAGTTTCATAAGAATATGTGCAAGTATGTGTGAGCTATACATCAACATTTCTGACTGTGTTCCAGGGGGCGCCGTAGAGCCCCTGTGCCACGCCCGGGTCCCAGCCTCTGCAGGCTCCTAAAGGCCACCAATTCCAAAGTGTGCGCAAATTTTCAAGAGTTTTTGAGTATGTTAAGGACCCTAAAAGCCCCCACAACTTTGACAAAAAATTTGAATACTAAACCCTAAATAGCCAACTTCCTGTTGGGCGGAGCCTATGATATGCAATACAAAAGTTGTTTGGATTGATGAGATTTATATGTGTACCGAGTTTCATACGTCTACGAGCAAGAATGTATGATATATGGCCCTCCATATTCCAGGGGGCGCTGTAGAGCCCCTGTGCCACGCCCGTGTATCAGTCTCTGCCCGGCCCTAATGGCCGCAGGTTCCAATCTGTGTGCCAATTTTCAAGACTTTTTAAGCACGTTAAGGGCCCCAAAAGCCCCCGAGACGTTGGAAAAAAAAAAAAATAATAATAATAATAATAATAATAATAATAATAATAAAAAATAATCCTAAGGAAAACAATAGGCCTCTCGCCCTTTGGGCTTGAGCCCTAATTAAAGCTGCAAGCAGCGATGAACGGGCCCTCGCACCCGGGCTCACCGCCAGCGAGTGGCTTTATTAATTAGGTGAACGGTGAGAAATATGCATTTAAACTCATAAATATAAGTGGAATATATCAAAGTTTACTCCATATATGTGCCAATCTTCCTGTTGCCAGCAGGTGGTGCTTTCATATTGGCCTTCAAATGTGTTTAGGGCAGGACTCTTATCGAACATGTGAAGTTTGGGGAAGATCGAACAAATTATGCCTGAGTTCCAACAACTTCTCTTACAGTGGCGAGACATCAAAATTTGTCACAGCGCCATGGACACGCCTTTTAACAAAAACTCAAGATCTTCACAACTAAACATCAAACAGGTCTTTAGATTAAACTGACCACAAAAAAGACATTGATGTCATCAAATTTCTAGGAGTAGTTTGTCACAGTGTAAAATATGTCACTTCCTGTTGCCAAAAGGTGGCGCTATGACTATAACTGAATATGGGCATGTAGATCTGTTCAGGTCAAGAGTCTCATCCAACATGTGAAGTTTGGGGCAGATTGGACATTATATGTCTGAGTTACAGCAACTTCCTTTTTCATGGCGAAACATCGAAATTTGCCAGGCCGCCATGGACACGCCCTTTAACGAAACCTCAAGTCCTTCGCAATTTAACATTGCAAATGGCTTTAGATTACACTGATCAAGTTTGGTGTTGATCTGAATAAACCTCTAGGAGGAGTTCGTTAAAGTACAACCCCTGAAAATGGCAAAAACAACACCAATTTTGAAGGGAAAATTCAAAATAACCGACTTCCTGTTGGGATCCGGATTTTGTACCAAGATACTTTTTTGTAGGTATTGGAGTGTTACATGCGTGTACCAATTTTTGTACATGTACGTGAAACATAGCTCGAGGCGCACTCCGTTGAAAGTGTATAGGTGGCGCTATAGAGCCATTCTGCTACACCCGGTGGAATATTGGCCTGCAGATCTGTTCAGGCCAGGACTCTTATCACACATGTGAAGTTTGGGGAAGATCGGACATTTTATGCCTGAGTTATAGCATCTTTTATTCCCATGGCGAGACATGGAACTTCGTCGCGGCGCCATGAACAAGCCTTATAACGAAAACTCAAGATCTTCACAACTGAACATCGCACAGGCCTTTAGATTAGACTGACCACAAAAAAGACATTGATGTCATAAAATTTCTAGGAGTAGTTTGTCGCAGCGTAAAATATGTCACTTCCTGTTGCCAATAGGTGGCGCTATGACTATAACTGAATATGGGCATGTCAATCTGTTCAGGTTCGGAGTTTCATCAAACATGTGAAGTTTGGGGCAGATTGGACATTGTATGTGTGAGTCATAGCAACTTCATTTTTCGTGGCGAATCATCGAAATTCGCCAGGCCGCCACGGACACACCCTTCAACGAAAAGTCAGGATCTTCGCAATTTAACATCGCAAAGGACTTTAGATTAGGCATACCAAATTTGGTGTTGATTTGAAGAAATCTCTAGGAGGAGTTCGTTAAAATACAACACATGGAAATGACCAAAATTACACAAAATTTGCTCATAATATTAAAAATAACCGACTTCCTGTTGGGTTTAGAATTTTGCTCCAAGAGTCTTTTTTGTAGGTATTGGTGTGTTACATATGTGTGCCAATTTTCGTGCATGTACGTGAAACATAGCCGGAAGGCTGTTGATTTTCTTAGTATAGGTGGCGCTGTCGAGCCATTTTGCCACACCCTCTTCTGAATCCTATATCAGACGAAAATTTTCACCAGGTTTGACGCGTGTGCAAATTTTCATGACTTTTTGAGCATGTTAAAGCTCTCAAAAATGCGATTCATTCGGGAAAAGAATAATAATAATAATAATAATAATAATAATAATAATAATAATAATAATAATAATAAACAAAGCAGATACAAGAGGGTCCTCGCACCTCGGTGCTCGGGCCCTAATTAAAGCTGCAAGCAGCGATGAACGGGCCCTCGCACCCGGGCTCACCGCCATCGTGTGGCTTTAGTAAAAAGGTGAACGTTGAGAAATATGCATTTAATGTCCTAAATATAAGTGGAATATATCAAAGTATATCCCATATATGTGCCAATCTTATCGTTGCCAGCAGGTGGCGCTATCATTATAATGGAATATTGGCCTTCAGAGGTGTTCAGGCCAGGACTCTTATCAAACATGTGAAGTTTGGGGAAGATTGAACATTTTATGCTTGAGTTACAACAACTTCTATTGCTGTGGCAAGACATCAAATTTTGTCATGGCGCCATGGAAACGCCCATTAACAAAAACTCAAGATCTCCAAAAGTTAACATTGCACAGGCCTTTAGATTAGACTGACCACAAAATATATGTTAATCTCAAAAAAATTATAGGAGTAGTTTGTTGCAGCATAAAACATGTCACTTCCTGTTGCCAATAGGTGGCGCTATGACTATAACTGAATGTGGGCATGTAGATCTGTTAAGGGCAGAAGTTTTATCTAACATGTGAAGTTTGGGGCAGATTGGAGATTGTATGTGTGAGTTACAGCAACTTCCTTTTTCATGGCGAAACATCGAAATTTGTCAGGCCGCCATGGACACGCCCTTTAACGAAATCTAAAGATCTTCTCAATTTAACATCGCAAAGGGCTTAAGATTACACTGACCAGGTTTGGTGTTGATCTGAATAAATCTCTAGGAGGAGTTCGTTAAAGTACAACCCCTGAAAATGGCAAAAACAACGCCAATTTTGCAGAGAAAATTCTAAATAACCGACTTCCTGTTGGGATTCGGATTTCGTACCAAGAGACTTTTTTGTAGGTATTGGTGTGTTACATGTGTATACCGATTTTTGTACATGTACGTGAAACATAGCTCGAGGCGCACTATGTTGAATGTGTATAGGTGGCGCTATCGAGCCATTTTGCCACACCTGATGGAATTTTGGCCTTCAGATGTGTTCAGGCCAGGACTCTTATCACACATGTGCAGGTTGGGGAAGATCGGACATTTTATGCCTGAGTTATAACATCTTTTATTCCCATGGCGAGACATCGAACTTCGTGACGGCGCCATGGACATGCCTTTTAACGAAAACTCAAGATCTTCACAACTTAACATCGCACAGGCCTTTAGATTAGACTGACCACAAAAAACACATTGATGTCATAAAATTTCTAGGAGTAGTTCATCGCAGTGTAAAAAATGTCACTTCCTGTTGCCAGTAGGTGGCGCTATGACTATAACTGAATATGGGCATGTCAATCTGTTCAGGTCAGGAGTCTCATCAAACATGTGAAGTTTGGGGCAGATTGGTCATTGTATGTCTGAGTTATAGCAACTTCCTGTTTCATGGCGAATCATCGAAATTCGCCAGGCCGCCACGGACACGCCCATTAACGAAAACTCAACAGCTTCACAATTTAACATCGCAAAGGCCTTCAGATTAGGCATACCAAATTTGGTGTTGATCTGAATGAATCTCTAGGAGGAGTTCGTTAAAATACAACGCATGGAAATGGCAAAAATGACACAAAATTTGCTCATAATATTAGAAATAACCGACTTCCTGTTGGGTTTCGGATTTTGCTCCAAGAGACTTTTTTGTAGGTATTGGAGAGTTACATGTGTATACCGATTTTCATACATGTACATGAAACGTAGCTCGAGGCGCACACCGTTGAACATGTATAGGTGGCGCTGTTGAGCCATTTTGCCACACCCACTTCTGAAACCCATATCAGACGTAAATTTTCGCCAGTTCTGAGGTGTGTGCAAAGTTTCATGACTTTTCGAGCATGTTTAGGCCCTCAAAAATGCGATTCATTTTGGAGAAGAAGAATAATAATAATAATAATAATAATAATAATAATAATTAAAGCTGCAAGCAGCGATGAACGGGCCCTCGCACCCGGGCTCACCGCCATAGTGTGGCTTTAGTAAAAAGGTGAACGTTGAGAAATATGCATTTAATGTCCTAAATATAAGTGGAATATATCAAAGTATATCCCATATATGTGCCAATCTTACCGTTGCCAGCAGGTGGCGCTATCATTATAATGGAATATTGGCCTTCAGATGTGTTCAGGCCAGGACTCTTATCAAACATGTGAAGTTTGGGGAAGATTGAACATTTTATGCTTGAGTTACAACAACTTCTCTTGCTGTGGCAAGACATCAAATTTTGTCATGGCGCCATGGAAACGCCCTTTAACAAAAACTCAAGATCTCCAAAAGTTAACATTGCACAGGCCTTTAGATTAGACTGACCACAAAATATATGTTAATCTCAAAAAAATTATAGGAGTAGTTTGTCGCAGCGTAAAACATGTCACTTCCTGTTGCCAATAGGTGGCGCTATGACTATAACTGAATGTGGGCATGTAGATCTGTTAAGGGCAGAAGTTTTATCTAACATGTGAAGTTTGGGGCAGATTGGACATTGTATGTATGAGTTACAGCAACTTCCTTTTTCATGGCGAAACATCGAAATTTGTCAGGCCGCCATGGACACGCCCTTTAACGAAATCTAAAGATCTTCGCAATTTAACATCGCAAAAGGCTTAAGATTACACTGACCCGGTTTGGTGTTGATCTGAATAAATCTCTAGGAGGAGTTCGTTAAAGTACAACCCCTGAAAATGGCAAAAACAACGCCAATTTTGCAGAGAAAATTCTAAATAACCGACTTCCTGTTTGGATTAGGATTTCGTACCAAGAGACTTTTTTGTAGGTATTGGTGTGTTACATGTGTATACCGATTTTTGTACATGTAAGTGAAACATAGCTCGAGGCACACTCTGTTGAAAGTGTATAGGTGGCGCTATCGAGCCATTTTACCATACCTGATGGAATTATGGCATTCAGATGTGTTCAGGACAGGACTCTTATCACACATGTGAAGTTTGGGCAAGATCGGACATTTTATGCCTGAGTTATAACATCTTTTATTCCCATGGCGAGACATCGAACTTCGTCGCGGCGCCATGAACAAGCCTTTTAACGAAAATTCAAGATCTTCACAACTGAACATGGCACAGGCCTTTAGATTAGACTGACCACAAAAAAGACATTGATGTCATGAAATTTCTAGGAGTAGTTCGTCGCAGCGTAAAATATGTCACTTCCTGTTGCCAATAGGTGGCGCTATGACTATAACTGAATATGGGCATGTCAATATGTTCAGGTTCGGAGTCTCATCAAACATGTGATGTTTGGGGCAGATTGGACATTGTATGTGTGAGTTATTGCAACTTCATTTTTCATGGCGAATCATCGAAATTCGCCAGGCCGCCACGGACACGCCCTTCAACGAAAACTCAAGATCTTCGCAATTTAACATCGCAAAGGCCTTTAGATTAGGCATACCAAATTTGGTGTTGATTTGAAGAAATCTCTAGGAGGAGTTCGTTAATTTACAACACATGGAAATGACCAAAATTACACAAAATATGCTCATAATATTAAAAATAACCGACTTCCTGTTGGGTTTAGAATTTCGCTCCAAGAGTCTTTTTTGTAGGTATTGGTGTGTTACATATGTGTGCCAATTTTCGTGCATGTACGTGAAACATAGCTTGAAGGCTGTTGATTTTCTTGGTATAGCTGGCGCTGTCGAGCCATTTTGCCACACCCTCTTCTGAATCCTATATCACACGAAAATTTTCACCAGGTTTGACGCGTGTGCAAAGTTTCATGACTTTTTGAGCATGTTAAAGCCCTCAAAAATGCGATTCATTCGGGAGAAGAAGAAGAAGAAGAATAATAATAATAATAATAATAATAATAATAATAATAAACAAAGCAGATACAAGAGGGTCCTCACACCATCGGTGCTCGGGCCCTAATAATAATAATAATAAACGGAGCAATTCCAAGAGGGTCCTCACACCATCGGTGCTCGGGCCCTAATTAAAGCTGCAAGCAGCGATGAACGGGCCCTCGCACCCGGGCTCACCGGCAGCGAGTGGCTTTAGTTAATAGGTGAACGGTGAGAAATATGCGTTTAAACTCATAAATATAAGTAGAATATATCAATGTTTTTTCCATATACGTGCCAATCTTCCTGTTGCCAGCAGGTGGCGCTATCATTATAATGGAATATTGGCCTTCAGATGTGTTCAGGGCAGGACTTTTATCGAACTTGTGAGGGTTGGGGAGGATTGGACATTTTATGCCCGAGTTACAACAACATCCTATTTCATGGCGAAACATCGAAATTTGTCAGGCCGCCATGGACACGCCCTTTAACGAAACCTCAAGATCTTCGCAATTTAAGATCGCAAAAGGCTTTAGATTACACTGACCAAGTTTGGTGATGATCTGACTAAATATCTAGGAGGAGTTCGTTAAAGTACAACCCCTGAAAATGGCCAAAACAACACTAATTTTGCAGAGAAAATTCTAAATAACTGACTTCCTGTTGGGATTCGGATTTCGTACCAAGAGACTTTTTCGTAGATATTGGTGTGTTACATGTGTGTACCGATTTTTGTACATGTACGTGAAACATAGCTCGAGGCGCACTCCGTTTAAAGTGTATACGCACTCCGTTGAAAATGTATAGGTGGCGCTATCGAGCCATTTTGCCACACTCGATGGAATATTGGCCTTCAGATCTGTTCAGGTTAGGACCCTTATCACACAAGTGAAGTTTGGGCAAGATCGGACATTTTATGCCTGAGTTATAACATCTTTTATTCCCATGGCGAGACATCGAACTTCATCACGGCGACATGGACACACCTTTTAACAAAAACTCAAGATCTTCACAACTAAACATCACACAGGTCTTTAGATTAGACTGACCACAAAAAAGACATTGATGTCATACAATTTCTAGGAGTAGTTTGTCACAGTGTAAAATATGTAACTTCCTGTTGCCAATAGGTGGCGCTATGACTATAACTGAATATGGGCATGTAGATCTGTTCAGGTCAAGAGTCTTATCCAACATGTGAAGTTTGGGGTAGATTGGACATTGTATGTCTGAGTTACAGCAACTTCCTTTTTCATGGCGAAACATCGAAATTTGTCAGGCCGCCATGGACCCGCCCTTTAACGTAACCTCAAGTCCTACGCACTTTATTATCGCAAAGGGCTTTAGATTACACTGACCAAGTTTGGTGTTGATCTGAATAAATCTCTAGAAGAAGTTTGTTAAAGTACAACTCCTGAAAATGGCAAAAACAACACCAATTTTGAAGGGAAAATTCTAAATAACCGACTTCCTGTTGGGATCCGGATTTCGTACCAAGAGACTTTTTTGTAGGTATTGGAGTGTTACATGTGTGTACCAATTTTTGTACATGTACGTGAAACATAGCTCGAGGCGCACTCCGTTGAAAGTGTATAGGTGGCGCTATAGAGCCATTCTGCCACACGCGGTGGAATATTGGCCTGCAGATCTGTTCAGGCCAGGACTCTTATCACACATGTGAAGTTTGGGGAAGATTGGACATTTTATGCCTGAGTTATAACATCTTTTATTCCCATGGCGAGACATCGAACTTCGTCACGGCGCCATGAACAAGCCTTTTAACGAAAACTCAAGATCTTCACAACTGAACATCGCACAGGCCTTTAGATTAGACTGACCACAAAAAAGACATTGATGTCATAAAATTTCTAGGAGTAGTTCGTCGCAGCGTAAAATATGTCACTTCCTGTTGCCAATAGGTGGCGCTATGACTATAACTGAATATGGGCATGTCAATCTGTTCAGGTTCGGAGTCTCATCAAACATGTGAAGTTTGGGGCAGATTGGACATTGTATGTGTGAGTTATAGCAACTTCATTTTTCATGGCGAATCATCGAAATTCGCCAGGCCGCCACGGACACGCCCTTCAACGAAAACTCAAGATCTTCGCAATTTAACATCGCAAAGGCCTTTAGATTAGGCATACCAAATTTGCTGTTGATTTGAAGAACTCTCTAGGAGGAGTTCGTTAAAATACAACACATGGAAATGACCAAAATTACACAAAATATGCTCATAATATTAAAAATAACCGACTTCCTGTTGGGTTTAGAATTTCGCTCCAAGAGTCTTTTTTGTAGGTATTGGTGTGTTACATATGTGTGCCAATTTTCGTGCATGTACGTGAAACATAGCTGGAAGGCTGTTGATTTTCTTGGTATAGGTGCCGCTGTCGAGCCATTTTGCCACACCCTCTTCTGAATCCTATATCAGACGAAAATTTTCACCAGGTTTGATGCGTGTGCAAAGTTTCATGACTTTTTGAGCATGTTAAAGCCATCAAAAATGCGATTCATTCGGGAGAAGAAGAAGAAGAAGAAGAAGAAGAAGAAGAAGAATAAAAAACAAAGCAGATACAAGAGGGTCCTCGCACCTCAGTGCTCGGGCCCTAATAATAATAAACGGAGCAATTCCAAAAGGGTCCTCACACCATCGGTGCTCGGGCCCTAATAATAATAATAAACGGAACAATTCCAAGAGGGTCCTTACACCATCGGTGCTCGGGCCCTAATAATAATTAAAGCTGCAAGCAGCGATGAACGGGCCCTCGCACACGGGCTCACCGGCAGCAAGTGGCTTTAGTAAATAGGTGAACGGTGAGAAACATGCATTTAAACTCATAAATATAAGTGGAATATATCAAAGTTTACTCCATATTTGTGCCAATCTTTGTGTTGCCAGCAGGTGGTGCTCTCATTATAATGGACTATTGGCCTTCAGATGTGTTCAGGGCAGGACTCTTATCAAACATGTGAAGTTTGGGCAAGATCGGACATTTTATGCCTGAGTTATAACGTTTTATTCCCATGGCGAGACATCGAACTTCGTCATGGCGCCATGGACACTCCTTTTAACAAAAACTCAAGATCTTCACAACTAAACATCACACAGGTCTTTAGATTAGACTGACCACAAAAAAGACATTGATGTCATAAAATTTCTAGGAGTAGTTTGTCACAGTGTAAAATATGTCACTTCCTGTTGCCAATAGGTGGCGCTATGACTATAACTGAATATTGGCATGTAGATCAGTTCAGGTCAAGAGTCTTATCAAACATGTGAAGTTTGGGGCAGATTGGACATTGTATGTCTGAGTTATAGCATTATCATTTTTCATGGCGAATCATCGAAATTTGTCAGGCCACCATGGACACGCCCTTTAACAAAACCTCAATTCCTTCGCAATTTAACATCGCAAAGGGCTTTAGATTACACTGACCAAGTTTGGTGTTGATCTGAATAAATCTCTAGGAGGAGTTCGTTAAAATACAACCCCTGAAAATGACAAAAAAATAACGGACTTCCTGTTGGGATTCGGATTTCGTACCAAGAGACTTTTTTGTAGCTATTGGTGTGTTACATATGTTTACCGATTTTCGTACATGTACATGACATGTAGCTCGAGGTGCACTCCATTGAAAATGTATAGGTGGCGCTATCGAGCCATTTTGCCACACCCAATGGAACATTAGCCTCCAGATGTGTGCAGGTCAGTACTCTTTTCAAACATGTGAAGTTTGGGCAAGATCAGATATTTTATGCCTGAGTTATAACATGTTTTATTCCCATGGCGAGACATCGAATTTTGTCAGTGCCCCATGGACACGCCTTTTAACGAAAACTCAAGATCTTCACAATTTAACATCGCACAGGCCTTTAGATTAGACTGACCACAAAAAAGACATTGATGTCATACTATTTCTATGTGTAGTTTGTCGCAGCGTAAAATATGACACTTCCTGTTGCCAATAGGTGGCGCTATGACTATAACTGAATATGGTCGTGTCAAACTGTTCAGGTCAGGAGTCTCATCAAACATGTGAAGTTTTGGGCAGATTGGTCATTGTATGTCTGAGTTATTATAGCAACTTCCTGTTTCATGGCGAATCTTCAAAATTCGCCAGGCCGCCACACACAGGCCCTTCAACGAAAACTCAAAAGCTTCGCAATTTAACATCGCAAAGGCCTTTAGATTAGGCATACCAAATTTGGTGTTTATTTGAATTAATCTCTAGGAGGAGTTCGTTAAAATACAACGCATGGAAATGACAAAAATGACACAAAATTTGCTCATAATATTAGAAATATCCGATTTCCTCTTGGGTTTCGGATTTTGCTCCAAGAGACTTTTTTGTAGGTATTGGAGAGTTACATGTGTATACCGATTTTCATACATGTACATGAAACGTAGCTCGAGGTGCACCACGTTGAACATGTATAGGTGGCGCTGTTGAGCCATTTTGCCACACCCACTCTGAAACCCATATCAGACGTAAATTTTCGCCAGTTCTGAGGTGTGCAAAGTTTCATGACTTTGAGCATGTTTAGGCCCTCAAAAATGCGATTCATTTTGGAGAATAATAATAATAATAATAATAATAATAATAATAATAAACTGAGCAATTCCAATAGGGTCCTCACACCATCGGTGCTCGGGCCCTAATAATAATAATAATAAACAGAGCAATTCCAAGAGGGTCCTCACACCATCGGTGCTCGGGCCCTAATAATAATAATAATAAACGGAGCAATTCCAATAGGGTCCTCACACCATCGGTGCTCGGGCCCTAAATATAGCTGCAAGCAGCGATGGCGGGCTCAAGCCACCAATGCCATCGCCACCCCCGGTGGCATCAGGTAAACTGTGCCCAGCGGGCACATGCATTCACAATATCCCTCTGGCAGTGAGGTTTTAAAGGATACGGCAGTTAAAGGGTTAATCCGAATGATCTAGACTTTAAAATCACATTCACAGAACCATATATATATATATATATATATATATATATATATATATATATATATATATATATATACTTTAGTAACACTTTACAATAAGATTTCATTTCTAAACATTATGTTAACATGAACAATATTTATATAGCATTCATTCATGTCAGTTAATATTCCAAACTTAAACATTAAAACATTGTTTTATTGTGATTTTTTTCCAAGCACATTTTACCAATTCCAAACCATATCAATCTTAATAACTACCATTATTTTTTATTTAATCATTTATGAGTGCTATACAATAGTCCAGAAAAGCTGGAAGAGAAAAACTCCTTATATTCATTTGTGCAGAATTATTGGGCATGTTTTCTTTTACAGATGAAATGCGCTAAAAAATAGTTTTAACTCAAACTGTAAAGCCCATGAGAAATATCAAAAACAATTGCAATACAGAAATGCATAAGTTAAGACTTGACCATTGTACAAAAATGCTGACTGGGTCATGAGGTCAGAAAAAGAAGAAGAAAAAAAAACAGGTCAAGAAGAACTGACAAAAATAATTGCAAAATAATTAGGAATTAATGTGAAGATTAATTTTTAGTCAATTCTGCAAGACAGACTTTCAGGAAAGGAGGTGGAATAAAAATGAGGTCCTAAATCTTAATCCCGGATTCAGGAAAATATATTCCTCAAACCATCGGACAAGAGGAGGTGGTGCTGGTCCTTCACGAGTCACTCTAATCTGTTCATAAAGCCTATATATAAAGTCTTAATATATAGTATTTCACAAAACTTCATGGTATTCTAATTAAATCGTTTTTTGGAATCTTAGATCTCTCAGAACCTGACACATTGTAATTCTGAGACTCCAGGAAAGTGGCAGTTCTGTAAAATGTTGGCGCTGGAGACTAAATGCTCCCTGATAGTTTCACACCTAATTCACTTAACAAACACACACACACACACACACACATTACCCACAGTGACAGAGGGACAGTGACATCAGATGTATGATAGTTTTTTAATTTTCTATCATCCATATACTGTTGTATAGTCATGAAACTATGCATATTTCCTAAGAATGACTTGTCTTCTATGTGTACATTTTTTGAAGTGTTTAGAAGCTGCACTTTAAAAAAATAAAATAAATTTACTGGTTACTTTTTTACTATTATTTAAAAAAATCACCACGACAAAACCATTCAAGCTATCCAAAATTAATTCGCACCTGTTCTGTAAGATTAATTCTTTAAACAGTGATAAAAGAGGATGTGGTGCTGATCCTTCAAGAGTCACTCAAAACTTATCTGTCCATAAAGCCTATAAAGAACTATTCTTAATATACAGTTCACAATACTTCAGCTTGTTATTCTAATTAAGTGAGGGTCATTTTATCAGTAAAATACATAAAATATATACATATATTTTTTGAAAGATTTCTATAAATGATTTAAATCATACTCGTTTCTACAATAAGTATTTAAAAGTAATCCTATTATTGGCCATTATTGGTACTAAGAATTGCCAGCTTGATTTATGAGTTATGATAGTTTTAATTTTATGCTGGCTCTTTTATCTTTTATTTTTCATAGGAAGATAACTGACCCTTTACTCTCCTTTTTAATAAATGTGCTTATAATCCAAGAACAAGCTATTTATAGCTATATTTATAAACTGCCTTCTACTGACTATTAATATTGGGACAAGGCTTTATAAAGCATGAACTGACTATTTACTAATGAGTGCAGTTATTATAAACTGTTATCAATGCATTTGCTAATGTTAACAAATTAGACATTATTTTACAGTGTTATCAAATCCTTAAATGACTCATAAGCATTTGTGAAAGTTCTGCTTGCATTACAGCTTAGTCTTCATCTGTGAGTTGAACAGATTTACTGTTACATCCATGAGAATTCAAATAAATATAATGTCACAGGATGTCATAAGTCAGTATCAAATGAGTTTGAAATTATTATTTGCAGCACAAATAAGGTTTTTTTTAGGATTTTTAAAAATCCCTAAAACTGTCAGAAAAGGATAAAGCCTAAGAGATTTCTATGTGAGTGGCTAAATTTATTTTTGTTTTTCCAAATAGTCTTGCACACTTAAACGGGTCACAAACACCTGCATTTAGCTCTTGATGCTTTATAATGGGTGTATTGTGTGCATTTGTGGCAATATTTTATTTAAAAAAGCTCTTAAACAAGAATAAATTCGTTTGTTTTCAGCTCGTGACACTGTACGCGCTGATCGGAGGCGGTGATTTCAGATAGGCAGCCGCTAATATTTAATTTTTACACAAATAATAATAATAATAAGTTTTATTTATATAGCGCCTTTCCAGAGCTCAAGGACACGTTACAATAAACAAACAACAATAAAGGCAATTGACAAAGAGAGCAGACAGAACAACAATAGGCAAATGAGAGTGCAAGTACAGTAAGTGAGAATTGTGTAGATGGGGCAGCAACCAGCAGAGAGAGAGGAAAAAAAATAAAGTAAAAAATAAAAAACACACTAAGACCTATAACATTCAGAAAATAGGTGTGTTTTGAGCATGGATTTGAATTCAGAGATAGTGCTAGCAAAACGGAGTGATGGGGGGAGAGAGTTCCACATTTTGGGGCGCAACAACACTGAATGATCTGCCCCCCATTGAAGCAAGGCGATGCCGAGGGACAATGAGAAGGCTGGAATCAGCGGATCGTAAAGAGCGAGTTGGGGTGTAAGGGAGAAGCAGGTTACAGAGGTAGGGGGGAGCAAGGCCATGCAGAGACTTAAAAGCGAGAAGGAGAATTTTGAATTTAATATGGTAAGCCACAGGAAGCCAGTGAAGATCATGCAGAATTGGGGAAATATGTGCAGAACGCTTGGTGTGGGTGAGTAGTCTGGCAGCAGAGTTTTGAATGTATTGTAATTTGGAAATGGAGCTAGCTGATAGGCCGATGAAAAGTGCATTGCAGTAATCAAGACGTGAGGTGACAAATGCATGGATGACAGTTTCAGCATCAGAGATACTGATAAAGGGACAGAGCTGAGCGATACGACGTAGATGAAAGAATGCCAATTTAGTGAACAAACAGTTCAAAAACATCTGAATTTAGCTCTTGGTGTGTTCTAATTGGTGAATTGTGTGATATCGCTTTCATATTTTATTTGTAAAAGCTATAAAACAAGAATAAACTAGTTTTTTTCTGAGCTCGTCATTCCACACGCTCCTGCACAGAGTGGTGATTCATCTCTCTGTTTCTCACGTATCACTGACCACACATCAATTATTAATGAGCCCTGAGCCGGTAATAATCATATATGTTGGTCTCCTCCCTTTTTTAGTTCAGGATATGCACCTGTAGGGGCGCTATTTCTCTCAGACAATGGAAGTCTGAAGCACATATACTCAAACAGAGGGACAGAGTCAGATGAGATGTCTGACAGTTTTTTAATTTTCTGTTATCCATACAGTGTTGTAAAGTCGTGAAACTATGCATATTTCCTCAGAATGACTTTTTCATCTGTATGAAAAAAATCTTTGACGTGTTTGGAAGCTGCAATTTAAAAATACAATACAATTAATGATTCCCTTTTTAAGGTCATTTCAAAAAATCACCACAGCAAAACCATTCAAGCTATCCAAAATCCAAGATCCATTCACAATTTAAGTTCCTAAATGTTTTTGCAACATGTAGACAAAGTTTGGTGTGTATAGTGTACTTCTCCTCTGAGCAGTATGCATTAATTCACAACAGAATTTTCCCAAAAATACATATTCAAATCAAAATAGCTGACTTCCTGTTGGTCGTAGCTGATGACTGTGAATTAGAAAGTTGTCTGTCTTGAAAAGAACAATTTTTGTACAGAGTTTGGTGTCTGTAGCTAAAACTAACCCCCCCACTTTTGACAAAAGGTGGCAATAAAGTGCCTCTTGCACACCCTCTTATGAACTTTTGCCAGTGTGTAGTTATCATAAATATTGATATGTGTTCTGAGTTTGATGAAATTCTAAGCATGTTATATTCCTCAAAATCACCTGAGAAGTATTCCAGTTTGACATGTTGCCACGGCAACAATATCTTAGATATCAATATCACCCCAGCAGATTTATATCGGTTGTGTTTTAACATTATTCTGATGAAGTTTGAAGCAAATCGAGTAAAAATAAGATGCTGAATTCAAAGCATTTTGAAAATGACACACTTCCTGCTGCCAGTTGGTGGCGCTATAACTTTGACTCCTAATAGTCACATATATGCGATCGACATGATACAACGAATAATCTGATGAAGTTTGATTAAAATCAGGAAATGTATGTGGATGGTATTAGACACTTCCTGTTTCTCAATTCTCGCCATAATTTCAACGCCTCGACACGAGCAAACCGTTCGAGATATCAAAAATCCCCTGGCAATTTTTCATCCCCAATGTCTTGAGATCATGTTGACCGAGTTTGGTGGCAATCGAGTAAAAAACCTATGACAAGTATATCAAATTCCAGAGAATGCACTTTTTACATAACTCTAAATAGCTGACTTCCTGTTGGGCGGAGCCTATGACATGCAATACGCAACTTGTTCGGCACAATGAGATCTATATGTGTACTGAGTTTTATATTAATACGTGCAAGTATGTGTGAGCTATACATCAACATTTATGACTGTGTTCCAGGGGGCGCTGTAGAGCCCCTGTGCCACGCCCGGTCCCAGCCTCTGCAGGCTCCTTAAGGCCACAGATTCCAAAGTGTGTGCAAATTTTCATGAGTTTTTGAGTATTTTGAGGACCCCAAAAGCCCCCACAACTTTGACGACAAATATGAATAATAAACCCCAAATAGCCAACTTCCTGTTGGGCGGAGCCTATGATATGCAATACGAAAGTTGTTTGTATTGATGAGTTCTATATGTGTACCAAGTGTCGTACGTCTACGTGCAAGTATGTACGATATATGGCCCTCCATATTCCAGGGGGCGCTGTATAGCCCCTGTGCCACGCCCTGTTATCAGTCTCTGCCCGGCCCTAATGGCCGCCGTTTCCAATGTGTATGCCAATTTTCAAGACTTTTTAAGCATGTTAAGGGCCCCAAAAGGCCCCGAAACCTTGAAGAAAAATAATAATAATAATAATAATAACAAAATATAGCTGCAAGCAGCGATGGCGGGCTCAAGCCACCAATGCCATTGCCACCCCGGTGGCATCAGGTAAACTGGCAGTGAGGTTTTAAAGGATATGGCAGTTAAAGGGTTAATCCGAATCATCTAGACTTTAAAATCACATTCACAGAACAATATATATATATATATATATATATATATATATATATATATATATATATATATATATATATATATATATATATATATAGTAAAACTTTACAATAAGATTTCATTTATAAACATTATGTTAACATGAACAATATTTATATAGCATTCATTCATGTCAGTTAATATTCCAAACTTAAACATTAAAACATTGTTTTATTGTGATTTGTTTCCAAGCACATTGTACCAATTCCAAACCATATCAATCTTAAAGCTGCAGTAGGGAACTTTTGACGCTCTAGCGGTTAATAAACAGAACTGCTTGCGTCTTGCGGAAGAACATTGTAGCTGGAGCTACTTCTCTCTGTTTATGTCTATGAAGAATCACAAAGGTACTGGGTTACTCCGCCGCGGTACCCCGAAGCAATCTAAAATAGCCGAATATAAACACTTATTATAGGTGTACCCTAGTGATTCAGGACAAGCTAAAAACACGGTTTGGAAAATGGATTCATGGTGTACTCACTTATTATGTTCATTTTTCTACATTTTGAACACAAACAAAGTTACGGACCGCAGCTCTGATTGGTTGTTTTTTACCAGGAGCGCATGACTTTCTGCAAATGGCAATAGGACCACTGGGAGGAGCCAGAGGAGCTTGATTTTTTTTCACAGATTATATGTCTCATATTCTACTGTCAGGACATAATGACAGGTTTAATAAATATGTAAAAAATATTTTTTTTACTAAAGTTCCCTACAGCACCTTTAATAACTACCATTATTTTTTATTTAATAATTTATGAGTGCTATACAATAGTCCAGGAAAGCTGGAAGAGAAAAACTCCCTATATTCATGTGTGCAGAATTATTAGGCATGTTTTCTTTTACAGATGAAATGCGCTAAAAAAGAGTTTTAACTCAAACTGTTTTAACTCAAAGTCGAAAATTATGAAATACCCATGAGAAATATCAAACACAAATGCAATACAGAAATGGATAAGTTAAGACTTGACCATTGTACAAAAATGCTGACTGGGTCATGAGGTCAGAAAAGAAGAAGAAGAAAAAAACAGGTCAAGAAGAACTGACAAAAATAATTGCAAAATAATTAGGAATTAATGTGAAGATTAATTTTTTGTCAATTCTGCAAGACAGACTTTCAGGAAAGGAGGTGGAATAAAAATGAGCTCCTAAATCTTAATCACGGATTCAGGAAAATATATTCCTCAAACCATCGGACAAGAGGAGGTGGTGCTGGTCCTTCACGAGTCACTATAATCTGTTCATAAAGCCTATATATAAAGTCTTAATATATAGTATTTCACAATACTTCATGGTATTCTAATCAAATCATTTTTTGGAATCTTAGATCTCCCAGAACCTGACACATTGTAATTCTGAGACTCCAGGAAAGTGGCAGTTCTGTAAAATGTTGGCGATGGAGACTAAATGCTCCCTGATAGTTTCACACCTAATTCACTTAACACACACACAAACACACACACACTCACACACACAGACACACATTACCCACAGTGACAGAGGGATATCAGATGTATGATAGTTTTTTAATTTTCTATCATCCATATAGTGTTGTATAGTCATGAAACTATGCATATTTCACATATTTCCTATGTGTACATTTTTTTTGAAGTGTTTAGAAGCTGCACTTAAAAAAAATAAAATAAAAGACATTTACTGGTTACTTTTTTACTGTTGTTTCAAAAAATCACCACGACAAAACCATTCAAGCTATTCAAAATTCATTCGCACCTGTTCTGTAAGATACATTCTTTAAACAGTGGTAAAAGAGGATGTGGTGCTGATCCTTCAAGAGTCACTCAAAACGTATCTGTCCATAAAGCCTATAAAGAATTATTCTTAATATACAGTTCACAATACTTCAGCTTGTTATTCCAATTAAGTGAGGGTCATTTTATCAGTAAAATACATAAAATACATATTATTTTTCTTTGAAAGACTTCTATAAATGATTTAAATCATACTTGTTTCTACAATAATTATTTAAAAGTAATCCTATAGCTCCATCTGGTGGCAATTTTTGGTACTAAGAATTGCAAGCTTGATTTATAAGTTATGATAGTTTTAATTTTATGCTGGCTCTTGAAAATGATAAAGCTATGAAACTGACTGTGCTTCCTTCAAATGATGACTTCTACGTATATAAAAAATTATGAAGAGTTGGAATTAAAAATTTTAAAGATATAGTAAAATAACTATTGTATTTTGTTTATGTTACTTTAATAAATCGCTATGGCCACACCATTTAAGGTATCCTAAACCCATTCGAAATTGAACATCTTCAGTGTATGGCTTCATGTTAAAACAGTAAAACAGGTGTGAACTACTTGTGTCTTCTTGGAGGAGAATGAATTCATTTACAGGCTGAGTTTATCATAAATCCACAATAACATTTCTGAGTTCTGTATCAATCTGTGTTGTTGTTTGTTTATTTTTATTTTTTTTTATTTTTCATAGGAAGATAACTGACCCTTTACTCTCCTTTTTAATAAATGTGCTTATAAACCAAGAACAAGCTATTTATTGCTGTATGGATTTACATTTAAAAAATTAGCCTACGGCCATCATTCTAAACAGCTTGAATGAAACCTGTTAATATTTATTATAGACCACTGTAACTGTGTATAATCTAACAAACAAGTTTATTATGAAAATAAAAGTGTGTACACCAGATAAATTGGACGATAAAGAAATTGCTAACAATAATATAATAGAGCATGTTTTAGGTTTTTAGGCGTTTAGATGCAGAAATGGACAAATCAAATGTAAAATAAAATGTAATTGATTTAATTAAATATAGATTAAGTCTTGTTAGAGCAAAATAATAAATAAATACCTACACACATTAAAAAAGCAGCCAAGATTAATGAGTTTAATTTTTTATATAGATTAAAATTGAAGACGGAAGCAGCTGGTATATGCGGTCACTTAATATTAAAATCCAGTAGATCCACTTCAGATTTATTTCTCAACAGTTTATGTTCACGTGGCTGTTTTCGTTTATATTAGCCAAGCTATTATGTATTTTGAAATAATCTTGACCGTGATGTGTTCGTTCTTACGACAAAAGGCAGAATCCTGCAGCTCGAGAGATATATGTTATTCTGCCAGTCGCGCTTTCAAATAGTCTTGCACACATAAACGGGTCACAAACACCTATTTAGCTCGTGTTGTGTTATAATGGGTGTATAGTGTGCATTTATGGCAATAATTTATTTTAAAAAGCTCTTAAACAAGAATAAATTCGTTTGTTTTGAACTTGTGACACTGTGCGCGCTGATCGGAGGCAGTGATTTCAGATAGGCAGCCGCAAATATTTCATTTTCACACAAACAGTTCAAAAACATCTTAATTTAGCTATTGGTGTGTTCTAATTGGTGAATTGTGTGATATCGCTGCAATACTTTATTTTTAAAAGCTATAAAATAAGAATAAACTCGTTTTTTTCTGAGCTCATCATTCCACACGCTCTTGCTCAGAGCGGTGATTCATCTCTCGTGTTTCTCACGTATCACTGACCACACATCCATTATTAATGAGCCCTGACCTGGAAATAATCATATATGTTGGTTTAGCTTGTCAGTGTGAATTAAATCCAAGTATTATTTTGTATTTTAACCGATTTAAAAGTGAAACCAAAAGAGAGTCTCCTCCCTTTTTTAGTTCAGGATATGCACCTGTAGGGGCGCTATTTCTCTCAGACAATGGAAGTCTAAGCACACACACTCAAACAGAGGGACAGAGTGAGATGAGATGTCTGAGAGTTTTTTAATTTTCTGTTATCCATACAGTGTTGTAAAGTCATGAAACTATGCATATTTACTCAGAATAACTTTCTTTTCTGTATGAAAAAAAGGTTTTGAAGTGTTTGGAATTTAAAAATGCAGGAAAATTAATAATTCCATTTTTACTGTCATTTAAAAAAATCACCACAACAAAACCATCCAAGCTATCCAAATCCCATTCACAATTTAAGTTCCTCAATGTTTTTTCAACATGTAGACAAAGTTTGATGTTTATAGTGTTACTCTCCTCTGAGCAGTATGCATTAATTCACAGCTAAATGTAAAAAACAATCCACATTCAAATCAAAATAGCCGACTTCCTGTTGGTAGTAGCTAATGACTGTGAATTAGAAAGTTGTCCGTCTTGATAAGAACAATTTTTGTACTGAGTTTGGTGTCTGTAGCTAAAACTAACCCCCCCACTTTTGACAAAAGGTGGCGCTATAGAGTGCCTCTTCCACGCCCTCTTATGAACTTTTGCCAGTGTCTAGCTGTCACTAATACTGATATGTGTTCTGAGTTTGATGAAATTCTAAGCATGTTATATGCCTCAAAATCACCTGAGAAGTATTCCAGTTTGACATGTTGCCACGGCAACAATATTTTTAGATATCAATATCCCCCCAGCAGATTTATATCGACTGTGTTTTAACATTATTCTGATGAAGTTTGAAGCAAATCGAGTAAAAATAAGATGCTGAATTCAAAGCATTTTGAAAATGACACACTTCCTGCTGCCAGTTGGTGGCGCTATAACTTTGACTCCTAATAGTCGCATATATGCGATCAACATCATACAATGAATAATCTGATGAAGTTTGATTACAATTAGGAAATGTATGTTGATGGTATTAGACACTTCCTGTTTCTCAATTCTCGCCGTAAACTCAACACCTCGCTACGAGCAAACCGTTCGAGATATCAAAAATCCCCTGGCAATTTTTTAATCCCAATGTCTTGAGATCATGTTGACCGAGTTTGGTGTCAATCGGCAAAAAACCCTATGACAAGTATTTCAAATTCCAGAGCATGCGCTTTTTACATAACTCTAAATAGCTGACTTCCTGTTGGGCGGAGCCTATGACATGCAATACGAAAGTTGTTCAGCACGATGAGATCTATATGTGTCCTGAGTTTGATATTAATATGTGCAAGTATGTGTGAGCGCTATGCATCAACATTTCTGACTGTGATCCAGGGGGCGCCGTAGAGCCCCTGTGCCACGCCCGGGTCCCAGCCTCTGCAGGCTCCTAAAGGCCACAGATTCCAAAGTGTGCGCAAATTTTCAAGAGTTTTTGAGTATGTTAAGGACCCCAAAAGCCCCCACAACTTTGACGACAAATATGAATACTAAACCCTAAATATCCAACTTCCTGTTGGGCGGAGCCTATGACATGCAGTACGAAAGTTGTTTGGTTTGATGAGATCTACATGTGTACCGAGTTTCGTGCGTCTACGTGCAAGTATGTATGATATATGGCCCTCAGTATTCCAGGGGGCGCTGTAGAGCCCCTGTGCCACGCCCGTGTATCAGTCTCTGCCCGGCCCTAATGGCCGCAGGTTCCAATGTGTGTGCCAATTTTCAAGACTTTTTAAGCATGTTAAGGGCCCCAAAAGCCCCCGAAACCTTGAAGAAAAATAATAGTAATAATAACAAATAATCCTAAGGAAAACAATAGGGCTCTCGCCCTCCAGGCTTGAGCCCTAATAATCCTAAGGAAAACAATAAGGCTCTCGCCCTACAGGCTTGAGCCCTAATAATAGTAATAAAAAATAATCCTAAGGAAAACAATAGGGCTCTCGCCCTCCAGGCTTGAGCCCTAATAAACAATAATAATAATAATAATATCAAATAATCCTAAGGAAAACAATAGGGCTCTCGCCCTCCAGGCTTGAGCCCTAAATATAGCTGCAAGCAGCGATGTCGGGGTCAAGCTGTCAGTGTAACGCCACCCTGGTGGCATCGGGAAAACTGTGCCCAGCGGGCATAAGCATTTACAGTAACCCTCTGACAATCAAGTTTTAAGGGATGTGGCAGTTAAAGGGTTAATCCGACCAATCTAGACTTTGAAATCACATACACAGAACAATATATATAACTTTAGTAACACTTTATTTTAAAATGTATAAAAAATGTATAAGGTGTGCATTGTAGCTGACACCTATATGAACACATTACAATTGTTTTGTGACTGCAAGTCTTTCTTCTCAAATGCTATTGAGTGGTCGCGAGCGCGGATGGGAGAATGGCGCATATTTTTTTTTTTTTTTTTTTTTTTTTTTGAGCAACTAGGATGGTGCCCCCTCTGGGAGTTGGTGCTCTACGAAGACTGCATACTCTGATATATAGGGAGCGGTGGTACTATCTGGAAGATATATTCCTTAAACCATCGTACAAGTGATGCTAGTCCATCAAGAATCGCTCAAAACCTTTTCAAGTGTACAGGTTCCTTTTTATTGCATCTTGAAATAAATATTTCTGAATTCTGAATCAAACTGGGTTGTGTTTATTTATTTTATAAGACAACTGAGACTTTAATCTCCGTTGTAATATATGTGCTTTTAAATCAAGAACAATGTATTTATAGATGTATTACTGCTTAATAATGACTATTATTAAGGGAAAAGGCTTTATAATCATTAACTATTTGCTAATGCTTAGCTAATGAGTGCAGTTATTATAAAGTGTTACCAATGCATTTACTAATGTTAACAAATTAGACATTATTATACAGTGTTACCAAATCCTTTAATAATTTATTAGTGTTTTTAAATTATTTTAATGACCTATAAGCATTTGTGAAATAGTTTTACTTGCATTGCAGCTTAATCTGTCAGTTGAAGAGTTTTACTGTTACATCCATAAGATTAATATATGTCATGTCACGTCACAGGATGTCATAGGTCAGTATCAAATGAGTTTGAAATTATTATTTGCAGCACAAATAAGGATTCTTAGGATGTTTTTAAATCCCTAAAACTGTCAGAAAAGGATAAGGCCTAAGATATTTCTTAAGCTGTAATGAAAGGGAAAAAAAACACCACCATTAGCAACAACAAAAACAATAAACATTTAACCCCTTTACGTGCAAACATCGCCGACGGCCCCAGTTTATTATTGTTTCACTTTCACAGCACATTAAACATCACTGTCTTACTTCATCTGGACAAACTGTGCATCAATTGAAAGTTTAAAGACTCTAGCTTCGATATTTGACCAATATTTTGATAAAACATTGTTGCAGTGACAGATATTTAGTGATTTATGTCAGAAGTGCAAAATAATAAATCCGTATTATGCCATATTTTGAATAGAAATTCACCACTCACTCATATTCAGTCAAGTCAGCAGTGGTTTATTTGTGTTCACATAGACTCACTGAACAGCGTCAATAAGGATTTATAGACAAAAGATGCATATCTGCGGAGATATATGGATATATTTACAGATGTTTACTTCATATTTCTTCAGACAGAATCGTCATTTCTATTCATTTTCCACGGATTTACGCGATCTGATGATAAACAGCCTCTCCCAGCGATCTGTGTGTGTGCGCAGTGGTCACAGCTCGTGCTATGTGTGGCTCAGACTCTGATTGGGCCTTGCCAGTGTCAATCTCAGAGTGTCATATATGGACACCGTCACATCGTGTCACATGCTTCCTGCACACTTCCTGGTAGTTATCTGGCAAAAATAACACTGAAACAACACTGAAACACCTCTGTACACACGAAATATCCGAATAATAAACCCGCGATTACGATAGTAAAGCTTGGTATGAGAATTTATTGAGATCTGGGGCGTTTTTATTAAAAAAAATCGAAAATGTACATCGGAAATGCTAGCAGGTGCTTTTCTTCTTCATAATGCATTTTTGTCTCAATAATTCACGTAAGAAAAGAAGGTCGTAAGAAAATGTTTTGTTGTATTTTTATAGTAAGACTTTTGATAAATAAGGGCTAAATGCAAAGAGAGACTGAAGTGAGATCGCTGCTTTGTTGCTTTGTAAAGCCTGAAAAACCACAATCAAGGCTAATAAAGGTGGAATAATGATAAAAGAATAATGCGGATAATGTGTCATACCTGGCGGAGGTGTGAAAGACTCGTTTGGTGAGAACAATACAATCATGAATCGGGCAGCTTTCAACAGTGAAACATACACAAAGAGCACAGGAATGTTTACATGTGAGATCTTATAGAGATGACAAGTGCCATAAATCAATCTGATTAGCCTTCTCTAAAAACACACATGACATGGCCTTAGAAAATATTTCATAAAATTCGCAGTTTTACAGATTAGCTTATGAAATTTCTAATGAAGTTTTGAAAGACTTGTGGCTTTAGCTACACTCTATTTCTAAACTCATATCCTACATCAACAATTTTTTTAATGCATTTAAAAAATATGTTTTTAATATTTGTATTTTTGTTTGAGCTCATATATCTCTATTATCATAACAGTCTGAGTGATTCTGATTCCTGAACAGTAAACTTTAAAGTGTCAGCTTTGTGAACATATGTTGAATATGTATCTAGTCAGAAAGAATCATGAGCAGAAACCTTTTTATTTTGGGTATGTCATTTCTGTCTCCATGCCAAAAAAGGAGGTGCCTAGAAAGGGGTTAAAATACTGATTTTTTTCACCCTGATGATTAAAGAGATGATTAGGTCTCTCTCTCTCTCTCTCTCTCTCTCTCTCTCTCTCTCTCTCTCTCTCTCTCTCTCTCTGCCAGACAGCCCCTCCCTACAATCCACACACACTGTCAGTCACCAAAAATGCAGTCAGTCACCAACCCCCTCACACTCCCCCTCCCTCTCCCCCTCCCTTCCCTCACACAGACAGAGTGGCCAGAGTGAGATCATGTCAGTTAAGAAGTCTGACAGTTTTTAAATTTTCTGTTGTCCATACAGTGTTGTAAAGTCGTGAAACTATGCATATTTCCTCAGAATGATTTGATCTCTGTATGAAAAAATGCTATGAAATGTTTGGAAGCTGCAATTTAAAAATACAAGCCAATTAATGATTCCCTTTTTAGTTCTGTGTTTATTTGTATTTTTTTATTTATTTTTTATTTTGGAAGATAACAGCCTTTAATCTCCTCAAAATAAATGTGTATATAATCTATGAACAATTTAATTATAGCTGTATTTATAAAATGCTTACTAAAATATTAATTTTGGGAGAAGGATATATAAAGCATGAACTGGCTATTTACTAATGCTTAGCTAGGAGTGCAGCTATTATGAAGTGTTAGCAATGCATTTACTAATGTTAACAATTGAGACATTATTTTAAAGTGTTACCAAATCCTTAAATAATTTAAAAGTGTTGTTATGATTTCATTAACCTTTAAGAATTTGTGAAATAGTTCTGCTTGCATCAGAGCTTAGTCTTCATCTGTGAGCTGAACAGTTTTACTGTTACATCCATGAGATTATGTAAATTAAAAATAAATGTCATGTCACAGGGTGTCAGAGGTCAGTGTCAAATAAGTTAGAAATTATTATTTGCAGCTAAAATAAGTATTTTTAGAATTTTTTTAAATCCCTGAAACTGTCAGAAAAGGATAAGGCCTAAGATATTTCTTAAGCTGTAATGAAAACAGCACAATTAGCAACAACAACAAAAAAATAACAATTTAAAATCATATTTTTTTCTGGTGATTAAAGAGATGTTTAAGTCCCTCTCTCTCTCCCTGTCTTGTCTGCCACTCACCTCACACCTCTCCCCCACTCACACTCACACACACACACACACACACACACACACAGTCAGCACACATACATTCCTCAAACAGAGGGACAGAGTGAGTTGAGATGTCTGACAGTTTTTTATTTTCTTTTAATCATACAGTGCTGTAAAGTCATGAAACTATGCATATTTCCTCAGAATCACTGGTTTTCTAAATGAAAAATATTTTTTAAAGGTTTGGAAGCTGCAATTTAAAAATACAAGACGATTAATGTTTCACTTTTTACTGTTATTTCAAAAAATCACCACGACAAAACCGTTCAAGCTATCCAAAATTCATTCGCAATTTAAGTTCCTCAATTTTTTTTCTTAATGTAGACCAAGTTTTGTGTGTATAGTGTACTTCCCCTGGGAGGAGTATGCATTAATTCACAAAAGAAAATTCCCAAAAATCCATATTCAAGTCAAAATAGCCAACTTACAGTTGGCCGTAGCTTATGACTGCGAATTAGAAAGTTCTCCGTCTTGATAAGAACAATTTAAGTACCAAGTTTGGTGTCTGTAGCTAAAACTAACCCCCCCACTTTTGACAAAAGGTGGCGCTATAGAGTGCCTCTTCCATGCCCTTTTAAAAGCTTTTGCCATGGTCTAGCTATCTTTAATACTGATATCTGTTTCGAGTTTCATGTAAATCTGAGCTAGTTATCTGCCTAAAAATCACCAGAACAGAACATTCAAGTTTGACACGTTGCCATGGCAACACTATATTAGATATAAATATCCCCACGACAGATTTTCTTCGGCCGTGTTTTGTCATTATTCTGATGAAGTTTGAAGCAAATCAAGTAAAAATAAGATGCTGAATTCAAAGCGTTCTGAAAATGATACACTTCCTGCTGCCCGTTGGTGGCGCTATAACTTTGACTCCTAATAGTCACATATATACGATCGGTATCATACAACGAACAAACCAATTAAGTTTGATCAAATTCAGCAAATGTATGTGGATGTTATTATACATTTCCTGTTTCTCATTTCTCGCCATAATTTCAACGCCTCGCCACGGGCAAACTGTTCGAGATATCAAAAATCTCTTCGCAATTTAGCATCCTCAATGTCTTGAGATCATGTTGACCGAGTTTGGTGGTAATCGAGTAAAAAAACCTATGACAAGTATATCAAATTCCAGAGCATGCGCTTTTTACATAACTCTAAATAGCTGACTTCCTGTTGGGTGGAGCCCAATGACATGCAATACAAAAATTGTTCGGCACAATGAGATCTATATGTGTATTGAGTTTCATATGAATATGTGCAAGTATGTGTGAGCTATACATCAACATTTCTGACTGTGTTCCAGGGGGCGCTGTAGAGCCCCTGTGCCACGCCCGGTCCCAGCCTCTGCAGGCTCCTAAAGGCCACAGATTCCAAAGTGTGTGCAAATTTTCAAGAGTTTTTGAGTATGTTAAGGACTCCAAAAGCCCCCTCAACTTTGACGACAAATATGAATAATAAACCCTAAATAGCCAACTTCCTGTTGGGCGGAGCCTATGATATGCAATGCGAAAGTTGTTTGTATTGATGAGTTCTATATGTGTACCGAGTTTCGTGTGTCTACGTACAAGTATGTATGATATATGGCCCTCCATATTCCAGGGGGCCCTCCAGGCTTGAGCCCTAATAATAATAATAATAAATAATCCTAAGGAAAACAATAGGGCTCTCGCCCTCCAGGCTTGAGCCCTAAAAATAATCCTAAGGAAAACAATAGGGCTCTCGCCCTCCAGGCTTGAGCCCTAATAAACAAAGCAGATACAAGAGGGTCCTCGCACCTCGGTGCTCGGGCCCTAAAAACTATTTATCGATCTCTACATCCGGGCGGGAATGAAACGCCCCTCTCTGCTGATTGATCAACCAAACATTGCAACATAATAATAGTCCTTAAAAAACATAAGAGTCCTTCGCTTATATCAATTCCTCACATGTTTGTTTCTACTACATTTTATCTCTTTCTCTAAATCAAAGAGCCAGCTTAATGAATGGCTTAACGAACTGACAAACCATACCGAGGCAGAGCCTAGACAGACATTTCTTTCGTGTAGGGTTATTTGCCAGCTAACTGATGGCATACAAAATAGCTATTTTCCCTGTCAACTAAACCCAAGTCACAGAACCGCTGTGTGACAGACTCTGAGTAGGCACATAGAGTTGTGTATCATTCCTGAATGAATCAGAGTTTTTTAAAGACCCATTATTATAGACAATTCAATGACCAATTATTATAGAAAGCCACTTGATTTTATTCCTGAATTAATGAATGAAGCATTTTCAATGAATAAAAGGCTCCTTTATTAACGCAATGAAATACTGCCTCCTAGTGGCGATATTACTTTCATAATTCAAGTATCATTTCATCATTTCATATTTCTGGATTAAAAAATATTGTATAAAGTTAATCTCATTTCATTATACATTTGTAATTCCTATGTAAATGTATGTATACAGCCATCTGATGAGCATTAAACTGTAAATATCTTGAGACACAGGGTCTATATTTCTGAATACTGATTTAATTCAGTTTCTTAAGTGGCCCAAGAGAGGTGCCGGTACTCTATTATAGCATATATATATATATATATATATATATATATATATATATATATATATATATAGTTTTTTTTTTTTTTTTTTGATGACTCCCCTCATCCTCTGAGGTAACAACAACTATACTGAAGGGGTTTTATATACAGCAGTCAACAGACGACCTTATAAAAAATAATAAATCATTTTATTAGTTTTTGGATTTGCTTGAGCTAGGCAGAGCTACTTAACATAAATGAATTGTTCAAAAGGATTTTGAAGAAATACCCTTAGAATAGGGTGACCAGATGAGATTGGCTTAAGGGGGTGTCTGCGGTCTTGGGTGACGGGATGGGGGGGCTTATGACTTGGTAGACTATAATAAAAGAAAATGAATTTCAAACCTTAACTTAACACATTTTTATTCAAATATCAACCGTCTGTCATTACTCTTTAGTCTGACACAAGAAACAACAACATTAAAATCATGAACTCAAATGTCATTGTAAAAAAAAAAACAAAAAAAAAAACAATGACTGTTGTAACAGTGCGTAAATCAGACCTTTTTGTAATGCTAACGCTAATGAGCTTAAACATATTTTTTGTACACAGTGCCGCGAACTGTCAATCACTCCTGTACGCATGCATCACTGTCCTCTTCGCAGCTGCAGCAACTTGCACTCTATTCATCAAGCTTTAAAACAAAAAGGGGACAAAAAGGTTGTATTGTCTTTGTGCATATAGATTAATTAGATAAATTATAGATAAAAGATAAATCTAAATTCGTGCCAAGCCGCCTACGGACTACGGTATTTTTTTAGAACTTAGAAAAAAGATGCTGCAGCCAATGAGCAGCAGGGGCTGGTTGCAGGACGACTCAACCTCCGCAGACAGTTTTTAATGTTTATCACACAATAACTACTCAAGATTTTGCTTTAGTAGAATTTTCGGGACAATTAGGGCAAGATTTGGGATTCGGGACAACAGTTTAGATTTTGGATGGCCTGGATGACTTAATTGATGAGTGCCAATCTGGATTTATAAAGGGGCCGTCACATATCAAATAATATAAGGTTAGTTCTTGATTTGATTGATTATCGTGATTTAGTTTCAGATCCATCTCTAATTATGTTTTTAGATTTCCAAAAATCTTTCGATACTGTTAGCCACACAACTTCATTTTTAGTGTGTTACATTACTTTGATTTTAATAATTATTTTATTAATGCAGTAAAAACTTTGTATGTAAGAGGAAATAGTTGTGTTAAACTTATATCTTGAACAACACCAAAATTTTCGATCTACAGAGGAATAAGACAGGGTTGCCCCATCTCCCCCTTTCTCTTTCTGTTAGTTACTCAAATTTTATATATAATGGTAAACCAAAACAATGTGTTTAAAGGTATTAGAATCAATGATAAAGAAATAAAAATCTCCCAATATGCAGATGATACCACGCTTTTCTTAAAAGATCAGTCAGAGGTTCCTAAAGCAATGGAGATCATTAAAGATTTTTCTCAAGTGTCTGGCCTATTTCTTAATATTTCAAAATGTGAGATATTGTCATTACACAATATAGATAAAACAGCAATTTGTGGAACTCAGCTTAAAGATGTAATTAATTATTTGGGTGTAAAAATATCTTTAGATTCAGACATAGTCCTATCAGAACTTAAATGTCAATCCTATTAAAGACATAATTAGAAAGAAGTTTAATTCTTGGCTAGCGAGAGATTTGTCTCTCACTGGTCGAGTCTTATTGTCAAAAGCAGAGGGTCTATGAAGAGTTTCCTATCTCTTCTCTGTAATGGATTGTCCTAAGTCATCATGTGACTTTTTGGATAAATTATTATATAATTTCATATGGAAAAGCAAATCCCACAAAATTAAAAAGGAGGTTCTAAGAAATAAGATTAGTGATGGAGGTCGTGAAGTTGTTGACTTTACCCTCTTTAACCATGTATTAAAAGTAAATTGGTTGAAAAGATTCGTTAAAAAAAAGTGAATCTATATGGAATACATTTCCTAATTTTATTTTTAAGAAAATTGGAGGCATTGAATTTTCGTTACAGTGCCTCTTCTCACTTGGTAAATTACCCATTAAATTAGCCAAATTTCACCAACAGGCTTTGTTGTCATTGTTACTGGTTTACAAACACAATTTTTTACCTCACCGTTGTTTTATTTGGAATAATCAGAATATTTTTTATAGAAATAAATATTTTTTTTTTGAGAGATGGTATTTAAATAACGTATACACTGTTACTCAGTTGATAGATGACAATGGTCAGCTATATTCCTTTTCAGAATTTTCCAGGAAATTTGATATTTGGGCTTCATTAAAAGAATATAACACTGTATTTAATGCCATTCCTAGTGTTATAAAAACTCTATTGAAAGGAGAGCAAAGCTTTAATCCTGTTTCTATTTATAGCCCTAACAATTCTATCTCAGTAGAAGGGATTTTGATTGTTGAGGACAAATTCAATAAACGCTTTGTTCGAAATCATATCAACAGAAAATCTATTCCAGCATCTTCTTTTAAATGGATGGCATTGTACAATGTTAATTGGAGTGCCGCTTGGTCTCTTCCACACAAATATTTATTAACAAAAACAAAATAAAAGAAGTCACATTTAAAATATTACATAGATACCACCCTTGTAATAGTGTACTTAATAAGTATATGCAAAATATTGAAAAAAATAGTACTTTCTGTAATTTAGAAGAGACCATTGTACATCTTTTTTGTGAATTTGTTTGTGTTAAATCATTTTGGAATGAGTTATGTACCTATCTCTCAGATAAAACAAATGCTAGAATTTCTATCAATACTTTTGATATTATTTGCTTTTATTACAACTCTAATTTTTGTATTCAATTTATTGTTAATCTTTTTATTGTACTTGTACTTTATTCATAAGTGTACATTTTTGGGTAAGAACCCAGTACTGTCCATTTTTTCTGGTTGACTATAATTCTTACATTTTATCTTTGACGGGCATAAAAAACTAAAAGTCATTCAAAAGTCAAAAAATGCTTTCGATGTTTAACCTTGTATAATTTTCCCCCTCTGGTTTATGTTATTTATATGTTCTTTGAATTATTTATTCTTTGTTTTCTTTTCTCGTATTTGTCATCTATTGTTTTGAGGTTGTTGTGTTTGATGGCATGTTATTAAAGGGGGAAATACTCATTTTCACTCAATATCCTGTTAATCTTGAGTACCTATAGAGTAGAACTGCATCCTTCATAACTCCAAAAAGTCTTTAGTTTTATTATATTCATTAGAGAAAGACAGTCTGAACCGATTTTTCCCGGAAAAACACGACCGACTGGAGGCGTGACGTGTGGGCAGAGCTAAAGAATCACGAGCGCCAGTAGGCTTTTGCGTTGAGAGCGTTTGGAAGCTGACATTACCTTGAGGAAAAAACCATCATCCAAAACAAACCATGGCTAACAGTCAGATTCAGCCGTTTATTAATGATCCAGAATCAGATCCCGAGGCTGAAACTGAATGAGAGCAGCAGCAGTAACGACTCGCTCCGAGCGCGGCTTTAACCCGGGTCTCCGATGGGAGGCGGACGCACTAACAAGGAGGCAGAGATATTTTAAGCAGTTTTACTCACCGCCTGCGGTTCCAACACACGATCGTGACCCTTTTTCGTTGGGATTGCATCATCCTTAAGAAATAAACGATACGCAACTCCGTCATCAAACTGGGCCTTGTTTGTAAAACAAGCATCTTTGAAATGCAGGGAACAAACACAAACACTTGCACAACTCCGTTGATGCTCTGTAAAAATAAACTCCATCCACTGGTCCCTTAATGCTATTTTTTCTTTGGTAATCTGTGCAGGGATGTCTTGCCCTGGCAACCAAAAACACACTCCTTTTGTGACATTTCGCGACGCTCTCGCTCTGATCAGTGATTGTCTGTGCTCAGCCTCTCATTGCTCTGCTATACGGGAGCGCGCGCTCTTCCGGGAGAAGTGCCCTTAAGACCCATATAAGGAAATCCGCTCCATCTAACGTCACACAGAGCCATACTCGGAAAAAAAAACTTTCCGACACTTGTGACAAACCGGAAGGAGTATTTTTGGAACAGAAATACTCCTTCAAACGTACAACTTAATTTTTGAAACTTTGCCCATGTTTAGCATGGGAATCCAACTCTTTAACAGTGTAAAAAACGCAGTATGCATGAAATAGCATTTCACCCCCCCTTTAAGTGTTTTGGCATTAATAAAAATAAATAAATGAAAAAATAAAAAAACAGTTTAGATTTTGGGACTGTCCCAAAATTTTCATCTGGTCACCCTAGCTGAAAGAGCTACTGCATTACTTCATTACCTTGAGTCTGACCTGCAGCAATATCATTCAGGCTTGGTGGGGTGTCAGCCAGCGAGTCATCTGATTCTGACCGTGTTGTTTTAGTACTAGTGGTGGAAATTATGATTCTTTCTAGAGATTTGTTTATTTTCAGTTCGTTCACCAAAATGATTCGTTCAGAATCGTTCACTGATTCGTTCAGTGATCATTTCTTTGTATTACACAAAATATGGCAGCAGGTGGCAAAAAAAAGTGTATTATGTGTAGTCAAGGAATGTATTCACTTGTTACAACTGATCTGGCTTTATTAAAATGTGTGTATAATCGCATTCAATATATAAAGTCTAATTAAGTTGTTCAGATGAACAAAGCACAAGGTTTTCTTGCCTAATTAGCATTTTAATTGTTTGATCAGACAGTTTGTATATTACATATTCACATTCATAAATCGGGGATTAAACGTGGAGTTCTGTATGCTAAATATCAAAACAAGCGTATGTGCACAGTAGCTGTAACTGCGCTTTGCATTTTCCGAGATTGACATGCTAAATAGCAGACTAACCCGGTTTACTCTTTTATTTCATTCACGAACAAGATAAGCTATGTACCAGTTCATTTCATTCATGAACGAGATGTACTAAATCATTCAACTCGTGCACGAACAAAATGGGTATCAGTTCAGACATTTCATTCGCGAACGATCTTTAGATCTAGTTCAGACTCATATGAAACTCATTAAAGGGCGTATTCGTTCACTACATTCAACAAATCACATGCTCTCTCACATCTCATACTCAAAAGCTATTGGCTCGAGGTTGAATAATTCTTTGACAGGTTGAAATGGTTCAGTTACCCGGTTCACCGAGCTGCGCATGTGCTGCTAATAGCGCCGCGCTGCTGTGAAGGGAGGAACTTCACTGAACGAGAAATATGAGTCAGTGGACTGCGTGAACGAGAATGATTCGTTCACCTAAAAGATTCGTTCAAAAAGAACGATTCGTTCACGAAAGACACATCACTATTTAGTACTCATAGTCTGAAGCCAGGAGAGCATATTAAGTGTTGTTCACTTTATTTGAATTTTAACTGACTCCGAGCGGAGTGTGCTCGTTTCACACACCTTCTCTGGCCACGTTTAGTTGTTACTGACAGCGGGAAAAGCGACGCATGCGCTTTTCACTTGTAAAAGTCAAGGGTGTATGGGTAATGTAGTCTCTGCTTTCAGTGGGATGAATTAGGAAGCTTGCATTGTAAAGGCCGCTCTGAAAAGCGGCAGCGCAGGCATAAGTTTAAAACCTCTATTAAAACAGATGTCCAAATGAGTGTACCGGTACGCTAAAAGCATGTTCTGGGCGCACGGAGAGGTGGCGGTACGCTCAAGAGCTATATTTGGAAGTGGTGGTACTGAGTACTGGTGCGTACCAGCCCACTTAACCCCTTACTAGTAACCCCCCTTTTTTGGCATGGAGACCGAAATTACATACCCAAAATAAAAAGGTTTCTGCTCATGATTCTTTCTGACTAGATAAATAATCAACCTTTGTTCACAAAGCTGACACTTTAAAGTTTACTGTTCAGGAATCAGAATCACTCAGACTGTTATGATAATAGAGATATATAAGCTCAAACATAAAAACAAAAATAAAAATATTAAAAACATATGTTTTAAATGTATTTAAAAAAATGTTGATGTAGGAAATGAGTTTGAAAACACAGTGTAGCTAAGGCCACAAGTCTTCCAAGACTTCATAAAAAATTTCATAATCGAATCTGTAAAACTGTGAATTTTATGAAATATTTTCTAAGGCCATGTCATGTGTGTTTTTAGAGAAGGCTAATCAGATTGATTTATGGCCCTTGTCATCTCTGTAAGATCTCACATGTAAACTTTCCTGTGCTCTTTGTGTATGTTTCACTGTTGAAAACTGCCCGAATCATGATTGTATTGTTCTCACCAAACGGTTCTTTCACACCTCCGCCAAGTATGACACATTATCCGCATTATTCTTTTATCATTATTCTTTTGTTTTTATTCCACCTTTATTAGCCTTGATTGTGGTTTTTCAGGCTTTACAAAGCAACAAAGCAGCGATCTCACTTCAGTCTCTCTTTGCATTTAGCCCTTATTTATCAAAAGTCTTACTATAAAAATACAACAAAACATTTTCTTACGACCTTACGTGAATTATTGAGACAAAAATGCATTATGAAGAAGAAAAGCACCTGCTATTAGTAGCATTGGTGCTAACGTTAGCATCAAGCTACATCTGACAATTTATGAAATTATTAGTACACTTTTACTCAAAACTCACTTTAAACCCCGATCGAGTGTTTATAATAACTTCCTTTAGCGATCAGGGGTGGAATTTGGTCGTTTACTGTTGTAAAAATATGTTATTTGTAGCCTTTTTCATCGCTGCACAAGTTAGCATTTCCGATGTACATTTTCGATTTTTTTTATAAAAACGCCCCAGATCTCAAGAAATTCTCATACCAAGCTTTACTATCGTAATCGCGGCTTTATTATTCGGATATTTTGTGTGTACAGAGGTGTTTCAGTGTTGTTTTGGCCAGATAACTACCAGGAAGTGTGCAGGAAGCATGTGACACGATGGGGCGGTGTCCAGATATGAAACTCTAAGATTGATGTTTGAAAGACCCAATCAGAGTCTGAGTCACACACCGCACGAGCTGTGACTACTGCACGCACACAGAGATCGCTGGGAGAGGCTGTTTATCATCTGATCGCGTAAATCCGTGGAAAATGAATAGAAATGACGATTCTGTCTGAAGAAATATGAAGTAAACATCAGTAAATATATCCATATATCTCCGCAGATATGCATCTTTGGTCTGTAAATCCTTATTGACGCTGTTCAGTGAGTCTATGTGAACACAAATAAACCGCTCTTGACGTGACTTTATATGAGTGAGTTGTGAATTTCTATTCAAAATGTGGCATAATACGGATTTATTATTTTGCACTCCTGACATAAATCACTAAATATCTGTCACTGCAACAATGTTTTATCAAAATATTGGTCAAATATCGAAGCTTGAGTCTTTAAACTTTCCATTGATGCACAGTTTGTCCAGATGAAGTAAGACAGTGATGTTTAATGTGCTGTGAAAGTGAAACAATAATAAACTGGGGCCGTCAGCGATGTTTGCACGCAAAGGGGTTAAAGCACTGATTTAATTGGTAACAGCCTATTGTCATAATAATTCTCATTTATTTTATGTAAAAATTTAACATTAAAGATGACCAACAAAAGGTAAAAGGTAAAAGGTAAAAAAACTGAAAATCAGGTGCCCTTTATAAAATAGTTTCTGACAATGATCTCTGGTTTATTGTTCGAAGTGTTATTTCAGGGTTTGGATATGTTCTTATAACTCAAACATGTTCACCTTCAAATCATGACATCAAATTCACATTTCACTGAAGTCAATCACTCAAACAAGCACTCTGACAAACAAATAGTCCCATGCCAGTGGGATAGCATATGATTTCCTAAATCTGGATAAAGTGCTCTATGAATAAAACTCAAAATAGAAAAAATAAATAATTATGTGCTGTGAAGGTAAATTATACAAAGAAATTTATTTTCATATCTGTCATTTTAAAAGTTCCTCCATAGTCCAAAACACAGCGTATTGTCTAAAACAAATTATATTAAGGTACACGGATCGTATCAGCACTTTTTTTTGTTTCTTTGGTTCGATGAGTCAGTGAGTGTGTGTCATGCCCTGAACAAAACTCTGGTATTTCCAGCGCTGTCTCCACTACACTACACTCATATGCTCAACAGAAATCAAGTACTGAACTCCACATTTATCCTTTAAAAAAGCCAAATCGAGATCTTGTCTCCAGCAGCTCCAGAGACTAGCGCTGCGACTCAGGCATCTCACAGACGTTATACACCGGATGTGTAATCTGTACTCTATTCTGATGTTCAAGCTTCAACAGTGAATCTTATCACTAGTGCACAGGTTCACTTAAAGAATGAATAGTTGCATCAATTTATCTTTGTATGAAGCTGATTGAAAAAAGCTGCCAATCTTCCAGCGTAGTGTAAAGTCAGGACACACTTACATTTGTCCCAAATGATTGTTAATGCAATTTTAATGGAAAACTACACTGAACAAAATTATAAACGCAACACTTTTTATCACACAGCACAATGGCACAGATGTACGTAGCAGGTTTTGAGGGAGCGTGCAACTGGCATGCTGACTGCAGGGATGTCCACCAGAGCTATTGCCTGTGAATTGAATGTTAATTTCTCTACCATAAGCCGTCTTCAAAAGTGTTTAAGAGATTTTGGCAGTACATTTAACCAGCCACACAACCGAAGACCACGTTTGACCACAGCAGCCCAGGATCTCCACATCCAGCATCTTCACCTCCAAATTCATCTGAGACCAGCCACCCAGACAGCTGCTGCAACAATTGGTTTACATAAGCAAAGAATTTCGGCACAAAATGTCAGAAACCATCTCAGGGAAGCTCATTTGCATGCTTGTCATCCTCATCGTGGTTTCGACCTGACTGCGGTGTGTAGTCATAGGAGACTTGAGTGGGCAAACGCTCACATTCGATGGCATCTAGCACTTTGGAGAGGTGTTCTCTTCACGAATGAATACTGTTTTTTACTGTACATGACAAATAGCAGACAGCGTGCATGGTGTCGTGTGGGTGGGCGGTTTGCTGATATCTGAATGCACGAGATCCTGAGGCCCAGTGTTGTGCCTTTCATCCACGAACATCACCTCATGTTGCAGCATGATAATGCATGGTCCCATGTTGCAAGGATCTCTACACAATTCCTGGAAGCTGAAAACATGCCAGTTCTTGCATGGCCAACATACTCATGTTTGGGATGCTCTGGATCGGTGTATACAACAGCGTGTTCCAGTTCCTGCCAATATCCAGCAACTTCACAGAGTTACTGAAGAGGAGTGGACGGACCAACAACCCACAAACCACAATCAACAACCGGATCAACTCTATGTGAAGGAGATGTGTTACACTGTATGAGCCAAATGGTGGTCACACCAGATACTGACTGGCTTTCGGACACCCCCGTACCCCCCAATACAGTAAAACTGCACATTTTAGAGTGTCCTTTTATTGTGGCCAGTCTAAGGCACACCTGTGCAATAATCATGCTGTCTAATCAGCATCTTGATATGACAAACCTGTGAGGTGGATGAATTATCTCTCAAAACAATATTTGAAAGAAATATGCCTTTTGTGTACACAGAAAAATCTTAGATCTTTGAGTTCAGCTCATGACAATTGGGGGCGAAAACAAAAGTGTTATATTTAGAATTTTGTTCAGTGTGAGTTGACTGTGTTGTAGTTGATAGACATAGAAAGATTTTGAGTGATGCCTAGGGCTTAATTTGTTCTGGAACCAGCCAGATCCGGAACCTCTGAAATCCGATCCATCACCTCATTTTGCCAGTTCCTCCTCCCCACTCGCCAATGACCTATAGTGTGCATGTGATATAATGAAAATCTTCTATTATGAGCATGCTTACCGCACTTCTAAATTTGAAATAACGAACTTCAGCGTGCAAAAGCAGCGACATGTGAACACCCCAGGCTGCTGTCGTGAGGCCAAATGCATGATCCAATACTGATACACATGCGTTTTCCTTCTCAACTGTTTACAATCACTTAAGACAAAACAGACTGTCTTTAATGTTATTTTGCATTTATTTGGACGTTTAAGCTCATCAAACTAAAAAATAATTCTCAATATAAAACTCCCGAGGTGACTTTATACACACAGGCCATGCTTTGATACTTTTGCACACTTTGGCTGTGAGCCCACAGAAAACCCACTTCTGGAGTATCGAATGGATTAAAAATATTGTGTTTTTTTAGACACAATGTTTTCTGCTTCGCTCAATTTTGCCAACCAAAATTTAAAGACAAATCAAAACTGTTCATCCCCAAACAACCCACAGTGGCATTTCATTTCTTAATCCAATTTGAAGTGGCGCTGCACAGACCGACATCAAAGTACAACGAGAGCGAACAAAAAACACAAGTAGTCGTCTGCTCTCTAAGCTCTTGCAGTTATTTGATGTCACACACGATCGGTCTGATGGTGATGATCCGCTTCAAAGCAAACATGCCTAATGATTCAATTAACCATTCATAAAGAACCATTTACTTCACTCCTGAATGAATCAGTTATTTGAACGAATCAAAATTGAAGTGTTTGTTATTTTATTATCATTGTAAAGTCAATAATGACTTGTGTTTCTACGTGAGGTTAGTGAATGAAAACCACTTTCTACAACAAAAACACTATGGTATTATAAGTATTATGGTATTGTTCAGTTGTTTTTACTACTGAAGGTGAACAGATAAAAGAGTTCTTATATTCCAGTGATTGCTGCAGTGTTGAGTGCAGCTGTTGGTGAAATGTACTCACTTCAGTATCTTCAGCTCACACACAGGGTTCTTCAGTCCCTCACAGATCTCTTTGACTCCTGAATCTAGCAGACGACTGTTGTTCAGGTTCATCTCTTTCAGGATGGTTTTGGAGGAGAGAACAGTAGCTAGAACTGAACAGCTTTTCTCTGTCAGCTCACAATTATTCAGCCTGAACACAAAAACAGCATTTCAGTCTTTCCTCAAGTATCTTTATTATAGTTATATTGCATACTGTTAGTGTTGGGGTTGAAGGAGAGAGTTTGATTGTGAGCAGTTATGTGATGGAAGAGATGCTGAAAGAATATAATTAAATGGAGTGCTGTGATAAGTGGCAAGACTGGATTGGTGCGATACACCAACTTTACTATTACGCCATGCTTGATTATTATAATTCAGCACATATTCCACACACACCAGATCAACAGCTCTACATATCTGATCACACATGTGACTGACAATCTTTGATAATGAATAATCAAAGTGGTTTCAATGTATGCATCATGTATACTCACATTATTTTCTCCAGTTTGCTGTGAGAGTCCATCAAAAGAGCAGAGAGTTTCTCCCAATCCAGATCTCCTAATTTATCTTCACTCAGATCCAGTTCTTTCAGTAATAATGGACTTTTACCCAGAACTCCAGTGAGATACTCACATGCTTCCTCTGCAGCAGGACTTTTCAAAAACCTGCAGTAAGCAGACAAGGATTTCAGATCATTTATATTTTTACATTATTTTTGCTACAATTTCTGTTGTGTGTCTTTTGTATTTCTCTGAACTGCGGTTAAAAGGGGTCATAGTATACTTTTTTACATGTTGAACTTTAGTTAGACTAATGTTGCTGTTTGAGCATAAAAAAAAGATCTGCAAAGTTACAAAAGCTCAAAGTCCCCTTCAAAAAGCAGATATTTAACAGAAATTACTTTACAAAAACTACAACGAACGACTGATTTGGACTACAATGGTCCGTGTACATTTTGATAATTTCATTTCCTATTTAGAATTCAATAAGAATTGGAAAAATGGCTCGTTTATTAATTTTTCCGTTTAGTTTAACAAATGGAAAATTATATTTTGGTTTGATCTCTCATTTTTTGATGGGGTTTGCAAATCAGTTTATGGCTTCAATATTTCATTCGCACTTGTGGGCGGGGCTGAAATGCTGCTTTTATCTGATTGGTTGAATTACTCCGCCTTCAGTATGGCCTTTCATTCTTTCAGGCAGAATAAGAGTCTGAAATAAATGTCTGAAACCACCACTCACTGTTAATTATCATAAATAAAAAGTCAGAAATAAAAATTATTTCTGGGTAATAGTTTTGTATGAACATTTTCCCACTGATAAATACAGTGCAAATAGTTTTGTCTCCTTTGATAAAAGTGAAGTGGAAATAAAAATCAATAAAGACTGAACAGTTCCATGATGATTTGTCCGTAACATTTACCACTCTCATACACGTACACCTCTGCATGCAGACACCCAACTGTACAAATTCATTTATAGATTTAAAACCCAGTCCTGAACCTGGAGAATCATGTTCTGCAGAGTTCAGTTCCAACACACTTGTTTGGACATTGCTACTGATCCTGAAGACCTTGCTTAGCTTAAACTTTGCAGGACACTGGCCCTCCACGAGCAGGACTGAGAGAACTGGCATGAGCTCTTTACATTCATTGCATGTGATTTATCAACACCCAGTACATCTTAAAATATACAGTTTATGAAAAATTCCAAAAGTTCCATAAGGACAAAAAATGTATGCATAAACCAGTGTGAATAAACTATATGTTAAAAGAAATTTGGGTTAAAAAAGCCAGAATGGGAAGTTTTAAGTAATTGTACAGCTTGAAGTGTGAAGCTTAGTCTTGTACACAGATATGGCATATGAAACTACACATTACATGAATGTATTTATTTGTCATTTAAACTAATGTAAACGGAAAAAGAGTAGACTGGATTTTTTAAACCTGTTGCCTTCTCTAGTGTACATTAAGTATTAAGGCCTTCATTGCTCAGATAATGAAAGTCAATAGGATTTTTTGGGAAGGTAAGTCTGACCAGTTATACAGCAGACGAGTCTGAAGGTCTGAAACATTAAAGTTCTAGTCTGTGTCAATTACTCTCATAATAAATAATAATAATGTTTAAATACATGTTAGCTTTCTCAAGCCCAACAAAGAAGACTAAGAATAGAAACATCAACCAATTTATTATGTAATAAAAGTAATTTGTCTATTTCATGAACTTTATTAATTTTCATAATTATTTATTAATGTCACACACATATCAAGTGCCTTTTGAGTTAGAAAACAAGAGTGGTAAATGTTACAGACAAATCATCATGGAACTGTTCAGTCTAATATTGATTTTTATTTCCACATCACTTTTATCAAAGGAGACAGAACTATTTGCACTCTATTTGTCAGTGGGACAATATTCATATAATACTACAATACAAATTATTTCTGGGTTTTTAATTATGCTAATTAACAGTGAGTGGTGGTTGTAGACATTACTCTTCTAAGACTCTTATTCTGCCTGAAAGAATGAAAGGCTGTGCTGAAGGTGGAGCAATTCGACCAATCAGATAAAAACAGAGTTTCAGCTCCACCCACAAGTGCGAATGAAATACTGAAGCCATAAACTGATTTGTAAACCTCAAATGAAAAATGAGAAATCCAGCCAAAACCAAATTTTCCGTTTGTTAAACTAAAAGGAAAAATGAATAAATGAGCCATTTTTCCAATTATTGTTATTGAATTCTAAGTAGGAAATGAAATGATCAAAACGTACCCGTCCGTGTGAAAAATTTGGGTATCTTCTGTCCATTCAAAATCTGTTTTCAATAGAAAAAACTGAAAACGAAAGACTTGAGAGGATTAAAGTGAGAGAACATGAATTCAGTAACGAGTAATGGAAAAATGGCTCATTTATTCGTTATTACATTTAGTTTAACAAACGGAAAATTTGTTTTTGGCTCGATTTCTCATTTTGTCATTTGGGGTTTACAAATAGGTTTATAGCTTCAATATTTCATTCACACTTGTGGGCGGAGCTGAAATGCTCCTTTCATTTGATTGGTCGAATCGCTCCACCTTCAGCTCAGTCTTTTCATTCTTTCGGCAGTATAAAAGTCAGTACGAGTGAAGCACTGTAATGTCTGAAACCACCACTCACTGTTAATTGGCATAATATTTGAAACAGATGTGGCTGGGCACATAATTCGTGCTGCTGCGACTTGCAAGTGACCCCTTTAAATTATTTCTAGGTTATAGTATTGTGTGAATAGTGTCCCACTGATAAATACAATGCAAATAGCTCTGTCTCCTTGGATAAAAGTGAAGTGGAAATAAAAATCAATAATAGACTGAACACTGTTCACTACACTGTTTTTTATGTAAAATCATTTTCTAACTGTTTTTAAATTCATTTTAAGTAAATTTTTCAATCATTGAGTTTTTTATTTTTGTTATTATTTTTCTTCATAATTATCTTCTTTTCTTTTATGTAAAGCACTTTGAATTACCATTGTGTACGAAATGTGCTATATAAATAAACTTGCGTTGAAAAGTTCCATGATAATATGTCTGTGACATTTACCACTCTCATCTTTTAAGTCTAAAAGCAATAGGTAGACATTAATAATTAATTGTGAAAATTAATATAGTTAAATCTATTAAATAAATTAGTAATATTAGTTTTATTACATACTAAATTGAATGAAGTTTCTCTTCTTAGTCTACTTTGTTGGGCTTGAGAAAGCATATATTTGAACATTATTATTATTTATTATGAGAGTTATTGACACCAACTAGAACTTTACTGTTTCACCGAATTCAGCTCAGATCTTCAGACTCGTCTGACTTGTTGCTGTATAACTGGTCAGACTTAACATCCCCAAAAATCCTATTGACTTTTGTTATCTGAGCAATGAAGGCATAAACACTTCGTGTCCACTAGAGGGGATGACAGGATTTGTGTTTACATCAGTTTAAATGACAAATAAATACATGAGTTTCATGTGTACTACCATGAATATGCTGTATCTGTGTACAAGAATAAACTTCACACTCCAAGCTGTACAACTACTTAAAACTTCCCATTTTGGCTTTTTCAACCTACTTCCAAATTTATTTTAAGATATTGTTTATTCATACTGGTTTATGCATTTAATATTTGTCCATCTGGAAATTTTATTTTTATTGAGCTGTACATTTTAAGATGTACTAGGTGTTGATAAATCACATTCAATGAATGTAAAGAGCTAATGTTTGGGCTCTCAGTCCTGCTCCTGGAGGGCCAGTGTCCTGCAAAGTTTATCTTCACCGAATAAACACATCTACACTAACTAGACATCCAAAACGCCGCTTTTACCGCCGCTTTTATCGCCACTCCTACCGCCGCCGCGGCGGTGTAAAGTGCATTTCTAGCCTTTGGGGCGGCAGTGGCTCAGTGGTTCATGTAGGTTGTCTACAAACCGGAAGGTTGGTGGTTCGATCCCCGGCTCCACCTGACCAAGTGTCGAGGTGTCCTTGAGCAAGACACCTAACCCCAGCTGCTCCTGACGAGCTGGATGGCGCCTTGTATGGCAGACACCGCCGTCGGTGTGTGAATGGGTGTGAATGGGTGAATGTGAGGCAAATTGTAAAGCGCTTTGGATGGCCATGTGGTCTGTTGAAAGCGCTATATAAATGCAGTCCATTTACCATTTACTTTGACCGCTGAGTGGCGCTTTAACCACAAGTTATCAAACAAGCGCATCAAAGCACATTTTCGCAAATAGACGTCAGTTTTGCCTCACTGATGTGTTACATTTGACTGCTTCAGTCACAGAAAATGAAAGAAAAACACTATAGTTTAAATATTTACTATATTTAGTATTTAATACTCACAGAAGAAAGTTTGGTATTTATGAAGTTATATGCATTTCTTAGAAAGACAAAGAGAAAGAGTCTGTGCTTATATTTTCTAAGCTACATGGTATTAAACCATATTTTAGATTGGACACATTTAAAAGGTGTGCAGTATTATTTATATTATATTAATTATGCGTTATATTATTCAAAATAAATTGTGGTTTACTTTGCATCCGAGCATTAAAAGTGGTAGCCTATTTTAGGGGGGTAGGCTACATGGATTAATATGCAAAATGTCAATATTTTAATATATTATTCCTATATTTTAATTTATATTTTAAATATAAATATATTTTTTCCTTTAATAAAACAACATGCATTTTTGATATTCGTTACCTGCCCTTTATTTTGACATAACCTATTGGGAAAAAGACATTTGTCTGTAAACTGATTAAGAAATTGTTGCATGTTTAAATGTGAAGCAGTGTATAATTTCGTTCCCATTATTTAGGCCTAATTTGCCTAAAATAAGAAACGAATAAAATTAAACCGGCACGACTAAATCTTTGAAACTCTAAAGAATTAATAAAATGTCCTCACAATTAAACGCAAGTTCTCTCATTATAATCAACAACATTCATATGATGTAAAAAAAAAGCTTTAGTAATTGATATCTAAAGTAATTTTAAAGGGAACCGTCTTTACTTGCTTTTAAAGTAGGGTAATATCATATGTCCTAAAAAAAAATCCCAGTTTTCTTTTCTTTTTTTTTTTTTTTTTTTTTTAGAAAAAACGATTTTTAAATAAATATTCAAATGACGAAGAAATTTTACAAAACAAGTTTTAATATATAAATTCTTTATCATTCATTTAGCAGTTAAATTTATAACTGCAACAAGATGATTAATTTAATACTAGCCCATCATGCATTTAACCATCCACTCAGCTTTAAGAGCTGTTCAGATTAAATCTGGCAGTTCAGCAGTGAGTCAGTGTCATGGATGGAGGACCTGTTAATATTTTTTCTAGTTTATATTTCCATCTCGTTATGCCGCTGGTTTAGATTTTTTTATTTTTTTTTCTTATAGAACTTATTTGTAAATAGAGCAGTCACTGTCTGTGTGTACACCGGACACCAGAGTTGTCATCTGTGTCCCACAGCGAAGTGTGTGTCTAAACTTGATGACATCACACTATAGTGTCAAATCATCTAAACGCAGTGTCAGAACATTTCATCATAAACAGAACGAGCATCAGTTCACTGATGGGGATCGTGTCCAGTGTATCCATCACTGTGTTCTGTTGTATTTTGTTCGATCGTTCGACTCCAGACCGGTGTAGACCTGGCATGCGTTTTTTATTGTTTTTGTTTTTTTTACAGCCCTGCTTGTTTTAACGTTTTTATTAAATATCTGTATTGACTGCATGGTCATATTATCAAATTATTTACTGCCATGCGACCTACAAAAATAAAGCTTGGCGAGTCGATGAACGAGCATTGCTGCAGGTTGATTTTTGGCGGATGTTCGTTTCGTCAGGTTAAACATCTCTCTCACTCAGCAGAGTCTGTGAGCAGCAACAACTTCCCCTCCACGCGAACTGATACCAGAAACACGCTCCGCCTTCACTCCGTGAATAAAGTATTTCAGTATGTTTGAAATGTTATGTTCATAACAAAGCATATAAAATAATAATAATAATTTTAAAAAAATAACAGGAGAGTTTCAAAGTTGCTTAAGCTATGTGTAAACTTTTTCCCTATATCACATGCCAAACTAATAACATTGTAAGCATTAGCTACATCTTTAATTGCTGTTTTCTGCTGTGAAAATTATGTTGTGATGAAAATAACATCTTTGTCAGTTATTTTATCTAAACAGATCGATTAACTAAGATTTCAAAATCAGATAGCATGCTGATAATGTAGCACTGTAAGCAGTGTTGTGCCTGAACGCGTTCATTGAACGATAGTTCATGAACTCGTTCATATTTTGGGCGAACGTGAACTGAACGTGCTGAATTAATGCCTGATGAACGTTACTGTCAACTCGTTCATTCTGGTGTCTGTGAACGGCACACTCTCTCAGGTTAACTTCGTTCAATAGGGTGCCAGATTTCTATAGAGACTTCCAGGCGAAAAACCAGCTAAAACACACCGTAAACGGGTCTTAATATGTAGCGGAAAAACACCCAATCTGGCAACACCAGCCACCATGTAGCAAGAAGGCGTATGATTATTTAAAATAATTTTATGATGTTTATGACAAGGTCGGTGGGAGACAAAGCATTAAAGCAACAAGGGGGAAGTGCTGTCCCCTCAGTGCTAATGTAAACCCTGGTTGGATAAGGATTCAAAATTGGATATGAAGATGAAATCTGACGCATAGTTTCATTGTTAAAACTGATAAAATAATTGCTGTCTGTGATTCTATATGGGCTGTTGCAATAATTTTGAAAAAATAATAGCTCGCAGCAACATATGGAAAAAAAGAACTATGAACTAGTTCATTTTTGGAACTGTGTGAACTTAGTTCAAAATTTTGTAGTTTGAACTATGAACTGAACTAGTTCATTTTAAAATTTGTGAATTGAACTTTGAACTAGTTCATGTAGAAAGTGAACTTTCCCAACACTGACTGTAAGATAACATTTGTTTGAACGCATTATTGCGAAAGCGATTCAGTGTGAATCTGTTTAAATCATGCTTTAACCCGAAAATAATCAGTAAAAGAAACAGACAAACTCTTAACGTCCCGCTCGACTCTTGCAGTCAACCTTCTGATCAAGCTAAATAGGTTGGCTATTGGCATGAATTTTACTCGTGATAAGAAGCTCATATTCAAGTGTTTGTGAAAAAATAATTAATGTGCATTAATGACAGGGAGGCGCCGTCTCATCACTTTAATTTTTCATGATAATGATAATGATAATTTTTTAATTAACATAATATCGTGGTGTCTCACATAGGTACATTTAAAATATATCTACAGAAAGCTTGAAATGTTTTTAAACGAAAAGGAATAGTGTAATGTGTGAATGTTGCATTTCACTCGTCGGAGAGAGCCAGCACTGTGAATATAACCAAAACAACAGTCCTATATAAACCGGTTCAGCAAGTGAAAGCCTCATGACACTATCCATATGAAAGAGCAATTCACACCTTTATCTCGACCCCACAAGCCATGAATAACTATCCAAAACCCAACCCCCTACAGCTGAACAGAATTCGATCTGTGTTTTGGCTCTGAGGAACCGTGTGTTACTGGGCTGAAACATGCCTGCACTACACTTCATAATTTTCTCGCAGCCCATATTATTATTTTCACAAGACCATAATGATAATAACAAATCATCAATTAATAATTAATCATTATTTTACGAAAATCATTGTTATTTGTGATCGTGGATGTTTACGGGAGGCTTTAAGACCAAGCGGAGTCCTCTGTTCCCGCCTCACAGCGCGCGGGTCTCCGAGGCTTCACTGTCTGCGGTTTGACTTTACTGAATCAGATTGAGGCGAACTTATTGATCATGACGCAGACTTCTTCAATTTATACTTCTGAATGCGCAGGCTGATGGCCAGCTCTGCAATTGCCCAGAATTATTGCACATCTCACTGTCTTTATATTCTTTTACTGACGGATTGCACAGGTTTGAGTAGCAATGAGCTTCTTCACTCTGCCTGGCTGCACATGTGCAATTTTGCTTTTGAAGCCAACTGACCAGGCGCACCTGTCCGCGCGGTCGTCTGCTCGGTGCCTTGAGACACACTCTCCAATGACGATTTTTACAACACGCCTACCTAGCGGTCCATAGCGGACTCGCAGGCGCAGAAAGTTTGACAGAAGGGTTTAAAGTGCAGGCTTGCATGACCTGACGGGCAACATTTCAGAAAATGTGCATTCACAAATGTAGCCTATTTTTACCCAAATATGGAAAGCACTATTGAATTTAATAATATGAGGTTCTCTCTTGAGATATTTGCCACATTTCTTCAATTAAGGATTGTTACATAGTGTATGGTGTTTCCATTTATCTGAACTTCAAGTGAGTTGCAGGGCAAAAAAAAAAAAAAAAACGAAAATCCAGCACTTCTCCTTCAATACTGATACTGCGACTATTGACAGTTTGTACATGTTCATTCGCTGGCATTTTTTGAATTTCTTTTTTTTCTCACTTAAAAACAAATGTGTCCATTCTGATGTGCAATTTTACCTTACAGGCAATTTACCTAATGGCTGTTGATGACTATTTGAATTGAATTCTGCCAAAGTGCGCGCTTGTATGTGTTCGTTAAATGCTCATGCCAGTGCTCATGTCTGAAAATAATATATGAAGAAGAAAAAAAAAAAAACACTTAAAAACATTAGGATATAGCTTATATTTCATTAGTAGCATAATTTTTTTTTTTGGCATGTTGTGCAGACCGCATTTGAATTCGTGACAGGCCGCGGGTTGAGAACCACTGCTTTATTTCAAACATTTTTAAATCGTCCACAGCTGAGCTTTGCAGGAGGCTGATCTGCGCCAGATCACGTGAAGTGAATGTAATGAACAAAGTCGTTTTCAGATGCAATGAAAAAAAAACTAAAAAAACATGGATAACCTAGATTAGTGCCAGCAGTGGTGTCAAAAGTACTGGCATTCATTACTCAAGTAGAAGTATAGATACTAGGGTTTAAAAAGACTTTTGTAGAAGTTGAAGTATCAACTCAAGCTTTTTACTCAAGTAAAAGTGTAAAAGTACTGGTTTAAAAAACTACTTAAAGTATAAAAGTAAAAGTAATGTAAGGGGGAAAAAATGCCATTAAGAACAAAAGCTTAGGCCGCACCAGAGGGGCCTATTGTGTACTACCCCACATCCTCAAAAAACATTTTTCTAAAGGCCATATGCCACAATGACTATAATGTTATATTAAAATGTTCATGTTGAAAAATTTGGGATGCACTAGGCTTCCTGTTTCAGCCGCATATATGAAAATACAAAAATGGTGTGCACATCCCAAACATCCAATTAGGACACAGGTGCAAGACAACTAAATGATATAGACAAATAAAGAAGTGAAGTCTGAACACTGAAAACTACTGCTCCAGAGGAATTTAATCAAGCAACGTTTCGACCTTCAGGTCTTCCTCAGCCGCATATATGCCCATTTAAAATGAACGCACTTTAGTACAATCCAAATACATTAAAGGACTAGAGATATGATGACTAGTTGCCAATAAGTATTGTTATGGTGCAAAAAGTCAAACTTCAGAGGCTTGTCATCAATAACTTTTAATGGAATGTTTATGTACATCCATGATTAGCTGCAGGAATCTGCGAGGGCGATGGACAAGAACATTGGTGCAGGCTTAATAACAATTACACTTGTATGGTTGACTATTTACAGTAAACATTATAGTGCTGTCAAAATGAATGATTAATCCAAGTGATTAATCAAAAACTAAAACTGAAAAAAAATCATAATCCTGATACTTTCTTGATTGATAGCTTCTTGTATTTGGTACATACGTCTGCTATGTCCAGTGTTGGGGGGTAACGAGTTACAAAGTTGGTATAGCCTACTTATCACAACTTTGTCAATCGCATCGTCAATCGAAAACGCTAAATTATTCAAACGTCTCGCTACCAAACTACCTACAGTAGCTTAATTTGTGGAGGACGAAGAAAAAGCACTCATTTGGTAAATGAGCCAGTGAGAAATAATAAGTTTTAAGTAGGGTCCAGTGCCTTTTCAATACTTTTAAAACGGTACCGGCTCCTAAACGGTGCCTGAACCGATACTTTAAAAAAAAGAACCACAAAAAAACTATGGATAACTTTAAAGAACATTACAAATATTTTAAATAAATCCATAGCTTGTTGTGCAAGTTGTGCTTCCATTAATCTAAGCCTAATAAATGTATTTCACAATCTGGGTCATTATTTAACACAAAACCACACATAATGTTTCTACTGTATCTCTGTCACTCACTCTGATATTTAGTTAAGATGAGTGCTGTCTGTCACTGTCTTAAATCAGTTCTGTGAATTACTGTATGGTCATTCTTTATAAAGTAGCAACAATGTCGTTTTTAAAATACAGTACTGTGCAAAAGTCTTATGGAAAAATGAGTATTTTCTCCCCAAAAAGGGTTTTAAGCCAGTTATTTATATCTTTTGCTGTAGTGTGTCAGTTGGAAATATCAGTTTGCCATTAATTTTAATAATAATCTAGTGCGATTTTGAATGCACAAGCAGTCTGACAACGGCAAAATTAATGTTTGGAAATGTAAACTGATATTTTATACTGACACACTACAGCAAAATATATAAATAACTGTCCGAACACCATTCTTTTAAGTGAAAATACTAAAGTGTCTAAGACTTTTGCACAGTAGTGTATGTATAAAGTCCGTATGATTAAATTAAGTATATTTAAGTAAGTGTAATTAAAGTATGTGTTCGTTCATATGTGTTAAGGGCTAGATTTTCGCTGGAGGAAACGGCTGTGGTGTGATGAGCGAAAACTTTACAGATGAGAAACCGACTGCTACCTCGTGACCTTTTGTAAACTGTATTTATGACAAAGAACTGCACAGATATGGATATTCTAACAATCTATCGATAAACACACACCTTGTGTCCTCTGTTTGTTTAAGTGCGCATGCGCTGCTCCGTTCGCGGTCTGCGCCTCTGCGGATTGAAGAGCGCGCTGAAAGACGGGAGGAGACGGTCTGACGCTGGTTTCATGTGAAATTTAAGCGGACTGACTCTGAGGCGATAGGATACCGTTTCCATAACCAACCCTACTTTTAAGAAATATATTTTTTGATAAACGAACCCAAAACTGTCTATGTCCTGGCTGGACTGTGATGTGATTTGTGTCACGTGCAGGTGCGATGGATCGCATACAGACCAATAGGGTGTAGGAATGGTATATGTTTATACTTCTCATCCAACCACAATCAAATTCACTCCATCCGGATGGCGCGATTTATCTGGATAGGTTTTTTTTTTTTTTTTTTTTTATAAATGATGACAAGCCGGAATGTAAACAAGCCGAAATGAAACAGCAGTAACGAAGCTATTTTTAAAATGTAAGTACAGATACTTGCCTGAAAATGTAAGGAGTAGAAGTAAAAAGTCGGCTGAAAAATAATCACTCAAGTAAAGTATAGATACCCCAAATTTCTACTTAAGTACAGTAACGAAGTATTTGTACTTCGTTACTTGACACCTCTGAGTGCCAGGCTCTGTTCTGAAGTAAAATAATTATAACTAGAATTAAAAGTTAGTGAACTAACTTTGATGTTGGCTTGGCCATCTTGGCCATGGGGCAAAAGAGCCACAGTACTTGTGTGCCCAACATTCTTGAGTTGCCCCGCTGCAAAAAAAATAAAAATAATAATACCATAAAAAATACACCTGCAACAGTCTTTTTTCATGGTCCCTTGCTGTTTTCTTTTTTAATAAAAAGCCTGAGCTATGATAACAGCTACGACAGGGTTGTCTAGCTGGATGTGAAATAAGTCATGCCTATTTTTCTCATGTATGTAGTCCTGTCACCATCGCGTTATGGGCAACGACACACTCGATAACTGATACTGAAAATGCATTTTAAATCAAGGAGATCAAAAGGGGTCCAAGCACAATGGTTTGTATAGATGATACAGTTACAGAATGGACATGTATCTTTTAAAGTAAATTATTAGTCCTTTTGTGAGTACTATTATATGCACAACATGAAAATAGATAACTATCATAGTGTCCCTTTTACAGTAATGTGTGATAACTTGATAAAAATATTGGCAATACTATTAAAATATGTTCAAATTTAATGATATCTAGGAGATGATGTTCAAGTCTTTGAACAGATGAGGTGTGCTATATCTTTTCTAACTTATTGAACTTACGGTTTTCATAAAAATAAATATTAAAATCATAAAAATCCCATAGACTTTAATTGACAGGATGTTCAGATGAGCCAAGCTCCAAATCCCATTAGACTCAATCAAACTCTGCTTCTATGAACTATTTCTAATCAGTTTAAACTCATTCTAACTCATGTAATATTTCAAATTTATTTATGTGCAGAAATAAAACATTTATAAACATTCATTATATTTTTTTTATAAACTTTAATAAGGCCCAATATAGTAATAATGCAAAAACTATAATCTCCTAAATACCATTCAGTTTGGCTCTATTTTCACGTTGTGAATATCATAGTACTCACAGAAGGACTCATAATTTACTTGAAAATAGGATATTTATGTATTCACTTGTATGAACTGATTTGTCTCTGAATATATCTTGAAGTATTTAGTATTTATCCTGTGGCGCCATCCTGTGGACAACATACTGAAACCAGCTGGTAAATGCAGTCTCTTTAATATTCAATCCAGCATCAATACCTATTTTCGATTTATTTCTCAACAGTTTATGTTCACGTGGCTGTTTTCGTTTATATTCGCCAAGCTATTATGAATTTTGAAATAATCGTGTACTTGATTTGTCCGATCTACCGATGAAAAGCCAGAATCACTGTCCTCTGAAGCCGGAGAGATGGACTTTTTTTCCTTCCAGTATTCATAAGCTGTATTGCGCTGATATTTCATTTTGCACACTTACACAGCTCAAAAACGCCTGAATTCTGCCCTTGTTGTGTTCTAATGGGTGGATTGTGTGAGGCATAATTTATTAATGAGATCTGACTTGATAATAATAACATATTGATTTAGCTTGTCAGTGTGAATGAAATGTGTATTTATTTGTCCGATCTCGCCCGGAACGCGGCTGTCATGGGACTTTTTTTCCCTTCACAATGTCAAATATTGCATTTTGCACACATACACAGCCCAACCACCTATAAATTTTCAACGAAGTGCATCTTGAGCTACGTTTCACGTACTTGTACGAAAATCGGTACACACATGTAACTCACCAATATCTACAAAAAAGTCTATTGGTACGAAATCCAAATCCCAACAGGAAGTCAGTTATTATTTTTTTTCTCATCAAAAATTGAACTCCTCCTAGAGATGTATTCAGATCAACACCAAAGTTTGTCAGCGTAATCTAAAGGCCTTTGCGATGTTAAATTGCGAAGATCTAGAGTTTTTGTTTAAGGGCGTGCCCGTGGCGGCCTGGCGAATTTCGATGATTCGCCATGAAAAATGAAGTTTCTATAACTCAGACATAAAATGTCCAATCTGCAACAAACTTCACATGTTTGATAAGACTCCTGACCTGAACAGATCAACATTCCCAAATTTAGTTATAGTCATAGCGCCACCTGCTGGCAACAGGAAGTGTATGCTTTACGCTGCAATGAACTACTACTAGAAAACTAATAAAATCAAAATTGTGTTATGGTCAGTTTAATCTAAAAGCCTTTGCGATAGTGAATTGTGAATATCTTGAGTTTTTGATAAAGGGCGTGTCCTTGGCGACGTGACAAAGTTTGATGTCTCGCCATGGGAATAAAATTTGTAACTCAGGCATAAAATGTCCGATCTTCCCCAAACTTCATATGTGTGATAAGAATCCTGGCCTGAACACATCTTTAGGCCAATATTCCATCGGGTGTGGCAAAATGGCTCGATAGCGCCACCTATACACATTCAATGGAATGTGCCGCGAGCTATGTTTCACGTACATGTACAAAAATTGGTACACACATGTAACACACCAATACCTACAAAAAAGTATCTTGGTACGAAATCCGAATCCCAACAGGAAGTCAGTTACTTTGAATTTTCCCAGCAAAATTGGTGTTGTTTTTGCCATTTTCAGGGGTTGTACTTTAACGAACTCCTCCTAGAGATTTATTCAGATCAACACCAAACTTGGTCAGTGTAATATTAAGCCCTTTGCAATTTTAAATTGCGGAGATCTTGAGATTTTGTTAAAGGGCGTGTCCATGGTGACGTGACAAAATTTGATGTATCATAATAGGAAGAGAAGTTGTTTTAACTCAGACATAAAATGTTCGATATTCCCCAAACTTCACGTTCGATAAGACTCCTGGCCTGAACACACCTGGAACCCAATATTCCATTATAATGATAGCGCCACCTGTTGGCAAGAGGAAAACTGGCACATATAAATAACTTTGACATATTCCACTTACATTAACAATTTGAAATGCATATTTCTCACCATTCACCTGTTTACTAAAGCCACACGATGGCAGTGAGCCCGGGTGCTAGGGCCCGCTCATCGCTGCTTGCAGCTTTAATTAGGGCCCGAGCACCGATGGTGTGAGGACCCTATTGTATCTGCTCTGTTTATTATTATTATTCTTATTCCGCTTCTTCTTCTCCCGAATGAATCACATTTTTGAGGGCTTTAACATGCTCAAAAAGTAATGAAACTTTGCACACGAGTCAAACCTGGTGAAAATTTTCGTCTGATATAGGATTCAGAAGAGGGTGTGGCAAAATGGCTCGACAGCGCCACCTATACCAAGAAAATCAACAGCCTTCCAGCTATGTTTCACGTACATGCACGAAAATTGGCACACATATGTAACACACCAATACCTTGCGAAGTACTTGAGGTTTCGTTAAAGGGCGGGTCCATGGTGGCCTAACAAATTTCAATGTTTCGCCATGAAAAAGGAAGTTGCTGTAACTCAGACATACAATGTCCAATCTGCCCCAAACTTCACATGTTGGATAAGATTCTTGACCTGAACAGATCTACATGCCAATATTCAGTTATAGTCATAGCGCCACCTATTGGCAACAGGAAGTTACATATTTTACATTGCGACAAACTACTCCTAGAAATTTTGTGACATCAATGTCTTTTTTGTGGTCAGTCTAATCTATATCACATGCCAAACTAATAACATTGTAAGCATTAGCTACATCTTTAATTGCTGTTTTCTGCTGTGAAAATTATGTTGTGATGAAAATAACATCTTTGTCAGTTATTTTATCTAAACAGATCGATTAACTAAGATTTCAAAATCAGATAGCATGCTGATAATGTAGCACTGTAAGCAGTGTTGTGCCTGAACGCGTTCATTGAACGATAGTTCATGAACTCGTTCATATTTTGGGCGAACGTGAACTGAACGTGCTGAATTAATGCCTGATGAACGTTACTGTCAACTCGTTCATTCTGGTGTCTGTGAACGGCACACTCTCTCAGGTTAACTTCGTTCAATAGGGTGCCAGATTTCTATAGAGACTTCCAGGCGAAAAACCAGCTAAAACACACCGTAAACGGGTCTTAATATGTAGCGGAAAAACACCCAATCTGGCAACACCAGCCACCATGTAGCAAGAAGGCGTATGATTATTTAAAATAATTTTATGATGTTTATGACAAGGTCGGTGGGAGACAAAGCATTAAAGCAACAAGGGGGAAGTGCTGTCCCCTCAGTGCTAATGTAAACCCTGGTTGGATAAGGATTCAAAATTGGATATGAAGATGAAATCTGACGCATAGTTTCATTGTTAAAACTGATAAAATAATTGCTGTCTGTGATTCTATATGGGCTGTTGCAATAATTTTGAAAAAATAATAGCTCGCAGCAACATATGGAAAAAAAGAACTATGAACTAGTTCATTTTTGGAACTGTGTGAACTTAGTTCAAAATTTTGTAGTTTGAACTATGAACTGAACTAGTTCATTTTAAAATTTGTGAATTGAACTTTGAACTAGTTCATGTAGAAAGTGAACTTTCCCAACACTGACTGTAAGATAACATTTGTTTGAACGCATTATTGCGAAAGCGATTCAGTGTGAATCTGTTTAAATCATGCTTTAACCCGAAAATAATCAGTAAAAGAAACAGACAAACTCTTAACGTCCCGCTCGACTCTTGCAGTCAACCTTCTGATCAAGCTAAATAGGTTGGCTATTGGCATGAATTTTACTCGTGATAAGAAGCTCATATTCAAGTGTTTGTGAAAAAATAATTAATGTGCATTAATGACAGGGAGGCGCCGTCTCATCACTTTAATTTTTCATGATAATGATAATGATAATTTTTTAATTAACATAATATCGTGGTGTCTCACATAGGTACATTTAAAATATATCTACAGAAAGCTTGAAATGTTTTTAAACGAAAAGGAATAGTTTAATGTGTGAATGTTGCATTTCACTCGTCGGAGAGAGCCAGCACTGTGAATATAACCAAAACAACAGTCCTATATAAACCGGTTCAGCAAGTGAAAGCCTCATGACACTATCCATATGAAAGAGCAATTCACACCTTTATCTCGACCCCACAAGCCATGAATAACTATCCAAAACCCAACCCCCTACAGCTGAACAGAATTCGATCTGTGTTTTGGCTCTGAGGAACCGTGTGTTACTGGGCTGAAACATGCCTGCACTACACTTCATAATTTTCTCGCAGCCCATATTATTATTTTCACAAGACCATAATGATAATAACAAATCATCAATTAATAATTAATCATTATTTTACGAAAATCATTGTTATTTGTGATCGTGGATGTTTACGGGAGGCTTTAAGACCAAGCGGAGTCCTCTGTTCCCGCCTCACAGCGCGCGGGTCTCCGAGGCTTCACTGTCTGCGGTTTGACTTTACTGAATCAGATTGAGGCGAACTTATTGATCATGACGCAGACTTCTTCAATTTATACTTCTGAATGCGCAGGCTGATGGCCAGCTCTGCAATTGCCCAGAATTATTGCACATCTCACTGTCTTTATATTCTTTTACTGACGGATTGCACAGGTTTGAGTAGCAATGAGCTTCTTCACTCTGCCTGGCTGCACATGTGCAATTTTGCTTTTGAAGCCAACTGACCAGGCGCACCTGTCCGCGCGGTCGTCTGCTCGGTGCCTTGAGACACACTCTCCAATGACGATTTTTACTTCACGCCTACCTAACGGTCCATAGCGGACTCGCAGGCGCAGAAAGTTTGACAGAAGGGTTTAAAGTGCAGGCTTGCATGACCTGACGGGCAACATTTCAGAAAATGTGCATTCACAAATGTAGCCTATTTTTACCCAAATATGGAAAGCACTATTGAATTTAATAATATGAGGTTCTCTCTTGAGATATTTGCCACATTTCTTCAATTAACCCCTTACTAGTAACCCCCCTTTTTTGGCATGGAGACCGAAATTACATACCCAAAATAAAAAGGTTTCTGCTCATGATTCTTTCTGACTAGATACATATTCAACATATGTTCACAAAGCTGACACTTTAAAGTTTACTGTTCAGGAATCAGAATCACTCAGACTGTTATGATAATAGAGATATATAAGCTCAAACATAAAAACAAAAATAAAAATATTAAAAACATATGTTTTAAATGTATTTAAAAAAATGTTGATGTAGGAAATGAGTTTGAAAACACAGTGTAGCTAAGGCCACAAGTCTTCCAAGACTTCATAAAAAATTTCATAATCGAATCTGTAAAACTGTGAATTTTATGAAATATTTTCTAAGGCCATGTCATGTGTGTTTTTAGAGAAGGCTAATCAGATTGATTTATGGCCCTTGTCATCTCTGTAAGATCTCACATGTAAACTTTCCTGTGCTCTTTGTGTATGTTTCACTGTTGAAAACTGCCCGAATCATGATTGTATTGTTCTCACCAAACGGTTCTTTCACACCTCCGCCAAGTATGACACATTATCCGCATTATTCTTTTATCATTATTCTTTTGTTTTTATTCCACCTTTATTAGCCTTGATTGTGGTTTTTCAGGCTTTACAAAGCAACAAAGCAGCGATCTCACTTCAGTCTCTCTTTGCATTTAGCCCTTATTTATCAAAAGTCTTACTATAAAAATACAACAAAACATTTTCTTACGACCTTACGTGAATTATTGAGACAAAAATGCATTATGAAGAAGAAAAGCACCTGCTATTAGTAGCATTGGTGCTAACGTTAGCATCAAGCTACATCTGACAATTTATGAAATTATTAGTACACTTTTACTCAAAACTCACTTTAAACCCCGATCGAGTGTTTATAATAACTTCCTTTAGCGATCAGGGGTGGAATTTGGTCGTTTACTGTTGTAAAAATATGTTATTTGTTGCCTTTTTCATCGCTGCACAAGTTAGCATTTCCGATGTACATTTTCGATTTTTTTTATAAAAACGCCCCAGATCTCAAGAAATTCTCATACCAAGCTTTACTATCGTAATCGCGGGTTTATTATTCGGATATTTTGTGTGTACAGAGGTGTTTCAGTGTTGTTTTTGCAAGATAACTACCAGGAAGTGTGCAGGAAGCATTTGACACGATGGGGCGGTGTCCAGATATGAAACTCTAAGATTGATGTTTGAAAGACCCAATCAGAGTCTGAGTCACACACCGCACGAGCTGTGACTACTGCACGCACACAGAGATCGCTGGGAGAGGCTGTTTATCATCTGATCGCGTAAATCCGTGGAAAATGAATAGAAATGACGATTCTGTCTGAAGAAATATGAAGTAAACATCAGTAAATATATCCATATATCTCCGCAGATATGCATCTTTGGTCTGTAAATCCTTATTGACGCTGTTCAGTGAGTCTATGTGAACACAAATAAACCGCTCTTGACGTGACTGAATATGAGTGAGTTGTGAATTTCTATTCAAAATGTGGCATAATACGGATTTATTATTTTGCACTCCTGACATAAATCACTAAATATCTGTCACTGCAACAATGTTTTATCAAAATATTGGTCAAATATCGAAGCTTGAGTCTTTAAACTTTCCATTGATGCACAGTTTGTCCAGATGAAGTAAGACAGTGATGTTTAATGTGCTGTGAAAGTGAAACAATAATAAACTGGGGCCGTCAGCGATGTTTGCACGCAAAGGGGTTAAGGATTGTTACATAGTGTATGGTGTTTCCATTTATCTGAACTTCAAGTGAGTTGCAGGGCAAAAAAAAAAAAAAAAAAACGAAAATCCAGCACTTCTCCTTCAATACTGATACTGCGACTATTGACAGTTTGTACATGTTCATTCGCTGGCATTTTTTGAATTTCTTTTTTTTCTCACTTAAAAACAAATGTGTCCATTCTGATGTGCAATTTTACCTTACAGGCAATTTACCTAATGGCTGTTGATGACTATTTGAATTGAATTCTGCCAAAGTGCGCGCTTGTATGTGTTCGTTAAATGCTCATGCCAGTGCTCATGTCTGAAAATAATATATGAAGAAGAAAAAAAAAAAAAACACTTAAAAACATTAGGATATAGCTTATATTTCATTAGTAGCATAATTTTTTTTTTTGGCATGTTGTGCAGACCGCATTTGAATTCGTGACAGGCCGCGGGTTGAGAACCACTGCTTTATTTCAAACATTTTTAAATCGTCCACAGCTGAGCTTTGCAGGAGGCTGATCTGCGCCAGATCACGTGAAGTGAATGTAATGAACAAAGTCGTTTTCAGATGCAATGAAAAAAAAACTAAAAAAACATGGATAACCTAGATTAGTGCCAGCAGTGGTGTCAAAAGTACTGGCATTCATTACTCAAGTAGAAGTATAGATACTAGGGTTTAAAAAGACTTTTGTAGAAGTTGAAGTATCAACTCAAGCTTTTTACTCAAGTAAAAGTGTAAAAGTACTGGTTTAAAAAACTACTTAAAGTATAAAAGTAAAAGTAATGTAAGGGGGAAAAAATGCCATTAAGAACAAAAGCTTAGGCCGCACCAGAGGGGCCTATTGTGTACTACCCCACATCCTCAAAAAACATTTTTCTAAAGGCCATATGCCACAATGACTATAATGTTATATTAAAATGTTCATGTTGAAAAATTTGGGATGCACTAGGCTTCCTGTTTCAGCCGCATATATGAAAATACAAAAATGGTGTGCACATCCCAAACATCCAATTAGGACACAGGTGCAAGACAACTAAATGATATAGACAAATAAAGAAGTGAAGTCTGAACACTGAAAACTACTGCTCCAGAGGAATTTAATCAAGCAACGTTTCGACCTTCAGGTCTTCCTCAGCCGCATATATGCCCATTTAAAATGAACGCACTTTAGTACAATCCAAATACATTAAAGGACTAGAGATATGATGACTAGTTGCCAATAAGTATTGTTATGGTGCAAAAAGTCAAACTTCAGAGGCTTGTCATCAATAACTTTTAATGGAATGTTTATGTACATCCATGATTAGCTGCAGGAATCTGCGAGGGCGATGGACAAGAACATTGGTGCAGGCTTAATAACAATTACACTTGTATGGTTGACTATTTACAGTAAACATTATAGTGCTGTCAAAATGAATGATTAATCCAAGTGATTAATCAAAAACTAAAACTGAAAAAAATCATAATCCTGATACTTTCTTGATTGATAGCTTCTTGTATTTGGTACATACGTCTGCTATGTCCAGTGTTGGGGGGTAACGAGTTACAAAGTTGGTATAGCCTACTTATCACAACTTTGTCAATCGCATCGTCAATCGAAAACGCTAAATTATTCAAACGTCTCGCTACCAAACTACCTACAGTAGCTTAATTTGTGGAGGACGAAGAAAAAGCACTCATTTGGTAAATGAGCCAGTGAGAAATAATAAGTTTTAAGTAGGGTCCAGTGCCTTTTCAATACTTTTAAAACGGTACCGGCTCCTAAACGGTGCCTGAACCGATACTTTAAAAAAAAGAACCACAAAAAAACTATGGATAACTTTAAAGAACATTACAAATATTTTAAATAAATCCATAGCTTGTTGTGCAAGTTGTGCTTCCATTAATCTAAGCCTAATAAATGTATTTCACAATCTGGGTCATTATTTAACACAAAACCACACATAATGTTTCTACTGTATCTCTGTCACTCACTCTGATATTTAGTTAAGATGAGTGCTGTCTGTCACTGTCTTAAATCAGTTCTGTGAATTACTGTATGGTCATTCTTTATAAAGTAGCAACAATGCCGTTTTTAAAATACAGTACTGTGCAAAAGTCTTATGGAAAAATGAGTATTTTCTCCCCAAAAAGGGTTTTAAGCCAGTTATTTATATCTTTTGCTGTAGTGTGTCAGTTGGAAATATCAGTTTGCCATTAATTTTAATAATAATCTAGTGCGATTTTGAATGCACAAGCAGTCTGACAACGGCAAAATTAATGTTTGGAAATGTAAACTGATATTTTATACTGACACACTACAGCAAAATATATAAATAACTGTCCGAACACCATTCTTTTAAGTGAAAATACTAAAGTGTCTAAGACTTTTGCACAGTAGTGTATGTATAAAGTCCGTATGATTAAATTAAGTATATTTAAGTAAGTGTAATTAAAGTATGTGTTCGTTCATATGTGTTAAGGGCTAGATTTTCGCTGGAGGAAACGGCTGTGGTGTGATGAGCGAAAACTTTACAGATGAGAAACCGACTGCTACCTCGTGACCTTTTGTAAACTGTATTTATGACAAAGAACTGCACAGATATGGATATTCTAACAATCTATCGATAAACACACACCTTGTGTCCTCTGTTTGTTTAAGTGCGCATGCGCTGCTCCGTTCGCGGTCTGCGCCTCTGCGGATTGAAGAGCGCGCTGAAAGACGGGAGGAGACGGTCTGACGCTGGTTTCATGTGAAATTTAAGCGGACTGACTCTGAGGCGATAGGATACCGTTTCCATAACCAACCCTACTTTTAAGAAATATATTTTTTGATAAACGAACCCAAAACTGTCTATGTCCTGGCTGGACTGTGATGTGATTTGTGTCACGTGCAGGTGCGATGGATCGCATACAGACCAATAGGGTGTAGGAATGGTATATGTTTATACTTCTCATCCAACCACAATCAAATTCACTCCATCCGGATGGCGCGATTTATCTGGATAGGTTTTTTTTTTTTTTTTTTTTTTATAAATGATGACAAGCCGGAATGTAAACAAGCCGAAATGAAACAGCAGTAACGAAGCTATTTTTAAAATGTAAGTACAGATACTTGCCTGAAAATGTAAGGAGTAGAAGTAAAAAGTCGGCTGAAAAATAATCACTCAAGTAAAGTATAGATACCCCAAATTTCTACTTAAGTACAGTAACGAAGTATTTGTACTTCGTTACTTGACACCTCTGAGTGCCAGGCTCTGTTCTGAAGTAAAATAATTATAACTAGAATTAAAAGTTAGTGAACTAACTTTGATGTTGGCTTGGCCATCTTGGCCATGGGGCAAAAGAGCCACAGTACTTGTGTGCCCAACATTCTTGAGTTGCCCCGCTGCAAAAAAAATAAAAAAAATAATACCATAAAAAATACACCTGCAACAGTCTTTTTTCATGGTCCCTTGCTGTTTTCTTTTTTAATAAAAAGCCTGAGCTATGATAACAGCTACGACAGGGTTGTCTAGCTGGATGTGAAATAAGTCATGCCTATTTTTCTCATGTATGTAGTCCTGTCACCATCGCGTTATGGGCAACGACACACTCGATAACTGATACTGAAAATGCATTTTAAATCAAGGAGATCAAAAGGGGTCCAAGCACAATGGTTTGTATAGATGATACAGTTACAGAATGGACATGTATCTTTTAAAGTAAATTATTAGTCCTTTTGTGAGTACTATTATATGCACAACATGAAAATAGATAACTATCATAGTGTCCCTTTTACAGTAATGTGTGATAACTTGATAAAAATATTGGCAATACTATTAAAATATGTTCAAATTTAATGATATCTAGGAGATGATGTTCAAGTCTTTGAACAGATGAGGTGTGCTATATCTTTTCTAACTTATTGAACTTACGGTTTTCATAAAAATAAATATTAAAATCATAAAAATCCCATAGACTTTAATTGACAGGATGTTCAGATGAGCCAAGCTCCAAATCCCATTAGACTCAATCAAACTCTGCTTCTATGAACTATTTCTAATCAGTTTAAACTCATTCTAACTCATGTAATATTTCAAATTTATTTATGTGCAGAAATAAAACATTTATAAACATTCATTATATTTTTTTTATAAACTTTAATAAGGCCCAATATAGTAATAATGCAAAAACTATAATCTCCTAAATACCATTCAGTTTGGCTCTATTTTCACGTTGTGAATATCATAGTACTCACAGAAGGACTCATAATTTACTTGAAAATAGGATATTTATGTATTCACTTGTATGAACTGATTTGTCTCTGAATATATCTTGAAGTATTTAGTATTTATCCTGTGGCGCCATCCTGTGGACAACATACTGAAACCAGCTGGTAAATGCAGTCTCTTTAATATTCAATCCAGCATCAATACCTATTTTCGATTTATTTCTCAACAGTTTATGTTCACGTGGCTGTTTTCGTTTATATTCGCCAAGCTATTATGAATTTTGAAATAATCGTGTACTTGATTTGTCCGATCTACCGATGAAAAGCCAGAATCACTGTCCTCTGAAGCCGGAGAGATGGACTTTTTTTCCTTCCAGTATTCATAAGCTGTATTGCGCTGATATTTCATTTTGCACACTTACACAGCTCAAAAACGCCTGAATTCTGCCCTTGTTGTGTTCTAATGGGTGGATTGTGTGAGGCATAATTTATTAATGAGATCTGACTTGATAATAATAACATATTGATTTAGCTTGTCAGTGTGAATGAAATGTGTATTTATTTGTCCGATCTCGCCCGGAACGCGGCTGTCATGGGACTTTTTTTCCCTTCACAATGTCAAATATTGCATTTTGCACACATACACAGCCCAACCACCTATAAATTTTCAACGAAGTGCATCTTGAGCTACGTTTCACGTACTTGTACGAAAATCGGTACACACATGTAACTCACCAATATCTACAAAAAAGTCTATTGGTACGAAATCCAAATCCCAACAGGAAGTCAGTTATTATTTTTTTTCTCATCAAAAATTGAACTCCTCCTAGAGATGTATTCAGATCAACACCAAAGTTTGTCAGCGTAATCTAAAGGCCTTTGCGATGTTAAATTGCGAAGATCTAGAGTTTTTGTTTAAGGGCGTGCCCGTGGCGGCCTGGCGAATTTCGATGATTCGCCATGAAAAATGAAGTTTCTATAACTCAGACATAAAATGTCCAATCTGCAACAAACTTCACATGTTTGATAAGACTCCTGACCTGAACAGATCAACATTCCCAAATTTAGTTATAGTCATAGCGCCACCTGCTGGCAACAGGAAGTGTATGCTTTACGCTGCAATGAACTACTACTAGAAAACTAATAAAATCAAAATTGTGTTATGGTCAGTTTAATCTAAAAGCCTTTGCGATAGTGAATTGTGAATATCTTGAGTTTTTGATAAAGGGCGTGTCCTTGGCGACGTGACAAAGTTTGATGTCTCGCCATGGGAATAAAATTTGTAACTCAGGCATAAAATGTCCGATCTTCCCCAAACTTCATATGTGTGATAAGAATCCTGGCCTGAACACATCTTTAGGCCAATATTCCATCGGGTGTGGCAAAATGGCTCGATAGCGCCACCTATACACATTCAATGGAATGTGCCGCGAGCTATGTTTCACGTACATGTACAAAAATTGGTACACACATGTAACACACCAATACCTACAAAAAAGTATCTTGGTACGAAATCCGAATCCCAACAGGAAGTCAGTTACTTTGAATTTTCCCAGCAAAATTGGTGTTGTTTTTGCCATTTTCAGGGGTTGTACTTTAACGAACTCCTCCTAGAGATTTATTCAGATCAACACCAAACTTGGTCAGTGTAATATTAAGCCCTTTGCAATTTTAAATTGCGGAGATCTTGAGATTTTGTTAAAGGGCGTGTCCATGGTGACGTGACAAAATTTGATGTATCATAATAGGAAGAGAAGTTGTTTTAACTCAGACATAAAATGTTCGATATTCCCCAAACTTCACGTTCGATAAGACTCCTGGCCTGAACACACCTGGAACCCAATATTCCATTATAATGATAGCGCCACCTGTTGGCAAGAGGAAAACTGGCACATATAAATAACTTTGACATATTCCACTTACATTAACAATTTGAAATGCATATTTCTCACCATTCACCTGTTTACTAAAGCCACACGATGGCAGTGAGCCCGGGTGCTAGGGCCCGCTCATCGCTGCTTGCAGCTTTAATTAGGGCCCGAGCACCGATGGTGTGAGGACCCTATTGTATCTGCTCTGTTTATTATTATTATTCTTATTCCGCTTCTTCTTCTCCCGAATGAATCACATTTTTGAGGGCTTTAACATGCTCAAAAAGTAATGAAACTTTGCACACGAGTCAAACCTGGTGAAAATTTTCGTCTGATATAGGATTCAGAAGAGGGTGTGGCAAAATGGCTCGACAGCGCCACCTATACCAAGAAAATCAACAGCCTTCCAGCTATGTTTCACGTACATGCACGAAAATTGGCACACATATGTAACACACCAATACCTTGCGAAGTACTTGAGGTTTCGTTAAAGGGCGGGTCCATGGTGGCCTAACAAATTTCAATGTTTCGCCATGAAAAAGGAAGTTGCTGTAACTCAGACATACAATGTCCAATCTGCCCCAAACTTCACATGTTGGATAAGATTCTTGACCTGAACAGATCTACATGCCAATATTCAGTTATAGTCATAGCGCCACCTATTGGCAACAGGAAGTTACATATTTTACATTGCGACAAACTACTCCTAGAAATTTTGTGACATCAATGTCTTTTTTGTGGTCAGTCTAATCTAAAGACCTGTGTGATGTTTAGTTGTGAAGATCTTGAGTTTTTGTTAAAAGGTGTGTCCATGGCGCCGTGATGAAGTTCGATGTCTCGCCATGGGAATAAAAGATGTTATAACTCAGGCATTAAATGTCCAATCTTGCCCAAACTTCACTTGTGTGATAAGGGTCCTGGCCTGAACAGATCTGAAGGCCAATATTCCATTATAATTATAGCGCCACCTGTTGGCAACAGGAAAACTGGCACAAATAAATGACTTTGACATATTCCACTTATATTAACAATTTGAAATGCATATATCTCAACATTCACCTGTTTACTAAAGCCACACAATGGCGGTGAGCCCGGGTGCGAGGGCCCATTCATCGCTGCTTGCAGCTTTAATTCTTCTTCTTCTTCTTCTTCTTCTTCTTCTTCTTCTTCTTCTCCCGAATGAATCACATTTTTGACACTCACAATTTTGCCACACTCACAATCGAGTGTGGCAAAATGGCTCGATAGCGCCACCTATACACTTTCAACGGAGTGCGTACACACTTTAAATGGAGTGCGCCTCGAGCTATGTTTCACGTACATGTACAAAAATCGGTACACACATGTAACACACCAATATCTACGAAAAAGTCTCTTGGTACGAAATCCGAATCCCAACAGGAATTCAGTAATTAGTGTTGTTTTGGCCATTTTCAGGGGTTGTACTTTAACGAACTCCTCCTAGATATTTATTCAGATCAACACCAAACTTGGTCAGTGTAATCTAAAGCCTTTTGCGATCTTAAATTGCGAAGATCTTGACGTTTCGTTAAAGGGCGTGTCCATGGCGGCCTGACAAATTTCGATGTTTCGCCATGAAATAGGATGTTGTTGTAACTCAGGCATAAAATGTCCAATCCTCCCCAAACCTCACAAGTTCGATAAAAGTCCTGCCCTGAACACATCTGAAGGCCAATATTCCATTATAATGATAGAGCCACCTGCTGGCAACAGGAAGATTGGCACATATATGGAATAAACATTGATATATTCTACTTATATTTACGAGTTTAAACGCATATTTCTCACCGTTCACCTATTAACTAAAGCCACTCGCTGCCGGTGAGCCCGGGTGCGAGGGCCCGTTCATCGCTGCTTGCAGCTTTAATTAGGGCCCGAGCACTGAGGTGCGAGGACCCTCTTGTATCTGCTTTGTTTATTCTTCTTCTTCTTCTTCTTCTTCTTCTTCTTCTTCTTCTCCCGAATGAATCGCATTTTTGAGGGCTTTAACATGCTCAAAAAGTCATGAAACTTTGCACACGCATCAAACCTGGTGAAAATTTTCGTCTGATATAGGATTCAGAAGAGGGTGTGGCAAAATGGCTCGACAGCGCCACCTATACCAAGAAAATCAACAGCCTTCCAGCTATGTTTCACGTACATGCACGAAAATTGGCACACATATGTAACACACCAATACCTACAAAAAAGACTCTTGGAGCGAAATTCTAAACCCAACAGGAAGTCGGTTATTTTTAATATTATGAGCATATTTTATGTAATTTTGGTAATTTCCATGTGTTGTATTTTAACGAACTCCTCCTAGAGAGTTCTTCAAATCAACACCAAATTTGGGATGCCTAATCCAAAGGCCTTTGCGATGTTAAATTGCGAAGATCTTGAGTTTTCGTCGAAGGGCGTGTCCGTGACGGCCTGGCGAATTTCGAAGATTCGCCATGAAAAATGAAGTTGCTATAACTCACACATACAATGTCCAATCTGCCCCAAACTTCACATGTTTGATGAGACTCCGAACCTGAACAGATTGACATGCCCATATTCAGTTATAGTCATAGCGCCATCTATTGGCAATTGGAAGTGACATATTTTACGCTGCGACGAACTACTCATAGAAATTTTATGACATCAATGTTTTTGTGGTCAGTCTAATCTAAAGGCCTGTGCGATGTTCAGTTGTGAAGATCTTGAGTTTTCGTTAAAAGGCTTGTTCATGGCGCCGCGACGAAGTTCGATGTCTCGCCATGGGAATAAAAGATGTTATAACTCAGGCATAAAATGACCGATCTTCCCCAAACTTCACATGTGTGATAAGAGTCCTGGCAAAAATTTGTACAAAAAAGTCTCTTGGTACAAAATCTGAATCCCAACAGGAAGTCGGTTATTTTGAATTTTCCCTTCAAAATTGTTGTTGTTTTTGCCATTTTCAGGGGTTGTACTTTAACGAACTCCTCCTAGAGATTTATCCAGATCAACACCAAATTTGGTCAGTGTAATCTAAAGCCCTTTGCGATAATAAATTGCGAAGGACTTGAGGTTTCGTTAAAGGGCGTGTCCATGGTGGCCTGACAAATTTCGATGTTTCGCCATGAAAAAGGAAGTTGCTGTAACTCAGATTTACAATGTCCAATCTGCCCCAAACTTCACATGTTAGGTAAGACTTCTTCCCTTAACATATCTACATGCCCATTTTCAGTTATAGTCATAGCACCACCTGCTGGCAACAGGAAGTGGCATGTTTTAGGCTGCGACAAACTACTAGAATTTTTTTGAGATTAAAGTATTTTTTGTAGTCAGTCTAATCTAAAGGCCTGTGCAATGTTAACTTGTGGAGATCTTGAGTTATTTTTAAAGGGCGTGTCCATGGCGCCATGACAAATTTTGATGTCTCGCCACAGTAAGAGAAGTTGTTGGAACTCAAGCATAATTTGTTCGATCTTCCCCAAACTTCACATGTTCGATAAGAGTCCTGCCCTAAACACATTGAAGGCCAAAATTCCATTATAATGAGAGCACCACCTGCTGGCAACAGGAAGATTGGCACATATATGGAGTAAACTTTGATATATTCCACTTATATTTATTTTTAATATTAAGTTTTAATGCATATTTCTCACCGTTCACCTAATTAATGAAGCCAATCGCTGGCGGTGAGTCCGGGTGCGAGGGTCCGTTCATCGCTGCTTGCAGCTTTAATATTCTAATTGTTTTGTGCCGTTTCGCTACAGGGTTTTAATGTGAAAGGCTGTGAATTCTCTATTTGGACTTCAAGTGTTCAGAGAAGAACATCGCGAGCTCGCGGACATTTGGCTGCCGCGAATATATCATGTTATTACTTTAAACAGTTCAGAAACATCTGAATTTAGCTCTTGGTGTGTTCTAACGTGTGGATTGCGTGCAATCGCCGTGTTTAAAGGTCTTAAATAAGAATGAATTCGCTCGTTGTGAGCTCGTGTAGACAGTGACTGAGCTGATCAGCCGTGATGCTTCTCTCGTCTTTCTGACTGCTCTCTGCCCAGAAATCAATTATTAATGAGCCCTAACCCCTGTACTAATCGGATATGTTGGTTTAGCTTGTCAGTTTGAAGGAAATTTTATTATTTACTTGTATTGTTAACCGGTTTAAAAGTGAAACGAAACCCGACTCCTCCCCTAAATCTCATTGCAATTGTAGGGGCGCAATTTTTCTCAGACAATGTAAGTCTATGGGTAATGAATTTTTACATTTAAAAATTAATTAAAAAAAACTTTAAGTCTGATCACTCTGAAAAGATATAGCAACCTGCACCGCTTTATCCCGCAGGTGTCTGCCGAGTTTGGGGCTAGTGGCTTAAAAGCCCTAGGAGGAGATACGTTTGTAATTCTGTCTCAGAAGAATAATAATAATAAAAATAAAAATAAGTTTAAATAACATAACAGTATGTTGGCTTGTTGCCAAGCCAACATATCTAGAATTAAAAGTTAGTGAACTAACTTTGATGTTGGCTTAATAATAATAATACCATAAAAAATACACCTGCAACAGTCTTTTTCCATGGTCCCTTGCAGTTTTCTTTTTTTAATAAAAAGCCTAGGCTATGATAACAGCTACGACAGGGTTGTCTAGCATGAATGCGAAATAAGTCATGCAAAAACCATAATCTCCTAAATACCATTCAATTTAATCTTATTTTAATAGTACTGACAACATATTTTAAGTTATCACACATTACTGAAAAATTAAAGAAGGGACACTATATATAGTATACTTCGGGGAGTCAAGAGCTAAACAAAATGTCCTGTTTCTTAACAAAATACTGTAACTTTTATAAATTTTATACTATCACCACAACATTTTAATTAATATTTATTATAAAATAAATATTTCATAAAACTGAAACTTAAATATATTATTTCTATAGGCTATACAAAACAGAAAAGAAAAAAGACTAAATAATAAGGCTGAATAAGCTGATCTATAGCGTGTTAAATGGTGGTTGCCTGTCTATGAATGGTACACCCCTCTAAGCTCACAGAAGTGGTTTGACCCAAGTCCTCAGCAGCCAATGACATTGACCTCTTCAAACTGATTTTTAACTTGTACTTCACGTGTATTTCACGTGTTAAATACCCGCTGATTTTTCACGTGTAAACAACACGTATTTAACGCGTTAAATAATATTGGATATAATATCGGAGTAATATAGTATTTTAAGAAGCTCTTAAAAATATATATAAATGACTTTACCATGTTGTGCAGCGCCGATAAATAAATAATATTAAATACGTGTTGTCTACGCATGAAATACACATATTTAACGTGTTGTTGACACGTTAAAATTCACGTGTATTTGACCCTCTTGGCCTTCCATACACATTAGATATAATGAGGGAGACGTGAAAAAAGGACATCGCGTTGTTTTGATATGGATTACTTTATCACAGAATATTTGTTCGGCAGCACTTGTTTGGTTTAAAAGTAGACATGTCAAGCTTTCTATAGATATATATCTCATGTCTCTTCGTTGAGTATTCATGGAGTTACAGTTCATTTTAATGACGTGTTTGTAAATGAAGATCAGTGCAGACCAAGGCTGGAGACAGCACACCTTGTTTGTTATCTTTAATTTATAAGTGCACAAAGTTTTGTTGTTATTATGTTTGTATACAAAAAAAAGTGGACCCTTTACAGATTCGATTGATGTATTGCTCTTATCTGTACGATTAAAACTGAAAGTTTTCGTGCCTTTCTTCCTTCCAGTATTCATAAGCTGTATCACGCTGTCAAATTATTCTTCATTTTGCACACATAAACAGCTCAAAAACACCTGAATTCTGCTCTTGTTGTGTTCTAATGGGTGGATTAGTGCATTCCCAAAAAATGCTAAGCGCTCATTTCTCTCTCTTCTTTCTCTCTGTTCTTTGGCCAGAGACATAATTTATTAATGAGCTCTGACCCGGTAATAAAAACATATGTTGGTTTAGCTTGCCAGTGTGAATGAAATGTGTAGCCTTTTTATTTGTCCGATCACGCCCCGAAACGCGGCTGTCATGTGGACTTCAAGTGTTCAGAGAAATAAATCGCGAGATCGCGGACATATCCCGCAGGTGTCTGCCGAGTTTGGGGCTTGTGGCTTTAAAGCCCTAGGAGGAGTAGCGTTTTACATTTCTCAGAAAAATAAGAAAAATAAAAATAAAAATAAGAAGTTTAAATAGCATAACAGTATGTTGGCTTGTTGCCAAGCCAACATAATAAAAAGAATAAGTTTAAATAGCATAACAGTATGTTGGCTTTGTTGCCAAGCCAAGCCAACATAATAAAAATAAAAATAAGTTTAAATAGCATAACAGTATGCAAGCCAACATAATTAGTACTGTTAACCAAGAGTAACACATTTTAACGTATTAATCGCCTATTTTCATTTGCTGAATGTTTTCTTTTTTTTTTTTTTAAACACGCTAAAAAATGAATTAAGTTTGTCAGAGGAAAAAAATATGAATCGTGTATAGGTTTCATTTGAACAGATCAATCACCTATTTTCGTTTGCTGCATGTTTATTTATTTATTTTTTTAAACATGCTAAAAAATAAATCAGAGTTTGTGAGAGGAAAAAAAAATAGGCTATAGGCTCAATCGGGAGAAATCAAACATTTCCATATTTGTGATGTTGCCCATTTGAAGCTTAACTAGGCTATTATTCATGAGGTAAATAGGCTGTGTGCGTTTCAGTATTGATGAAAAAAATCATAATTAACAGTATGTCAAAGTGCTCACACCGAATGTCTGGTGAACTACTTCTGTTTCCATTATGTGCGCGAGGCACCAGCACGATCAGCTAAAACAAATAATACTTAATTTTTGGTCACACATAAGGCATAATTCAAAAATGCTGGTAGTTTGAAAAATCAAGAATAATAACAGAGTTAATACTAATTATTGCTAAGTGCAATGGACCGTTCCCATTTCGCTCTGCATATGGAACCTGAATATTTTTTTTAAAACCAAGAATGAATCGAAATTAAAATGAAATTAAAACATTTAGCTTTATGTATATATATATATATATATATATATATATATATATATATATATATATATATATATATATATATATATATATAAATAATATAGGCCTTATATTTATTTACTGTTTAATAAAAATAGCATGCATATGATCCTTTGTGTTAAGGTCTTCTTTTAATTTTTGTTAAGTAGACTGTAGTCTAAGACTATCCTAGATTTTAAAAATTATCAAATTGTAAAACAAACAGTTTTTTTTTAATGTTACAATGTTATATCAATGTTATTGTTGTTTTACTTCCTTATTTTATCTCATTTTACAATTAAATTCATTTCGCAATGCGTCCCTTTGCGCCACCTGGCGGTAGTTTCACAAATGATTTTAACACGCGACTGAATTACAGTCCATCCTGAAGCGGCGGTACGCGAGGCAGGTAAGCCCCAGAAAGGCTGGCCACCTACTGTAAGCTAAGCATGGTCTTCAGGATTAGTAGCACTGTCCAAGCAAGTGTGTTGGAGATGAACTCTGCAGAACATGGTTCTCCAGGTTCAGGACTGGTTTTTAAATCTATAAATGAATTTGTACAGTTGGGTGTCTGCATGAGAGGTGTACGTCAGTAAGCACAATGGAAAATGTAATCTAAAAAGACAAAATTGTCAGATCTGCATTTAGATTTAGGGCACTGCCTTGAGGTCTGCATCCATTGGTCACACCAGACCTTGCACCCCACCACACTCCTGCTTGCTGTCAACATTAACTGTGACTGTTGCCAAATACAAATTATAATGTATTATGTAACAGCAAGTCAGTGGGAAAGTGCATTTGACTTGCAGCTTTCCAAATCATAATCATTTTTATTTGGCACCAGCTGGAGTAGTTAATGTTGTTTTATATTATACAGCTATCATTGAGCGAAGGTATAACCCCCCCCCCCCCCCCCCCATCTATCATTGAAGAACCTGAGTTACACAGATATGGCATAATCATGGCAGTACACATAAAATTCATGTATTTATTTGTAATTTAACTGATGTAAACATAAATCCTGTCACCTCCTCTGGTGGACATTAAGTATTAAGGCCTTCATTGCTCAGATAATGAAAGTCACTAGGATTTTTTGAGAAGGTAAGTCCGACCAGTTAAGGCAATGAATCAGACGAGTCTGAAGATCTGAGCTGAATTTGGTCAAACGTTAAATTTCTAGTCGGTCTCAACTCTCATAATAAATAATAATAATGTTCAAATATATGTTGGCTTTCTCAAGCCCAACAAAGACGACTAAGAAGAGAAATGTCATTAATAATTTATTTCATAAATTTAACTATATTCATTTCCACAATTAATTATTAAATGTCACACACACCTACCTAGTGCCTTTAGACTTAAAAGATGAGGAGACAGAACTATTGGCACTGTATTTATCAGTGGGACAATATTCACACAATACTATAACCTAGAAATAATTTAAAGGGGTCTTGCAAGTCGCAGCAGCACAAATTATGTGCCCAGCCACATCTGTTTAAAATATTATGCTAATTAACAGTGAGTGGTGGTTTCAGACATTACAGTGCTTCACTCGTACTGACTCTTATTCCGCCTGAAAGAATGAAAAGACAGAGCTGAAGGTGGAGCAATTCAACCAATCAGATGAAAGGAGTATTTCAGCTCCGCCCACAAGTGCGAATGAAATATTGAAGCCATAAACCTATATGTAAGCCCCAAATGACAAAATGAGAAATGGAGCGAAAAACTAATTTACCGTTTGTTAAACTAAACGGAATAATGAATAAATGAGTAATAAATGAATAAATGAATTTTTCCATTTCTCATTATTGAATTCATGTTCTCTCACTTGAATCCTCTTGAGTCTTTCATTTTTAGTTTTTTTTTTTTTTTTTTGAAAACGGACTTGTAATGGACGGAAGATACCCTGATTGTGAAAGGTTCAAATTTAAAGTTTGGTTTTCAGCCTGGCATTTAAAAAAAATTAACCATTCATTTTAAGTTTTTCTGTCATGGTCAACTGACGAAAAACGAATGGACGCAAAAGTTCAAGGACCAAATTCAATATAATATGTTTTTGAGCAGCATTTTGTGTGTATTGTTGTAATTTCAATTTTGGTTTTCAGTGTGGCATTTAAAAATAAAATGGCGGATAATTTTTAGTTTTTCCATCATGGTTAAACAATGAAAAAGGAATCCCGCTCAAATTGATTTGGTTTTGACGCAATATTTACACTAAAGCTTGCAGACAGGTAAGGGGCGTGACATTTTCTGACCAGGAGCCAAGTGGAGCCAATCACAACACATTCTGCTCCAGCTAACCAATCACAGGGTATTTTGTATATCAGAAGGCGGATACAGGAACTATTCGAGTCGTTCATGCCAGACTGGGGAGAGAGGTGTTGTAATAATGTAAAATGTGTGGAAAAAGAATGTGTTTATTGAACAACTTTGTATGAGAGCCTGTTCTAGTATACCCCCAAAACAAAATCAAGACTTTGTAAAAGAGTATCATAGGACCCCTTTCTTATTCAATAATGGTGCATTTGACCTACTATATATTTCTGTACAAATTATTATTTAATTATTTTAAGATTTTTTTTTTCACCTGATGGTCTTTAATGAACAGAGTCCATCCTGTAGTAAATCACTGAGCTGCTTCACTCCTGATTCTCCAGGATCATTTCCTGTGAGATCCAGCTCTATCAGGTGTGAAGGGTTTGATCTCAGAGCCGAAGACAGAGCTTTATAACCTTCTTCAGTGATACTGCAGTCTGAAAGTCTACAAAATATAAACATGAATTGAAAGTAACAATTTGGTTAAAATACACCCATTCATTCACTACACAATCATATTATAAAATCAAGATAAATTAATCAATTAGTTATTTTGAACAACATGAACAAAACAAACAAACATTTTATTTTTCATCGATGACTAGTGTGCATTATGTCCTCTTGCAAAATCCATTCTAATCAATGAATCTGTCTAGACTGCAGAAATAATCTTGTTTGCATCGTACCAGCACATTTTTCTTTGGTTCGATGAGTCATTGAGTGTGTGTCATGCACTGAACAAAACTCTGGTATTTCCAGCGCTGCCTAATCTAAACACTTCTGGATTCTCCACTACATTCATATGCTCAACAGAAATATGTGATTGCTTAAAAAGCTACATGCTTTTTAGGAAACGCACATAAAAATTTAATCTGAAATAACATCAGCAGGTCTAAATTATTTTTTTGTTATTTAACAGCCATTCAGAAAATCTACTAGCCAGAAAAAATAAATCAATCAAGATTACCAAAATAACATCTTAAATTAAAATATATTTCATATTAAATCTGACTCTGAATTGTTGAATGCTTTCAGTTTTACAACAGTCAAATTTTGTTTGGAGATAAAAATAAACAAAATAAAAATAAAATAATTCTTATTAATCTGTAAAACAGCATCTATTTGTATCATTTCCAGATATAGCTCAGTCAAAAATGAAAGTTTAATAAACACCTTAAAGTTTAAAGGAGAGGCTGTCAATTGATAAAGTGATCAGCTGTTTCATCACAAACATTTGTGTACTGAACTCCACTGTTATCCCTTAAAATAGCCAAATTGAGGTCTTGTCTCCAGCAGCTCCAGTGACAAGAGCTGCAACTCAGTAACATTTGTCCCAAATTATTGTTCATGTAATTTTAAGGGAAACTATGTGAGTTGTGTTGTAGGTAATAGACACTGAAATATTTTGAGTGATGCCCAGGGCTTATTTTGTGCCGGAACAAGCTAGATCCAAAACCTCCCAAATCTGATCAGGCACCTCATTTTGGTGAATCCCCCTCCTCACGTGCCAACGAAAGACGATCATGCTGACCTATAGCGTGCATGTGATATAATGAAAAATGCATATTATGAGCGCGCTTGCTGCACATTTCATTTGAAATAACTTCAGCGTACAAAAGACGTGACATGTGAATGGCCCCACTACGGTCACGAGACCAAATGCACAGATCAAACACTAATAAACATGCCTTTTCTTTCTCAACTTTTTACATTAGTGATCGACCGATATAGATTTTTTATTACCAATACCGATACTAATTATTTGCATGTTTAATGTGCCTGATAACCAATATGCACAACTGATATTTATTAACTGTTATAAAGTAAATAAATGTAATTTATTGTGTGTGACTGCATCATATAATAATTATTAATTATTAATAATATTAATAATGTTAATCGTCTGGCTGACTACGTCTTGTATTAATTTTTCAAAAAATCCTGTCATATGTGCACAAACTGACAGTCACCACTTATAAGCTATTACTAAATATTGTAGAAACATAATTTTCTGTAAAGTTGCTTTGTAACGATTTGCATTGTAAAAAGCGCTATACAAATAAACTTAAACTGAAAAAAAACCTTGAAATGACAAAGAATATATGAAAAGAATATACTTCGCTTAGGTTTTTCCTCTTTTCAGTCATCTTTTTTTAAATGTGGAAAATAAGTCTTTCATGTTAAATTTAATTTGTATATTACAATAAAAAGCATCAATAGCAAAACTAATATTATCAATAAGCAAAAAATGCAGAATGTCTCATGTTTTCAAATGTAGAGAATAAATAAAGGACAGGAGTCATTTTATAAGCTGTTTAATAGCTACAGAGTAGGGGTGTCCCCGACTAAGGATGTTCATAGTCAAATCGGAATTTTTGAATCTTGCTGATATTCGACTGATTGTCAAATCATACGTTTGGGGGAGGGGCAAAATACATTGAGTCAAGTCAGACATTCGACAGTCATAATTACTGATGGTAACACAAACAGGTAAAATGTGTAACAAATGCCTCACAGATACAAACAGGGTAAATAATGTTTTTATATAAAGATAGTTATCATTTAACATCGGCGAACCATAACAATTAACCATTTTTACAATAGTGCTCTCATTATAAAGTTAGCCTTTATGACAGTAGTTTTTAATGTTCTGCATTTCTGTTTAGAGCTGCGCGCGCTGAAGATGACCAGTGGAGTGAGCATTTGATGGCAAGTTTTTAATCAATGGAATTAAACTCATAATTTCATATAGAATACGCTTTGTTATTTATACAACATAATGTTAATATTAGGACTTATAGGCTAAAAAGTGGCAGAGTGCAAATTAATGTGTGTGTGCAGCTCTGAACGTGAATTCCTTTTGTGGACGCGTTCTTCAGGAAACAATGTGCAGAAACACAGCGGCTAAACTCTAAAAATTCACAGTGTTTTATTATAGTGGTCTTCTCATTATAATGGTATGGGTGTGACAGTCTAGTGTTACATCCCAGGCCCTACTTTGAGACTGTCTCCTTTATGTATGTGCCTTGTGTTCTCTCTCTCTCTTTCTCGCCCTCTCAAGTGCTGATAAGGATTAACAGGTGAAGATCAATTAGTGGACGATACTTCTTATGATTGCCCTATCCTGAATGGCCCACGAGAGGAAATGCTTGGAGATAAAAGACAGAGCTGAGATGTCTGGAGTGTGGGGATTTGAAGCTAGAGTACCTGATATCACTAGTGTTTGTAGCTGATTTGTTGTGATTAGAAGTTCGTTGATTAATTTCTATTAGTCCTCTTGTGGGATTTATTCAGCCCAAACAAAGGTTATATTATTTTGTTGTTAGAACCAAGGTTAATTTTGGATTTATTTTGCTTTCTTTTGTTTTCATGGGAAGCTGTAGGGAGGTGGTTGCAATTTATTTTGGTTATACTTTTTCTCCTGTTTAAGTTTGTTATGTTGGCTAGGACCCCTCCTGAAGTTATGTTTTCTTCCTTGTGTTTAAAAATTCTATTCTGTTTCCACAATACTTATGTTGTTGTGTGAGTCAGTAGAAGGGAAAAACTCCCTCCATTTTTCCACCATTTTCTTTATTACTCCTTCCCATCCCTACACTGGGGAGGTATATAATACTAGTCATAGTTTTTAATATTCTGCTTTGTTGATTCTCCTGCTCGCGCTGTGTGCTTAAGAGATATTACTGCATACTACAATGAAGTGCTTGACTCAACCAAAGGCTTCTTATATCAGGTAAATAATATATCTACAATATATATACACCAGCTGAAATGTTTTGAAATCACTTGATTCCTACATATTCTAAAAAATCCATTCTCTGCCTGTGTCAGTTTGAGTCTTGGTAAAGTTTTAAATCCCTGCCGCCAGGATGCTCCTCTGTCAGTCACGGATTATGGAAAATGAAACATAAATCTATAGCCTAGGGCTGGTTGGATTTATTCACGCACTTTAAAATATTTTAAGCATCTTTCTTTTCAGGTTCATATTCACGGCTTTATCATAATAGTCTTCATATTAACTTATTGTTAGAAAACTGCTAGTTATAATTGAAATCAGACAATTGAGTGATTACATGTAGTCAGAATGGCATAGTCAATAACACCCGCGAATATTTGACTGTTAGATTGGTAGTTGAATCATGCTCCTCAAATCAAAACATCGAATCGTCGACTATTCTGAGTCACTCCTACTACAGAGTCACGAATAATTCACTGGATAATGTTAATTCGCTGAATAATTTTCTCTAGAATATTGGAATAGTACAAAGAACACATAATTTATTACATTTCTCAACTGGAATGCTATATCAAAATTATTAATGTTTTGTCCTTCTAGATTATGAAATGCCTGCTGACCGCGCGGTTTATCTGTGCAGTTACACAGAACTATACTCAAACTGTGATCGCTCACGGCGATAATAAATAATACATTTCCATAGAGTTGTATTAATTAGCAAAATAATGGTTATATATTAAAATGTTAAAACAATTTAGGGTGTTTTAAACAAGTGAATCTTGTTGGAAAGCAGTGGCTGTGCTGGAGCATTTCCTGAGCATCAACCACATCAACCTGCTGAGTGAACAACAATATGAAAGTGGCTTCACGAGACTAATGATGAGCTAACAGCAAATCAAGTACCTGCACGTCGTTGTTGTTGTCTCATCTCCCCTCAGATGTGCTGCTATGGCGATCCTGAGAACAATTCTCAAAACACCCACAAGAGGGTGAAGTTTATTGTTTAATCCAATATTGCAAAATCGATATCCGGTTAAAATGCTTAAATATCGGAGAAAATATCAGTAAATCGATATATCGGTTGATCTCTAGTTAACATTCACTTAAGAGAAAACTGTTTTGATATAATTTTTTATTTCGCTGGTTAAGCTAAAAAAAAAAAAACTACAAAATGACACCATATGACACTCGTGAGGTGGCTTTATACTCGCACGCCATGCTTTGATACTATTGCACACTTTGGCTGTGAGTGCACAGAACTCCACCTCTGGAGTGAGCAAGTATAGAAATGGCTAAAAGAGACTTGATGTGCAAATGATACATTGTGATGATGCAGCAGTGACCCAGTAAGGCAAGTGACACTTCTGTCCCAGAATGTGAGCTAAAGTCTAGCATCGCAGCGTGGAGCAGCTCTTTTAGTGCAGATGAGATGTGCGGATGAGAAGCCGCTTTGAGAGAGTCAAAGAGAGAAGAAATGGTACAGCTGAATTACTCGCGCTGTTCTCAAATAACAGATTTAATCTGATAGTTTGTGTGGATTTATTTACTCATCTGGCCTAATATATTGAATTTTTTGCAGGAATTTCCTTTCACAATAAAAAGAAAACATGCTTTTTAAAAATAAAGAAATCAAATAGGGTGTGCTTTCCTTCTCGGTTTTCTTGAACTTGTGGCGCTGTTACAAAAATGAAAGGGAACTCTGTGTAGTCTTGTACAGTTTTTCCTTGCAGGTACGCGATGTGATGTGTGAATAGTTCTGATGTTTGTGCTGCTATTTGCGCATGCACTAAGTTTTAATATATTTACATATAATCTAACCTTCTAATTTAGTTGGTTAATGATCGGCTAACTGGAATTGGTTTTCAGTCAGGAAAATTAACCCAAATTAACATCCATTACTTTTGTCCACTCTGACAACACTGATGGAGAGCTTATTTTAAGAAAAATTAGACATATTGTCAATAAGTGGCCATTTGCACAAGCAGATTTTATGTTTCTCTTCTCTTTTTTCAATCGTAAATATCCACTTTAGAGCCCTACATTTCAGCCTGGACCCGACTGGCTCCGGCTAATTATTTACACAGGGCTGGACTTAGTGCTAAAGCCACAGTCAAGACGTTTAGTGTTCAGCAACAGCAAGCACAATTGCCTTTAAGCTTAGTTGGAAGAGATCCAAGTTCAAATGCACGCAATCGGCTAAAGCTTGCCACAGAGACCCAGCAAAAGAAAAATTTATTGATAAAATAGTTAGTGTCACAAAAATGAAGTTGCCGATCCTGACTTGCCATCTGCTCATTGGACACACCTTTAGAAAGAAATGCATCTTTAAGGATTACATAATGAAAGAGTTTTTGCTTTAGATAAGAATGATTTCATTTTAAAGTAGTAATTTAAAGCTTTCTATAGATATATTTGTCATGTATCTGAGGCATATATTCACTGAGTGTCGGGTCATCTTTGTGAAGCGCTTTGCTCAAGATGAGATGCAGAAAGTGCATCCTGTTTGTTTTCTTTATTCTATAAAAGCACAATGTTTTGTTTATATTGTGAGTGTACACATAAAAGTAGACCTTTTAAAGTTCCGAATGATGGTCAGACTTGGGCCAGTAATTCTGATAAACTGTTGGACAAGGACCGAGACAACACCGTTTTCTTCTCTGTGAGCATGCATTTGATACATGTATTTTCCCATTTTGTTGAATGTAAAACCTGTGACATTTGTTCTGCTCTCACTGATAATTTGGTCCTTAGAGAAAAACAAACAAAAAACTTGTACCCTCTGAAGAAATCCTGCAGGCTCTCCTTGTGCGATATACACACAAACCACTACTGAAATTCAGGACCTGATTTAATATACCTATTATACATAGATTTGTGAAATTAAATAGCTGTTTTTTCCCATGGTTTTTTATGACTGTATGAGCCCTAATAAAAGCAACTGATGCATGCTTTTAATCACTTAAACCGGTCCAGTAATGTGATTGCACGAATACTCTGTTACCACTTCCTCCTCTAATCACATGCCGGATCCATTACCCTGCTTTGTTCCGGAAGCAGACAATTTACAAGTTAAATCAAAAGCCATCTCTGAGGAGATTTTTCAGATGCCACCAGTGTTTGAACACACATAGGAAACAATAGATATGAATTTTAAAAACACTCCTCCAGTATGCTGATGCTAAATGTTGTTGAAGAACGAGATTTATTGACACTAACTCATGATCTGCTCACATGTAAATGCACTTCACTTTTAAGCATGTGCCACTGCAGACTGTATATTTAAATAATTGCAGACTTTTGTGATTTGATAATTGCACTAAGTCATATCACAATTTCAAGTTTGAGTCCTGATGAGAAGTGTAAAATATTTTCATATCTATGAAACTGTGGTGGGTCACTTGAATCTGGGTAATTAATGTGATACACTTTTTAAAATACTTACTTCAGCTTTTCCAGTCTACACTGTACATTTTCAAACAGAGTCGAGATGATCTTCATTCCTGGGTTTCCTAGTTTATTCTCACTCAGATCCAGCTCTGTCAGATTTGAAGGGTTTGAATTTAGAGCTGCAGCCAGAACATGACAACTTGCTTCTGTGATGCAGTTGTTCTTCAGACTGCAGAAAGAGAAAACACTTCAGTTTTCATCTGAATATTGACCAGTATGTTTTAGCTGAGAAATGACAAATACTGGTGATGATGATGATGATGATGATAACCACATTACAAAAGTCACATATGTTTTTTTCAGTCAGCGGTCTCTTATACAATGCAGATAAAAAACACCCAGCAGCAAGAATTTAAACGTGTCCTTGTAACAAGGAAAAAAACGTACATCAGTGTGTTGAGTTTACAGTGTTTATCCTGCAGTAGAGCAGTGATCTGATTCACTCCTGTGTCTCCTAGTTCATGTTCACTCAGATTCAGCTCTCTCAGGAGTAACAGGTTTTTACCCACAATTCCAGTCACATACTGACAGCCTTCATCTGCAGCAGGACCCAAAAACCTGCAGAAGAGAAGATGAAGTAAACTTAATTTAAAAAATAATCAACATCTGACTCTGAAACACTGTGAAAAGGATGGATTTACCTTAACAAACTGTATTAATAAAATATATTTTATGAATAAATTGTCTGCATATCATTTATGTTGCATTATTTCATCATCTCTCACCTAAGTGTCTTGAGTTGACATTTTGGATCCTGTAGTAAATCACTGAGCTGCTTCACTCCTGATTCTCCAGGATCATTTCCTGTGAGATCCAGCTCTATCAGGTGTGAAGGGTTTGATCTCAGAGCTGAAGACAGAGCTTTATAACCTTCTTCAGTAATACTGCAGTCTGAAAGTCTACAAAAATAAAAACATGAATTCAAAGCAACAATTTGGTTCAAATTCATCCACTGCACAATCATATTAAAACGAGATCAATTAATTAATTAGTTATTTTAGTTATATCCTCTGGCACAAACCATTCTAATCAATTAAGCTGTCAAGACTGCAAAAAGAATCTTGTTTGCATCTTATCAGCACTTTTTTGTTTGATTCTTTGGTTCGATGAGTCAGTGAGTGTGTGTCATTCACTGAACAAAACTCTGGTATTTCCAGCACTGCCTAATCTAAACACTTCTGGATTCTCCACTAAATTCATATGCTCAACAGAAATCTGTGTGATTGGTTAAAATGCTACATGCTTTTAAGGAAACACACATAAAAATTGCATCTGATATAACATCAGCAGGTCTAAATTAAATATTTTGCCCCCCTACTGTGAATTTGGTATGCCATTTTTGTGCAAAGACCTTGTTAATTTTTAATCCTACTTTGGTTGTGTATAATACATCCGTAACCTGGGAAAAATATAATTGTGAACAAATACTTTATTATTGTACAATTGTATAACAATGACTTGTGTGAGGTTAGTGAATGAAAACCACTGTCTACAACAAAAACAATATAGTATTATTAGTTTTATGGTATAGTTCAGTTGTTTTTACCACTGCAGGTGAACAGTTAAAAGATTTTTAATAGTCCAGTGATTGCTGTGGTGTTGAGTGCAGCTGCTGGTTAAATGTACTCACTTCAGTATCTTCAGCTCACACACAGGGTTCTTCAGTCCCTCACAGATCTCTTTGACTCCTGAATCCAGCAGACGACTGTTGTTCAGGTTCATCTCTTTCAGGATGGTTTTGGAGGAGAGAACAGTAGCTAGAACTGAACAGCTTTTCTCTGTCAGCTCAAAGTTATTCAGCCTGAACACAAAAACAGCATTTCAGCCAGGACAGCTTTCCTCAAGTATATTTATGACAGTTATATTGCATACTGTTGGTGTTGGGGTTGAAAGAGGGAGTTTGATTGTGAGCAGTTATGTGATGGAAGAGATGCTGAAAGAATAGAATTAAATGGAGTGCTGTGATAAGTGTCAAGACTGGATTGGTGCGAGCTTGACTATTACACCATGCTTTATTATTATTCAGCACATATTCAACACACATCAGATCAACAGCTCTTCATATCTGATCACACATGTGACTGACAATCTTTAATAATGAATAATCAAAGTGGTTTCAATGTATACATCACGTATACTTACATTATTTTTTCTAGTTTGCTGTGAGAGTCCATCAAAAGAGCAGACAGTTTCTCCCAATCCAGATCTCCTAATTTATCTTCACTCAGATCCAGTTCTTTCAGTAATAATGGACTTTTACCCAGAACTCCAGTAAGATACTCACACGCTTCCTCTGCAGCAGGACTTTTCAAAAACCTACAGGAATCAGACAAGGATTTCAGATCATTTATATTTTTACATTATTTTTGACACAAATTCTGTTGTGTGTCTGTCGAATTTCTCTGAACTGCGGTTAAAAGGGGTCATATTATACTTTTTCACGTTCAACTTTAGTTAGTCTGTAATAATGCTGTTTGAGCATAAAAAAGATCTGCAAAGTTACAAAGCTCAAAGTCAACTTCAAAAGGAGATATTCAACAGAAATCACTTTACAAAAACTACAGTGAACGACTTGTTTGGACTACAACGCATATCTTCCGGGATTTGTGATATCACAAGTATCGACGAATGCTACTAGACCTGATTGAGCTGCACTAGAGAAGACAACGAGTCTTATTATTATGTCAGAGACATGGTCCATGTAACTTTTGTATTATTTGTTTTTTAATTTAATATTGAAATCTGAATAGTGAAAAAAATGGCACATTTTTCAACAAAATAATAAAAATAAAAAAAATCAAGAATTTGGCTTCATTTTGGGACAGAAAATGAATAAACAACTTGAACATTCAATCTCTATATGTGGGTGGGAATGAAACGCCCCTCTTCGCTGATTGGTCAACCAAACATTACCAAACAACCAAACGCGGAATGTCACAGAATTTGCCAAATTTTGAATGAATTAATCAAAAGTTGGTCATTGCACTTACATCAAATAACAATATGGACAAGTATCTGTAAATATTAAGCCAGAAAAGTTTATTCAAATATGAATCCTGAATGTTCTGCGTGTCTGTGTTAATGAATGGTGCAGAAGGGCATCTTCATTCATCACATATATGGTGGCACACGTGACGCTGGCAGTGATTTCAAAGTCTGTAGTCTCTCTAAATAAGTAAAAAAAGTAAAAAGTTATAGAATTAAAATTGATGAAAAAGGTCAGACTATTTCCTTCAGAAAGGCCGTTGGTTAGTTAGATCATTTCAAATATCCTAAACTTTTTTTGACTCTGCCTCTTAAAAGAATCGGAATCAAGAATCGTTAGGAACCGGAATCGAACCAAGGAATCGAAATCGGAATCAGAATTGTTCAAATTCAAACAATACCCAACCCTACAGATAATTATTTAAATATTTTAAGTTTTTTTTTTCACCTGATGGTCTTTAATGAACAGAGTCCATCCTGTAGTAAATCACTGAGCTGCTTCACTCCTGATTCTCCAGGATCATTTCCTGTGAGATCCAGCTCTATCAGGTGTGAAGGGTTTGATCTCAGAGCTGAAGACAGAGCTTTATAACCTTCTTCACTGATACTGCAGTCTGAAAGTCTACAAAAATAAAAACATGAATTCAAAGCAACAATTTGGTTCAAATTCATCGAATCATCCACTGCACAATCATATTATAAAAACGAGATAAATCAATTAATTAGTTATTTTAGTTATGTCCTCTGGCAAAAACCATTCTAATCAATTAAGCTCTCAAGACTGCAAAAAGAATCTTGTTTGCATCGTATCAGCACTTTTTTTTTGTTTCTTTGGTTCGATGAGTCAGTGAGTGTGTGTCATGCACTGAACAAAACTCTGGGATTTCCAGCACTGCCTAATCTAAACACTTCTGGATTCTCCACTACATTCATATGCTCAACAGAAATTTGTATGATTGGTTAAAATGCTACATGCTTTTTAGGAAACACGCATAAAAAATTGTATCTGATACAACATCAGCAGGTCTAAATTAAATATTTTGCCCCCCTACTGTGAATTTGGTATGCCATTTTTGTGCAAAGACCTCGTTAATTTTTAATCCTAACTTGGTTGTGTATAATACATCCGTAACCAAGGAAAAAAATATAATTGTGAACAAATGTTATGGCTACTTTATTATTGTAGAATTGTATAACAATGACTTGTGTGAGCTTAGTGAATGAAAACCACTGTCTACAACAAAAACAATATGGTATTATTAGTTTTATGGTATTGTTAAATTGTTTTTACTTCTGCAGGTGAACAGTTAAAATATTTCTAATATTCCAGTGATTGCTGTGGTGTTGAGTGCAGCTGCTGGTGAAATGTACTCACTTCAGTATCTTCAGCTCACACACAGGGTTCTTCAGTCCCTCACAGATCTCTTTGACTCCTGAATCCAGCAGACGACTGTTGTTCAGTTTCATCTCTTTCAGGATGGTTTTGGAGGAGAGAACAGTAGCTAGAACTGAACAGCTTTTCTCTGTCAGCTCACAGTTATTCAGCCTGAACACAAAAACAGCATTTCAGTCATGACAGCTTTCCTCAAGTATATTTATTACAGTTATATTGCATACTGTTAGTGTTGGGGTTGAAGGAGGGAGTTTGATTGTGAGCAGTTATGTGATGGAAGAGATGCTGAAAGAATAGAATTAAATGGAGCGCTGTGATAAGTGTCAAGACTGGATTGGTGTGAGCTTGACTATTACACCATGCTTGATTATTATTATTCAGCACATATTCAACACACATCAGATCAACAGCTCTTCATATCTGATCACACATGTGACTGATTTGACCATGTGAACATCTTTAATAATGAATAATCAAAGAGGTTTCAATGTATAAATCACATATACTTACATTATTTTTTCCAGTTTGCTGTGAGAGTCCTTCAAAAGAGCAGAGAGTTTCTCCCAATCCAGATCTCCTAATTTATCTTCACTCAGATCCAGTTCTTTCAGTAATAATGGACTTTTACCCAGAACTCCAGTGAGATACTCACACGCTTCCTCTGCAGCAGGACTTTTCAAAAACCTACAGGAATCAGACAAGGATTTCAGATCATTTATATTTTTACATTATTTTTGACACAAATTCTGTTGTGTGTCTGTTGAATTTCTCTGAACTGCGGTTAAAAGGGGTCATATTATACTTTTTCACATGTTCAACTTTTGTTAGTCTGTAATAATGCTGTTTGAGCATAAAAAAGATCTGCAAAGTTACAAAGCTCAAAGTCAACTTCAAAAGGAGATATTCAACAGAAATCACTTTACAAAAACTACAGTGAACGACTTGTTTGGACTACAACACATATCTTCCGGGATTTGTGATATCACAAGTATCGACGAATGCTACTAGACCTGATTGAGCTGCAATAGAGAAGAAAACGAGTCTTATTATGTCAGAGACATGGTCCGTGTAACTTTTGTATTATTTGTTTTTTAATTTAATATTGAAATCTGAATAGTGAAAAAATGGCACATTTTTCAACAACAACAAAAAAAAAAAATCAAGAATTTGGCTTCATTTTTCATTTTGGGACAGAAAATGAACAAAACTTGAACATTCAATCTCTACATGTGGGCAGGAATGAAACACCCCTCTTCGCTGATTGGTCAACCAAACATTACAACAGTAGTCTTAAAACAAATTCAGAATAATAGTCCTCAGCTTCTATGGTTTATTACATTGATCTTTCTCTTCATAAAACAACCAGATTTATGAATGGCTTGACACAAACCAGACCGAGGCAGAGCCTTTTGGTGCTTTGGTTCTTTGACACACCACCTGTTTTATTACAGTATCCACCTACTAAAATTTGTGTGGCAAAGCTGCGCGACACACTGTAGTGCAGGGTAACGAAGCGCAGAGCACTATCAATTTATGTGAACATATAGTCATAACTTTTGTTTTAGACGATACGCTGTGTTTTGGACCATGGGGGAACTTTGATATGACAGATATGTAAAAATTATATATACTTTGTGTAATTTACAGCACATCTATTTTTCTTTTTTTATTTAGCATGTTATACAGATTTAGGAACTCATATGTTGTTATCCCACTGGCATGGGACTATTTGTTTGTCAGAGTGCTTGTTTGAGTGATTGACTTCAGTTAAATGGGAATCTGACGTCATGATTTGAAGGTGAACTTGTTTTGAGTTATAAGAACATATCCAAACCCTGAAATAACACTTCAATCAATAAACCAGAGATCAGTGTCAGAAATTAACTATTTTATAAGGAGCACCTGATTTTCAGTTTTCTTACCTTTTACCTTTTGTATGTCATCTTTAATGTAAATTTTTTACATCAAATAAATGAGAATCATTATGACAATGGGCTGTTACCAATTAAATCAGTATTCAGAGATATAGACCCTGCGTCTGAAGATGCTTTTAGATGTATTCACAGTTCAATGCTCATCAGACGGCTGTATACATACATTTACATAGCAATTACAAATGTATAATGAAATAAGATTAACTTTATACAATATTTATAATACAGAAATATGAACAAAATTTAATGATACTTGAATTATGAAAGTAATATCGCCACTAGGATGCAGTATTTCATTGTGTTAATAAAGGAGCCTTTTATTCAATCTATGCATTGAAAATGCTTCATTCATTAATTCAGGAATAAAGTCAAGTGCCTGTATATAATAATTGGTCATTGAATTGTTTATAATAATGGGTTTTTCAAAAACTCTGATTCTGGAATGATACACCACTCTATGTGCCTACTCCGAGTCTGTCACACAGCGGTTCTGTGACTTGGGTTTAGTTGGCAGAGAAAATAACTATTTTGTATGCCATCAGTTAGCTGGCCAATACTCAGTTTAATTAAAAAAAACTCAGCTTATTGTCTTAAACTACCTATGTTCACATAAATTAATAGAAATTTGAATGTTTCAATAGAAGGGTTGCATAATTTTTGCCTACACAAAAGAAATTTCTGTCTATGTTCTGCCTCGGTATGTTTTGTGTCAAGCCATTCGTTAATCTGGCTGTTGAAGAGAAAGAGATAAAATCTAGTAGAAATAAACATGTTAAGAATCCATGAAAGACAAGGACTCTTATTATGTTTTTTAGGACTATTATTATGTTTTAATGTTTGGTTGATGGTTGACGAATCAGCGGAGAGGGGTGTTTCATTCCCGCCCAGATGTCGAGATTAAATATTCAAGTTTTTATTCATTTTCTGTTATTTTATTCATTTTTTGTCCCTGAACGTAAAGTAAAAAAATAAAATAAAAAAGGTTTTGTTTTTACAAATGAATTAAAATTTTTCAGAATTTAATATTAAATTAAAAAACAAGGCATACAAGCTTAGAGTGGTTACAATCATCCGGGTTCAAATCACACTCAAATTGATTTGATTTTTGGGGAAGTCGTGTCCTAGTTGTTAGAGAAATTGACTCCTAACCCTAAAGTTGTGGGTTCTAGTCTTGGGCTGGCAATACCACGATTGAGGTACTGAGGCACTGAACCCCCAACTGCTCCCCGGCTACCCACTGCTCTGGGTGTGTGTTCACTGTGTGTGTGTGTGTGTGTGTGTTCACTTTGGATGGGTTAAATGCAGAGCACGATTTCTGATTATAGGTCACCCCAAGTGGAGCCAATCACAACACACACTGTCCCAGCTAACCAATTACAGCACATTTTGTATTCCAGAAGGGCGGGCCTTCATTTGATACAGAAACTATTCGAGTCGTTAATGCCAGACTGGGGAAAGAGGTGTTGTGATAAAGTAAAACATCTGAAAAAGTGTGTTTTTTGAACAACCTTGTATGAGAGCCTTTTCTAGTACACCCCCAAAACAAAATCAAGACTTTGTAAAAGAATATAATAAGACCCCTTTAATTATAGTTCATGTCATTCCTATTCAATAATGGTGGATTTGACTCTACTATATATTTCCATACAGATGATTAGGCTTGGGTATCGAGTATCGAGTGGAACCGTGACTAGCTTTGCGATTTTCCCGGAATCATTCAAAAGTATACATTTTGATTCCTAGTTTCGATTCCTAGTCCACCGCCTGGAACAAGAAGAAACACCAACAAAGAAGCGTACACCTGAAGTATTGGCATAATCGAGCTAGTCCAACATGGATAGTGTGTGTCGGTGGTCCTAAGTTTGGTTTCACTTTCCTAAACAGAACGAAATCTTGGCAAAATGCAACATTTGCATTAAGATTGTTTCGTGCATAGGAGGGTGCACGTCGAACATGATAATGCACCTCTGAGTCCATGGAGTAGAAATAAATATGTGCCCCATCTTTGATGCGCTGCGCCAACCGTCCTCTGCTGCCTCTTTTTTCTCCTATTTATGCGTTCAAGCTTATTCTACATCCAGCGAATGCGTTTTCTCCACAGCAGGAGATAATAAAGTTATCTGTTCAGAACGTTCACGCATCCTGCCTGAGAAGGCAGATATGATAATTTTCCTAAACAAGAACTATTTCTGATTTTATACTGTACCTGCTGCTAATCTATACTTGGTTTTACAAGTTGTTTCTTACTGTAGGACCCTATGATTTCAGCAATGCTGAAAACGCGGATGGAATCGCGGAATCCAGTCATAAAAACGCAATTTATAGTTTAACGCGGAATGTCACAGAATTTGCCAAATTTTGAATGAATTAATCAAAAGTTGGTCATTGCACTTACATCAAAAAACAATATGGACTAGTATCTGTAAATATTAAGCCAGAAAAGTTTATTTAAATATGAATCCTGAATGTTCCGCGTGTCTGTGTTAATGAATGGCGCAGAAGCGCATCTTCATTCATCACACACACACGGAAGCACGTGTGACGCTGGCAGTGATTTCAGAGTCTGTAGTCTCTCTAAATAAGTTTAAAGAAAAGTAAAAAGAAAAAAGTAAAAAGTTATAGAATTAAAATTGATGACAAAGGTCAGACTATTTCCTTCAGAAATCAGTTGGTTAGTTAGATCATTTAAAATATCCTAAACTTTTTTTGACCCTGGCTCTTAAAAGAATCAGAATCGAGAATCGTTAGGAACCGGAATTGAACCAAGGAATCGGAATTAGAATCGTTCAAATTCAAATGATACCCAACCCTACAGATAATTATTTAAATATTTTTTTTCACCTGATGGTCTTTAATGAACAGAGTCCATCCTGTAGTAAATCACTGAGCTGCTTCACTCCTGATTCTCCAGGATCATTTCCTGTGAGATCCAGCTCTATCAGGTGTGAAGGGTTTGATCTCAGAGCTGAAGACAGAGCTTTATAACCTTCTTCAGTGATACTGCAGTCTGAAAGTCTACAAAAATAAAAACATGAATTCAAAGCAACAATTTGGTTCAAATTCATCCACTGCACAATCATATTAAAACGAGATCAATTAATTAATTAGTTATTTTAGTTATATCCTCTGGCACAAACCATTCTAATCAATTAAGCTGTCAAGACCGCAAAAAGAATCTTGTTTGCATCTTATCAGCACTTTTTTGTTTGATTCTTTGGTTCGATGAGTCAGTGAGTGTGTGTCATTCACTGAACAAAACTCTGGTATTTCCAGCACTGCCTAATCTAAACACTTCTGGATTCTCCACTAAATTCATATGCTCAACAGAAATCTGTGTGATTGGTTAAAATGCTACATGCTTTTAAGGAAACACACATAAAAATTGTATCTGATATAACATCAGCAGGTCTAAATTAAATATTTTGCCCCCCTACTGTGAATTTGGTATGCCATTTTTGTGCAAAGACCTTGTTAATTTTTAATCCTACTTTGGTTGTGTATAATACATCCGTAACCTGGGAAAAATATAATTGTGAACAAATACTTTATTATTGTACAATTGTATAACAATGACTTGTGTGAGGTTAGTGAATGAAAACCACTGTCTACAACAAAAACAATATAGTATTATTAGTTTTATGGTATAGTTCAGTTGTTTTTACCACTGCAGGTGAACAGTTAAAAGATTTTTAATAGTCCAGTGATTGCTGTGGTGTTGAGTGCAGCTGCTGGTTAAATGTACTCACTTCAGTATCTTCAGCTCACACACAGGGTTCTTCAGTCCCTCACAGATCTCTTTGACTCCTGAATCCAGCAGACGACTGTTGTTCAGGTTCATCTCTTTCAGGATGGTTTTGGAGGAGAGAACAGTAGCTAGAACTGAACAGCTTTTCTCTGTCAGCTCAAAGTTATTCAGCCTGAACACAAAAACAGCATTTCAGCCAGGACAGCTTTCCTCAAGTATATTTATGACAGTTATATTGCATACTGTTGGTGTTGGGGTTGAAAGAGGGAGTTTGATTGTGAGCAGTTATGTGATGGAAGAGATGCTGAAAGAATAGAATTAAATGGAGTGCTGTGATAAGTGTCAAGACTGGATTGGTGCGAGCTTGACTATTACACCATGCTTTATTATTATTCAGCACATATTCAACACACATCAGATCAACAGCTCTTCATATCTGATCACACATGTGACTGACAATCTTTAATAATGAATAATCAAAGTGGTTTCAATGTATACATCACGTATACTTACATTATTTTTTCTAGTTTGCTGTGAGAGTCCATCAAAAGAGCAGACAGTTTCTCCCAATCCAGATCTCCTAATTTATCTTCATTCAGATCCAGTTCTTTCAGTAATAATGGACTTTTACCCAGAACTCCAGTAAGATACTCACACGCTTCCTCTGCAGCAGGACTTTTCAAAAACCTACAGGAATCAGACAAGGATTTCAGATCATTTATATTTTTACATTATTTTTGACACAAATTCTGTTGTGTGTCTGTCGAATTTCTCTGAACTGCGGTTAAAAGGGGTCATATTATACTTTTTCACGTTCAACTTTAGTTAGTCTGTAATAATGCTGTTTGAGCATAAAAAAGATCTGCAAAGTTACAAAGCTCAAAGTCAACTTCAAAAGGAGATATTCAACAGAAATCACTTTACAAAAACTACAGTGAACGACTTGTTTGGACTACAACGCATATCTTCCGGGATTTGTGATATCACAAGTATCGACGAATGCTACTAGACCTGATTGAGCTGCACTAGAGAAGACAACGAGTCTTATTATTATGTCAGAGACATGGTCCATGTAACTTTTGTATTATTTGTTTTTTAATTTAATATTGAAATCTGAATAGTGAAAAAAATGGCACATTTTTCAACAAAATAATAAAAATAAAAAAAATCAAGAATTTGGCTTCATTTTGGGACAGAAAATGAATAAACAACTTGAACATTCAATCTCTATATGTGGGTGGGAATGAAACGCCCCTCTTCGCTGATTGGTCAACCAAACATTACCAAACAACCAAACGCGGAATGTCACAGAATTTGCCAAATTTTGAATGAATTAATCAAAAGTTGGTCATTGCACTTACATCAAATAACAATATGGACAAGTATCTGTAAATATTAAGCCAGAAAAGTTTATTCAAATATGAATCCTGAATGTTCTGCGTGTCTGTGTTAATGAATGGTGCAGAAGGGCATCTTCATTCATCACATATATGGTGGCACACGTGACGCTGGCAGTGATTTCAAAGTCTGTAGTCTCTCTAAATAAGTAAAAAAAGTAAAAAGTTATAGAATTAAAATTGATGAAAAAGGTCAGACTATTTCCTTCAGAAAGGCCGTTGGTTAGTTAGATCATTTCAAATATCCTAAACTTTTTTTGACTCTGCCTCTTAAAAGAATCGGAATCAAGAATCGTTAGGAACCGGAATCGAACCAAGGAATCGAAATCGGAATCAGAATTGTTCAAATTCAAACAATACCCAACCCTACAGATAATTATTTAAATATTTTAAGTTTTTTTTTTTCACCTGATGGTCTTTAATGAACAGAGTCCATCCTGTAGTAAATCACTGAGCTGCTTCACTCCTGATTCTCCAGGATCATTTCCTGTGAGATCCAGCTCTATCAGGTGTGAAGGGTTTGATCTCAGAGCTGAAGACAGAGCTTTATAACCTTCTTCACTGATACTGCAGTCTGAAAGTCTACAAAAATAAAAACATGAATTCAAAGCAACAATTTGGTTCAAATTCATCGAATCATCCACTGCACAATCATATTATAAAAACGAGATAAATCAATTAATTAGTTATTTTAGTTATGTCCTCTGGCAAAAACCATTCTAATCAATTAAGCTCTCAAGACTGCAAAAAGAATCTTGTTTGCATCGTATCAGCACTTTTTTTTTGTTTCTTTGGTTCGATGAGTCAGTGAGTGTGTGTCATGCACTGAACAAAACTCTGGGATTTCCAGCACTGCCTAATCTAAACACTTCTGGATTCTCCACTACATTCATATGCTCAACAGAAATTTGTATGATTGGTTAAAATGCTACATGCTTTTTAGGAAACACGCATAAAAAAATTGTATCTGATACAACATCAGCAGGTCTAAATTAAATATTTTGCCCCCCTACTGTGAATTTGGTATGCCATTTTTGTGCAAAGACCTCGTTAATTTTTAATCCTAACTTGGTTGTGTATAATACATCCGTAACCAAGGAAAAAAATATAATTGTGAACAAATGTTATGGCTACTTTATTATTGTAGAATTGTATAACAATGACTTGTGTGAGCTTAGTGAATGAAAACCACTGTCTACAACAAAAACAATATGGTATTATTAGTTTTATGGTATTGTTAAATTGTTTTTACTTCTGCAGGTGAACAGTTAAAATATTTCTAATATTCCAGTGATTGCTGTGGTGTTGAGTGCAGCTGCTGGTGAAATGTACTCACTTCAGTATCTTCAGCTCACACACAGGGTTCTTCAGTCCCTCACAGATCTCTTTGACTCCTGAATCCAGCAGACGACTGTTGTTCAGTTTCATCTCTTTCAGGATGGTTTTGGAGGAGAGAACAGTAGCTAGAACTGAACAGCTTTTCTCTGTCAGCTCACAGTTATTCAGCCTGAACACAAAAACAGCATTTCAGTCATGACAGCTTTCCTCAAGTATATTTATTACAGTTATATTGCATACTGTTAGTGTTGGGGTTGAAGGAGGGAGTTTGATTGTGAGCAGTTATGTGATGGAAGAGATGCTGAAAGAATAGAATTAAATGGAGCGCTGTGATAAGTGTCAAGACTGGATTGGTGTGAGCTTGACTATTACACCATGCTTGATTATTATTATTCAGCACATATTCAACACACATCAGATCAACAGCTCTTCATATCTGATCACACATGTGACTGATTTGACCATGTGAACATCTTTAATAATGAATAATCAAAGAGGTTTCAATGTATAAATCACATATACTTACATTATTTTTTCCAGTTTGCTGTGAGAGTCCTTCAAAAGAGCAGAGAGTTTCTCCCAATCCAGATCTCCTAATTTATCTTCACTCAGATCCAGTTCTTTCAGTAATAATGGACTTTTACCCAGAACTCCAGTGAGATACTCACACGCTTCCTCTGCAGCAGGACTTTTCAAAAACCTACAGGAATCAGACAAGGATTTCAGATCATTTATATTTTTACATTATTTTTGACACAAATTCTGTTGTGTGTCTGTTGAATTTCTCTGAACTGCGGTTAAAAGGGGTCATATTATACTTTTTCACATGTTCAACTTTTGTTAGTCTGTAATAATGCTGTTTGAGCATAAAAAAGATCTGCAAAGTTACAAAGCTCAAAGTCAACTTCAAAAGGAGATATTCAACAGAAATCACTTTACAAAAACTACAGTGAACGACTTGTTTGGACTACAACACATATCTTCCGGGATTTGTGATATCACAAGTATCGACGAATGCTACTAGACCTGATTGAGCTGCAATAGAGAAGAAAACGAGTCTTATTATGTCAGAGACATGGTCCGTGTAACTTTTGTATTATTTGTTTTTTAATTTAATATTGAAATCTGAATAGTGAAAAAATGGCACATTTTTCAACAACAACAAAAAAAAAAAAATCAAGAATTTGGCTTCATTTTTCATTTTGGGACAGAAAATGAACAAAACTTGAACATTCAATCTCTACATGTGGGCAGGAATGAAACACCCCTCTTCGCTGATTGGTCAACCAAACATTACAACAGTAGTCTTAAAACAAATTCAGAATAATAGTCCTCAGCTTCTATGGTTTATTACATTGATCTTTCTCTTCATAAAACAACCAGATTTATGAATGGCTTGACACAAACCAGACCGAGGCAGAGCCTTTTGGTGCTTTGGTTCTTTGACACACCACCTGTTTTATTACAGTATCCACCTACTAAAATTTGTGTGGCAAAGCTGCGCGACACACTGTAGTGCAGGGTAACGAAGCGCAGAGCACTATCAATTTATGTGAACATATAGTCATAACTTTTGTTTTAGACGATACGCTGTGTTTTGGACCATGGGGGAACTTTGATATGACAGATATGTAAAAATTATATATACTTTGTGTAATTTACAGCACATCTATTTTTCTTTTTTTATTTAGCATGTTATACAGATTTAGGAACTCATATGTTGTTATCCCACTGGCATGGGACTATTTGTTTGTCAGAGTGCTTGTTTGAGTGATTGACTTCAGTTAAATGGGAATCTGACGTCATGATTTGAAGGTGAACTTGTTTTGAGTTATAAGAACATATCCAAACCCTGAAATAACACTTCAATCAATAAACCAGAGATCAGTGTCAGAAATTAACTATTTTATAAGGAGCACCTGATTTTCAGTTTTCTTACCTTTTACCTTTTGTATGTCATCTTTAATGTAAATTTTTTACATCAAATAAATGAGAATCATTATGACAATGGGCTGTTACCAATTAAATCAGTATTCAGAGATATAGACCCTGCGTCTGAAGATGCTTTTAGATGTATTCACAGTTCAATGCTCATCAGACGGCTGTATACATACATTTACATAGCAATTACAAATGTATAATGAAATAAGATTAACTTTATACAATATTTATAATACAGAAATATGAACAAAATTTAATGATACTTGAATTATGAAAGTAATATCGCCACTAGGATGCAGTATTTCATTGTGTTAATAAAGGAGCCTTTTATTCAATCTATGCATTGAAAATGCTTCATTCATTAATTCAGGAATAAAGTCAAGTGCCTGTATATAATAATTGGTCATTGAATTGTTTATAATAATGGGTTTTTCAAAAACTCTGATTCTGGAATGATACACCACTCTATGTGCCTACTCCGAGTCTGTCACACAGCGGTTCTGTGACTTGGGTTTAGTTGGCAGAGAAAATAACTATTTTGTATGCCATCAGTTAGCTGGCCAATACTCAGTTTAATTAAAAAAAAACTCAGCTTATTGTCTTAAACTACCTATGTTCACATAAATTAATAGAAATTTGAATGTTTCAATAGAAGGGTTGCATAATTTTTGCCTACACAAAAGAAATTTCTGTCTATGTTCTGCCTCGGTATGTTTTGTGTCAAGCCATTCGTTAATCTGGCTGTTGAAGAGAAAGAGATAAAATCTAGTAGAAATAAACATGTTAAGAATCCATGAAAGACAAGGACTCTTATTATGTTTTTTAGGACTATTATTATGTTTTAATGTTTGGTTGATGGTTGACGAATCAGCGGAGAGGGGTGTTTCATTCCCGCCCAGATGTCGAGATTAAATATTCAAGTTTTTATTCATTTTCTGTTATTTTATTCATTTTTTGTCCCTGAACGTAAAGTAAAAAAATAAAATAAAAAAGGTTTTGTTTTTACAAATGAATTAAAATTTTTCAGAATTTAATATTAAATTAAAAAACAAGGCATACAAGCTTAGAGTGGTTACAATCATCCGGGTTCAAATCACACTCAAATTGATTTGATTTTTGGGGAAGTCGTGTCCTAGTTGTTAGAGAAATTGACTCCTAACCCTAAAGTTGTGGGTTCTAGTCTTGGGCTGGCAATACCACGATTGAGGTACTTAGGCACTGAACCCCCAACTGCTCCCCGGCTACCCACTGCTCTGGGTGTGTGTTCACTGTGTGTGTGTGTGTGTGTGTGTTCACTTTGGATGGGTTAAATGCAGAGCACGATTTCTGATTATAGGTCACCCCAAGTGGAGCCAATCACAACACACACTGTCCCAGCTAACCAATTACAGCACATTTTGTATTCCAGAAGGGCGGGCCTTCATTTGATACAGTAACTATTCGAGTCGTTAATGCCAGACTGGGGAAAGAGGTGTTGTAATAAAGTAAAACATCTGAAAAAGTGTGTTTTTTGAACAACCTTGTATGAGAGCCTTTTCTAGTACACCCCCAAAACAAAATCAAGACTTTGTAAAAGAATATAATAAGACCCCTTTAATTATAGTTCATGTCATTCCTATTCAATAATGGTGGATTTGACTCTACTATATATTTCCATACAGATGATTAGGCTTGGGTATCGAGTATCGAGTGGAACCGTGACTAGCTTTGCGATTTTCCCGGAATCATTCAAAAGTATACATTTTGATTCCTAGTTTTGATTCCTAGTCCACCGCCTGGAACAAGAAGAAACACCAACAAAGAAGCGTACACCTGAAGTATTGGCATAATCGAGCTAGTCCAACATGGATAGTGTGTGTCGGTGGTCCTAAGTTTGGTTTCACTTTCCTAAACAGAACGAAATCTTGGCAAAATGCAACATTTGCATTAAGATTGTTTCGTGCATAGGAGGGTGCACGTCGAACATGATAATGCACCTCTGAGTCCATGGAGTAGAAATAAATATGTGCCCCATCTTTGATGCGCTGCGCCAACCGTCCTCTGCTGCCTCTTTTTTCTCCTATTTATGCGTTCAAGCTTATTCTACATCCAGCGAATGCGTTTTCTCCACAGCAGGAGATAATAAAGTTATCTGTTCAGAACGTTCACGCATCCTGCCTGAGAAGGCAGATATGATAATTTTCCTAAACAAGAACTATTTCTGATTTTATACTGTACCTGCTGCTAATCTATACTTGGTTTTACAAGTTGTTTCTTACTGTAGGACCCTATGATTTCAGCAATGCTGAAAACGCGGATGGAATCGCCGAATCCAGTCATAAAAACGCAATTTATAGTTTAACGCGGAATGTCACAGAATTTGCCAAATTTTGAATGAATTAATCAAAAGTTGGTCATTGCACTTACATCAAAAAACAATATGGACTAGTATCTGTAAATATTAAGCCAGAAAAGTTTATTTAAATATGAATCCTGAATGTTCCGCGTGTCTGTGTTAATGAATGGCGCAGAAGCGCATCTTCATTCATCACACACACACGGAAGCACGTGTGACGCTGGCAGTGATTTCAGAGTCTGTAGTCTCTCTAAATAAGTTTAAAGAAAAGTAAAAAGAAAAAAGTAAAAAGTTATAGAATTAAAATTGATGACAAAGGTCAGACTATTTCCTTCAGAAATCAGTTGGTTAGTTAGATCATTTAAAATATCCTAAACTTTTTTTGACCCTGGCTCTTAAAAGAATCAGAATCGAGAATCGTTAGGAACCGGAATTGAACCAAGGAATCGGAATTAGAATCGTTCAAATTCAAATGATACCCAACCCTACAGATAATTATTTAAATATTTTTTTTCACCTGATGGTCTTTAATGAACAGAGTCCATCCTGTAGTAAATCACTGAGCTGCTTCACTCCTGATTCTCCAGGATCATTTCCTGTGAGATCCAGCTCTATCAGGTGTGAAGGGTTTGATCTCAGAGCTGAAGACAGAGCTTTATAACCTTCTTCAGTGATACTGCAGTCTGAAAGTCTACAAAAATAAAAACATGAATTCAAAGCAACAATTTGGTTCAAATTCATCCACTGCACAATCATATTAAAACGAGATCAATTAATTAATTAGTTATTTTAGTTATATCCTCTGGCACAAACCATTCTAATCAATTAAGCTGTCAAGACTGCAAAAAGAATCTTGTTTGCATCTTATCAGCACTTTTTTGTTTGATTCTTTGGTTCGATGAGTCAGTGAGTGTGTGTCATTCACTGAACAAAACTGGTATTTCCAGCACTGCCTAATCTAAACACTTCTGGATTCTCCACTAAATTCATATGCTCAACAGAAATCTGTGTGATTGGTTAAAATGCTACATGCTTTTAAGGAAACACACATAAAAATTGTATCTGATATAACATCAGCAGGTCTAAATTAAATATTTTGCCCCCCTACTGTGAATTTGGTATGCCATTTTTGTGCAAAGACCTTGTTAATTTTTAATCCTACTTTGGTTGTGTATAATACATCCGTAACCTGGGAAAAATATAATTGTGAACAAATACTTTATTATTGTACAATTGTATAACAATGACTTGTGTGAGGTTAGTGAATGAAAACCACTGTCTACAACAAAAACAATATAGTATTATTAGTTTTATGGTATAGTTCAGTTGTTTTTACCACTGCAGGTGAACAGTTAAAAGATTTTTAATAGTCCAGTGATTGCTGTGGTGTTGAGTGCAGCTGCTGGTTAAATGTACTCACTTCAGTATCTTCAGCTCACACACAGGGTTCTTCAGTCCCTCACAGATCTCTTTGACTCCTGAATCCAGCAGACGACTGTTGTTCAGGTTCATCTCTTTCAGGATGGTTTTGGAGGAGAGAACAGTAGCTAGAACTGAACAGCTTTTCTCTGTCAGCTCAAAGTTATTCAGCCTGAACACAAAAACAGCATTTCAGTCATGACAGCTTTCCTCAAGTATATTTATTACAGTTATATTGCATACTGTTAGTGTTGGGGTTGAAGGAGGGAGTTTGATTGTGAGCAGTTATGTGATGGAAGAGATGCTGAAAGAATAGAATTAAATGGAGCGCTGTGATAAGTGTCAAGACTGGATTGGTATGAGCTTGACTATTACACCATGCTTGATTATTATTATTCAGCACATATTCAACACACATCAGATCAACAGCTCTTCATATCTGATCACACATGTGACTGACCATCTTTAATAATGAATAATCAAGAGGTTTCAATGTATAAATCACATATACTTACATTATTTTTTCCAGTTTGCTGTGAGAGTCCTTCAAAAGAGCAGAGAGTTTCTCCCAATCCAGATTTCCTAATTTATCTTCACTCAGATCCAGTTCTTTCAGTAATAATGGACTTTTACCCAGAACTCCAGTGAGATACTCACACGCTTCCTCTGCAGCAGGACTTTTCAAAAACCTACAGGAATCAGACAAAGATTTCAGATCATTTATATTTTTACATTATTTTTGACACAAATTCTGTTGTGTGTCTGTTGAATTTCTCTGAACTGCGGTTAAAAGGGGTCATATTATACTTTTTCACATGTTCAACTTTTGTTAGTCTGTAATAATGCTGTTTGAGCATAAAAAAGATCTGCAAAGTTACAAAGCTCAAAGTCAACTTCAAAAGGAGATATTCAACAGAAATCACTTTACAAAAACTACAGTGAACGACTTGTTTGGACTACAACACATATCTTCCGGGATTTGTGATATCACAAGTATCGACGAATGCTACTAGACCTGATTGAGCTGCAATAGAGAAGAAAACGAGTCTTATTATGTCAGAGACATGGTCCATGTAACTTTTGTATTATTTGTTTTTTAATTTAATATTGAAATCTGAATAGTGAAAAAATGGCACATTTTTCAACAACAACAAAAAAAAAAATCAAGAATTTGGCTTCATTTTTCATTTTGGGACAGAAAATGAACAAAACTTGAACATTCAATCTCTACATGTGGGCAGGAATGAAACACCCCTCTTCGCTGATTGGTCAACCAAACATTACAACAGTAGTCTTAAAACAAATTCAGAATAATAGTCCTCAGCTTCTATGGTTTATTACATTGATCTTTCTCTTCATAAAACAACCAGATTTATGAATGGCTTGACACAAACCAGACCGAGGCAGAGCCTTTTGGTGCTTTGGTTCTTTGACACACCACCTGTTTTATTACAGTATCCACCTACTAAAATTTGTGTGGCAAAGCTGCGCGACACACTGTAGTGCAGGGTAACGAAGCGCAGAGCACTATCAATTTATGTGAACATATAGTCATAACTTTTGTTTTAGACGATACGCTGTGTTTTGGACCATGGGGGAACTTTGATATGACAGATATGTAAAAATTATATATACTTTGTGTAATTTACAGCACATCTATTTTTCTTTTTTTATTTAGCATGTTATACAGATTTAGGAACTCATATGTTGTTATCCCACTGGCATGGGACTATTTGTTTGTCAGAGTGCTTGTTTGAGTGATTGACTTCAGTTAAATGGGAATCTGACGTCATGATTTGAAGGTGAACTTGTTTTGAGTTATAAGAACATATCCAAACCCTGAAATAACACTTCAATCAATAAACCAGAGATCAGTGTCAGAAATTAACTATTTTATAAGGAGCACCTGATTTTCAGTTTTCTTACCTTTTACCTTTTGTATGTCATCTTTAATGTAAATTTTTTACATCAAATAAATGAGAATCATTATGACAATGGGCTGTTACCAATTAAATCAGTATTCAGAGATATAGACCCTGCGTCTGAAGATGCTTTTAGATGTATTCACAGTTCAATGCTCATCAGACGGCTGTATACATACATTTACATAGCAATTACAAATGTATAATGAAATAAGATTAACTTTATACAATATTTATAATACAGAAATATGAACAAAATTTAATGATACTTGAATTATGAAAGTAATATCGCCACTAGGATGCAGTATTTCATTGTGTTAATAAAGGAGCCTTTTATTCAATCTATGCATTGAAAATGCTTCATTCATTAATTCAGGAATAAAGTCAAGTGCCTGTATATAATAATTGGTCATTGAATTGTTTATAATAATGGGTTTTTCAAAAACTCTGATTCTGGAATGATACACCACTCTATGTGCCTACTCCGAGTCTGTCACACAGCGGTTCTGTGACTTGGGTTTAGTTGGCAGAGAAAATAACTATTTTGTATGCCATCAGTTAGCTGGCCAATACTCAGTTTAATTAAAAAAAACTCAGCTTATTGTCTTAAACTACCTATGTTCACATAAATTAATAGAAATTTGAATGTTTCAATAGAAGGGTTGCATAATTTTTGCCTACACAAAAGAAATTTCTGTCTATGTTCTGCCTCGGTATGTTTTGTGTCAAGCCATTCGTTAATCTGGCTGTTGAAGAGAAAGAGATAAAATCTAGTAGAAATAAACATGTTAAGAATCCATGAAAGACAGGGACTCTTATTATGTTTTTTAGGACTATTATTATGTTTTAATGTTTGGTTGATGGTTGACGAATCAGCGGAGAGGGGTGTTTCATTCCCGCCCAGATGTCGAGATTAAATATTCAAGTTTTTATTCATTTTCTGTTATTTTATTCATTTTTTGTCCCTGAACATAAAGTAAAAAAATAAAATAAAAAAGGTTTTGTTTTTACAAATGAATTAAAATTTTTCAGAATTTAATATTAAATTAAAAAACAAGGCATACAAGCTTAGAGTGGTTACAATCATCCGGGTTCAAATCACACTCAAATTGATTTGATTTTTGGGGAAGTCGTGTCCTAGTTGTTAGAGAAATTGACTCCTAACCCTAAAGTTGTGGGTTCTAGTCTTGGGCTGGCAATACCACGATTGAGGTACTGAGGCACTGAACCCCCAACTGCTCCCCGGCTACCCACTGCTCTGGGTGTGTGTTCACTGTGTGTGTGTGTGTGTGTGTGTGTGTGTTCACTTTGGATGGGTTAAATGCAGAGCACGATTTCTGATTATAGGTCACCCCAAGTGGAGCCAATCACAACACACACTGTCCCAGCTAACCAATTACAGCACATTTTGTATTCCAGAAGGGCGGGCCTTCATTTGATACAGTAACTATTCGAGTCGTTAATGCCAGACTGGGGAAAGAGGTGTTGTAATAAAGTAAAACATCTGAAAAAGTGTGTTTTTTGAACAACCTTGTATGAGAGCCTTTTCTAGTACACCCCCAAAACAAAATCAAGACTTTGTAAAAGAATATAATAAGACCCCTTTAATTATAGTTCATGTCATTCCTATTCAATAATGGTGGATTTGACTCTACCATATATTTCCATACAGATGATTAGGCTTGGGTATCGAGTATCGAGTGGAACCGTGACTAGCTTTGCGATTTTCCCGGAATCATTCAAAAGTATACATTTTGATTCCTAGTTTCGATTCCTAGTCCACCGCCTGGAACAAGAAGAAACACCAACAAAGAAGCGTACACCTGAAGTATTGGCATAATCGAGCTAGTCCAACATGGATAGTGTGTGTCGGTGGTCCTAAGTTTGGTTTCACTTTCCTAAACAGAACGAAATCTTGGCAAAATGCAACATTTGCATTAAGATTGTTTCGTGCATAGGAGGGTGCACGTCGAACATGATAATGCACCTCTGAGTCCATGGAGTAGAAATAAATATGTGCCCCATCTTTGATGCGCTGCGCCAACCGTCCTCTGCTGCCTCTTTTTTCTCCTATTTATGCGTTCAAGCTTATTCTACATCCAGCGAATGCGTTTTCTCCACAGCAGGAGATAATAAAGTTATCTGTTCAGAACGTTCACGCATCCTGCCTGAGAAGGCAGATATGATAATTTTCCTAAACAAGAACTATTTCTGATTTTATACTGTACCTGCTGCTAATCTATACTTGGTTTTACAAGTTGTTTCTTACTGTAGGACCCTATGATTTCAGCAATGCTGAAAACGCGGATGGAATCGCGGAATCCAGTCATAAAAACGCAATTTATAGTTTAACGCGGAATGTCACAGAATTTGCCAAATTTTGAATGAATTAATCAAAAGTTGGTCATTGCACTTACATCAAAAAACAATATGGACTAGTATCTGTAAATATTAAGCCAGAAAAGTTTATTTAAATATGAATCCTGAATGTTCCGCGTGTCTGTGTTAATGAATGGCGCAGAAGCGCATCTTCATTCATCACACACACACGGAAGCACGTGTGCCGCTGGCAGTGATTTCAGAGTCTGTAGTCTCTCTAAATAAGTTTAAAGAAAAGTAAAAAGAAAAAAGTAAAAAGTTATAGAATTAAAATTGATGACAAAGGTCAGACTATTTCCTTCAGAAATCAGTTGGTTAGTTAGATCATTTAAAATATCCTAAACTTTTTTTGACCCTGGCTCTTAAAAGAATCAGAATCGAGAATCGTTAGGAACCGGAATTGAACCAAGGAATCGGAATTAGAATCGTTCAAATTCAAATGATACCCAATTTTTTTTCACCTGATGGTCTTTAATGAACAGAGTCCATCCTGTAGTAAATCACTGAGCTGCTTCACTCCTGATTCTCCAGGATCATTTCCTGTGAGATCCAGCTCTATCAGGTGTGAAGGGTTTGATCTCAGAGCTGAAGACAGAGCTTTATAACCTTCTTCAGTGATACTGCAGTCTGAAAGTCTACAAAAATAAAAACATGAATTCAAAGCAACAATTTGGTTCAAATTCATCCACTGCACAATCATATTAAAACGAGATCAATTAATTAATTAGTTATTTTAGTTATATCCTCTGGCACAAACCATTCTAATCAATTAAGCTGTCAAGACTGCAAAAAGAATCTTGTTTGCATCTTATCAGCACTTTTTTGTTTGATTCTTTGGTTCGATGAGTCAGTGAGTGTGTGTCATTCACTGAACAAAACTCTGGTATTTCCAGCACTGCCTAATCTAAACACTTCTGGATTCTCCACTAAATTCATATGCTCAACAGAAATCTGTGTGATTGGTTAAAATGCTACATGCTTTTAAGGAAACACACATAAAAATTGTATCTGATATAACATCAGCAGGTCTAAATTAAATATTTTGCCCCCCTACTGTGAATTTGGTATGCCATTTTTGTGCAAAGACCTTGTTAATTTTTAATCCTACTTTGGTTGTGTATAATACATCCGTAACCTGGGAAAAATATAATTGTGAACAAATACTTTATTATTGTACAATTGTATAACAATGACTTGTGTGAGGTTAGTGAATGAAAACCACTGTCTACAACAAAAACAATATAGTATTATTAGTTTTATGGTATAGTTCAGTTGTTTTTACCACTGCAGGTGAACAGTTAAAAGATTTTTAATAGTCCAGTGATTGCTGTGGTGTTGAGTGCAGCTGCTGGTTAAATGTACTCACTTCAGTATCTTCAGCTCACACACAGGGTTCTTCAGTCCCTCACAGATCTCTTTGACTCCTGAATCCAGCAGACGACTGTTGTTCAGGTTCATCTCTTTCAGGATGGTTTTGGAGGAGAGAACAGTAGCTAGAACCGAACAGCTTTTCTCTGTCAGCTCAAAGTTATTCAGCCTGAACACAAAAAAAGCATTTCAGCCAGGACAGCTTTCCTCAAGTATATTTATGACAGTTATATTGCATACTGTTGGTGTTGGGGTTGAAAGAGGGAGTTTGATTGTGAGCAGTTATGTGATGGAAGAGATGCTGAAAGAATAGAATTAAATGGAGTGCTGTGATAAGTGTCAAGACTGGATTGGTGCGAGCTTGACTATTACACCATGCTTTATTATTATTCAGCACATATTCAACACACATCAGATCAACAGCTCTTCATATCTGATCACACATGTGACTGACAATCTTTAATAATGAATAATCAAAGTGGTTTCAATGTATACATCACGTATACTTACATTATTTTTTCTAGTTTGCTGTGAGAGTCCATCAAAAGAGCAGACAGTTTCTCCCAATCCAGATCTCCTAATTTATCTTCACTCAGATCCAGTTCTTTCAGTAATAATGGACTTTTACCCAGAACTCCAGTAAGATACTCACACGCTTCCTCTGCAGCAGGACTTTTCAAAAACCTACAGGAATCAGACAAGGATTTCAGATCATTTATATTTTTACATTATTTTTGACACAAATTCTGTTGTGTGTCTGTCGAATTTCTCTGAACTGCGGTTAAAAGGGGTCATATTATACTTTTTCACGTTCAACTTTAGTTAGTCTGTAATAATGCTGTTTGAGCATAAAAAAGATCTGCAAAGTTACAAAGCTCAAAGTCAACTTCAAAAGGAGATATTCAACAGAAATCACTTTACAAAAACTACAGTGAACGACTTGTTTGGACTACAACGCATATCTTCCGGGATTTGTGATATCACAAGTATCAACGAATGCTACTAGACCTGATTGAGCTGCACTAGAGAAGACAACGAGTCTTATTATTATGTCAGAGACATGGTCCATGTAACTTTTGTATTATTTGTTTTTTAATTTAATATTGAAATCTGAATAGTGAAAAAAATGGCACATTTTTCAACAAAATAATAAAAATAAAAAAATCAAGAATTTGGCTTCATTTTGGGACAGAAAATGAATAAACAACTTGAACATTCAATCTCTATATGTGGGTGGGAATGAAACGCCCCTCTTCGCTGATTGGTCAACCAAACATTACCAAACAACCAAATGCGGAATGTCACAGAATTTGCCAAATTTTGAATGAATTAATCAAAAGTTGGTCATTGCACTTACATCAAATAACAATATGGACAAGTATCTGTAAATATTAAGCCAGAAAAGTTTATTTAAATATGAATCCTGAATGTTCTGCGTGTCTGTGTTAATGAATGGTGCAGAAGGGCATCTTCATTCATCACATATATGGAAGCACACGTGACGCTGGCAGTGATTTCAAAGTCTGTAGTCTCTCTAAATAAGTAAAAAAAGTAAAAAGTTATAGAATTAAAATTGATGAAAAAGGTCAGACTATTTCCTTCAGAAAGGCCGTTGGTTAGTTAGATCATTTCAAATATCCTAAACTTTTTTTGACTCTGCCTCTTAAAAGAATCGGAATCAAGAATCGTTAGGAACCGGAATCGAACCAAGGAATCGAAATCGGAATCAGAATTGTTCAAATTCAAACAATACCCAACCCTACAGATAATTATTTAAATATTTTAAGTTTTTTTTTTCACCTGATGGTCTTTAATGAACAGAGTCCATCCTGTAGTAAATCACTGAGCTGCTTCACTCCTGATTCTCCAGGATCATTTCCTGTGAGATCCAGCTCTATCAGGTGTGAAGGGTTTGATCTCAGAGCTGAAGACAGAGCTTTATAACCTTCTTCACTGATACTGCAGTCTGAAAGTCTACAAAAATAAAAACATGAATTCAAAGCAACAATTTGGTTCAAATTCATCGAATCATCCACTGCACAATCATATTATAAAAACGAGATAAATTAATTAATTAGTTATTTTAGTTATGTCCTCTGGCAAAAACCATTCTAATCAATTAAGCTCTCAAGACTGCAAAAAGAATCTTGTTTGCATCGTATCAGCACTTTTTTTTTGTTTCTTTGCTTCGATGAGTCAGTGAGTGTGTGTCATGCACTGAACAAAACTCTGGGATTTCCAGCACTGCCTTATCTAAACACTTCTGGATTCTCCACTACATTCATATGCTCAACAGAAATTTGTATGATTGGTTAAAATGCTACATGCTTTTTAGGAAACACGCATAAAAAATTGTATCTGATACAACATCAGCAGGTCTAAATTAAATATTTTGCCCCCCTACTGTGAATTTGGTATGCCATTTTTGTGCAAAGACCTCGTTAATTTTTAATCCTAACTTGGTTGTGTATAATAAATCCGTAACCAAGGAAAAAAATATAATTGTGAACAAATGTTATGGCTACTTTATTATTGTAGAATTGTATAACAATGACTTGTGTGAGCTTAGTGAATGAAAACCACTGTCTACAACAAAAACAATATGGTATTATTAGTTTTATGGTATTGTTAAATTGTTTTTACTTCTGCAGGTGAACAGTTAAAATATTTCTAATATTCCAGTGATTGCTGTGGTGTTGAGTGCAGCTGCTGGTGAAATGTACTCACTTCAGTATCTTCAGCTCACACACAGGGTTCTTCAGTCCCTCACAGATCTCTTTGACTCCTGAATCCAGCAGACGACTGTTGTTCAGTTTCATCTCTTTCAGGATGGTTTTGGAGGAGAGAACAGTAGCTAGAACTGAACAGCTTTTCTCTGTCAGCTCACAGTTATTCAGCCTGAACACAAAAACAGCATTTCAGTCATGACAGCTTTCCTCAAGTATATTTATTACAGTTATATTGCATACTGTTAGTGTTGGGGTTGAAGGAGGGAGTTTGATTGTGAGCAGTTATGTGATGGAAGAGATGCTGAAAGAATAGAATTAAATGGAGCGCTGTGATAAGTGTCAAGACTGGATTGGTATGAGCTTGACTATTACACCATGCTTGATTATTATTATTCAGCACATATTCAACACACATCAGATCAACAGCTCTTCATATCTGATCACACATGTGACTGACCATCTTTAATAATGAATAATCAAGAGGTTTCAATGTATAAATCACATATACTTACATTATTTTTTCCAGTTTGCTGTGAGAGTCCTTCAAAAGAGCAGAGAGTTTCTCCCAATCCAGATTTCCTAATTTATCTTCACTCAGATCCAGTTCTTTCAGTAATAATGGACTTTTACCCAGAACTCCAGTGAGATACTCACACGCTTCCTCTGCAGCAGGACTTTTCAAAAACCTACAGGAATCAGACAAAGATTTCAGATCATTTATATTTTTACATTATTTTTGACACAAATTCTGTTGTGTGTCTGTTGAATTTCTCTGAACTGCGGTTAAAAGGGGTCATATTATACTTTTTCACGTTCAACTTTAGTTAGTCTGTAATAATGCTGTTTGAGCATAAAAAAGATCTGCAAAGTTACAAAGCTCAAAGTCAACTTCAAAAGGAGATATTCAACAGAAATCACTTTACAAAAACTACAGTGAACGACTTGTTTGGACTACAACGCATATCTTCCGGGATTTGTGATATCACAAGTATCGACGAATGCTACTAGACCTGATTGAGCTGCACTAGAGAAGACAACGAGTCTTATTATTATGTCAGAGACATGGTCCATGTAACTTTTGTATTATTTGTTTTTTAATTTAATATTGAAATCTGAATAGTGAAAAAAATGGCACATTTTTCAACAAAATAATAAAAATAAAAAAAAAAATCAAGAATTTGGCTTCATTTTGGGACAGAAAATGAATAAACAACTTGAACATTCAATCTCTATATGTGGGTGGGAATGAAACACCCCTCTTCGCTGATTGGTCAACCAAACATTACCAAACAACCAAATGCGGAATGTCACAGAATTTGCCAAATTTTGAATGAATTAATCAAAAGTTGGTCATTGCACTTACATCAAATAACAATATGGACAAGTATCTGTAAATATTAAGCCAGAAAAGTTTATTTAAATATGAATCCTGAATGTTCTGCGTGTCTGTGTTAATGAATGGTGCAGAAGGGCATCTTCATTCATCACATATATGGTGGCACACGTGACGCTGGCAGTGATTTCAAAGTCTGTAGTCTCTCTAAATAAGTAAAAAAAGTAAAAAGTTATAGAATTAAAATTGATGAAAAAGGTCAGACTATTTCCTTCAGAAAGGCCGTTGGTTAGTTAGATCATTTCAAATATCCTAAACTTTTTTTGACTCTGCCTCTTAAAAGAATCGGAATCAAGAATCGTTAGGAACCGGAATCGAACCAAGGAATCGAAATCGGAATCAGAATTGTTCAAATTCAAACAATACCCAACCCTACAGATAATTATTTAAATATTTTAAGTTTTTTTTCACCTGATGGTCTTTAATGAACAGAGTCCATCCTGTAGTAAATCACTGAGCTGCTTCACTCCTGATTCTCCAGGATCATTTCCTGTGAGATCCAGCTCTATCAGGTGTGAAGGGTTTGATCTCAGAGCTGAAGACAGAGCTTTATAACCTTCTTCACTGATACTGCAGTCTGAAAGTCTACAAAAATAAAAACATGAATTCAAAGCAACAATTTGGTTCAAATTCATCGAATCATCCACTGCACAATCATATTATAAAAACGAGATAAATTAATTAATTAGTTATTTTAGTTATGTCCTCTGGCAAAAACCATTCTAATCAATTAAGCTCTCAAGACTGCAAAAAGAATCTTGTTTGCATCGTATCAGCACTTTTTTTGTTGTTTCTTTGGTTCGATGAGTCAGTGAGTGTGTGTCATGCACTGAACAAAACTCTGGGATTTCCAGCACTGCCTTATCTAAACACTTCTGGATTCTCCACTACATTCATATGCTCAACAGAAATTTGTATGATTGGTTAAAATGCTACATGCTTTTTAGGAAACACGCATAAAAAAATTGTATCTGATACAACATCAGCAGGTCTAAATTAAATATTTTGCCCCCCTACTGTGAATTTGGTATGCCATTTTTGTGCAAAGACCTCGTTAATTTTTAATCCTAACTTGGTTGTGTATAATACATCCGTAACCAAGGAAAAAAATATAATTGTGAACAAATGTTATGGCTACTTTATTATTGTAGAATTGTATAACAATGACTTGTGTGAGCTTAGTGAATGAAAACCACTGTCTACAACAAAAACAATATGGTATTATTAGTTTTATGGTATTGTTAAATTGTTTTTACTTCTGCAGGTGAACAGTTAAAATATTTCTAATATTCCAGTGATTGCTGTGGTGTTGAGTGCAGCTGCTGGTGAAATGTACTCACTTCAGTATCTTCAGCTCACACACAGGGTTCTTCAGTCCCTCACAGATCTCTTTGACTCCTGAATCCAGCAGACGACTGTTGTTCAGTTTCATCTCTTTCAGGATGGTTTTGGAGGAGAGAACAGTAGCTAGAACTGAACAGCTTTTCTCTGTCAGCTCACAGTTATTCAGCCTGAACACAAAAACAGCATTTCAGTCATGACAGCTTTCCTCAAGTATATTTATTACAGTTATATTGCATACTGTTAGTGTTGGGGTTGAAGGAGGGAGTTTGATTGTGAGCAGTTATGTGAGGGAAGAGATGCTGAAAGAATAGAATTAAATGGAGCGCTGTGATAAGTGTCAAGACTGGATTGGTATGAGCTTGACTATTACACCATGCTTGATTATTATTATTCAGCACATATTCAACACACATCAGATCAACAGCTCTTCATATCTGATCACACATGTGACTGACCATCTTTAATAATGAATAATCAAGAGGTTTCAATGTATAAATCACATATACTTACATTATTTTTTCCAGTTTGCTGTGAGAGTCCTTCAAAAGAGCAGAGAGTTTCTCCCAATCCAGATTTCCTAATTTATCTTCACTCAGATCCAGTTCTTTCAGTAATAATGGACTTTTACCCAGAACTCCAGTGAGATACTCACACGCTTCCTCTGCAGCAGGACTTTTCAAAAACCTACAGGAATCAGACAAAGATTTCAGATCATTTATATTTTTACATTATTTTTGACACAAATTCTGTTGTGTGTCTGTTGAATTTCTCTGAACTGCGGTTAAAAGGGGTCATATTATACTTTTTCACGTTCAACTTTAGTTAGTCTGTAATAATGCTGTTTGAGCATAAAAAAGATCTGCAAAGTTACAAAGCTCAAAGTCAACTTCAAAAGGAGATATTCAACAGAAATCACTTTACAAAAACTACAGTGAACGACTTGTTTGGACTACAACGCATATCTTCCGGGATTTGTGATATCACAAGTATCGACGAATGCTACTAGACCTGATTGAGCTGCACTAGAGAAGACAACGAGTCTTATTATTATGTCAGAGACATGGTCCATGTAACTTTTGTATTATTTGTTTTTTAATTTAATATTGAAATCTGAATAGTGAAAAAAAATGGCACATTTTTCAACAAAATAATAAAAATAAAAAAATCAAGAATTTGGCTTCATTTTGGGACAGAAAATGAATAAACAACTTGAACATTCAATCTCTATATGTGGGTGGGAATGAAACGCCCCTCTTCGCTGATTGGTCAACCAAACATTACCAAACAACCAAACGCGGAATGTCACAGAATTTGCCAAATTTTGAATGAATTAATCAAAAGTTGGTCATTGCACTTACATCAAATAACAATATGGACAAGTATCTGTAAATATTAAGCCAGAAAAGTTTATTTAAATATGAATCCTGAATGTTCTGCGTGTCTGTGTTAATGAATGGCGCAGAAGGGCATCTTCATTCATCACACATACGGAAGCACACGTGACGCTGGCAGTGATTTCAAAGTCTGTAGTCTCTCTAAATAAGTAAAAAAAGTAAAAAGTTATAGAATTAAAATTGATGAAAAAGGTCAGACTATTTCCTTCAGAAAGGCCGTTGGTTAGTTAGATCATTTCAAATATCCTAAACTTTTTTTGACTCTGCCTCTTAAAAGAATTGGAATCAAGAATCGTTAGGAACCGGAATCGAACCAAGGAATCGAAATCGGAATCAGAATTAGAATTGTTCAAATTCAAACGATACCCAACCCTACAGAAAATATTTAAATAATTATAAGTTTTTTTTTTCACCTGATGGTCTTTAATGAACAGAGTCCATCCTGTAGTAAATCACTGAGCTGCTTCACTCCTGATTCTCCAGGATCATTTCCTGTGAGATCCAGCTCTATTAGGTGTGAAGGGTTTGATCTCAGAGCTGAAGACAGAGCTTTATAACCTTCTTCAGTGATACTGCAGTCTGAAAGTCTACAAAAATAAAAACATGAATTCAAAGCAACAATTTGATTAAAATTCATAATTTTATCCACTGTACAATCATATCATGAAATCAAGATCAATTAGTTATTTAAGTTATGTCCTCTTGCCAAAAGCCATTCTAATCAATGAAGCTGTCAAGACTGCAAAAAGAATCTTGTTTGCATCGTATCAGCACTTTTTTGTTTGTTTCTTTGGTTCGATAGTCAGTGCTGGTATTTCCAGCACTGGCTAATCTAAACACTTCTGGATTCTCCACTACATTCATATGCTCAACAGAAATCTGTGTGATTGGTTAAAATGCTACATGCTTTTTAGGAAACACGAATAAAGATTTAATCTGATATAACATCAAGTATAAATTAAATATTTTGCCCTGTTACTGTTAATTTGATATGACATTTTTGTGCAAAAACTTTGATTGTGTAAAATACATTCGTAACCTAGGAAAAAATATAATTGTGAACAAATTTTATAGCTATTTTATTATTGTACAATTGTATAACAATGACTTGTGTGTCTGCGTGAGGTTAGGGAATGAAAAACACTGTGTACAACAAAAACATTTTAGTATTATTAATATTGTGGTATTCTCAAACTCAGTCTCTTAAACTCCACATGACTTAACTTAATAATCAGAAAGATACCAAATATACTGACATTGACACTTGCACACAGCAGTTTCTATAATTTTATTGATTTACTTTTTTACCTCTATTTTTACTATTGCTGCTATGTAAATACCCTGTATACCCTGTTTTCACATTTTCTCTTGTACATTCCTGCCCATCTTAATATTTATTAAGTCTACTGTATACTGTCATGCACATTTTTATTTTAAAAGCTTTTTATTTTATTCTTATTTTTTTAATCTTACTTTTTCCAAATCTTATTATTTTTTATAATTTTCTTGTGCTTGTATTCTTTAAAACTTGTTTTCTGAGTGACATACACACAATAAACCTCTTCTGATAAGCCATGTTCTGGATGAATAAAATATTGCTACTGATGAATAACCAATGCTTGTCCACTAGGTGGCAGTGCGCTCCCACTGGATTGTGTCCCCTCTGTTTTATATATATATATATATATATATATATATATATATATATATATATATATATATATATATATATATATATATATATATATAAAACAAAAAATTACAAGTTTACAGAACAAATTTGCATACAATTTACATTCAGAAACAAATTTTAAAGGGGGCTAAAGTTAATACAAAAAAATAAAAAATAAAAATAAAACATTAATTTTTATCTGTATTAACAGAATAAAACAGAATAAAACGTTATAATAAATTATATTTATCAAATAAAACTAACAGGATTTCAGCTTTTTATTTTTTGTTAAATATTGTCTCAAATAATTGTTAAATACTATAAACATGGGGGCGTTTTAAAAAATATATACATTTATGAATAGAGTACTTCGCTAACAAAAGAAAGACATTAATTAAACCTTTTTTGCTGCCATCTTCATAGTTTCCATATTTAATATCTATAAATCCCCATGTCTACTGATTGGCTTCATCGCTCTGTCTTCTCTCCACCGGTAAGCTGGTGTGTGGTGGGCGTTCTGGCGCAATATGGCTGCCGTCGCATCATCCAGGTGGATGCTGCACACTGGTGGTGGTTGAGGAGATACCCCGTCTATGTAAAGTGCTTTGAGTGTCTAGAAAAGCGCTATATAAATGTAAAGAATTATTATTATTTATTATTATAAAGGACAGGTTAAATTTAACCACATTTCTCTCTTTTAACCATAATTGCACTTTTTCCCAGAAGACACTAATATATTTACAAGCAAAAAAAAAATATGCTCTGCATCATCTGGAGATGAGTTACAAAATGTACATAATATCATATCCAAGTAAAAATTATTGTCTATCAGACATTTCCTCCTGGATGATGGACCATCACTTCAACTCAACCTTGCCAAGACAGAACTGCTTGTGATTCCAGCAAACCCATTGTTCCATCACAATTTCACCATCAAGTTAGGCACATCAACCATAACTCCTTCAAAAACAGCCTGAAACCTTGGAGTTATGATTGATGATCAGCTGACTTTCTCAGACCACATTGCTAAAACTGTCCGATCCTGCAGATTTGCTTTATTCAACATCAAGAAGATCAAGCCCTTTCTTTCAGATCATGCTGCACAACTCCTTGTTCAAGCTCTTGTTCTGTCCAGGCTGGACTATTGCAATGCTCTCTTGGCAGGTCTTCCAGCCAATTCTATCAAACCTTTACAATTAATCCAGAACGCGGCAGCAGGATTAATTTTTAATGAGCCAAAAATAATACACGTCACACCTCTGTTTATCAATTTGCACTGGCCACCCAATTTCTTAAATAATGATGCTGGAATTTTAAACCAAAAACTCTCTGAATTGCGTACAAAAGCTTGCAGCCATTTTAATTTCAGCATGCTATTCAACTGTTCAAAATAAATTATGGTTTAAATCACCCAGGTCATAAGATTTAACTATATCATTTTTCTTAATAAATTGAGTCTTATTTTTTCAAATAAAATTATACAAGGAACAATTAATTAATTTGGAAACATATGAAGAAGGGGTTAAAGCAATTGTTGGGTAGAAGACTCTTGACAGGAACTCAGCTTTAGACAATAATACTCAACCAGAAATAGAGAGGTCTCTTTATAACCAATTTTTTAGAATGGTTTTGGCCTTTTTTAATTTTTCAAAACAATTGCTTTCATGCATTCCTCTGAATTTCTTGTAATTATAATACCTAAATACTTAGTGGAATTTTTAACAGTTACATTAAAGATGGAAATGTGATCACAATTATAAATGGGCATAAGCTCACATTTGGACATATTTAGAGTCCTGACACTTTAGAAAAAAAATCAACTAGAGAAATAGAAAGGGAAATTTGATTTGCATCTTGTAAAAAAAAAAAAAGAGTGGTATCATCTGCTAACTGACTAATACCAATAGTCGCATTAAACAACTTCAATTTGTTAACACTAAAATCATGAATAAATAAACGAGCCAACAGATCTGTTGCAATAATAAACAAGAGATGGGAAAGGGGACACCCTTGACTTACACCATGGCCAATCATAAACCTTTTAGATATACCAAACGGAAGAGATACTGAACTATTCATATCCCTGTAGCAGTGATGGAGTACTCGAGTCACTATTCTTTGGACTCGAGTCCGACTCGACAATCCATTCTCTGGACTCGTGACTCGTACTTGGACTCGCGGACTGATGACTCGTATTTGGACTCGGACTCGAGGATATATAAAATCGGACTTGAGCATTCATCACGTTGATTTTGACTAAAAATTTCATTAAAAAATCATATAAGGTGTTACACTTTTACGGTTTTGTGCCCAAGACCGGCGTGGATCTATTCTTTTCCCTCACAGACACTGCTACCGCTCGCTTTGTTTGACAACTTAAGCGTGCAAAAGATATTTTGCGATATGTGAATGGCCCTTATAGTTACAAGTTGCTCTCTGACCATTGGCATGCCGTCACACACACACATTCATTTGAACACATACAAACGCACTCGGTCAATCACACACAAACTCTCTCTCTCTCTCTCTCACACACACACACACACACACACACACACTCTCTCTCTCTCTCTCTCGGCATATCGTATTGATTTTTATGTTTTAAGTATCTTTAAAATAGAGTGTCCTGTAAAATGCACGTTTCTTTTTTCTGAGTGTATTTCTGTAATACAGTGTTAAAGTTTTAGTTCACACAAAATTAAACTTTCCTAATCATTTACTCCTCCCAATGACATCCAGGATATCCATGGCATTTTTTCTTAAAATATCTAATTTTCAGGATGTTTTCTTCATATAATGGACTTCAATGCCTACCAACTCAGTTGGTTGCTATTGTTTCCTCAAAAAACGTAAAACATTTTCCAATATGGGACTCGAGACTCGACTCGAACTCTGGTAATGGTGACTCGACTTGGACTCGACTCAGATTCTTCTTTGGTGACTCGGACTTGGACTCGAACACTGGGACTCGAGACTAGACTCGGACTCGACAGTTGGTGACTCAACTACAACACTGCCCTGTAGATCATCCTTATAACATTAACAAACTTTTTACCAAAACCAAAAGACTGAAAAGCATGAAATAAATAAGGGTGCTCTAACATATCAAAAGCTTTTTTGAAGTCCAAAAATAAAATAAATCCATCATCATCTACCCACTCACTATAATCCAACATATCCATAATCAATCTTATATTATTATGAAAGGAGTCCCCTCTGTTTGTGCTCTGAGGCAAAACACACCTTTTACATAAATGCGCTACTCGCTGGATACTCGCATCTGTATGCACGCTGTGATTGGCTTGCCCAAGCATGGTTTAGTTACGACTCCAACATCCATTGGCAGAGCTTCTCAAACATTTTCAGGATCAATGAGCTGTCTGCGCACTACCCGATTGGTTCGTCAAGTTGCTCAAATATAGAGATAGGTGCCTCGTTGCTTGGCCTGACTGTAACATACAATTGTTTTTTTTTTTGTTTTTTTTTGTAACATACAATTGGTAGAGCTCCCAAAGTATTTGCAATGACCTTGGATAACAATCATTGTTGGTTCCGGCAACAATGGTTAATTTATTTTAGCAAGCTCCTCACCTAGTGGGTGGTGTCAGGTTTTGTATTACACAATTTATTTGAACTACTTCATAAAAAAATCTTTTCTAATCTTGACAAAACACAGTCTCACGGTCCCATCTGCCAACTGTTTTTTGATATTGAGACTGAAATGTATAAATTTGATACAGGAGAATGCATAAAAAAAACACCCAGTGGCTATTTTTGGTACAATGCCTAAAAATATCATGGGAAGTTACATTTTGTGATGTCAAATTAAAATTTAGAACACAAATTGGTTAAACATATGACTTTGATTTGATAGTAATTTTAGAGTAAAAATTATTTTGTAAAACATATATTTTATATAAAATATTTAGAGTACATTTGATTTACAGTAAATCTAATCATTTTTTGAAGTTACTTTTTCTTACAACCATTTAAATTTAACGTAATGTTACGTACATTCTCAATATACTCCATTTTATCTTTTTTATACCCTTACCAGGCAACGTGACTCAGGAGTCACATACATTTCAAAACATGCTAAATAATAAAATAAACAACATATGACTAGTTAGCAGTAATATATTTTTTTCCAACAGAAAAGTAAGTTTAATATATAATTACCTACCTCAAAATCTGAATGTTCTCTACCACTGGCAGCCATGTTGGATTTAGAACAGGCTGACTAATAGATCACTGAAAACTTGAAGTAAATCATGTGACCAGCATACTTGAGACAGACCAGGCATTGATAAATGATAAAAGGATTTAATAAAAAAATTGTTCTTATGCCCCCAAAAAGACTATAAAAACTATGTGACTCGTTGGTAACTTTCCCTGATTTAGGGTTAAATAAGGATGTGACATTTTCCATGTTTCATGAAGTTATGAGCATCATGTGAATGCCACATCAGTATATTATTTACATATGGGTCTTGCAGGGCTTAACTTACAAAAACTCGCTTTTTTTGTAAGCCCAAAACAATTAGGCTTGTTGTGTTCTACTCCGTGAGACCCTTAGAATGACATGACACATGACTATCTGAGCTCTATGATGCTTTTGACACATTGCAGTACATAGTTAATTTCCCCTCCCTCATAAATTATGATTTATTTTATTTTCATTTTATCAGCAGATAACTCCGCACTACTTTGAAAATAATCATAATGGCTACATTCATTGTCAAGTTTAGACTAAGCTTTCAAATGATACCAATTTTTTGTTGATCAATGCAGTAGTTCTGAAAAATATGACAATTATTTTTTTCATTACTAGGTGGCGCCCACCAGCAGTACTCTCCGTTTTAAAGAGATCGCTCATTAGGAGTTGAATAAAACAAACAGATGAACTGAAAAGCAAAGATTCTAAGCTTTAAAATGATACCTTTATTGTGTTATTACATTCAGTGGTTGCTTAGTAATTTAATAATGACTTTTTTTCATGGGGGATGGGGAGAGTGTACCGCCGGCACAACACTCCTGGTTTAAGGATTTAATTTGGGAGCAAGAACCCCCATAAGGAACCATACCGCCAAAGATAAATTGTGTTCAATAAACTCAAGTAACTTGCCAAAGTGGTCCCATCTGAACTACAGTTATAGGTAAAATGTCACAGCTCTTTAGTCTTAGCACATTCTTTTTGAAAAAAAAATATAATCTGGAATAAATGGTATGATCTTCGGAGTAATATGTAATCTCCTTAATCTGTGGATGCATGAAACACCATACATCATTCTAATTTTCCTCTCAATAATACATATCTTCCCTAAAATTAAAATGTTTCTTAAACAATATTGCTACTCCTCTTTTTGCTGATGTAAATAATGATGTGAATACTTGAGCTCCAGCCAACTATTCAAATTATTTAATGTTGTTCTTTATTTAAATGTGTTTCTTGCTGAAAAATTATTTCCCTTTCTCTCTCTTAAATTTCTGGAGTACCCTCTCTCTATTTCTTGAATTGTTTAAACCATTTATAATTACAGTTTTATAAACCCCTTTATTTATTTCCTTTTTACCCCCAGCCTCAGTGATCAGCCATAAAACAGTGAATCTGTCCAAAGTTTGGCTGCTACTTTGGGCTCAGTGCTAAAAATCTTTTCTATGGCTGTCTGTGTGCGTGCGCTTCATGGCATCGATACATTGTATCGTTAGACATTTGATCGATGTATCAATGGATTGTTACACCCCTAATATTCCAATCCGCATTGTGGATTTTCCAACTGATAAAAAATATTTACTTTTCCTGAGTTTCCTAGTTTATTCCTGCTCTATAATGTTATGATTGGTGCATGTCAAATACTCACATCAATGTGTTGAGTGTACAGTGTTTATCCTGAAGTAGAGCAGAGATCTGATTCACTCCTGTGTCTCCTAGTTCATGTTCACTCAGATTCAGCTCTCTTAGGAGTAACGGGTTTTTACCCACAATTCCAGTCACATACTGACAGCCTTCATCTGCAGCAGGACCCAAAAACCTGCAGAAGAGAGGTTGAAGCTGGGTTCATTTCAGTTCTCTTCTTTTTATACAACGGACAACATATAAAATATTGCTTAAAACCCAAAGTCATTTTATTTTCTTTGTTAACTCTGATGCAGCAACAGCTTGTTCAGCATATTATATAAGTATGAAAATAAAAAGTTCACCTACATATAAATTTATTTTGTATTATTTCATCACGTCTCACCTCAGAGTCTTGAGTTGACAGTTTGGATCCTGCAGTAATTCACTGAGCTGCTTCACTCCTGATTCTCCAGGATCATTTCCTGTGAGATCCAGCTCTATCAGGTGTGAAGGGTTTGATCTCAGAGCTGAAGACAGAGCTTTATAACCTTCTTCAGTGATACTGCAGTCTGAAAGTCTAATGAAAGAAAGAAGGAAGGAAGAAAAGAATGAATAATACACCATTAGGATATTAACATTTTCCATCACCTCAAAAAAAAAATCAATCCGTTTGTGGATTTTTTTGTAAGTAGATCTACACCAACACACCAATTTCACATTACTGACCCAATCCTTGTGACACAGCACCAGTTTACAGACCAGCTGGAGCTTTACATAGATTCATGTTTAGATTAACCAAATTCAGACCTGAGTATCTGTAGTGTCTGTGAATTTCTCAGCAGGCTGGAGATTTCTGTCACTCCAGAGTCTCCTATTTGATTCCTGCTCAGATCCAACTCTCTGAGGTTTGAATTAAACGCTGATGCCAGAGCAGCACAACCTTCATCTGTAATACCGATGCGGTTTAACCTGTAGAAGAGAGAACACAGCTAATTAAGATATATTTATTATTGTAATTCTTGTCTTAATATCTTTACGTTCAAATGTTAAGCCCAAAATTAGACTGTGATCTTTAAGTTTTGGTTTAGTTCACAACAGGTTTCTGGTGAAATCTGTTAACATCATCTGCCAAAAAATATTGGAAATTACTTTAATATAAAATTAAGTTAAACTTCCAAATTCGTGTTATAAGCTCAAAATAACTCGCTCACCAGACATTTATTTATTTATTTAATAGGCATTCAGAACAACTTCTAGCCAGAACAGAAATAAATTAACATTACCAAAAACACATCTTAGATGAAAATACACTGCTAAAAAAAATTAAAGGAACACTTTGAAAACTCATCAGATCTCAATGGGGAAAAATATTATGCTGGATATCTATACTGATATAGATTGGGTAATTTGTAAGGAATGAAAAGATGCCACATTGTTTAATGGAAACCTGTATCGTGCATGCTGCATATCACTGATTAACTATATGTCTCAGCGTCACTGTCTGGGCAGAACTATTGTTCCAGTCACCAAAGACAGATTCGCAAATAACCTGCCTGATTTATCTCAACTGCTCTTTGTACTCAAAAATACACATGAACTAGACGAAACGACTGGCAACATGGGCACTATTTTCTCTAATACATTAGAAGCTGTTGCCCCCATGAAATTGAAAAAGGTTAGAGAAAAAATTACTGTGCCATGGTATAACAGTTATACTTACTCTCTCAAGAAAGTCTTGAATGCAAATGGAGAAAAACTAAATTGGAAGTTTTTAGAATTGCATGGAAAAACAGTATGTCCAGCTATAAACAGGCTTTAAAAACTGCCAGGGCAGAGCATATTTACAAACTCATAGAAAATAACCAAAACAATCCAATGTTTTTATTTAGCACAGTGGCTGAATTAACAAATAACCAGACACCACCTGATTCAAATACTCCATCAACGTTTAATAGTAATGACTTTATGGATTTCTTCACTGATAAAATAGATAACATTAGAAATACAATAGCAAATGTAGATTCTACAGCATCTAATACTTCAGTTCCATCCATCGCACCCAAAGATAAACTGCAGTGCTTTACAACTATAGGACAGGAAGAGCTAAATAAACTTATCACTGTATCTAAACCAACAACATGTGTATTAGATCCTGTACCCACTAAATTACTGAAAGTTGTTACCTGCAGCTGAAGAACAGCTTCTCAATATTATTAACTCGTCTTTATCTTTAGGTCACATCCCAAAACCATTTAAGCTGGTGTTAATTAAGCCTCTTATTAAGAAACCAAAACTAGATCCTAGTGAACTGGCAAATTATAGGCCCATTTCAAATCTTCCATTTATGTACACAATTTTAGAAAAAGTTGTGTCTGCTCAGTTGAGCTCCTTCCTGCAAAAAAAATATTTGTATGAATAATTTCAGTCAGGTTTCAGGCCCCACCATAGCACAGAAATAGCACAAATTACTTGCTTCTTGCGTCAGATCAAGGCTGCATCTCATTGCTAGTTTTACTTGATCTTAGTGAAAGTTGTGACATTTGCCATTTGCCAAGTATGGTAACCCATACACGGAATTTAAACTATCCAAGTGCACACAGCAGTGAGAAGTGAACACACCGTGAACACAAACCTGGAGCAGTGGGCAGCTATAGATCCAGCTGGGGGTTAGTGCCTTGCTCAAGGGCACTTCAGCCATGGGTATTGAGGGTGGAAGAGAGTGTTGTATTGAGGGTGGAAGAGAGCGCTGTTCATTCACTCCCTACCACCTACAACTACTACCAGCACCGAGACTCGAACCGGCGACCTTCGGATAACTAGTCCAAGTCTCTAACCATTTGGCCACAGCTGCCCGTGCTGCGTTCAACACCATAGATCATGACATACTTCTAGATAGATTAGAAAACTATACAGGTATTCAAGGGCAGGCTCTAAGTTGGTTTAGATCCTACCTGTCTGATCGCTAACATTTTGTTTACTTAAATGGGGAGTCATCTCATTTATCACCAGTAAGATATGGAGTGCCACAAGGATCGGTCCTAGGTCCCCTTCTATTTTCAATATACATGTTGCCCCTTGGTAATATTCTTCTTCTATTAAATTCGGATAAGACAGAGATATTAATTATTGGACCAAAAAAACAGTACACAGAATCTTGTAGATTACAATTTGCAACTTAACGGTTGTACTGTTACTTCCTCTAGATTCAAAAATCTGGGTGTTATATTAGACAGCAACTTGTCTTTTGTAAATCATATTTCCCATGTTACAAAAACTGTATTCTTCCATCTTAGAAACATTGCCAAGCAACGAAACATGTTACCCTGTTTCTGATGCAGAAAAGCTAGTTCATGCATTCATGACCTCTAGACTGGACTATTATAATGCACTTCTAGGTGGTTGTCCTGCTTCTTCAATAAACAAGCTACAGGTAGTCCAAAATGCAGCAGCTAGAGTCCTTACAAGGTCAATAAAATATGATCATATTAGCCCAATTTTACAGTCTCTGCACTGGCTACCTATTATGTTCCGTATCAGTTACAAATTATCATTACTTACCTATAAGGCCCTAAATGGTTTAGCTCCTGCATACCTAACTAGCCTTCTACCACGTTACAATCCATCATGCTCCCTAAGTTCACAAAATGCTGGACTTTTGGTAGTTCCTAGGATAGCAAAGTCCACTAAAGGAGGTAGAGCTTTTTCACCTTTGGGTGCCAAACTCTGGATTAGCCTTCCTTATAATGTTCGGGGTTCAGACACTCTCTCTATTTAAATCTAGATTTAAAATGCATCTCTTTCGCCAATCACTTGAATAATGCATCTCTTCAATTGTGACTGCAGTAATATCTGATCAAATGCGCATTCTTATTCGTAAGCTTGGGTTAAACTAATTAATTTAGCTTTTTTGGAACAGCAGCTATGCTAATGATGTCTCTATGCGTTTCTCTGTTTCTGCTGGGATTTACATCCCGTGGTAACTAGGATTTACACAAGCTCCAGTCTGGATCCAGAACACCTGAGAAGAGATGATGCTGACCCTCAGAGGACCCCAGATGATGCTAACCCTGAATCAACAAACAGAACTAACAAATATTGCTACAAGTGTGACCGCATCATATAGTTATTGCTGTTAATAATGTTCATTGCATGGCTGAATACGTCTTGTGTTAATTTTTCTGAAAAATCCTGTCATATGCGCACAAACTGACAGTCACCACTTATAAGCTACTACTAAATATTGTAGAAATGTAATTTTCTGTAAAGTTGCTTTGTAATGATTTGTATTGTAAAAAGACATTCAATTGTATCAATTCCTTCATCTTCCTGGAACTGACTGCATACTCTCGCCACATTGTCATTCACCAGGAGGAACAAGGACCCAATGCAACAGCGTAGGGTCTGACAACAGGTCCAAGGATTCCATCCCGATACCTAATGGCAGTAAGTGTGCCATTATCTAGCCTGTAGAGGTCTCTGTGTTCCTCCATATATATGCCTTCCCAGACCATCACTGACCCACCACCAAACCGGTCATGCTGAACAATGTTACAGGCAGCATAACATTCTCTACGACTTTTCCAGACCCTTTTACATCTGTCACACGTCCTCAGGGTGAATCTGCTCTCATTTGTGAAAAGCACAGAGCGCCAGAGGCGGACCTGCCAATTCTGGTGTTCAATGGCAAATGCCAATCAAGCTACACTGTGCCAGGCAGTGAGCACAGAGCCCACTAGAGGACGTCAGGCCCTCAGGACACCCTCATGAAGTCTGTTTCTGATTTTTTTCTCAGAGGCATTCGCACCAGTGGCCTGCTGGAGGTCATTTTGTAGGGCTCTGGCAGTGCTCATCCTGTTCCTCCTTGCACACAAAGGAGAAGATACAGGTCCTGCTGATGGGTTAAGGACCATCTACTGCCCTGTCCAGCTCTCCCAGAGTAACTGCCTGTCTCCTGGAATCTGCAACATGCTATTGAGACTGTGCTGGGAGACACCGCAAACCTTCTGGCAATGGCACATATTGATGCGTCATCCTGGAGGAAATTGGACTGCCTGTGCAACCTTTGTAGGGTCCAGGTATCGCCTCCTGATACCAGTAGTAACACTGAACCTAGCCAAATACAAAACTAGTGAAAAACAATCAGAAAATATGAGTAGGGAAAAGAATTGTCAGTGGCGTCCACCTGTAAAACCATTCCTGTTTTGGCGGTTTTCTAATGGTTACCCATCTAGTGCACCTGTTGTTAATTCTATTAACACAAAAGCAACTGAACTGAATTAACAACCCCCTCTGCTACGTAACTGACCAGATCAATATCCCAGAAATTTAATTTACTTGATGCTATACTCTGATTAAAAAGTGTTCCTTTAATTTTTTGAGCAGTGTATATTTCATATTAAATATGATTCTGAATTATTGATTGCTTTCAGTTTTATGACAAATAAACAAAATGAAAATAAAACAATTCTCAATAACTTATTAAAAAAATAATTTATTTCGTTTTTATTTCCAAATATAGCTCAGCTCAAAATGAATGTTTAGTGGTAAACATTTTAAAGATTAACAGAGAGGCTGTCAATTGATAAAGTGATCATTTTTTTCTTCAAAAACATCTGTGTACTGAACTCTGAACTGTTATCCTTTAAAGGGTTAGTTCACCCAGATAGCAAAATTATGTAATTAATAACTTACCTTTGACTTGACTTGACTACCCTCATGTTGTTCCAAACCCGTAAGACCTCCGTTTATCTTTGGAACACAGTTTTTAAGATATTTTAGAATTAGTCTGAGAGCTCTCAGTCCCTCCATTGAAGCTGTGTGAACGGTATACTGTCCATGTCCAGAAAGGTAAGAAAAACATCATCAAATTAGTCCATGTGACATCAGGTCAGTTAGAATTTTTTGAAGCATCGAAAATACATCTTGGTCCAAAAATAGCAAAAACGACGACTTTATTCAGCATTGTCTTTTCTTCCGTGTCTGTTGTGTGAGAGAGTTCAAAACAAAGCAGTCTGGATATCTGGTTTGCGAACGAATCATTCAGTTCACCAAATCGAACTGAATCATTTCAAACGGTTCGCATCTGTAATATGCATTAATACGCAAATGACTTAAGCGGTTAACTTTTTTAATGTGGCTGACACTCCCTCTGAGTTCAAACAAACCAATATCCCGGAGTAATGCATGCACTCAAACAGTACACTGACTGAACTGCTGTGAAGAGAGAACTGAAAATGAACACCGAGCCGAGCAAGATAACGAATAAAAGACTGACTCGTTCAAGAATCATGAACTGGTTGCATCGGTTTTTGGATCACCAGTGGTTCTTTCGGACAGTTCGATTCAATAAACCGGTTGAAGAAAACGGTTCACCGGTTCTTTTGCGCTCTACGGAATGGCGTCATTTGCAATGATTGCCCTTGATTCAAGCCTTCGGTTTACCCGCGCTCATAACACTAGCACAGAATCAGTTCAGAATCAATCACCAAAATAATCAGTTCAGTTCAGATGCTCTGTGTGTTGGTCTGCTTCACGCTGAATCACACATGCGCAGTATCATCAGCTCCTCGATTCTTATCTGGCTTGGCTCGGTGTTCATCTTCAGTTCTCTCTTCACAGCAGTCAAGTCAGTGTACTGTTTGATTACATGAATTACTCCGAGATATTGGTTTATTTGAACTCAGAGGGAGCGTCAGCCACATTAAAAAAGTTAACAGCTTAAGTCATTTGTGGATTAATGCGTATTAGAGATGCAAACCGTTTAAAACGATTCAGTTCGATTTGGTGAACTGAATGATTCGTTCGCGAACCGGATATCCAGACTGCTTTGTTTTGAACTCTCACACAACAGACAGGAAGAGAAGAAAATGCTGAATAAAGTAGTCGTTTTTGCTATATTTGGACCAAAATGTATTTTCGATGCTTCAAAAAATTCTAACTGACCCTCTGATGTCACATGGACTACTTTGATGGTGTTTTTCTTACCTTTCTGGACATGGACAGTATACAGTACACACAGCTTAAATGGAGGGACTGAGAGCTCCCGGACTAAATCTAAAATATCTTAAACTGTGTTCCAAAGATAAACGGAGGTCTTACGGGTTTGAAACAACATGAGGGTAAGTTATTAATTACATAATTTTGCTATCTGGGTGAACTAACCCTTTAAAAAAGTCAAATCGAGGTCTTGTCTCCATCAGCTCCAGAAACAAATACCTTGACTCAGACATAAATAATGAACACAGTTTATTTTAAAAACATGGTGCTTCTTCTTCAGTGTACTGATGTTAAATGTTTGAGTGTAATTGTTGAAGAACAAGATTTAACCTGTTTAATGTCACCCCGTCCCGTATACGGGACACCTACGTTGACTATACTATATTACAATCAAATTTAATCTAATCTTGACAAACTATATATCGTTGGAAAGGTCTAAGACTCCCAAATATATATTATACCAATATTTTTTGTTAAAAATTATGTAGGAAAAGTAATAGATCAATTTATGACAAGAGTGCACCCTCGGAAATCTACATTACAAAAGGAGCTTTGACCTTTGTTTAAAAAAGAAGACTTCCTCGTTGCCTTTTTCTCTATCACATTTTAGAAATCATCAGAAGTCATATCACTTGAAAACATAAAATCTCAAAATTCATCCTTCAAAACCCATTTTAAAATCAGACATTGCATTACCATGTGAATGGCACATCAAAATCATGTTACAAAATGTTTTCAGTCGTGAAATATAAAAATTTAGGTTTGTATCATGCACATTCAAGTCTATCTTCAAAAACGTGAGTGACAGTTATCAGGCTAAATACACTTCGCTCTTAAGCATGTGCCACTGCAGACTATATATAAATTAAATTGCAGCCTTTTGTGATATGATAACTGCACTAACCCATATCAACAATTTCGAGTTTATTTGGATTGATTGTGAAGTCCTGAAGAGAAGTGTGAAATATTTTCACATTTATGAAACTGTGGTGGGTCACTTGAGTCTGGGTAATTAATGTGATACACTTTTTAAAATACTTACTTCAGCTTTTCCAGTCTACACTGTACATTTTCCAACAGAGTCGAGATGATCTTCATTCCTGGGTTTCCTAGTTTATTCTCACTCAGATCCAGCTCTGTCAGATTTGAAGGGTTTGAACTTAGAGCTGCAGCCAGAACATGACAACCTCCTTCTGTGATACAGTTGCTCTTCAGACTGCATAAAGAGAAAACACTTCAGTTTTAATCTGAATATTGACCAGTATGTCTCAGCTGACAGATGACCAATACTGGTGGATGATGATAATGATGGAGACAACCACATTACAAAAGTCACATATGTTTTTATTCAGTCAGCAATCTTTTATGCAATATACACAAAAATCACCCAGCAGCAAGAATTTAAAATAGTCCTTGTAACAATGAAAAAACTCACATCAGTGTGTTGAGTTTACAGTGTTTATCCTGAAGTAGAGGAGCAATCTGATTCACTCCTGTGTCTCCTAGTTCATGTTTACTCAAATCCAGCTTTCTCAGGAGTAACGGGTTTTTACCCACAATTCCAGTCACATACTGACAGCCTTCATCTGCAGCAGGACCCAAAAACCTGCAGAAGAGAAGATGAAGCTGGAATCAGTTCAATGTGCATTGCATCACAATACATTTAAGGAGAATCAAACATTGTAACAAAAAGCTCTAGATCAAGTTTAAACAGCTGATCATTTAAATATAAAAACAAATCAAAAGTAAATTATTTAAAAGAAACTCAGGGGCAAAAGTTCACTAAATCATGGTTCTCAAAAATCGGATGATATTTCTGGCTTTTAAGCAGTAGATGAGAAAAGTTAACAAAGATATAACTAGCTTGTGACAGTTAAGCATTCATAGTGATATATTTAGTTGATCTTTTGATGCCGGCTCTTCCTATTATTATGTAGCAGAATTCACCAAACACTAGATTGCTGATCCACTAACAGAGAACATGATCTGGGTTCAGACCATCTCTGGATTGTTTTATTCAACTGTGTTGATGCAACAGTAATTCTGCTCATTATGAGAGGAACTGCAGGTTCAGACGTACATATGTGTGTGTGTGTGTGTGTGTGTGTGTCACTGATCCTCTCCTGACACACATCACATGTTTGTGGTCTGTGATAAATCTGCTGTAGTAGATCTGTAGTGTTGTGAATCTGAGCTTGATGGAAATTAATGTACAGTGCATTAAGTAACATTTAAACAATCAGGATAATAAGTCAAACTGAATATTTTTCATGATAAATGTCCACAACAACACAATCATAAATGTGAACTATTGAAGCACCAAATTACTGAATACCAGCACATCTAGTGACCCAAAATGTCTGATTAACCTTTAACTTTTAACACAACTAAACTGTGCTGACATTTATCATCAAAACAACAGCAGCTGCAGCATCTCATCTTTCATGTTTGATCATTTTGAACATTTTTGATGTAACAAATGTTGTACCTTACTGAATCAGTGAAATAATAGAATAATGTAAATAATTCACATGAGTATTGTTTATTTTGTAATATTTCATAACGTCTCACCTCATTGTGTTGAGTTGACAGTTTGGATCCTGTAGTAAATCACTGAGCAGCTTCACTCCTGATTCTCCAGGATCATTTCCTGTGAGATCCAGCTCTATCAGGTGTGAGGGGTTTGATCTCAGAGCTGAAGACAGAGCTTTATAACCTTCTTCAGTTATATTGCAGTCTGAAAGTCTAATAGAAAATGTTATTCTTCCTTATAACACAGATTGTTACAGGTGCACTACAGTATTTATGACCTGAATGGACTCTTTTCACAGTTAAGCTGGGTAAAGTTATATACTGGTGAACGTAAATGTGGCGAGTGGGGCGGGGCCGAGAGGCGTGGGAACGAGGAGTGAGGCCAGGTGTAGTGATTGAAGATGAGCTGCACCTGCGCCCCACCGCCGGTATCGAGTCCCACGTAGGAGATGGAAGGATATAAAACTGGAGCGACGACCGTGAAGGAGGAGAGAGGACCAGGCCTGGGACATTATTTTATGTTTGCTTTTCATTTGCACGCACCAGTCATCCGCGAGGGGCTGGTGCGCTGTTTTGTATTTATTTTGAATATTAAAATGTTTTGATTGTGCGCCGGTTCCCACTTCCTTCTGCCCGATGATTACAAAGGTCGTATCATTACAGTGGACTCAATCAAAACATAATTTTAATATTCAAAATAAACACAAAACAGCGCACCAGCCCCTCGCGCACGACTGGTGCACACAAATAAAAAGCAAACATAAAATAATGTCCCAGGCCTGGTCCTCTCTCCTCCTTCACGGTCGTCGCTCCAGTTTTATATCCTTCCATCTCCTACGTGGGACTCGATACCGGCGGTGGGGCTCAAGTGCAGCTCATCTTCAATCACTACACCTGGCCTCACTCCTCGTTCCCACGCCTCTCGGCCCCGCCCCACTCGCCACAGTAAACTACAACAAATGCTTTTTTTTTCTTTTAATTTTCCACAATTATAACCTACAGTTGCAATAAACATTTCTCAACCCCTCAGAGACTGCAGTAATTTACAAATAAAAGCTTTTCTGAAGATCCACGATAAAATCTAAATTGCATCTATAACAGTTCACTGGCTTACTAAATTAATAATGTAAATATATAATGTAATATTTTTTTGTTATAATATGTTTTTAATAACACAGCTATGAGGACAAGGGAATATTGTTGCACTCAGATGAAAGCTAGTTGTAAGTCCAGGTGCGTGAAAACCAGTAAAATGTAGAAGAGACTGTAGATGGTTCGCACTCTGAAAGATTAGACAAAGTCTTTGACAAAAAGAATCAATCATTTATTTAGAGCAAGAGCAGATGTTTCAGCCATCCAGCTATTCTCAATGCTCATAATGAATCAACCACAGACATGCAGTCAATTAATACCTGATAGATAATCAGGAAAAAAGTAACAGGTGCAAAGGGAGGGGCTTCAGCCCAGACCCAGAGAACAAGTAAAAACACAGTTCTTTTAATAGCAAAGTTAACAATATTTATCTCTAAAAAAGAATAAAGGCATTTACAGAAAACATGAATAGTTTATCTCTCCATTCATCCCTTTCGGGAAAAGGCTGTTGAGTTCAAAAATCCAAAAAGATTCTCTCTGTAGCAGTTTTTTATCTACATCACCACCTCTTCTTTTAGGCAAAACTCTTTCTATGCCCAGAAATTTCAGGTCAGAAATTGCATGCTTAGCTAGTTGAAAATGTTGGGAAACAGACGAAGTTGCATCACATCTCCTGATTGCACTCAGGTGTTCCAAAATTCTCGTTCGTAAAGCCCTGATAGTTTTGCCTACATACAATAATGGGCAAGGGCAGGTCAAAATGTACACCACTTGAGTAGATTTACATGTAATCAATTGCTTGATTTTATATATCTTACGTGTGTGCGGATGTGTGAAAGATTGGAGTTTAAGGTAATGTATACAGGAATTGCAACTTTTGCATGGAAAATTACCCTGGGCATTAGAAAGAGTACCAGAAGGAGACGTGGCAGTATCAGCATGGACCAGCCTATCTCTAAGGTTTGAGCTTCTAGAAAAGACAAAGTAAATTTTGAAAAAGTCCATTCAGTTGATAGTCACTTTTAATTATATGCCAATGAGAATTAACAATGTTTCTAATTTCTCTACTCAAAGGACTATGGGTCAGTTTTAAAATGCAGCGGTTTTCATTTAGTTTGGAGACCAAATTAGACGAATGTGTACCAGAGGCACGTACTTTGTTTAGTGCTGTATCAAGCCAATTGTTGGGATATCCCCTAGAATTAAAATCTCTATATAGAAGTCTTGCTTTTACCTCAAAGTCATTTTTGTCAGAGCAGATACGATGCAATCTGGTGAACTGACTGAAAGGCAGACCACGTTTCAGGGATGTTGGATGAGCACTTGTGGCATGAAGTAAGTAGAGTAGCCATGAAGAGTAGCAATAGCATATTTAGAAACAATTTAGAAATATTACATTTCAGAAATTCAGGAAGCTTATAGGTGCTGGAACCTTCTGTAAGGTGTTTTTTTTTTTTTTTTTTTTTAAGTAAAACACAATACTGTCAATTACATTCAGAACATTGAAAACACTGACTATTAGAAAACATCTCTCTGTTGCTTCAGAGGCCATAACATACTAACTCTCAATAACCTTGGCCAAAACAATAAAGAGTTCAACATAAACTGTTGCACCAACAAAATAATACATAGTTCAACATAAAGTGTAAAGTCCTCGCTAGCTGCTATATGTTTTGCGTTGAGGTGATACTTGATGCTCGATGTGCTGCTGCGGTGATATGCGAACGCTAGTTGGTGCTCCAGTATAATCGGTCCGCCGAAACTCATCCAGTGAGAAACGTTCCGCGGTGCAAAAATAAGTTATTAAAAACGCGGGAATGTTTTTTTCTGTAATTAATTAATCTTAGTTAACGCGTTATTTTTTGTGTAATTAATTAATCTCAATTAACGCGTTAAAGTCCCGGCCCTAGTCTTAAGCAATTCATGTATAAGACAAACAGTTCAAATTCAGATAATGAACCATGAAAAATCACAAAACAGTCGTCAATGTATCTCTTGAACAATATTATCTTCTCCAAAAAAGGATTGTTATTGAACACATACTGTTCTTCCAAAAAACCAAGATAAAGATTGGCATAGTCAGGGGCCATAGTGGCACCCATAGCTGTGCCACTAATCTGAAGGTAATATTGGTTTTCAAACAAGAAATAGTTTTTAGTGAGCACTAATTCAGACATATCTACAATGAATTTAGTAGGTAAACCATCATCATTAGTCTGCAGATCAAGAAAATACTTCAAGGCAGTCAAACCATCAGTATGAGGAATGTTTGTATATAAAGAGGTTACATCCATAGTCGCAAGCAAAACATCCTGACCTAGATGACTAATTTGAGACAGACATTTAGGAAAGTCAGATGTGTCTTTGAGATAGCTAGGTAGCAAAGTAACCAAAGGTCTGAGAATGTAGTCTACAAAATTAGAAAGAGGTTCAGTAAGACTATTATTACCTGCAACAATTGGACGACCTGGTGAATTAGATAGATTCTTATGAACCTTAGGCAAAATATAGAAGGCTGGTCTAGTCGGGGTACGATTGAACAAATATTGAAATTTTCGTTCAGAGATAAGAGAAGAGCAGTGAGCTTGCTGTAGGAATAGTTCTATTTCCTTTTGAAATCTACTGGTAGTATCAGTGGGCAAAGCTCTATAATAAGACAGGTCTTGTAATTGTCTTAGAACCTCCTGATCGTACAGGGTTTTAGGCATAATAACTAGACCACCTCCCTTATCAGCTGGCTTTAACACAATATTTTTATCTTTGCAAAATTTGTCAAGAGCCTGTCTTTCAGAAATTGTCAAATTATTCATCCCATTGTGAGGATGAGGATTGCTAAAAAGCTGCTCAACATCCCGTTCAACAAGTCTACAGAAAGTATCCAATGAGGGGTTAAAGATGGGAGGGCAAAAAGTACTTGTAGGTTTAAATTTACCTCGCTCCTGTTTGTTGTAAATCTGAGAAGAGGTAGTTGTAGTGTCCTTGTAATAGGTTTTCAGTCTCAGATTGCGAAAATTTTTTAATTTAATTTAAACAGTTCTATTTTGGTGACAAAGGAATCAGCAGGTTTACTAGGGACAAAACTCAAACCCTTATTAAAAAGGCTTAGACATTTTGACCTGCCCTTGCCCATTATTGTATGTAGGCAAAACTATCAGGGCTTTACGAACGAGAATTTTGGAACACTTGTGTGTAATTAGGAGATGTGATGCAACTTTGTCTGTTTCCCAACATTTTCAACTACCTAAGCATGCAATTTCTGACCTGAAATTTCTGGGCATAGAAAGAGTTTTGCCTAAAAGAAGAGGTGGTGATGTAGATAAAAAACTGCTACAGAGAGAATCTTTTTGGATTTTTGAACTCAACAGCCTTTTCCCGAAAGGGATGAATGAAGAGATAAACTATTCATGTTTTCTGTAAATGCCTTTATTCTTTTTTAGAGATAAATATTGTTAACTTTGCTATTAAAAGAACTGTGTTTTTACTTGTTCTCTGGGTCTGGGCTGAAGCCCCTCCCTTTGCACCTGTTACTTGTTTCCTGATTATCTATCAGGTATTAATTGACTGCATGTCTATGGTTGATTCATTATGAGCATTGAGAATAGCTGGATGGCTGAAACGTCTGCTCTTGCTCTAAATAAATGATTGATTCTTTTTGTCAAAGACTTTGTCTAATCTTTCAGAGTGCGAACCATCTACAGTCTCTTCTACAATAACACAGCTATGCCATACTTATTCAAACTCTTCAACATTGCTGTTTTTAAGTCACTTATTTGCATGGTGGTTAGCAAAAGTGTCTCAAAACACAATTAAGGCTTTAGAAACTCTATTAAAACAGAATTAGCTTGAACTGTTATACATACATAAAGTTAGCCCATGCATGTGCTAAAGTCAATTAGCAAAAATATCAGCAAGAGATCTCACCAAAGCTATAGAGAAGCCATAGAGAATAAATAATTGTATTACTTTAGAAAGTCTATAATAAAAGCTCTCAGACTTATTCCTTAGCTTAAAGTGTGTTGTATCAGAAAACATTTGAGGGTGTTGAAGAATAAGAATAATATCATAAAATGTTTAATCAGAGCAAATGAAAAAAACCTGCAACGTACATCCAAATATTTGCAAGATGACCAGATGGAAAGAGGAAAACCATTTCAATGCAGTTTGTAAGAAGAACACTAGACAAGTACGGCCTTCGTGCTGAAACATCTTGCAGAATACCACTCTTGATCAAGATGAACAAAAGGCAGACATGAACTAGTTAAAATGTATTTGTGTAGACCTGTGGAAGTCTGGAAGAATGTTTTATGGAGTGATGTGTCAGAACACACAGAAGTGGTGTGCACATCACATGAACCCAAATTTGGGCCAGGTGCAAGACAACTGGATATGCAATCAATAAATACAAAAATGCAGTCTGCACACTGAAAAATACTGCTCCATACAAAAGTGTATTTAATTATTTACAAGGCAACGTTTCGACCCTCAGGTCTTCATCAGGCACAATCTCAATAAGTAAAGAACACCTTTAAATACATAACAGGTGCTCACCTTAATTAGACTTCCTCACTTAGAAGTCATGTGACAGAAAAAAAGTTTCTGTCACATGATTTGTTTCTGTCACATGACTTCTAAGTGAGGAAGTCTAATTAAGGTGAGCACCTGTTATGTATTTAAAGGTGTTCTTTACTTATTGAGATTGTGCCTGATGAAGACCTGAGGGTCGAAACGTTGCCTTGTAAATAATTAAATACACTTTTGTATGGAGCAGTATTTTTCAGTGTGCAGACTGCATTTTTGTATTTATTTATGGAGTGATGTGACCATGGATCAGCAGTATGTCTGCAGCAAAAATAGCAAAGCTCATAAGCAGAAGAATACCATCGTCAAACTTGGAGGGGGATCAGTCCTGTTAAGGGGTTGCTTTACTGCAGCAGGAAGTGGAAATCATGACATCATGGATTCTTTGAAGTATTTTGATCAATGGACTTTCCTGCAGAACAGTCATCCCAAAGTACATATCCAAATCTACTTCTGCTTGGTTCAGGGATCAGTCACAGAATACACTTGAGTGGCCTGTTCAGTCTCCAGGCTTAATTCTCATTGAAAATATCTGATTGAATTTAAAGAAAGCAGTGGCAATGTGAAAACCAAAGATTATCAGTGATCTGGAAGCTTATTCAGGCGAGGAATGGACCAAGACTGTAGTAGAGAGATAACAGCTGCTTCTTAGCACTTACAGGCAGTGTGTATTGCTGATTTAAAATAATACATTCTGATTTAAATTAATACATATTCTGCACAAAATTTGACTTTGATGGATTTAATAATTTAGAAAATGAATGTTTAGAGCCAATTTGAATTTCATCATAATTCATCAATGTTCCATTCTCAGAATAACTCCAAAGTGTATTAAACTTCTCTTATACTTTACTGATGCCTTTGTTGAATTGTTTTCATAAAATTTTCCACAGCAAAATGTCTTGCAGGCTAAGGGGGTTGAATAATTTTGATTGCAACTGTATTATAACCTTCTTCAGTGAAGCTGCAGTCTGAAAGTATGCAGAACGAATAATATATAAAAACATTTATTGCACCATTAAGATATTAACATTTCCCATCACCTCAAAAAAATCTGTTTGTCAATATTTTATAAATGTATCTGTACCAACACACCAATTTCACATTACTAAACCATTCCTTGTGACACAGCGCCAGTTTACAGACCAACTGGAGCTCTACATTGATTCTTGTTTAGATTAACCAAATTCAGACCTGAGTATCTGTAGTGTCTGTGAATTTCTCAGCAGAGTGGAGATTTCTGTCACTACAGAGTCTTCTATTTGATTCCTGCTCAGATCCAACTCTCTGAGGTTTGAATTAAACGCTGATGCCAGAGCAGCACAACCTTCATCTGTAATGCTGATGCAGTTTAACCTGTAGAAGAGAGAACACAACTAATTAATCTATTGATACAGTTATGCAAATAGCAGCTTAAACTACTACTTTAATCTGCCAATATGAGATTTTCGTGATAATTACAATAAAATTATATAGTTAATTTGATAATTATAATATTTAGCATTTTACAGTATAATATTTAAGCCTATTAACAAGAAACTATGCAGGTTGTTTTGTAGTTCATGGCCACTGACAGATTTTGAGTGATGCCACCATTGTTTGAACACACATAGAAAACGAAAGATATGAATTTAAAAGACATGGTGCTTCTTCTCCAGTGTGCTGATGATAAAAGTTGGAGGGTACTGGTCGAAGAACAAGATTTATTGATTATAACTATCGATCTGCTCACATGTAAATGCACTTCCCTCTTAAGCAAGTGTCAAAGTAGGCTATATATTTAATTAAAATGCAGCCTTTTGTGATTTTATAACTGCATTAAGAGAAGTGTGAAATATTTTCACATTTATGAAACTGTGGTGGGTCACTAGAGTCTGGGTAATTAATGTGATATACTTTTAAAATACTTACTTCAGCTTTTCCAGTCTACACTGTACATTTTCAAACAGAGTCAAGATGATCTTCATTCCTGGGTTTCCTAGTTTATTCTCACTCAGATCCAGCTCTGTCAGATTTGAAGGGTTTGAATTTAAAGCTGCAGCCAGAACATGACAACCTCCTTCTGTGATACAGTTGTTCTTCAGACTGCAGAAAGAGAAAACACGTCAATTTTAATCTTAATCTTACAGGGGTCATATGATGCTATTTCAATTTTTCCTTTCTCTTTGGAGTGTTAAATGCTCTTGGTGCATAAAGAATATCTGTAAAGTTACAAAGCCTAAAGTCTCAAATCCAATGAAATATTCTTTATAAAAAGTTAAGAACACATGACACCCTCCTAAAACGGCTCCTTCTAACAAGCCCCCACATGTCTATGTCACTATGTGAGAAGATTTGTATAACACAGCACAAATATTCATGCAAAGAAAGAAGGCGTAACTTTGATTCTCATTGTAGCATTGTTGACGCTACCGTCATGTCATGGAGATGCTGTGTGTTTTGATGTGAAAGCGAAACTACTTTGTTTGGCCTTCCGAAAGAGAACACAACTAGAAATCAGTTTTTAAGTTGTATCTACAACAACGTTCCAAAACAGTTCAACCCAAATATTCAGATAGAGCAGTGCATTTTACAGAGGATCAGAACGGTTTCCTGAGAGAGCAGCCTACAATGCTGGTGCAAGCAGCAATTACGGGGCCAAGCACTCCACCGGCAAATTGAGGAGCTAAACTTGGCATGGAGCATCACACCAAATGCAACAATGAGCAATTACAGCAATTTTAGGATTATTGTAATTGACATGGCGAAAAAATCATAAATACAACCTCTCGTAGCATGATTTATTGGCTTATCAAGTGTGAACAATAGGTGGCGCTGTTATCAAATTGATATGGTGTGTTCTGTTTAACTGATATTGACACACTAAATTTAGTGTCAATACAATACAGACCAAAAGTTTGGAAACATTACTATTTTTAATGTTTTTGAAAGAAGTTTCTTTCTTCAAGCCTGCATTTATTTGATCAAAAATACAGAAAAAACTGTAATATTGTGATATATTATTACAATTTAAAATAATTATTTTTAAATTTATTATAATTTAAATTATCATTTATTTCTGTGATGCAAAGCTGATAATGAATCATATTAGAATTATTTCTAAAGCATCATGTGATAATGATCCTAAAAAATTCAAAGTTGGAAACAGTTCTAATGCTTAATATTTTTTCAGAACATGTGATACTTTTTTAGGATACTTTGATGAATAAAAAGTAAATATATATATATATTATATTAATATATTAAAATATAAATATTTGTGATAACAATACACACTACTGGTCAGTAATTTGGGGTCAGTAATTTTTTTTCTTTTTTTAAATAAAATCAATACTTTTATTCAGCAAGGATGTGTTAAATTTATAAAAAAAAAGTGATAGTAAAGAAAATATATTATTTGAATATATATTATTATAATTTTTATTTTTATTTTGAATAAATGCAGTCCTGTTTAACCTTTTATTCATCAAATATATTATAACTTTTGGTCTGTACTGTTTGTGAAAGCATTGCAGAGCTACAGCTACAAGTGCCATTTTAGTATCATGCCTCAAATTTGTTGCTGTAGTATGCGAAAAAACTGATTTGTCTATTGACACAAAATCCATAACATTTTGTCAGCACAATCTTTAGATTATCCCTCTATATTTTGGTGAAAATTGGACCAAGGATTGATGAGAAGTTCGAAAAAGTAGGTTTTCAACATGAATCAAAATGGCAGACAGGAAGTCCATCTGGCATATTTGTAATCTATGTTATCGGCATAAACCATGGAATATTTTGAGATCAGTTCCATTACAATAACCTAATGCAATCAAAAGTTATTAGCATTTTTGGAAATTTTGTAATTGAAGGTTAATGAATGGTCTATTACTCTTGACCAATAGGTGGCGCTGTTACCAAATTGATGTGGCATCATCAGTGTGAGGTGACAATGACACGTACAAAGTTTGGTGCAAATATGTCAAAGCTTTGTTGCGATACAGCCTCAAATGCATTTTGGCATCCTTCCAGCAAATTCGTTGATGTGCTAAATGAGAACCGTTTTGTATATCGACACAAAATCTGTAACTTTTGGCCAGTGGGCTCTGAAGATGATCTGCGTCAAATTTGGTGAAAATCGGACTAACGGGCTAGGAGGAGTTTGAAAAAGTAGATTTTCAACATTAATCAAAATGGCGGACAGGAAGTATGGCCAATTTTGGCATAATTTGTATCGATGTTCTCGGCATGACCCAAAGAAAATAAGGAGAACATTTTCATTTCAATAGTCTAATCTATTCAAAAGTTATTAGCATTTTTTAGGTATTTAATTATAATTCTTGAGGTGGTGCTGCCACCAAACTTTTTGAGTACCTTCAGGGCATGGAGTTGAATATTTTTGTAATTATTTTCGTAACGATACGATAATGCGTTAAAAAAATACAGCATTTTAAATCAATTCAAAATGGCTGACACCTAAAATGGCTGACATGGGGGAAAACTGGATATCATTCGACTGGACATGACTCACTGAATCGAAAGAGACCAGTTGTGTGATTTTTGGCCAAACCATTCAGAAGTTATAAGGCAAAATATGCATCTTTCATATCTCCTGACCACTAGGTGGCGCTGTGTCGAAACACTGCAGGTAGTCTCAGGTCATGGTTATTATAACACACACCAAGTCTGGTCTCAATATGCCAAACGGTTGCTGAGATATAGCCTCACATGCACTTTTGCGTGCTTTTCATCAAATTTGTTCACGTGTCATTCGAGAATGGTTGAATGAATCAATTTGAATTCCATAACTTTTTGCTAGCTTTGTCTGAAGATGATCTGAGCCAATTTACGTGAAAATCGGACAAACCGTCTAGGACGAGTTCGAAAAAGTAGGTTTTTTGAAAAATAGCAAAAAAACTAACCCTTGGGATTTTTTAATTTAGGGGTTAGTTCGACTTGGCATGAGCCAAGGGTTCAGAGGAAAAGGATACAAAGGATTCATTCATTTTCTGGCTTACAGTTCAAAAGTTATTAGCATAAAAATATTGAAACTTTGGAAGAGTGGTGGCGCTAGAGAGTTGGAGTTAAGCGACTTCAAATTTGCTATAGTTAATGTTGGGACTGTCCTCTATCAGTGTGCCAAATTATACAACTTTTCCACAAACGGTTCTATGGGCTGCCATAGACTTGTGGTGGAAGAAAAAAATGATGCTAATGGTTACAATAGGTGCCTTGCACCTTCGGTGCTTGGCCCCTAATGATGTCCCCACTCGATGCAATTGTAATGGGTTCTATTGGTTTTTGCCTTGTCGCACTGGAACACACAGCATCACAGTATGTTAAGGGGCATAACATTTATGTCACACCCTTGAGGAATTCGGCCAATCACAATGCACTGGATAGCTGGCCAATCAGCATACACCTCACTTTTCAGAACGAGGAGCTTTGTAAAAAAAACTGCGTGTTTCAGAAAGGCGGGGCATAGAGAAGAGACAATGTACAGTACGTGGAAAATAATCAGTTTTTTTTTTTTTTTTACATTAAACGGCATAAGCACATTACATTAAACCAAATACACTAAATGTTTTTTTTAGCAACATCAAATGAAACCTTTAATATTTACAAGTATGTTTTAGCTGACAGTTAACAAATACTGGTGATGATGAAGAAAAACACATTACAAAAGACATATATGGTGTTTCAGTCAGCAATCTCTGAATACACATAAAAAACACCCAGCAAGAATTTAAAAGTGTTGTTACGTCCTCTGGACTTAATTGTTTATTATCTGTCTTTGTTGTGGTGATATTTGTTGTGTAGTTTCCCTCCTTTCTCTCTTAAGTATATTCTCGCTCCTTTGTGTTTGTGTTAGCTGGGACAGGAGAGGGGCGGGCCTAGTCTAAATTCTTTATTTTAACTTTGTCCAGAATCCCCGACCCTAGACTGGGGGGAGGTCGTGACAATTGGGGGCTCGTCCAGCCATTTTGATAATTGGTACTTCGTCCGGTTATTATAACATTTGGTGTTTGTTTGGCTGTTCGCTCGTCTTTTTGTAACAATTCGTATGGCCGTGACACCATAGCAATTGAGGGCTTGTTGTTCGTGGTGATTTGTTATGGTTGTTTTTTTTTTAATCGTTATCTGTCGTCAAAGCCTTTTTGCTTGGCTGTTTTGATCTTTTAAAAGGGGAGGAAGTTCGTAGGGTTTAGGATAGATATTGATTTAGTTAAGTTCACTCTTTCGCCCACATTAGGAGAATTTTAACGGTGTAGGAAGGTAGACCTGATACAGATAGCGGATTTCTTTAATATAACTGTTTCTAAAGAGGGAAGGAAGCAGGTTGTTAAGGAGGAGTTGTTAGCTAGGTTAGTAGAGACTGGTATTTCGCCTGAACATTCCATAGCTGAAGGTCTGGAGGCAGAGACTGGTGGAGAGGGATTTGACGATGTACATTCGGGGAATGGTAAAAAGCCTTCTCAAGTAAACCCAATGGTAACTGTTCGCTTAAGAGAGTTAGATCTTGAGTTAAAGAAACAGGAATATGAAACGCAACTGCTTCGACTGAAAGAGTTGGAGATAACAGCTGATCGAGATGTTAAGCTGCGTAAATTGGACCTGGAAGCTCAGATGTATAAGAGACCAGTTTCGTCACCACGCTCCAGGCTTCTGGCTTCCGGTAGCTCTGAGATGGATCAACCCGACTTTGACATTAGTAGGTATGTCAAACTCGTTCAGCCATTCCGTGAGACTGAGGTTGATTCGTACTTCGTGGCCTTCGAACGTGTTGCGGCTAACTTGAAATGGCCTAGAGAGATGTGGGCATTATTATTGCAGTGTAATCTTGTTGGCAAAGCGCAAGAGGTTTTTGCTGCCCTGCCAATTGAAGATTCACTGAATTATGATGTTGTGAAAGTGGCTGTATTGCGTGCTTACGAGTTAGTACCGGAGGCGTATCGACAGAGATTCAGGGCATGTTCAAAAGCAGCCAAGCAAACCTTTGTGGAGTTTGCGCGTGAGAAGAGACTGTTATTCGAGAAATGGTGTGCTTCTACTAAGATTACGACTCTTGAGGGCTTGCAAGAGTTAATCTTACTCAATGATTTTAAGAGCTGTCTGCCCGAAAGTATTGTGGTACATTTGAACGAGCAGAGAGTATTTAAACTTGCGGATGCAGCAATACATGCAGATGAATTCGTGCTCACTCATAAGACCGTATTCCCCGTTATGCGCGCTCATACAGCACCCTTCATTGCGGATGTAGGGAGAGAGAAAAGGATGTCAAGGGGTAATTTTGTTAGGGCTGACGATGAAGCAAATACAGTAAAACGTCCTGACAAAAAAAGAGCTTGTTTTTATTGCCTTGATCCTAGCCATCTTATCACAAATTGTAAAGCCTGGCAGCAAAAAGCTAGCAAGTCTAAAGGGGTAGCATTTATTTCTGTGTCTGGACAGCCACCGCATTCTAGCCCTAATGTGTTTGAATCGTTTTTGCAAACTTGTTTAGTTTCGCTTTCGGATGATTCTGAGGCAAAGCCTATAGTCATGCTGCGAGATACAGGGTCCGCACAGTCACTGATATTGGAGAGTGTACTGCCGTTTTCGAGTGCGTCATATACAGGCGATGATGTACTCATTCGAGGTATTGAGATGGGCTGTACTCCTGTGCTGTTGAATGTAGTCCATTTAAAATCTGACCTCATTTCGGGTCCTGTTAGCATTGGTGTGCAGCAACAGTTACCTGTGGAGGGCGTGAGTATGATCTTGGGTAATGATTTGGCTGGAGCTAAAGTTTTTCCATTCCCGATTGTGTCAGCGAAGCCTAATGTTAGTGAGCAGGTAGCTGCTCTGTCACAATTCTCCACTGTTTTCTCGGCATGTGCTGTAACACGTGCACAAAAGAAATTTGAAGATGTAGTGGATCTGTCAAGTTCCTTTTTAGCTGCACTGCCTGAGGCCGGAGAATATAAATTGCTTGTTAAACCCCAACCATTACCGTGTGATGAGAATTCCAGCGCAAACGAAACCTCCTTAAAAGTGGGAAGGGAAAAGTTAATCGCTGCGTAAAAATCTGATTCAACTCTGCTTAAATGCATCAGTGCGGCTGTTGATAGAACTCGAGCGTCAGATGCTTTGGTGGGTTACTTTTGGGATGAAGATGTGTTGATGCGCTGGTGGAAGCCGTCAACCCCAGGAAGTGATCGTGTATATCAGATTGTTCTTCCTACTGGTTATCGTTTGCAAATTATGAAGCTAGCTCATGAACATATTTGTTCAGGTCACCTTGGTGTTACAAAAACGTATGACCGCATCGCTAGATATTTTTTTGAAGTCTTCCGTGTCTGCGTTCGTTCGGTCTTGTCACATTTGTCAACTTGTGGGCAAACCTAATCAGGTGATTCCGCATGCGCCACTCAAACCTATTCCTGTCATAGGGGCGCCGTTTGAGAGACTTATTTTGGATTGTGTTGGCCCCTTGCCAAAATCTAAGTCTGGTCATCAGTACGTTCTTACTATAATGTGCGCAGCCACCCGCTACCCTGAAGCTGTGCCATTGCGCTCTATAAAAGCGAAAGTGGAGGTTAAGGAGTTTTGCTCTCTGTTCGGGTTACCTAGAGTAATTCAGACCGACCAGGGAACAAATTTCACTTCACGTTTGTTTGAACAGCTGATAGATGGATTACAAGTGGAACACCAGATGTCGAGTGCGTATCACCCTGAATCGCAGGGTGCGCTCGAGCGTTTTCATCAGACGCTAAAATCAATGTTGCGCACTTATTGCATTGAAACGAATAAAGAGTGGGTGGATGGACTACCTTTGCTAATGTTTGCAATAAGGAGTACCAAACAAGAATCCTTAGAATTTAGTCCGGCGGAACTCGTGTTTGGACACACTGTTCGTGGACCCTTGAAATTGTTAAGTGAACAGTTTCTTGCTAAAGATCTTCCTCGTGTACCCATCCTTGAATATGTGGGTACATTTCGTGAACAACTTCATGGTGTTTGGGAAGTTGCTAAACAGCATCTTGCTGAGAGTCAAATTAAGATGAAGTGTAGACACGATAGAACAAGTGTTGTTCGTGACTTTCAGGCAGGCTGTGCTTGCCCTTCTGCCTGTGCCTAATTCTCCCATGCATGCTCGTTTTGCCGGTCCATATAAAATCGAGAAAAAACTGAGCGATACTAACTACGCAGTTTTAACTCCAGATCGACGACGCAAAAGTAGAGTTTGCCATGTTAATATGTTAAAAGCATATGTTGCCAGAGATGTGCCTGAAGTCAACCCTTCTGCTGAAATTGTGACTACTACGAATGTTGTTGAACCATCTCTCATTGGTGCACTAGAGACAGGTGAGGTGACTGGCAAGGATGTTCAAGCATCTTGTGGAAGGTTTTCGAATTCTTCTATCTTAGCCACCTTGCCATCCCACCTTTCGTATTTGTCTAAGAATCAGCGTGATGATGTTATTGAACTGATTCACAAGCATTCTACGCTGTTTGGTGATGTACGCCGATCAAACAACACCCATATCGAGTTAATCCACAGAAACGTCAAGCAATGAAAGATGAAGTCAAGTATTTAGTGAGTAACGGTTTCGCTGTACCCAGTCAGAGTCCATGGAGCTCGCCCTGTCTACTGGTGCCAAAGTCTGATGGCTCGTTTCGATTCTGCACGGATTTTCGCAGAATAAATTATGTTGCTAAGGCTGATTCTTTTCCTCTCCCTAGGATGGAGGACTGTGTTGATCGTGTGGGTTCATCATGCTATGTCACTAAACTCGACCTTTTAAAAGGTTATTGGCAGGTGCCATTAACAGCGCGCGCTTCTGAAATTTCTGCGTTTGTTACACCCGACGCATTCATGCAGTACACGGTCATGGCTTTCGGGATGCGCAATGCACCTGCCACATTCCAACGGCTGATGCATCTTGTGTTGTCAGATGTGCAAAACTGCGAAGTCTATTTAGATGATGTGGTAATATATAGTCTGACATGGGAAGATCATTTAAGCACCCTTGGTTCAGTTATGGAGCGATTGGCTAAAGCATCTTTGACACTTAACCTCAGTAAATGTGAATTTGCTAAGGTGGTAGTGACTTACCTTGGTAAATTGGTCGGACAAGGTCAGGTTAAACCGGTTCAGGATAAGATTGAAGCCATTTTGAAATTCCCTTCACCTATTAATAAACGCGATTTGCGGCGTTTCTTGGGAATGACTGGGTAACTACCGAGGTTTCTGTCGGAATTTTGCCTCGGTAGTTGCACCTCCTACTGATTTGCTGAGCACGGAACGTAAATTTGTGTGGAATGAAACTTGTAAAACCGCTTTTCGCTCCGCTAAGGATCTGTTATGCAATGCTCCAGTTCTCCAGGCTCCGAATTTTGCTGTTTCTTTTAGTCTGCAGGTGGATGCGAGTGCTAATGGTGCTGGCGCGGTGCTGATACAAGCTGATGATGCTGGGATCGAACAACCAGTGAGCTATTTCTCGAAGAAGTTCAACAGGTGTCAAAGGAATTATAGCACCATACAGAAAGAGGCTCTAGCTCTATTGTTGGCTATTCAGCATTTTGAAGTGTACCTAAGCTCCGGTGATCACATAGTGGTGTACACAGACCACAACCCTCTGATATTTTTAGCTCGTATGTCTAACACTAACCAACGCCTCATGAGATGGGCACTCTTTTTGCAAGAGTTTAATTTAGACATCCGTTATAAGAAAGGTACAGAGAATATTGTAGCCGATGCATTGTCCCGGGTTTATACCGACGATAGTTAGATGGCCTGTTGAAAACTGCATGGCTTGCTACCTTTGTCTTTACTATAAATTGGGTTTTGTAGTTAAGGGTGGGGGTGTTACGTCCTCTGGACTTAATTGTTTATTATCTGTCTTTGTTGTGGTGATATTTGTTGTGCAGTTTCCCTCCTTTCTCTCTTTATCTCTTTTCCTCTACGCAGTGTTAATTGGATGCAGCTGCAGGTGATTATGTGGAGGATGGAGCATGCTTAAAAGCTAAGGAGGATGGTACTGAAGAGGGGCGCGTCGGTCATTCGACATGTGGGTCATCGGTTGACGTGGTTGGTTCGGCGTTGTGAGCTCGCTGTGTATGTGCGTTGCAGAGCTCCACGGTATTGGCCGCTGTCGTTGTGCCCGCCGTCTCCTGCCCCAGACATTCATCGCACTGGTTGTCCTGATGGTAGCTGTTGGGTGGTTGCCGTTCGAGTGAGAGTTCGTTGTTCTTATGTTTGCTTTAATGTAATCTTTTGTTTGTTTTGGAAGCCGTAGGGAGGAGGTTGCCATTTGTTTTATGAACCCTTGTTTTCTCCTGTTTTTGGACAGCTAGGGAGTAAAGGGGAGACTGATGTATTTTGTTTTGGGTTTTGGTTTTGTTAGGTAAGTTAATGTTTAAATGTCATGTCTTAGTTCCTCTTTTGTTATTTTGGCTATAACCCCTCCTGAAGATTCACGCTTCATGTTATGTTACTTTGTGAATTAAAAGCTTTCTCTCTTAAGTATATTCTCGCTCCGTTGTGTTTGTGTTAGCTGGGACAGGAGAGGGGCGGGCCTTGTCTCAATTCTTTATTTTAACTTTGTCCGGAATCCCCGACCCTAGACTGGGGGGAGGTCGTGACAGTGTCCTTGTAACAATTAAAAAACCTACACAAGTCTGTTGAGTGTACAGTGTTTATCCTGCAGTAGAGCAGCGATTTGATTCACTCCTATGTCTCCTAGTTCACGTTCACTCAGATTCAGCTCTCTCAGGAGTAATGGGTTTTTACCCACAATTCCAGTCACATACTGACAGCCTTCATCTGCAACAGGACCCAAAAACCTGCAGAAGAGAAGATTAAATAAAATTCATTTCAGAAATAAATAATATCTGACGCTAAAACACTGTGAAAGGGATGGTTTTACATTAACTGTATTGTTTTTTTTAACTGTATTGATGATGCATATCATTCATTTTGCATTATTTCATCATGTCTCACCTCAGTGTCTTGAGTTGACAGTTTGGATCCTGTAGTAAATCACTGAGCTGCTTCACTCCTGATTCTCCAGGATCATTTCCTGTGAGATCCAGCTCTATCAGGTGTGAAAGGTTTGATCTCAGAGTTGAAGAGAGAGCTTTATAACCTTCTTCAGTGATACCGCAGTCTGAAAGTCTATAGAAAAGGTTTTTATATTCAAAGTTATATAATTAATATGACTACAAAACGGTTTATATCATTCTTCTTCTGATAAGAGAAGAAAAAAAAAACATTTCACCATCTGACAGGAGGAGTATGTCTTTGCTTTTTTAGATTACTAAAGTAATATTTTCATTTTGACCAAAAGAGAATGTTATTATTAAAACCAAACAATGGTTCTTTACATTTACCTGAGTTTTTCTAATGTGCATTTTATATTTTCTAATCCTTTCTGGAGTTTCTTCACTCCTAAATCCTGCAGATTATTGTTGCTCATGTCAAGCTCTTTCAGACTGGAGTTTGATCTCAGGACTGTAGCCATAGCTGAACAGCTTTCCTCTGCTAGATCACAATCACGCAGCCTAAAATTATGAACATGAGAGAGAGAATTTACAGACACAGAGTACTTGATAAAAAAAAAAAATTAAACAATTACTAAAGATTAATGTGTCCAGTCCACCTAATTTCCTAAAGATACAGTAAACACATGATAACTGAAAACAACCCTCACATCAGTGTGTTGAGCTGACAGTGTTTATCCTGCAGTAGAGCAGAGATCTGATTCACTCCTGTGTCTCCTAGTTCATGTCCACTCAGATCCAGATCTCTCAGAAGTAACAGGTTTTTACCCACAATTCCAGTCACATACTGACAGCCTTCATCTGCAGCAGAACCCAAAAACCTGCACAAGAGAAGATGAGGCAAGATTCAATTCAGTTCTTTACCAAACTTGGTGAAAACATCATCTGATTATGAAACTACATCAAATCAAATTTAGGATTTACTTTATTGCAACACTGAAATAATATTTCTATAAATTATTCTGCTGAATATAACTTATTTTGCATTATTTCAACATCTCTCACCTCAGTGTCTTGAGTTGACAGTTTGGATCCTGTTGTAAATCACTGAGCTTCTTCACTCCTGATTCTCCAGGATCATTTCCTGTGAGATCCAGCTCTATCAGGTGTGAAGGGTTTGATCTCAGAGCTGAAGCCAGAGCTTTATAACCTTCTTCACTGATACCGCAGTCTGAAAGTCTAGAACAGAAATAAAAATTTAACATTTAACAGATTCATGAGAAATTCTAGAAATTACCTTTAACCAACAACGATCAGGCTTTGTGGACCACAAAGGAATGGCTTTTGCCTTCAGATAAACACCTCTTATGGAGAGGGGGGTTAAAATTAACATACAGGAACCTCCGCTAAGGAACTGCCTTATTGGGTTTTTTTGTTTTTGTTTTGGCACATGAGGCTTCTCATATCACAGAGCAGGAAAATTCAAATGGGGGTTTAAATGCAGCCGACACAAAATCTTGCAATGCCACAGAGCTCCATTCACATAGTTTTTCATTAAATTACATTATATTTGACCCACATCGTTAATGCACATAATGACTTTAACCTAAGCTATAAATTGTGCATTTTTCAGTGAAATATTGTCCTTCTGAGGTTCTATTAAAGTATGTTTCATTAATTAAGCTGTAATATAGCTCACACTTTCTCTTTCCATTTGACTTTTTTTTTTACACTGAACAACTCATCTATGCCATACTTGAAATATACTTTCGCCTGTTTGGTGAATAAATCAACTTTTTTAGATGCTGTGAGTGCGAGTATACTAAAAGTGTGAGTATACATACAATATCCATACGTAATTTCAATGCTATGGCCTTGGTGTAGATATTTAAAAATGGCCATAGCACCGTAGTGTTGTATGCAAATTTATTATGGTGTTGGAGCCATAAAGAGGAATGCAGCCCTGTGGCACGCCGGTGTTCAGGTTGATGATGGAGGAGGAGAGGTTATCTTAACTGAGGTCTGTTAGTCTGAAAATCTAGAATCCAGTTGCAGATGGGTGTGCTGATTCCTTTATGAATATCTTCACTGATAAAATAGATAACATTAGAAACACAATAGTGAATGTAGATTCTACAGCGTCTAACACTTCAGTTTCATCCATCGCACCCAAAGATAAACTGCAGTGCTTTACAACCATAGGACAGGAAGAACTAAATAAACTTATCACTTTATCTAAACCAACAACATGTTTATTAGATCCTGTACCCACTAAAAAACAACTAAAAGAGTTGTTATGTAGCCGAAAAACCGCTTCTCAATATCACTAACTCGTCATTATCTTTAGGTCACGTCCCAAAACCATTCAAGCTGGCGGTTATCAAGCCTCTTATTAAGAAACCAAAACTAGATCCTAGTGTACTGGCAAATTATAGGCCTATTTCAAATCATCCATCTAAAATTATAGAAAAAGTTGTGTCTGCTCAATTGAGCACCTTCCTGCACAAAAATGATCTGTATGAAGAATTTCAGTCAGGTTTCAGGCCCCACCATAGCACAGAAACTGCACTTGTTAAAATTACAAATGAGCTGCTTCTTGCATCAGATCAAGGCTGCATCTCATTTCTAGTCTTACTTGATCTTAGTGCTGCGTTCGACACCATAGATAATGACATACTCCTAGATAGATTACAAAACTATACAGGTATTCAAGGGCAGGCTCTAAGTTGGTTTAGATCCTACCTGTCCGATCGCTACCATTTTGTTTACTTAAATGGGGAGTCATCTCATTTATCATCAGTAAAATATGCAGTGCCACAAGGATCCGTCCTAAGTCCCTTCCTATTTTCAATATACATGTTGCCCCTTGGTAATATTATTAGAAAATACGGATTTAGCTTCCACTGTTATGCTGATGATACTCCGCTATATATCTCAACGAGACCAGATGAAACTTCTCAATTATCTAAGCTAACAGAGTGTGTTAAAAATGTAAAAGATTGGATGACAAATAATTTTCTTCAATTAAATTCGGATGAGACAGAGATATTAATTATTGGACCAAAAAACACTACACAGAATCTTGTAGACTACAATCTGCAACTAGACGTGTTGTCTGTTTCTGATGCAGAAAAGCTAATTCATGCACTTCTAGGTGGTTGTCCTGCTTCAATAAACAAGCTACAGGTAGTCCAAAATGCAGCAGCTAGAGGCCTTACGAGGTCAAGAAAATATGATCATATTATCCCAATTTTACAGTCTCTGCACTGGCTACCTATTAAGTTCTGTATCAATTACAAATTATCATTACTTACCTATAGGGCCCTAAATGGTTTAGCTCCTGTGTACCTAACTAGCCTTCTACCACGCTACAACTCATCACGCTCCCTAAGGTCACAAAACACTGGACTTTTGGTAGTTCCTAGGATAGCAAAGTCAACTAAAGGAGGTAGAGCTTTCTCACATTTGGCTCCCAAACTCTGGAATAGCCTTCCCGATAATGTTCGGGGTTCAGACACCCTCTCTCTGTTTAAATCTAGATTAAAAACGCATCTCTTTCTCCAAGCTTTCGAATAATGTATCTCTTGAATTGTGAGTGTAATTGCATCTGATCAAATGTGCATTCTTATTCATTAGCTTGGGTTAAACTAATTTTACTTCGTTGGATCAGCAGCTATGCTAATGATGTCTCAATTTTGTTTGTATGTTTTTCCATGTTCTATGATTTACATCCCGTGGTAACTAGGATTTACACAAGCTCCAGTCTGGAACCAGAACACCGGAGAAGAGATGATGCTGACCCTCAGAGGACCCCAGATGATGCTAACCCTGAATCAACAAACAGAACTGACAAATATTGCTACAAGTGTGACTGCATCATATAATAATTATTAATTAATAATATTAATAATATTCATCGTCTGAAACATAATTTTCTGTAAAGTTGCTTTGTAACTATTTGTATTGTAAAAAGCGCTATACAAATAAACTTGAATTTAATTGACTTCCAAGCTGGCTGAGCTTGGAGATCAGCTTGGAGGGGATAACCGTATTAAATGCAGAACTGAAATCAATGAACACCATTCTCACATGTGTGTTTTGACTGTCCAGGTGGGTGAGGGCAAAGTGAACTGCCGTTGAGATGGCATCCTCAGTTGACCTATTGTGGTGATAGGCAATTTGTAATGGGTCTAGTGTAGCAGGGAGACAAGATTTAAAAGTGGGATGCAACCAGTTTCTCAAAGCACTTGGCAATGATGGGGGTGAGTGCAACAGGACAGAAGTCATTAGGGACCGAGGCAGTGGAGTGTTTAGGTACTGGTACGATGGTGGAGGTTTTGAAGATAGTGGGGACAGTTGTTTGGGCCAGGGACAGATTGAAAATGTCTGTGAAGACCTCAGCTAGCTGCTCCGGACAGGCTTTAAGCACACGACCAGGTATTCCATCAGGGCCAGCTGCCTCCCGTGCATTCACCTTACGCAGAGTGGAGTAAACATCTGTTGTGGAGAGTGTGAGACGCAGTTCACTGGGTTGATGCTCAGCTTTGAGTGAGATCTCCTTATTATTTTGACCAAAACGAGCATAAAAGTGATTGAGCTCGTCGGGGAGAGGCAGAGCTGGAGGGGGCACAGAGTTAAGTGGTTTTTATCTGTGATAGATTGTATGTCTTGCCACATACGCCAGTAGTCTGAAGAATTAAAGTGATCTTCAATCTTCTGTTTATGTGTGAGTTTGGCCTGGCAGATGCTCTTCCTCAGGTTGGCTCTGGCTGAGCTGTAAGCCTAAGAGGGGAAAATTTTATATTTTGTGTGTGGTAACTCTGCTCACACACCTGTTCATGTGCTCCAGGACAAAGTTGGTGTAAGTGTCATTGTTAATCTGAGAGTTTGTGGTGGCCTGGGCAGCAAACTCACTCCAGTCTCTATGTTGAAATTGATGTTGAAAAGTCAAGTTAGCACCTTCCAGCCAGATTTTAACAGTCCTTATTGCAGGTTTTACACATTTGATAACTGGGGTATACTTGGGGAGCAGGAACAAAGAGAGGTGGTCAGACTGACCCAGGTGGGTGAGGGGTGTGACTTTGTAGGCATCAGTCACATTAGTATAAACGTGGTCCAATGTTTTATGTTTGTAGTGCAGGATACATTTTGATTAAATTTAGGGAGAACAGATCTTAAAGTGCAGTGTTTGAAGTCACCAGCAACAATAAAGGCTCCTTTTGGGTGCAGGGTTTGTAATTTGCTAATAGCAGCACAAAGTTATTTCATAACCACATTAGCATTAGAGTCTGGAGGTACATAAACTGCAGTAGCAACAATGCAAATAAACTCACATGGCAGATAAAATGGCCTGCACTTGATAATCAGAAACTCCAGATCAGTAGAGCAGTGGGTATCAACAATGACAGAGTCTTTACACTATGATTCGTTTACATAAATGCATATTCACCACCCTTGTTTTTACCAGAGGATGCTGCTTCGCTGTCAGCCCTGAAGAAAGAACGCCCATCCATATGTACCACTCTGTTTGGGACATCATTGCAGAGCCATGTTTCAGTGAAAAACATAACAATTACACTCCATAAGCCATTTCTGTGTGAGGGTCCAGATCTTTAGTTCATCCATCTTGTTCATCAGAGACCATACATTAGCAAGGAAGATGCTGGGCAGAGCTGGTTGATGTGGCTTTTAGCAAAAAGGCTAGCAATAGCAAGCTAGCTTTGTAAAATCACTTTACAAAGCCACGCCTCCTCCAAAACACATGAATGTAAACAGGCATAATGAAACACAGTGTGAGATATCATGTCTGCGTAAACAGACATGCTTTGACAGACAAGTAGGACAGCCCATCATAATCTTCATACCGGAGAATCTAATTGGATTAACTTTTTATGGTCCTATGCCTTCCACAGATGATATAAATACATTTAGACCATTAGTAACTGCTATCAGGAGGTGAAGAGACTTTCAACCAGAATAAAAAAAAAAATGTATTTACAAATGCATATTAACATATAGTAATGTAGATAACTAAAAAAAAAAACACACACACATTTAAGTTTTTCCAATTGTGCATTGTGCATTGTGTATTTTCCAAGAGACAACAACAAATTTTTCCTGAGTTTCCTAGTTTATTTCCACTCGATAACGTTAATATTAATGTATGTCAAACACTCACATCAGTGTGTTGAGTATACAGTGTTTGTCCTGCAGTAGAGCAGAGATCTGATTCACTCCTGTGTCTCCTAGTTCATGTTCACTCAGATTCAGCTCTCTCAGGAGTAATGGGTTTTTACCCACAATTCCAGTCACATACTGACAGCCTTCATCTGCAGCAGGACCCAAAAACCTGCACAAGAGAAGATGAAGCAAGATTCAATTCAGTTCTTAACCAAACTAGGTGAAAACAGCATCTGATTCTGAACCTTCGTAAAATTCAAATTCAGAATTTACTTCATTGCAACAATGAAATAATATTTCTAAAAATTATTCACTTGAATGCAACTTATCTGGCATTATTTCATCATATCTCACCTCAGTGTGTTGAGTTGACAGTTTGGATCCTGTAGTAAATCACTGAGCTGCTTCACTCCTGATTCTCCAGGATCATTTCCTGTGAGATCCAGCTCTATCAGGTGTGAAGGGTTTGATCTCAGAGCTGAAGCCAGAGCTTTATAACCTTCTTCACTGATACTGCAGTTTGAAAGTCTAGAACAGAAATGAAAATGTAACATTTAAGAGATTAATGACCTATTCTAGAAATTACCTTAACAATATTTATCCCTAAAGTGAATTGTGCTCCTTGTCAGTTTACTGTGTAATTGAATGTAAAACTGAACCCAAAAGGCCACAGGGATGGCCCTGCTACTGTTTTTAAATGCACTTTTCACTGTTGTTCTCCATCTATTGGCTCATATAACACTTTTGAGGTGCAGCTTTTACAGTTATTCTTAGTACAACCCATCACTATAGCTCTGTTACAGTTTTTTAAAACCTGTCCTGGAGGCACCCCTGCCCTGCAGACTTTGGCACAATCCCAATTCTATACCTTAGCCCTTCCCCTTTCCCGTCTCGATTCCATAAATTGGCACATGAAATATGAGGGTTTTTTTTTTTAAGAAAAAATAACTTAAATGATGATCTTAATTAAATCTAAATAGTTTTTGGACATTGCTCTATGTGTTAGGGATAGAATACTGCTATCTGGAGGTTAGTCTAAAAACTTTTTTTCTTATGGTTAAGGAATTAAAGTGCAATGACCACATGTTTCCAATAGAGGTCCATAGAGACTCATTCATTTTCACTTCATTTTTTTTATGCTTCAACTTCTCACAACTTTTTGATACATATTTTGTGAATATATATTTAAACATTTTTAATACATAATTTTTTTTGTCAAAGTTAGAGTTTGTTGTTGTTTGTTGCATTTCATCTTTCTTTTATCTGCCCTTTCTCTGTGTGCGTGTGTGTGTGCGGGGGGGGGGGGGGCATGCTTGTTCCATGTTGCATGTCACATTTTTCAGATTTATGCCAGTTTAGTTGATTTAGGGTAGTCGTGGCCTAGTGGTTAGAGAGTTTGACTCCTAACCCTAGGGTTGTGGGTTCGAATCTCGGGCCGGCAATACCACGACTTAGGTGCCCTTGAGCAAGGCACTGAATCCCCAACTGCTCCCCGGGCGCTGCAGCATAAATGGTTGCCCACTGCTCCTGGGTGAGTGTTCACAGTGTGTGTGTGTGTGTGTGTGTGTGTGTGTGTGTGTGCGCGTGTGTTCACTGCTCTGGGTGTTTGGATGGGTTAAATTCAGAGCATGGGTCACCATACTTGGCTGAATGAATGTGTATGTGTGTGTGTGTGTGTGTGTGTGTGTGTGTGAGAGAGTGTTTTTGGTGTATCAGATAGATACGACTGGCGCCGATACAGGATGGCTGCCTCCGTGACGAGCTCCGCATATGTTTTTGTGTTTTTGTTAGTTTTTGTTAGTTTGTCCTGTCTTTAGTTATATTCCTGCCATCAGTTTCACCAGGGAAGAACTGCTGAACATTCGGCAGAACGCACCACAAGATGTTTTTCCGGATTTCAATTATTCAGATGTTTTAGTGAACGTTGTTATCGGAGGAGCGGCGGCGCTGATCAAGCACTTCAGGACGCGCAGACGGGGGAAGCGAGCGGGAGCGCTCGTCAGACTCAGGAAGCGCGGATTTCGAACGCCGTTGCCTAGCATCCATCTGGCAAATCTCCGCTCTCTACCCAACAAAACGGACGAACTCCTTCTGCTTTCTCGGACAAATTTTTCAAGATTTCACACACTCTGCTGCTCTGTGTTTCACAGAAACCTGGCTGAATGACACCATACCGGACAGCGCGCTCCATCTGCCGGACTTTCAGCTGTTTAGAGCGGATCGTGACGCAGAATCAACAGGGAAATCGCGCGGCGGCGGGACATGCTTTTACATCAATGAACGGTGGTGTACAGATGTAACTGTGTTAAAGAAGACGTGCTGCTCAAATCTCGAAACACTCTTCATTAACTGCAAGCCGTTCTATTCACCACGGGAGTTTCACTCGTTCATTCTGGTCAGTGTTTACATCCCTCCGCAAGCGCATGTGAGCTCAGCTTTACAGAAACTCGCTGATCAGATTACAGAGACAGAACAACAACACCCGGACTCTGTTTTAATCATTCTCAGGGACTTTAATAAAGCCAATCTGTCCCGTGAACTGCCAAAATACAGACAGCATGTTACTTGTCCCACAAGAGACAGTAATATATTGGATCACTGTTACACCACAATAAAGGATGCATTTCACTCTGTTCCACGAGCAGCTTTGGGACATTCTGATCACCTTCTGGTTCATCTTATACCGTCCTACAGGCAGAAACTAAAATCAGCTAAACCTGCTGTATCAAAGACTGTAAAAAGATGGACTAATGAAGCAGAGCAGGATTTACAATCTTGTTTTGACATCACTGATTGGAGTGTTTTTGAAGCTGCTACCACCGATCTGGACGAACTCACAGAGACCGTAACATCATATATCAGTTTCTGTGAGGATGTGTATTCCTACAAAGACTCAACTAATTTACAATAATGACAAACCGTGGTTCACTGCAAAACTCAGACAGCTCCGTCAGGCCAAAGAAGATGCTTACGTGAAGGGGGACAATGTCTTGTATAAACAGGCTAAATACACATTGGAAAAGGAGATCAAAGTGGCAAAGAGGAACTATTCTGAAAAAAATAAGGACTCAGTTCACTTCCAACGACTCCGCATCAGTGTGGAAAAGTCTAAAGAAGATCACCAATTACAAGACACCACCCCCCAGCACTGTAGAGAATCAACGACTGGCAGACGATCTGAACGAGTTTTACTGCAGGTTTGAAAGAACACCCATCACCTGCCCTGAACGCCTCCCCACACAACCATTCACACCCTTCACAACTCCTGCATCCAGCTCTGAAGGCCTCTCCAAACAACCGTTCACACCACTAACAGCTCCTGCAACCCATCCAGAACACCTCTCCAATCAAGCACTCTCACCATTCACACCTCCTGCATCCCCCCTCTCAGGTGGGGCACCTGCAATTCAGATCAGCGAGGATGCGGTGCGCCAGGTCTTCCGGAAGCAGAAAAGGAAAAAAGCACCAGGCCCAGATTGTGTTACACCAGCCTGTCTGAAATCCTGTGCTGACCAGCTGGCCCCCATCTTCACACAGATCTTCAACAGATCCCTGGAGCTGTGCGAAGTCCCTTCATGCTTCAAACGTTCCACCATCATCCCCATCCCTAAGAAACCCAAAATTACAGGACTAAATGACTACAGGCCTGTGGCTCTAACGTCTGTAGTCATGAAGTCATTTGAAAAACTGGTGCTGCCCCACCTGAAGGATATCACTGGGCCCTTGCTGGATCCTCTTCAGTTTGCCTACAGAGCAAACAGGTCTGTGGACGATGCAGTAAACATTGGACTGCATTATGTTCTGCAACACCTAGACAGACCGGGGACTTATGTGAGGATCCTGTTTGTGGACTTCAGCTCTGCCTTTAACACGATCATCCCAAACCTCCTCCTGCCCAAACTAACTCAGCTCTCCGTGCCCACCTCCATCTGTCAGTGGATCAACAGCTTCCTGACAGACAGGCAGCAGCTAGTGAGGTTGGGAAAATACACATCCAGCACCCGTACAATCAGCACCGGAGCTCCCCAGGGCTGTGTTCTCTCCCCACTGCTCTTCTCTCTGTACACCAACGATTGCACATCTAAGGACCCCTCTGTCAAGCTCCTGAAGTTTGCAGACGACACCACACTCATCGGCCTCATTCAGGACGAGTCAGACAGGACAGGAGGTAAAAGAGCTGGCTGTCTGGTGCACTCTCAACAACCTGGAGCTTAACACGCTCAAAACAGTGGAGATGATCGTGGACTTCAGGAGAAACCCCCCTGCACTCCCCCCACTCACCATCATGAACAGCCCTGTGACTGCAGTGGAGTCATTCAGGTTCCTGGGAACCACCATCTCTCAGGACCTGAAGTGGGACATTCACATTGACTCCATTGTGAAAAAGGCCCAGCAAAGGTTGTACTTCCTCCGCCAGCTGAGGAAGTTTAACCTGCCACAGGAGCTGCTGAAACAGTTCTACTCCACCATCATTGAATCCATCCTCTGCACTTCAGTAACTGTCTGGTTCAGCTCAGCTTCTAAATCTGACCTCAGAAGACTACAGAGGGTAGTCCGGACTGCTGAGCGAATCATTGGTACAACCCTCCCTTCAATTAAAGAACTGTACTTATCCAGAGTGAGAAAAAGGGCTGTCAAAATCACTCTGGACCCCTCACATCCAGCACACTCCCTCTTTGAACTGTTGCCATCTGGTCGATGCTACAGAGCACTGAGCACTAGAACAACCAGACACAGGACCAGTTTCTTCCCTCAGGCAATCCATCTTATGAACAGCTGATAATAACGGCGAACACACTACACTTTATATTTATATACACATACACTTTATTTATCTAACACACATACTTAGTATACACTTAAATTGTGCACATAATATATATGTACATACATAACTGCATTTGTAATATACCTGCCTACAATTGTCATTTGTATATTGTCATTCAATATCTACTTATTTGTATTTTTTATTCTTTTATTATGTGTTTTATGTTCTGTCGCTGTCATTCTGTTGTACTGCGGAGCTTCTGTCATGAAAACAAATTCCTCGTATGTGTAAACATACCTGGCAATAAAGCTCATTCTGATTCTGATTCTGATTCAGATAGAAAGTTTGTTCTACTTTTTTTTTATGCTCTAGGACCAGACCTTTGTTTATGTGTAGAAATTTTTTTATGGATTTACTTTTTTTTTTTTGACAAAAACTTTAAAAAGTCTTTTTTTTATTTTACCATTCATTTTCAATGTGGGGTCATTTTGACCCCAAACAACTTAAACGGTAAAGAAAATTACACAACTTTAGAACAACCACAAAAGTCACAGTTTCATGCCCCTGAGATGAATGTAACACTTTTAAAAAATGAAGGAAAAGTCCAGTGGGGTCAGAATGACCCCAAACAGTGATTAAGGGTTAAGAAATCTATTTTTCCAAATTGCTAGAAAACTGGGATAGTTACCCCAGTCTTCAAAGCAGGTTATCCACTAAATTTAGCATATTATAGTTCAATCTCATTTTTTCAGCTGTATCTAAAATAATAGAAAGAGTAGTAACTGAGCAAATTTTTTTAGACACACAAAATAATTTATTGTGCCCTATGCAATTTGGGTGTCGTAAACAGCACTCAACAGAAGCTGCTGTATTTTATTTCATTGAGCAAGTGCGATTAAAATTAGGTAAGGGTGGGGTTGTGGGTACGATGTTTCTTCATTTGCAAAAAGCATTTGACACTGACTGAATTCTAACCAAACACTGGGGATTTTCACAAAACTTACCTCAGTATCTCTAATTTGCAGTTTCTATTCTTCAGTCCAGTGCAGAGTAGCTTCACTCCTGAATCCTGCAGATTATTATTGTTCATGTTTAGCTCTTTCAGATTGGAATCTGAAGCAAAAACTGTAGCCAGAGCTGGACAGCTTTTGTCAGTTAAGCCACAATCATTTAGCCTAAAAGAGAAATAAATCAAATCACAGAGTTAGATACATGTAATATATCCGTTAGATACAAAAATTACACAAATTATTTTTACATGAACAGTAAATACACTGCATATATGTTAGAATTGTATTGATTAAAATTTCCTAGATAAAGCAAACTACCATGCTTGAATAAAACTTAAAATATGTAAATTAATAATAGGCTTATATCATTAATGGCAGTGAGTTACACATTTAAAAGTGCTGTTCTGTTATCTTGATGAGTGTCTTGAGGTGGAGAATCTGGAGGTTAATCATTTATCCATTGAGGTTATGCAAGAGTATATCTCCTATATAGCAAAAGTTTAAGAAGATTAACTGCATATTGGAGTAGAAATAACTATGGAACAATGTGTTTTATAACAACATGAAGTGCTTCTTACTGCAGCTAACTAAACAGTTTGTTTTGCTGAAAAGAGATATTTCTACATAAAACCCCTGTAAATCTAATAAAATGGCATTGCACTTTAATTCCAAAGGACTGACATCATTAAAGAAAAAAAAAGTAAAAAAAAAAAGAATTTTGATTTAACCATAAAATAGATATATACTTAAAATTGGTATATGATTAATAATCACTATAGATCAGGGGTATCCAAACCTGGATCAATGTAGATACATGCAATTTTAAGATGAGAACAAAACATGACAAAGTACAATAAATAACTTACAGAGCTCTTTTAGAGGTTTTGATGACTGCCGATAATCTAATGAGACACTCGTCTGATTTCTTGAATTTCTGAAGCTCAAACTCCTCTAGCTCCTCCTCTGATGTCAACAACACAAAGACCAAAGCAGACCACTGGGCAGGTGAAAGATCAGCAGATGAGAGACTTCCTTTGCTAAGGTGGGTCTGAATGTCTTCCACCAGAGTTTGGTCGTTCAGTTCATTCAGACAGTATAACAGATTGATGGATCTCTCTGGAGACAGATTAGCTTCAAATTTCTGCTTGATGTACTGAACTATTTCTTTTTTGCTCTGGTCATTGTCATCTTCCTGTGTCAACAGACCCTGTAAAAGTCTCTGATTGGACTGGAGTGACAAACCAAGGAGGAATCGAAGAAAAAGATCCAGGTGTCCATTATCACTCTCTAGTGCCTTGTCCACTGCGGTTTTGAGCAAATCAATCATGTTTTTTTTGGACTGGAGTGACAGTCCGAGATGGAAATGAAGGAAATAGTCCAGATAAACACTGCCACTCTCAAGCACCTTGACCACTGCAGTCTTGAGCAAATCAATCACAGTTTCACTTTTGTTTTCCTGTTCTGTAGAGTCTTGATCAAACACATATTTCTTGTTGATGTCTAGAAACAGATGTGCATAAAGGGCTGCAATAAACTCTTGAATGCTCAAGTGAACGAAGCAGTACATGGTACCAAGAAGGATCCCCGTTTCCTCCTTAAAGATCTGGGTACACATGCCTGAGTACACTGATGCCTTATAGACATCAATACCACAGGCTTCCAGATCGGTGTCATAGAAGATCACATTGTTTCTTTCCAGCTGATCAAATGCCAGTTTCCCCAGTGAAAAGATGGCATCTTTATCCCAGGAAACATCGGGGGTATATTCTCCTTCATACTTTCGTCTGCTCTGCTGGATCTGAAATCTGAGGAAGTGTGTGTACATTTGTGTCAGAGTCTTAGGAGTGTCTTCAGTATTTGACTCCTGCAGTGTTTTGGAGGCATCATCAGCCTGACTGTTTTTCACAACATTATTTCTTTTCTCCTCTAAAATGTTCTGGAGAACAGTGGCTGAAATCCAGCAGAAGACTGGGATGTGGCACATGATAAAGAGACTCTTTGATTGTTTAACATGATCAATGATTTCTTTGGCCTGATTCTCATCTGTGAATCTTTTTCTGAAGTACTCCTCCTTTTGTGCATCATTGAATCCTCGTATCTCTGTCAGCCGGTCGATGCAGTCAGGAGGAATCTTACTGGCAGCTGCTGGTCTGCTGGTGATCCAGATGAGAGCAGAAGGAAGCAGATTTCCCTTGATGAGGTTTGTTAGGAGAACATCTAGAGAGACTGGTGATGATACATCAGACAATGTCTCATTATCCTTAAAGTTTACAGGAAGTCGACATTCATCCAATCCATCAAGGATGAACATGACTTTGAATTGATTTCTTCTTGTAAGGTTCAGTCCTTTCGTATCTGGGAAAAACTGAGTTATAAGGTCCATTAAACTTAGTTTTTCTTGCTCCTTTATGTTCATCTCTCTAAATGGAAGAGGAAATATGAAGCTGATATCTTGATTTTCTTTTCCTTCTGCCCAATCTAGAACAAACTTCTGCACAGAGACTGATTTTCCAATGCCAGCAACTCCTTTTGTCAGCACAGTTCTGATCGGCTTGTCTTCTTCAGTTGCTTTAAATAAATTTTTGCACTTAACCTGTATCTCCTGTGATTCATGACGTCTGGAAGTAACTTCAATCTGTCTCACCTCATGTTCAGTATTGATCTGTTCACTACAACCCTGAGTGATATAGAGATCTGTGTAGATGTTCTTCAGAAGTGTAGAGTCACCTTGCTTTTCAATTCCTTCAAACACACATTGATACTTCTTCTTTAGGCTACACTTTAGCTGATGAATGAAGATCAGCTCATCTAAACACAGGAATTAAAATACAGAGTTTAGTCTCTGGGATTGTTACAGTATGTACAGAAGAGAATGTGGAAGTCTAAAGAAAGTCTTTGATTGGAAGATACGGCAGGTTATGAACACATAATATGAGAGCCATATGAACAGCAAATGATCTTCCTATGAGTCATAACAGTGATTGTTGAAGAGAAAACAGACTGACACAGTGCTAGAAGCTGCGAATGGAGTCTTTTACCTTCTAGAGTATCGGCAGCTTCATCTTGGTTCATCTCTCTCAGAAAGTAGAGTGTGAGATCAAGAGCAGCTTCTTTCATACTGCATCTGTTCTCATTAAAGTCCTTCACAAAGTATTGAATCTCCTCTTTTTGTAAAATTTTCTTAAACATGTCCAGCTCATTTTTTAGAAAATGTATTATTTTCTTTTCAAGATGCTACAAAAAAAAAAACAGAAAAAAAGAACAAAATTAAACCAAATCCACATTCATTTAGTCCAAATTATATATTCAGTAATTAAAAATATTTCTAAACAAAATAAGAAACATTGTCAAGTTACTAATTTGTTTGTTATAAACATTTATGAAATCTTTTTCCTACCTGGAAGATTCCTAGGAGTTTGTCTGTGAAATCCTTGTAGCTCCTGTTAATCTGGAAGTCTGAATCTAATGTATCATATTGCAGCCTGTTTAAATGGTGAATACAATTAAATGTGGTTAAAGCAAAATATTAGAGAAACTCTTGCTATTTTTTTAATTGAGGACAAATAGCTATAAGCTGCAGCTATTGTGCAGCTTTTAATAAGTTAATGTGGTTAAAGAGAAGTTTCTATTTAAGTACTAGTTTAGTTTTAGTTTTTCTGTCCTATAAGGAGAAAAGTAATTACACAAATAACAGAAAAAAAACAACAGGGGGCTGTTTCATAAAAGATGCTAAGAAAAGCAGAGGATTCAAGTCCAAAACTTGACTTGAAATAACCTAACAAATAAATCGGGACTACAGTGGTTTCATAAATTACAATTTGACCCAGGTTCAATGAGTCAGGATAATTTGATGTGCAAGCTTAAAAGGCTTCTTAAGCAGCCCATAATGTCGATCATGGATCAAATCGATCCACAATGGCAAACAGTGAATATTTGTGCTGTTTAATGCATTTGAGACGTTGTACTTTCCTCAGTGCATAACTGACACATCACAGGTATATTTTTCATCTGTAAATGTTAAGAAATGTTCCAATTGGACATTTTTGCTCATTACGATTTTTTTCTGTCAATACTGAAACACGTGTGAACTACAAAGCCTATTTTACCTAATGAATAACAGTTAAGCTTCAAATGGGCAACATCACTAATATGGAAATGTTTGGATTAGTCCCGAATAAGAGGTAAGCCCAAACTTACCTTCTGTTTCACTTTAACTTATTATTATTATTTTTGTTTATAGCTAAAGCCTATATTATTATATAGTGTGATTAGTGAAGTGACATACAGCCAAGGTGATCCATATTCAAAATTCGTGCTCTGCATTTAACCCATCCAAAATGCGCACACACACAGCAGTGAACACACACCCGGAGCAGTGGGCAGCCATTTATGCTGCAGCGGCCGGGGAGCAGCTGGGGGTTCGGTGCCTTGCTCAAGCACACCTAAGTCGTGGTATTGAAGACTCCAGACTTGTACCAACAACCTTTGGGTTGGTTAGGAGTCAAACTCTTTAACCACCAGGCCACGACTTCCACACATTATCCATTAGAATTATATATTATTAATTATTGTTCTGTTCTGACAGTTAAAGTATTTGTTGTAAAGTGAATGGGAACTAAAAAAAAATATCCTATAGTGTATGTTATGTAGGACCTCGGTGAACAGTCACGCCAATAACTGCAGAATCGGCTGCTTCGGCCAAAGTAATTATAAGAGCCTACTTCCTCCCATCTGCGATCTGAACACAGTTAATGATAAGCTGAGGAAAACAATGCTCAAGATTGTCTGGACCCCTTTTTGTCAGGGAAACAAATGGCTAAAGGACATTGCGACATTAAGCGAAGTGATAACGTGATCATACAACAGAGGAAAGGTCTGTTGCGAAATGCCCCCACTCATGAGGAAACTAATAAGACATCGACATCCTGAGTCTCCAAAAAGGAGCTAATTTAATGAACTCTTTTTACAAGATAAAAGGACCCTGTGTATCACAGCATCACGTGTTCCCAATGTATGGAAACGCCCCAGGAATTGTTAATAATTAGTGGACCTCAACACAAAGAACCAATACAGGATCATCCCATGACTATGCTTCCTGCTAGCTTGAGAATCTTTCTACGAACTGAACTTTTCAACAAACTCTCTCAAAAGGACAACCATTAAGAAATCTGAAGGTTTAACTATAGTCACAAATAATGTTTTATGCCTTTTATATATGTTTGATGTGCTCAAGGTAATCGGTGCAACTTTCACCAATGTTTTATGTATGGTTTTTATGACTTTAACGGATAGTGCTATTAAATGTGTGTAAGATATGGAAAGTTTAGTATTGAATGAAAGCTCACGTATTTATCTAAACTTGGAGCAAATGAAATTTCCAGATTCTGTATTGTGTGCATATTATGACACTTTATAAGGTATTAACCCAAAGATCCATCCCACATGACAATGCCACATGATGTTTAATCGAGAATCAGAACGGGGCGTGTCTAAGCTCTGCAACAGCATCCAATTGGGAGATCGCATCATGGGATGGACCAAATCTGCTTCGATAAAACCCCAATGCTCCAGTCTAGTCTCCGGTCTAGTCTCCAAGCACGTCATCTCTTGTCAAGGGTTGTGTCGTGTCGCTTAAATGCGGTGCGGTGTGCTACGCTGCTCTTCCATCTAGGCCATGGCTTGAACTTCCTACACGCTGCTAGCGTTCTTGCCATCCAGAACTCAAAACCACTCCGTTGAAACTTCACGTCAGCGAAACCATGCTTGCTCGCCCCTTTTCAACCCCGGCTCCTAGCCATCAGTGTGCTTGCAAGTCATAAAGAACTTCAACTTTCCGTGACAGAATCTTCAAAGCTCACGCCGCGCAAACGAGAGGACTCGGAAGAAACTTTGTCCACCGTCAAGGCAAGAGCTGTTGAATCTCTCAAAATCACCAGGCAATCAACCAACCAATCAAGGCAAAGGGCTTCCCCAGACGTCATCTACGCAACCGCGAATCCCAGCCGGAATTCCCCTTTCAGTTCAACGCGAGCCAAGGAGACGAAACGACACTGCGGCCAGCAGCACAACCACAAGTAAAGGCAAACAAACCTCTATCTATTGCTGAAATGGTGCAAGGTCATTATTAAGTTGTAAAGATAAATTAGGGCTCTGCTTTTATTGATTCTTGATACGCCTGTGAATTTGGTAGAGATTTTCTCATTAACTCCCCTCATAAATCCGTTGCAACTGTGTGTGTATGTGTATGTATGTTTGTGTGTGTGTTCATTTAGTTTTAGATCCATATAATCTATAGAATAGCTCAAATTCTTGTTTCATTTATAAAGAAGTATTGTCTTGTGTGGTGTATTTTTAGATTAAACTTTGCCCAGATCCTGTGCTACCTAGCCTGTAGCGTATGAATTATCTTTCTGTTGGTATTATCTTGTTCATGAAGTAAACTCAAACAGATTTTAAGGATATACTGAATTTTAAGTTCGCTGGACGAACCGTTGATGAAGTATAAACTAAATCAATTTGGACTCAGTTCAATTAAAGCAATTCGAACCTTTAGATTTGATTCTTCTCAAAATAAATGAGCAAATAGTTTCTTACAGTTATGTAAAAAAAATTTATGTACACTTTTCAGTGTTTGTCAAAATATTTGCACACCAGTTTAACCTAGTAAAATTTACCCGGGATCTGTATTGTCTTTTGTTGAGTCATGCCGCGGTGCACCACTCGCATCCGAGAAAGGCACAAAAACCAGCGGAGCAATGCCACGGGTTTCGCTCGGGGATGAATCCGCGAGAGTGGAAGAGTTCTGCAGAACATCTGCGGTTTGTATCGATGCACCTTATGAGAGCATAAGACCAAGGTAAAAAAATATATGTACGTTTGTCTGTGTTTGTGTCAACATTTTTGCACACCAGTTTAACCCTCTGGAGTCAACTAACGCGAATACGCATTAGTTGACTCCGACAATAACTTAACCTGTTAGGTTGACCCCCCATTATGGGACTTACAGCTGAAACTGCTCTACCTAATTACTCTAACTATCTGCCTAATTACTTTTAGTTTCATTCAGTTACTGATGTGACATTTGCAGTCAAAACCTGGGGCTGGATTCACGAAAATCTTCAAGAAATTAGTTAAGAAATTTCTTAAGATGAATTCCATCAAGTTCATAAGAATGCTCTTCTGTGTTTAATTCATGAAAAACTCTCTTATCTGAATGAACACATGATGCACAGATAAACTCACACTTTGTCTTTTTGAGCTTCCTGCAGATTACCATAATAATTGTAAGCTAGCACACTATTTTTGTCGCGACTTTGACTTGCACTCAGCTTCACATTTTTAATGCTGTTTTTTGAACAGTTACTTTTAGAATAGCCTAGAATACTTCTACCTCAAATGCTTCCTGCCCATTCATATGCGCTGATTACTGCCAAAGATTGTTGTTTTAGAGTTGTTACTGAGTTTTGAAGTCAACAAAAGGCTAATCATGAACAATCATTGTTTATATTATCAGTCATCGCTGTCACTTCAGAAAACCTGTGCACATCTCTATTACTAGTCCTACTATGTATTATATGTAGCTGTTGTTGTTATGCTTAACCCAATAAATTCATTAAATAATTCTTACTGTTTGGGATTTAAGTCTGGGGCTGTCCTAAATTTAAATTAGTTATTTACAATGATTTCTAAGAAGATTCTTTACAAGAATTTGAATTACTTTTAAGTTTTGTTCAAGAACAATCTTAAGAAAAAAAAAAGATAAGAATATTCTTAAGATGATTTTTTGGGAATACAAAATATTCGTAATTTCTTTTCTAAAGTTAAAAAATAAGAAGAAAATGGCAGTTAAGAAGAAATTTCTTCTTAAGAATGCTTCGTGAATCTAGCCCCTATCCTCTAAAAAAATTCAGTGGATCTGTTGCCACTACTAATTTAATGTATTAGTGCAAGTTAAAAATTCAAATTTATTGATTTAATTAAAATTTTAAGTGCTAAACATTTTTAAAGAGTTATGACATCTTAATGCTGATTTCAATCAGGACCACTTCCTTCAAGTATATTTATGACAATTAAAATTGCATACAGTTAGTGTTAGCGGTATGGTTATGTTCTGGGCAACACTCCACATGCCTGTCCATGCAGCCATGCTTGGACAGAGCGGGGAGAGCAGCAAGACAAACCCCCCTGGGGTACAGAACCATTATAAGCATATATAATTACAATTCACAACGTGAATTACGTGAGTTGTAAACAAAATGTGAGAGACTGCTTCCAATGAAGAGACTGTAAAGAAAAAACAAATTTAGATCGAATTACTGGTTCAGTTGGTGGAGTTGGGGTTGGAGGAGGGAGTTAATTGCAAGCATACACCCCTAGCAGCAGCATTATCCAATTTTAAGTTTCTAACATGCTGAAAAACCACATTAAGGTGGGGGGTGGGAGCGTCACCCAAAGTTAAGCAATAGAGGATGTGCAACAAGTATGTTCTTAAAATGCTTAAAGCAACTGTGATTGTAAATTGGGAAGCATACACCCTAGCAGCAGCAGTCTGATATGATGGCAGTATATCCAATTTTATGTATCTACCATGCTGTAAAAATCACAAAGGGGGAAGCATCACCCCAAGTTAAGCAACTGAGGATGTGCAACAAGCATGTTTCTTAAAATGCTTAAATCTCATGCCAATCCCGAGTACCCACAGAGCAGTACCGAATCCCCATCTCCAAAAGTCTCCAGCCTGGTTATATCTGCAAGACAAAAATAAAGCTTCCAATTCTCTATGGAACACCAAGCTCCTGTAAGCATGCTGTGGGCGGAGCTATAATACTGATGTTTCATGTTGTTTACTTTAACATATATTCACTTATGTGCTGATTTCTGACAAAAGACAGAAATCTGATGCAGTTGTACTTACTTCAATAGCTCAATGAAAACACTTGACCAAATTTTCCTGTCATTGTATGAATTATACAGATTAATGAACCCATTTGTAAATGTTGTGCGATAGCTCATTGCAAGCACTATCTGCGTTCATAGGCCGCCCCCTCATGATTCATTGTTTAACGAAACCTGGTGAGGAATCATGTATTTGTTACTGTGGGTGCCCCAAATAAAATTTTAATTTAATAAATGTAAATTTAATTTAAATTGTTCGGGCGCCAAACAAGCAAAAAATATATTTATTTGATTTATTTATTTATTTATAATGTGTATATATTTTCCATGTAAGTACAGAATTATTATTAGTTTTTTTTTTTTTTTTTTATATAAGAATTCAATTCATTTCAGAGCTGCATTACAGAAGGTCTTAGGCTGCGGCTATTTCCCTTGCTGAATTGACATGCCTGTTTTGGCGTTTTCCAGATTACTTTTCATCCAGTTAACATTATTTGTGGATGTTTTCAGCCAGCATCACTACAGAACATTTAATGTTCTCATGTGTCACACAACACGCCAATATCAATAATTCTGTGTCACAGCTGAATGAATGATGCGGCTTATCACTTTACATTGTTGCGCAAATGCAGCGCTGAGTGGGAGACTCTGCTCTTGCATGCAGCTGGCGGATGCAGTGCGTAGCGCCACTTCACACTTTTTTGGCAGTTTGGTGTAATTTAGAAACAGTGACTAATGTGGTGGAGGTTTCCCTCGCTTCGGCGATCAGCTCAAGGTTAGAATATTAGTCTTATTTCCAAGGAAGTGTGAGCAGTTATTAAAAATATTAATGCAACCACGGGCGTGTTTTTTTTTTCTCTCTCTCTCTCTCTCTCTCTCTGGTAATTTGCATATCATCGTAGGCCACTTAGTATGTCCCAAATCGAAGCACGACCACATATAGCCTAAACATCATATCGGATTAGATAACGTCTCAGGTCCAAACAGTCCACCGAATCTTTAAATCTGAATGAAAAAAAAATTAAATACATGTAAACGTGGCTATTGAGATCACGTTCTTATAAGCTTATGTATAGAATCCATAGAGCGATAAATGCGTGCTTTTGAAGTTGCGTGCATCTGAAACACCTTATCGGCATGTCCTTAGAGTGATTGCATGCTCTAGCTGCATATTGCTCCAGATGTATGAACACAGATGTATAAATGCTGCTGCTAATATGCTTAATATTAGTTCCTGCAACCGATGCAAAATTATATTAACCACCAGGCAACATGCACAGCGATGTGGATTAAAAGAGCATTCACTTATCTTAGATGCAGATTTCAGATGTTCTGAAACAAACTGCAACAGTTTGATTTGCAAGAAGCGATGCAATCAGTTAATTGCAAGCAGCAATGCGATGGAAGAGACACTGAAGAATGTTAATTTAAATAGACTGCAGGTGATAGGTGTCAAGACTGGATTGGTACACGTCAGGAACAGCTGACTGTCAGATGATGCAAGCGTGACTAACGTGGCCTGACTGAACTAACGCGATGCTCCATAATTATTGCTCCAACGTAATACTGTGTATAACTTCAACTTAAATATCCATGTTAGTTTGTTTAAAACATTATTTAAATTGTACTAACTCTGTAACTTTTTTCAAGTTCACGTTTCAAGTTCCCAGCATGCTTTGCATGTGACTGAATAATGAGCGGTAATGTAGAAATAAACTCATATTTTATGCATTTCTATTCAAAATCAGAACAAGAGCAGATTTATAAACTTTTAGTATTTAAAAGTGTTTCTGTTATGTTGGTGGTTTTTATGAGATTACCATTGTGCTGAAGAGTAGAGTGTTTGCTTAGGTTGAAAACAGACTCAGTAGGCATTATCTTAAATCTGTTTCAATCAGAACGGTGTCATCAAAAATAATATTTTGGTTGTTTCTGTAACCAGTGTTCATGATTGAATCAAATTTAAAACAATGTGAAAAAGCAACGTAGAAAAATTAAGTTGTTCTAACTTAGCTGGTCTGAGTATTCAACTTAATAATTGTTGGTTTTAGGACAACTTTGAAGAAAGGTTTTGATCCAATTCAAATGTTGACTACTGTATAGTGCAATATAGTTTATTACCATATTTTTCAGACTATAAGTCGCACCTGAGTATAAGTCGCATCAGTCAAAAAATGTCATGACGGGGAAAAAAAACATATATAAGTCGCACTGGATTATATGTCGCATTTATTTAGAACCAAGAGAAAACATGACCGTCTACAGCCGCGAGAGGGCTCTCTGTTTTCAGTGAAGACTACAGGAGCACTAAGAAGAATACAGCCCTCTCTTAGCTGTAGATGGTAATGTTTTTTCTTGGTTCATGTAAAAAATTAATTTTGATAAATAAGTCGCACCTGACTATAAGACGCAGGACCAACCAAACTATGAAAAAAAGTGACTTATAGTCTGAAAAATACAGTAAGTTATCATAACTTAATTTCAGAAGAAGTTGCCTTAACTCAAAAATATTTTTTTTTTGCGTCAAAACAATCTTTTTTAGAATGTGAAATATACATTCTCACAGAATGTAGCCTATTCATTACCAATATACTGAACCATCTCTTTGCTTTTCTAAATCCCAAACAGAGTTCAGAAAATCAGAAAAGTATACGTCTATGAATGTGTTTTATAGGCTATTTTAGACTTATGAAATACAAATGCGTGACAAAAAAAAGAGCTGAGCTTTTGGGAGACAATCTATTATGTAGACTTTCTGTGATTTACAATGCACATACCAGAAGCAACAATATCTGCAGAATGGAGAAGGGTTGGGCATTCTCAAAAATAAAATCTACATTTTATTAAAATTTTTGTTTTTGTGTTTCAGAAAAATCTATGTTAAGGCATCTCTCCATTACGGACTGTTCTGAAAGCAGAATTTATGCAAACATGTATACAATGCTTTAAAAACTTTAAAAGAGATGTCTAGAGGGTATTTAATAAGTCTGCCCCCCACGTAAGATTTTTCCAGTTACTAGAGATGTCTGGAGGGTATTTAATAGGGCTGCTTATTAAATACCTATTAAATCCCCCAGGTAAGATTTTTCTAGTTACTAGATATGTCTACAGGGTATTTAATAGGTCAGATTTTCAGACAGGCTGGTGTAACGCCATCTGGGCCTGGTGCTTTTCTTCTTTTGTTCTTCTTGAAGACCTGGCGCACATCATCTTCAGAGATTTGAAGAGCAGGAGGTGTGGAGAGGGGGATTGCATGAGGTGTTAATGGTTGTGTAGGGAGATGGTCAGAATGGGTGTTGGGGGTTTCAAATCTACAATAAAACTCATTCAGGTCGTTAGCAAGTCGTTGATTAGCCTCAGTGCAAGAGGATGGTGTCTTGTAGTTTGTGATGGCCCTCAGTCCTCTCCACACTGAAGTTGAGTCGTTGGAAGTAAACTGGTCTTCCAACTTTTTAGCGTAGGTCTTTTTAGCTGCTCTGATCTCTTTGTTCAGTGTGTTCCTGGCCTGATTGTACAAGACCCTGTCCCCATTTCTGTAGGCATCCTCTTTGGCCTGACGAAGATGTCTGAGTTTTACTGTAAACCATGGCTTATCATTGTTGAATGTTAAATAAGTCCTGGTAGGAATGCATACATCCTCACAGAAACTAATATAGGATGTTACAGTCTCTGTGAGTTCGTCCAGATCGGTGGTAGCAGCTTCAAAAACACTCCAATCAGTGATGTCAAAACAAGATTGTAAATCCTGCTCTGTTTCGCTGGTCCGTCTCTTCACAGTCCTCATTACAGGTTTAGCAGATTTAAGTTTCTGCTTGTAGGATGGTATCAGATGAACCAGACAGTGATCAGAACGTCCCAAAGCTGCTCGTGGAACAGAGTGATATGCATCCTTTATTGTGGTGTAACAGTGATCCAATATATTACTGTCTCTGGTGGGACATGTAACATGCTGTCTGTATTTTGGCAGTTCACGGGAAAGATTGGCTTTATTAAAGTCCCCAAGAATGATTAAAACAGAGTCCGGGTGTTGTTGTTCTGTCTCTGTGATCTGATCAGCGAGTTTCTGTAAAGCCAGGCTTACTTGTGCTTGTGGAGGGATGTAAAACACTGACCAGAATGAACAAGTGAAACTCCCGCGGCGAATAGAACGGCTTGCAGTTGACAAACTGCATTTCTAGATCAGGACAGCACATCTTCTTTAACACCGTTACATCTCTACACCGCCGTTCATTGATGTAAAAGCATGTCCCGCCGCCACGTGATTTCCCCGTAGATTCTGATTCGCGATCCGTTCTGAACAGCTGAAAGCCCGGCAGATGGAGCGCGCTGTCTGGTATGGCATCATTCAGCCAGGTTTGCGTGAAACACAGAGCAGCAGAGTGTGAGAAATCCTTATTTGTCCGAGAGAGCAGAAGGAGTTTGTCTGATTTGTTGGGTAGAGAGCGGAGATTTGCCAGATGGATGCTAGGCAACGGCATTCGAAATCCGCGCTTCCTGAGTCTGACGAGCGCTCCCGCTCGCTTCCCCCGTCTGCGCGTCCTGAAGCGCTTGATCAGCGCCGCCGCTCCTCCGATAACAACATTCAGTAAAACATCTGAATAATTAAAATCCGGTAAAAGATCTTGTGGTGTGTTCTGCCGAATGTTCAGCAGTTCATCCCTGGTGAAACTGATCGTGTTTGTTAAACAAAAAACAGGAAAAACTAACAAAAACAGTACAAACACTGGAGAGCCAAGCACTGAAGCAGCCATGCGCGGCGCCATCGAGTACTCTTGTGCCTTTATCTCTTTTAGGTTACAGTATGGGATCCACATAAAAAAAAAATCTTCACAAGTCAACAACTGAGACAGATGAAGTTATAACCTGTAAATTGAAGGATATTTGATGCTTTAAAATGATCTAACAGCAAATGCTGCTCCAATTCATTGATCATTAGTTGTTCTTTAGTTGATAGAGATTGAACGGGTGCATGACTCTTATAAACTTGTTTTAATAAATCTCTTTTGCATTAAATAATAAAAGATATAAAGTAGCTTAAGTTAAATTTTATTGTACAAATAATTATAAACTGCTATAGACTTTTAAGATGGGAGTTTCACATTTGGGACATGCATTACAAAGTAAATAATTTTTTACATGCAATTATCCAAAATAAAACCAAACAAGATTTGTAATGAAGATAAAATATGTACACAAATAAGAACAAATGCTCAGCATCATGCACGGCACGCAAATATTGCGCTCTGATATTTTGAAGAATATACACACCTGTATTTAAATGCAGCTATATTTTTTTTACTTTACTTAAATTGACAGAAAGTAAAGAAAGCTCCCTTTAAAATCACTGAAGTTGTCAATTAATAAAGCTCTTTTTTACATTGTGTGCATTTTGTTGATTATTATGAGAGAATTTGAGTTTAAACATGAGGACGTTTTATTAATCCGTCCATTCGAGTTACAGTGATTTAGCTAAATCGTGCAGGTTTCATTTATGAATTTCTTGTTTTGATTAGGCCTTAACAATGGGAGCAAAATTATACAGTGCCTCACGTTTTACTAAAATAAAGGAAATAATTTATAAAACTTTCTTAGTGTACAGACATATCTTTTTCCCAAGAAGTTATAGGTCAAAATAAAGGACAGGTAACGAATAAAATAAATTAAAAATGTATTTGTGACAAACATAGGCCAAATATATGAGAATATTGACATTTTGCATATAAATCCATGTAGCCTAGCTCACTAAAATAGACTACCACTTTTAATGCTCTGATGCAAAGTAAACCATTTTTTTAGGATAATATAACAATTCATATTACAAAAATAAAACTGCAGACCTATTAAATGTTTCAAATCTAAAATATGGTGTAATACTGTGTAGCTTAGAGAAAATATAACCACTGGCTCATAGGCTTGACATTTATCCTGCTTTAATTCGTTCTAAGAAATGCACATTGCAACTTTATAAATACTAAACATTCACCTGTGAATTTTAATTATTTTAACTACAGTGTTTTTCTTTCATTTTCCCTGACTGCAGCCATCAAATGTAACACCAGTAAGGCAAAGCTGACAGCTATTTTTGCGAAAATATTTTTTGATGCACTTGTTTAATAACTTGTGGTTAAAGCGCCACTCAAATTTTTTATTCAGTGGTTTTAACTTAGTGTTATAAATGCTTTAATGGTTGAATGCACAATCTGCAACTATGTTAAAATGTTAAAATATTCTTCAAAAAAAAAAAAGGGGTCATTACATTTTGGCCACAATACATTTAATATAGTCGGTTTTAGCCTATTTTTTTTTTTTTTTTGATAGATTATTTTGGTTGCATTTTCTGTATACTTTTATTTTTGGACTAATAATAAAGTCAACTAATTGTAGTCTATGTGATTGAGTCAGTGGTAATATCAATGCGTTCCTAATGGTCAGTGATAGAGGAGCTCATCTTAGCCTGACAGTAAGTCTGCTCTGGACCAGGTTAGTTTCTCAGCCAGAGTGACTGAGCTTGAGCTATGGTAATTTTGTTTTATGAAACCAAATCAAGTGATAATAAGTCAGACTATCTGAAATAAGCCTGGCTTATTTGGTAAACTTGTTTTATGAATCAGCCCCCAGGATTTCTTCAGTCTCGTTTGAAATGTTTAATGCTGCGAATGGTAATTAAACAGATGGAAGGACAGATTCATGTCTCTATGGTAAATGTATGCCTCCTTGCTGCTGCTTGTTTAATTGTATTACTGGAATGTAGCTCCAGACTGACTTCAATAAACAAGGAAAGTAGATATGATTAATTGTTTTTGATTTATTGTTTTATTTAGTTAATTTCTATAACAAATATCCCAGTGGAGAAAATAGCTAATGCGATGTTCTAACACAAAACACATGAAATACCTTTCAGTAGCTGATGGTGTTTCCTCACTGAATAACGGTGGTTCACCTTTTGACCGGTCACTCTTCACAGACACATGTGAGACTGATCTTACACTGATGACACAAGGGAGAGGGAGAGAGAGGGTCTCATTTGAAAAGGTTAGCTAATGCTATGTTGTAAATGGTCATTTCTGTAGATAGATGGACACATTCATGTTTGATTGCAGACATATTTTCAAGAATGAATTTATGGTCTCAGACACAGTTTAATGAAGAAACAAGCAAAAACTCTGTGATTTGTTGTGTCGTTTAATTAATTTCTGCAAAAATATCCCACTGGCGAAATTAGCTAATGTGATGTTCTAACACAAAACACATGAAATACCTTTCAGTAGCTGATGGTGTTTCCTCACTGAATAACGGTGGTTCACCTTTTGACCGGTCACTCTTCACAGACACAGAGCTGGACACATGTGAGCCTGATCTTACACTGATGACACAAAGAAAAGGAGGAGAGCTTTTTTAAATACTAAAAAAAAAAAAAAAATACAAAAAAAAAAATACAAAAAAAAAAAAAAACAACAAGAGAAAAGTAGTATCCTCATGTATCACATTCAGCTACATTCTCCTCAAGCCGCCTTTCCACTGTCTCTGACGAACGACAAGCGACAGACCGGAAGTCATTAATTTCCTATGGAAAGTAAAGCGGGAGCTGCGTGGAGTTCCAATCACATGCGTATGCGGAAATTTCGGATCAGATTTGAGCCTTGGATGCGTTCAAATATTTGAACTTCTGCGACTAGACCGTACGCGAATGCCCGACCGGATGTGATGTATTCTAATCAAAACTATCGGTGCGGTGTCAGAATTACAAATATTTTGTTAACATTATTCTTTAAACACTATTTCTGTAAAATGGTGGTTTATAATACTTATGACAGAAATAATTATTTAATAATTATTAAACCATTATTTACATTGATTAGATTCATAAAACCAACTGTTTATTTTGGGGGTCACCTGATTTGTCACGATGCATTCATACATTAACTATGTATGAATGAGTCTACTCCACCAAACTACTGCTATAAGCATGAGCCCCGTCAGACTGGTCGTGGCGGAGGTGTTGCAACAATATATAGTGATATTCTCAATGTTACCCAGAAAACAGGATACAGGTTTAACTCTTTTGAAATACTTCTGCTTAATGTTAGACTGTCAGACATGCAAAAGAAATCTCATGTATCTCTTGCTCTGCTACTGTGTATAGACCACCAGGGCCGTATACAGAATTCCTAAAAGAATTTGCAGATTTCCTCTCAGACCTTCTGGTTACTGTTGATAAAGCGCTAATAATGGGAGATTTTAATATTCACATTGATAATACAAATGATACATTAGGACCTGCGTTTACTGACCTAATACAACTCTTTTGGAGTCAAGCAAAATGTCACCGGGCCCACTCATCGTTTTAATCATACACTAGATTTAATTATATCTCATGGAATCGATCTTACTGCTATAGATATTGTACCTCAAAGTGATGATATTACAGACCATTTCCTTGTATTGTGCATGCTGCGTATAACTGATATTAACTATATGTCTCAGCGATACCGTCTGGGCAGAACTATTGTTCCAGCCACCAAAGAAAGATTCGCAAATAACCTGCCTGATCTATCTCAACTGCTCTTTGTACCCAAAAATACACATGAATTAGACAAAATGACTGACAACATGGGCACTATTTTCTCTAATACATTAGAAGCTGTTGCCCCCATCAAATTGAAAAAGGTTAGAGAAAAACGTACAGTACCATGGTATAACAGTGATACTCTCTCAAGAAAGAAACTCGTAGTCTTGAACGCAAATGGAGAAAAACTAACTTAGAAGTTTTTAGAATTGAATGGAAAAACAGTATGTCCAGTTATAGACAGGCTTTAAAAACTGCTAGGGCAGAGCATATACACAAACTCATTGAAAATAACCAAAACAATCCAAGGTTTTTATTTAGCACAGTGGCTAAGTTAACAAATTACCAGACGCCACCTAATTCAAATATTCCACCAACGTTAAATTTATGACTTTATGAATTTCTTCACTGACAAAATAGATAACATTAGAAATACAATAGCGAATGTAGATTCTACAGCATCTAACACTTCAGTTTCATCCATCGCACCCAAAGATAAACTGCAGTGCTTTACAACTATAGGACAGGAAGAGCTAAATAAACTTATCACTGTATCTAAACCAACAACATGTTTATTAGATCCTGTACCCACTAAATTACTGAAAGAGTTGTTACCTGTAGCCGAAGAACCGCTTCTCAATATCATTAACTCGTCGTTATCTTTAGGTCACGTCCCAAAACCATTCAAGCTGGCGGTTATCAAGCCTCTTATTAAGAAACCAAAACTAGATCCTAGTGTACTGGCAAATTATAGGCCTATTTCAAATCTTCCATTTATGTCAAAAAATTTAGAAAAAGTTGTGTCTGCTCAATTGAGCACCTTCCTGCATAAAAATGATCTGTATGAAGAATTTCAGTCAGGTTTCAGGCCCCACCATAGCACAGAAACTGCGCTTGTTAAAATTACAAATGACCTGCTCCTTGCATCAGATCAAGGCTGCATCTCATTTCTAGTCTTACTTGATCTTAGTGCTGCGTTCGACACCATAGATCATGACATGCTCATAGATCGATTACAAAACTATACAGGTATTCAAGGGCAGGCTCTAAGATGGTTTAGATCCTACCTGTCCGATCGCTACCATTTTGTTTACTTAAATGGGATGTCATCTCATTTATCATCAGTAAAATATGCAGTGCCACAAGGATCCGTCCTAGGTCCCCTTCTATTTTCAATATACTTGTTGCCCCTTGGTAATATTATTAGAAAATAAGGGATTAGTTTCCACTGTTATGCTGATGATACTCAGCTATATATCTCAACGAGACCAGATGAAACTTCTTAATTATCTAAGCTAACAGAGTGTGTTAAAAATGTAAAAGATTGGATGACAAATAATTTTCTCCAATTAAATTCGGATATATTAATTATTGGATCAAAAAACTCTACACAAAATCTTTTTGATTACAATCTGCAACTCGACGGATGTACTGTTACTTCCTCTACAGTCAGAAATCTGGGTGTTATATTAGACAGCAATTTGTCTTTTGAAAATCATATTTCCAATGTTACAAAAACTGCATTCTTCCATCTTAGAAACATTGCCAAGCTACGAAACATGTTATCTGTTTCTGATGCAGAAAAGCTAGTTCATGTATTCATGACCTCTAGACTGGACTATTGTAATGCACTTCTAGGTGGTTGTCCTGCTTCTTCAATAAACAAGCTACAGATAGTCCAAAATGCATCAGCTAGAGTCCTTACCAGGTCAAGAAAATATGATCATATTACCCCAATTTTACAGTCTCTGCACTGGCTACCTATTATGTTCCGTATCAGTTACAAATTATCATTACTTACCTATAAGGCCCTAAATAGTTTAGCTCCTGCGTACCTAACTAGCCTTCTACCACGCTACAATCCATCACGCTCCCTAAGTTCACAAAACAGTGGACTTTTGGTAGTTCCTAGGATAGCAAAATCAACTAAAGGAGGTAGAGCTTTCTCACATTTGGCTCCCAAACTCTGGAATTGCCTTCCTGATAATGTTCGGGGTTCAGACACACTCTCTCTGTTTAAATCTAGATTAAAAACACATCTCTTTCGCAAAGCATTCGAATAATGTATCTCTTAAATTGTGAGTGTAATTGCATCTGATCAAATGTGCATTCATATTCATTAGCTTGGGTTAAACTAATTTTACTTTGTTGGATCAGCAGCTATGCTAATGATGTCTCTATTTTGTTTCTATGTTTTGACTAGGATTTACACAAGCTCCAGTCTGGATCCAGAACACCTGAGAAGAGATGATGCTGACCCTCAGAGAACCTCAGATGATGCTAACCCTGAATCAACCAACAGAACTAACAATTATTGCTACATGTGTGACTGCATCATATAACAATTATTAATTAATAATATTAATAATGTTCATCTTCTAGCTGACTACGTCTTGTATTAATTTTTTCTAAAAATCCTGTCAAACGTGCACAAACTGACAGTCACTACCATAAGCTACTACTAAATATTGTTGAAACATTATTTTCTGTAAAGTTGCTTTGTAACGATTCGTATTGTAAAAAGCGCTATACAAATAAACTTAAATTGAAAAAACTTGAATTGAACTATGTTCATTAAAATTATTAATTTTACCATAGTGAATATGCCAAGGTAACAGTTGCTGCACGACCAGTTTGAAAGTTCTGCGCGACTGCCGCTAGAGGGAGAAATGTGACAATCGTGTCCGAATGTCATGTGCAGTGGAAAGGGGGCTTCAGTCTCAGTCATCCTACTTCTCTCACCTTCCTCATTTATATCTTCTCTAGTAATAGTGGCACTGACCCCAGCTTCAACACTCATCCATCCTTTCATTATTTACAGCTTCAGCATCAAACTTTCTCAACAAATACACTTCTTATACAGACACAGAAATGGAATTCAAACAGTATCTTTCTGGAGCCGAAGAAACATTGTTCTGACTGTTATACATACGATTTTTGCTGTATTATTAGTACCTGTTAAATGAATGCAATGATGCCCATGATCACAGACAGACTTGTTATACAAGGAAAAATGAAGACACTTTCAGCAAGTTATGTTAAATAATTACAGACCTGGCACCAGAATCAAGTCACTGAGGTTCATGTGTAATCGCCAAAAAACTATATAGCTCATTGTAATCCAACAAAGTTATGTTATAATCAATCAAGCTCAGAGAGAGAGAGAGAGAGAGAGAGAGAGAGAGAGAGAGATTACAGCAAATCACTTTACAGCAAAAGATACTTCATTTTGCAATGATTGTTTTGACTTGCTTAAGTTACCATATTATTGAAATTTTTGATCCACAAAAAGTACAACCTGAAACTAAAATTCAAAATATAGAATATTTTAATTCTGGGGTTGAAGTGGGAGTTAACATACATGTTGGGCTAGTTGCTCAAACAATGTAATATATTCCTCAGTACTAGTTACTCGTTTCAAAACTAATACTGTTACTTTACTTATTACTTTCTGACAACAGTAATTAGTTACAGTACTAGTTACATTACTTTTTCTTCACGCCCAACAGAAGTTGTAACTGTGTATCTTCCACAGTGACATTCAAATAGAAGTCTTGTAATAATCTCATTAATTTTCATGTGTCATGCTTGAATTAGGGCTGCACGATTATGACAATTATTCCCTTGAAATTGTATTTGCAATTATTCACAATTTATTAATTTATTTATTATTTTAATTATTACAATTTACATCAAATGATGATTATCATTGTTTGATGCAACTGCATACCATATTTTTATATGAAAATAAAACAAGCTGAAAAAAACGAACTGAAAAACTTTTATATGTGCTTTTCTATAGTAAAATATACATTGGATTGGTTTCTTCTTTAAATTATAAAAAAGTAAAAATATGAATGGTATTATAATGTTATACTAAAACAAATGGAAAAAACCCTTAAGATAAGATGTAGAAAGAAAAAAAACATCTTAAGCATGCAGAGTAACATAAGTGGGCTATTTATATAGACAATTATATAATTGTGGCATCCATAATTGTACTTGATATTCAATTAATTGTGCAGCCCTAGCTTGAACCTAATTGTAAATTATAATTGTACCCTTGGGTACGATTATATTTAATTGAGTTTGTAAGAAACTTTAATTTTTCAAAAGGGTTTTTAATTATAGCAATATAATGTACCAAATGCTGATCAGAGGGACACAACTTACACAACAATGTTCAGATCATCATTTTCCCTGACAAAATCAATATAACACAATACTTCTGTCTGCTGAATGAAAGCTTTTCCATATTCCAAGCTTGCCTGCTGCACTGGGGACATCACATGCATGTGAGAGTCATGATAATTATGAAATAAATCAAATCATTTGATTGTTGGATTTTTAACCAGCTTGGATGAGGCATCAAAATTAACTAAGCTGTTATATTGATAGTAATTGTTATATTATTACTGAATTCTTATTAGTAATTACTTACACTAGTTACTGCAAAAAGTAATATTACAGTAACTAAGTTACTAGTTACTGCCCAACACTGGTTAAATCAAACATATTTAACTAGGCTAAATATTCCTGTGTTATACATTGAACAAGTATTTAAGCTGTTTTAAACATGTGACATTCTAAAAACATTTATAGGAACTTCTACTTTGATTTGCAAATCATTTGACATGACAATACCCAGCCGGCACATGACCGACCTTCAACGTTGAAATATGGTTGAAATAAGGTCAGTTGTGGTTTCAACGTTGAAACAACGTTGATTCAACGTTTAAAGCTGAATGGTTGAAAAACATCCAGCACATGACCAACTTTCAATGTTGAAATATGGTTGAAATAAGGTCAGTTGTGGTTTCAACGTTGATTCAACGTTTAAAGATGAACTGTTGAAAAACTTCCAGCACATGACCAACTTTCAACATTGAAATATGGTTGAAATAAGGTCAGTTGTTTTAATGAAACAACGTTAAAAATGTTTAATGCTAAATGGTAGAAAAAGGTTAACAAGCTTTTAAATTATTTATATTAAATTATTTAAATTAATTATTATTTTAATAGCATTTAAAAATATTTTAGTCATGATACCTATTCTAAAATCTAAAGGTATATGTTAAATATTATCATCATTAACAACAATAAAACTATACATTTCGCTGCTTTATCACACTGAAACAACTCCCATTGGTAGTTTTATTTTATTACTTCTATCATGATTGGTTAATCTGGCTGTCATTCAGGAAACTGGACAATGAATCGGTTCGCGCTTTTCTACATTTAAAAATATGACCGTTGTTGTCGTCTTTCTGTGAGTGAGGCGGCTAACTGTGAGCTGCTGCTCGTTATAACTGACTGCTCGGTCGGTCCCGAATCATTTCATATTTGCCTGTACATTTTTTATTTATTTTGAGCGAATTTGAGTCGTGACCTGTCAATGGAGTACAAAAACTGTGAACACAAGAAAGGTCAGTTGTTCTGCGAGGTCCTGAAAACATCCTGTCAAAATGAGGTAAGAAAATCGCTAACTTTATCTTTATTATCTTTTGAAAATAGTAAAGTATTACCAGAGTTTACAAATGGGTAGTTTAAAGGACATGTAACCTGCAGATAAATAAATACCCGTGTGTCTATTTTTGCATTGCTTTATCACAGCTGATCAAGTTAGATGCTCACCTAATGTGTTACTGGTGAGTTATGTGTTAATGTCTGTCTTTTAGAGATTTTCCCATATTTTCCTGATATGAATCCCATGCATTAGGTGTGTTATATATGTTTGTATTCTTATAATAGTTTCAAAGTGTTTTCTGCAACATATAAGTGCAAATGTCGTTATTTAAATAATATAATTTTAATGAATTAATGTAAATGAAAAAAAAAAAAAAGGATTGTTTAAAGCCATGGTTCTCAAAGTGTCAGGCCCCCTCTAGTTGTTATGCAGGTGAATCACTAAATTAAACTAATTAATGTTGATACATTTTAACTTAATCTTTGAGTAAGTTTTTTTTTTTGCACATGTATGTTACAGTTAAAGTACAGTACAGTTTTGTAACTTTTGTTACATAACTACATTTAAAATTAAATTTTAATTTAAACTTTTTTTTTTCATTTACCTGTGTATGTAAGCACAGTTGTAGTGTTAATGTTCAAACTGTATTTACCATGGTAAAGTGTCTGACAATTAATTTTCTTATTAGAATAAAACTGCCTCATTTTTTTAACTGTAGAGCTGTAGCTGAATAGTTTGGCCTACTACGCTGCTGAAATGTAATGTTGGTCATTATGGTGCAACTTAATATTTAATAACAAATATTTTCTGAAGTGGTACTTGGTATAAAAAGTTTGAGAATCAATGGTTTAAAGAAATGGTATAATATGAAATCCTGCTTTTTAAGAACTTTTCAGTAAACCATTTCTTCTTTCCCCTTGTAGAGTCATCAAGGATCCAGCTTGTTCTTGAAACATTGGTAAGAAATTGTTCATCTGCTTCATTGCACTGTCACTTCTGCTAGAGATGCTTTGACCTTTTGTGATAGGTTTTGATTGTGCTTAGTTTAATAAAAATGTACTGAATTTGATTTGACTTGTTTTACTACACTGTAATGTTAGTGTTCTGATTAAAACAGTGTAACTGGGGGCTCTGAAAACACTGCTTGTGAATAATTTGTTAATATTGTACATTTTCATCTGAATACATTAAATAAGTGTTTAATGAATAGTGTTGTCCACTTTGGTTCCAACCTCACTGTTACTGAACTGTAAAGTGAAAATATTGTGTGATTTATTTTGCATTCAGTTTTCAGTTAAATATATTTCACAATATCAAAGTTATTGTCAAACATTGTGAACATACCTAAACAAACTTGTTAAATCTTATGTTCCCTCCAGAAGTTTGCGCTCTGCAAGTGAACGACGCCTTGTGGTGCCATCCCAAAGAGGTTCATAATCACTCTCAAGGACCTTTTCCTGGACTGTGCCCAGCTGGTGGAATCACCTCCCAATCTCAATCCGAACTGCTGAGTCTTTAATCATTTTCAAGAAACATCTTAAGACTCATCTTTTTCACCAGAACTTAACCAACTAATGCTAGCACTTTTCCTTCTTTTCTTGTCTTTCATATTAAAAAAAAAAAAAAAAACCTGGCTATGCGTTCTGTGCTAGACTAACTGAGACTTGTCATGGCACTTGTATACTGTTGTTGTTCGCTTGTACACCTGACTGCTTCTGTTCTTCTCATTTGTAAGTCGCTTTGGATAAAAGCGTCTGTTAAATGATTAAATGTAAATGTTTATACAGGACGGTACAGAAAGTGCACAAGTGGGAGAGAGTGGAAGGGACGGCGTCAGAAAGGACCGAGCGCTGGGACACTTTCAAGGATCACCCGAAGCACAACCACACTGTATACACTAAGGCTGCTGGTTCTAACATTTTAGAGTGCCCTGCAGTAGAAATCTCATTCTGCATTCCCCACGGTAAAGAAGACACAGTCCGGGGGGGTTCCCATTAGAAATCAACTGGTGGAAGGTTCCCTTCTCGAACTGTTCAACACATTTTCACTGCACAAATGTACACAACTCTTGTAATGAGACACATTACTAAAACATGTTTTTGACAGAAACTGTAGGTTTCCACCAAAATAAAAGATCCACTGGTTTCAGTCATAAAGGTACAAGGGTTTGTCTTGTAAGTGCTGCAAAAAAATATGCATTTATGTGCCAAATTATTTCACAAAAACCTTTAAATATTATTGTATTTGGATTGTTCTACTACCTGTTTTTAGCATTACCTCCATGCATACTCTGCATAATAAAGTGTGGGATTATTTTCATCTGTTTTATACAGTATGTTTCCAAAATTAAACTGCTGTTTGACAATTTTGAGCATGTGGTAGTTTATTGAAGTTGTTTGTAAAGCCATTGCTGCCAGTCATTAGATTTTTAGCCTTGCATGTACATTGTTGATCTAAATGCCAACTAGGATCTAGGTGTATTTACACACGGTGCAAGGTACGACGGGGAAACAACGTCGTGTTATCAACGCTGATTAACTTTTCAAAATCAACACCTCATTCAGCTTTAATCCCAGGGCTGCAGCACGACCCTAATTCACCCATAATGCAGGTAAGACGGTGAAACAGCGTCGCGATTTCAACGGTGAATCCACGTCGTGATTTCAACGTTGATCCAATTTGCAAAATCGAAAGGTTATTCAACGTTGATTCAACGTCGGGATTTCAACAGTGAATCAGCGTTGTGATTTCAACCATACATCAACGTCACGATTTCAACGGTGAATCAACGTCGTGATTTCAACGTTGATCCAATTTGCAAAATCGAAAGGTTTTTCAACGTTGATTCAACCATGGTACCTGACGTTGTTTCAACGTTGAATCAACGTTGAAATGCCGGCTGGGTAGTGAGAGAAAATACTGCTTGTTGAAAAGTGTTGTTTTTTTCTGTGAAAGCAGACTTGGTCTTACCTCTGTTTCTGTGAGAGACTCGTCTTTTCTCTCTTCTCTGACATACTGCAGATGAACAGCTCAACACGGAGATCTTTGTGTCTCTGAAGATGAGCATATGTTCATCATGACCTGGACATGACAATGAGATCAAGATCATGAGAGTTCAGAGTAACAAATGATGAAGAAAATAACTAGCGTTTAATGTTTGTATAACACTATAAAAACTTCACAATCACGGGACGGAGGAGGCATGAACCGGCGTCCATTCAAAATGAAGTTTTAATAATAAAATAAACACAAAACAGTGTGACAGCCCCTCACGGACGACTGCCGCGCACAAACAAAAACCAAAAAACTAATTAAAATCCAGGCCTGGTCCTCTCTTGTCTTTCACTGTCGTCGCTCCTCTTTTGTATCCTTCCGATCTCCTCCGTGGGACGCGAGACCGGTGAGTGGTGCAGGTGTCGCTCATTTCCCAATCACTCCACCGGCCTCGCTCCATTCCCACGGCTTTTGGCCCCGCCCCACTCGTCACATGCCCCTCGCAGGCTGGGGGGTACCCACGAAATTGCGCTCTACTCCCATCCTCCCAAAATTAACATAAAATATGCTACAATTATTAGGGTTGGGTAAATCGATTTTATCGATTAACTCGAATGTGTAGTTTACATCGATTTTTTTTTTAATGAAAATCGGTTTTCTTTTTAACATCCGCCGACGCTCCACTCAAGGCTCCAGTAGTTCCCTTGATAGCATACATGGAACTTCCACCCTTCCACCCTCAATACCCATGGCTGAAGTGCCCTTGAACAAGGTGCTGAACCCCCAGTTGCTCCCTGGGCGCTGGATCTATAGCTGCCCACTGCTCCGGGTGCGTGTTCACTTGAAGTTGTTGAAGTTGTTTTTATGCATTTATTTAGAAATGCTAAAACACAGAATTAGATAACAATAAAACATATAGTGTATAAAAAAAAAAAATTCATAGGACCATAAATTTGTTTTTGTTTTTTACTTTTTAAAATTGATGTGAAAATGTATAAGTTTTATGATTTTAATGAATTAGACATGCTTTTTGATTAATACAACTTAAATTTAGCCATGAAAAAGGAGTGGAGAAAAATTAAAAAGGAAAAAAATGGAATCCAGAAAAAAACAGAATTTGGAAAAAATAGAATGGAATTTGGGATTTTTTGGAATTTGGAATGGATTTCATAGGGCCCTACATAACCCAAAAAAACCATGTCTACACCGGACACGAGTGGTGCGATCCAACAAAAGACAATAGAACCCAGTGATGTTGTCTACACTGGATGCGGCGTGATGTGACACTAGTGATGGGCGATATGGCTGAAAACTCTATCACGATATAAGTGTTTCATATCGGTCAATATCAATAATTATTTATATTTTTATGACCCATTTAAAATAAGAACCAGGAGAAAAATTGTTTACATTTAAACATTTGTATTTTAAACTTAAAGGATTAGTTCATCTCAAAATGAAAATTTCCTTATAATTTACTCACCACAATGCCATCCAAGATATCCATGTCTGTCTTTCTTCAGTGTAAAATTATTATTTTTTTAGAGGAAACAATAGCAACCAACTGATTTAAAGTCCATTATATGAAGAAAAAATCCTGAAATGTTTTTCATCAGGGATGGCAGATTTATAAAAAGACATGCTACTTGTGACTAGATGTAATTAACTTCTGATAGTTTGCGGACAAAAGTGTCTCTGGTTGACTTTGCCCTATCAGTGTGACTCCCATGAAAAAAAAAATGAAAAAAGGGAAGACCTCTGACAGTCTTACATTTACAAACTGTATCCAGTATGATAATGCTACGTTAGATTTTATGTTATGTAAGACTTTCACTGTTTACAATGGCAGGGCCTGCCATCTTGTCTTTCTGGCTTGTTTTATCTGATTGAACTTTAACCCCAATGGGGAAATCCAGATCAAGTCCCGAAAGTTAATATCAAAACAAAATCAAGTTCAAACGTGTTTTGAACAATTTCTTTGTCATCTGAATATTAATCTTAAGTGTGTGGGGGGGTCGATTTAAATCGTTTTTTTTTTTTTTTTTTTTTTTTTTTTTTTGTGGCCATATGTCCCAGCCCTACTACAAATATACTGCCATGTAATAATCTCTTCAGATCACTCACAACACACGTCTTTATTTACATCCACATTACTTGAGAAGTTTAAAACAAGATTAGTTTTGCTCGTGTTTATCGTCTCTCTATCCGGGAGAACATGTTGGATTTGACCTCAGAATACTTTCAGCTTCGCAACTTAAAATAGAAGAAGAGGAAATAATATAACACTTTTAGAATTATTCTTCAAAAGTTCAAATGTTTTAACACACGTCGATCGGCTTTAAAGGGTTAATTTTTATTAATATCTTTCTGCTTCTCTGTGGTTTGTTATTCGCCGACAGACAGGTGTAAGTTATGAACTGAACAAATCCCGCTTCATCCAGCTCTGAAATGCGTTCATCATTCTCCTAAATAAGTGTAATGGTGAAAGTATTCAGACTTACTTGCAGTAGTTCAGACGATCTTGTGCTGCAGGAACAGAATCCAGAAGTCTTTCAAACACTTTCGGTTTGTGATCGCTGTTAAACACCTGTGCGATCTTCACGATTGATATTTGTCACCTGACACGACTTCATCTTGGAGAAAATCAAAGTCCAGGGGCACGTTCTCAAGTAGCCCAGAGTGCAGCCTGGACGATGGGGCGGAGCGACACGTGTCGCCCCGCCCATCTCAGCGGTTATTGGTTTATGATTAAGATGAGCTTATTGGTGTACAGATGAGTGACGATTTTACAGCTTATTGGTATAGAGAATTATGACGCTGTTTAGCAGAATTGGAATGCGCAAGTAGACACTCAGATGAATAAACTTTTAATATAAATTAAAAAGTGAATATAAATGTTGTGTTTCTGCATTTATTGTTGCATTTCCACAGTGGTGTCAAACCACTTACTCAAGTAAAAGTGTAAAAGTACTGGTTTAAAAAAAATACTTAAAGTATAAACGTAAAAGTAATGAAGGGAAAAAAATGCCATTAAGAACAAAAGCTTGGGCCGAGCCACAGGGGCCTATTGTGCACTACCCCACCTCTTCAAATAAAAAAAAGGCCATAATGCCTATAATGTTATATTAAAATGTTCATGTTGAAAAATTTGTGATGCAATAGGCTACCTTTTTTTTATATGCCCATTGAAAATGAACGCATTTTAGTACAATGCAAATACATTAAAGAGCTAGAGATATGATGACTAGTTGCCTATAAGTATTGTTATGGTGCAAAAAGTCAAACTTCAGAGGCATGTCATCAATAAGCTTTAATGGAATGTAAATGTACATCCAAGCTTAGCTGCAGGAATCTGCGAGGGGAATGGACAAGAACATTGGTGCAGGCTAAGAAATAACCCTTGTATGGTTGTCTATATACAATAAACATTATAGTGCTGTCAAAATGAATGATTAATCCAAGTGATTAATCAAAAACTAAAAATGAAAAATAACTCATAATCCTGATACCTTCTTGATTGATAGCTTCCTGTATATGCTTCATACGTCTGCTATGTCCAGTGTTGGGGGGTAACGAGTAACAAAGTTGGTAAAGCCTAGTTATCACAACATTGTCAAACGCGTCATCAATCGCAAACGATAATTTATAAAAACGTCTCGCTACCGAACTACCTATAGTAGCTTAATTTGTGGAGGACGAAGAGAAAGCACCCGTTTGGTAAATGAGCCAGTGAGAAATAACTTTTAAGTAGGGTCCAGTGCCTTTTCGATACTTTTAAAATGGTACCGGCGCCTAAACGGTGCCTGAACCGATACTTTAAAAAAAAAAGAACCTAAAAAAACTATGGATAACTTTAAAGAACATTACAAATATTTAAAATAAATCCATAGCTTTCACCTTTGATGCTCTCATTTCCCAAGTTGTGCTTCCCTTAATCTAAGGCTAATAAATGTATTTCACAATCTGGGTCATTATTTAATACAAAACCACACATAATGTTTCTACTGTATCTCTGTCACTCTATTTAGAGTTAAGATGAGTGCTGTCTGTCACTGTCTTTAATCAGTTCTGTGAATTACTGTATGCTCATTCTTTATAAAGTAGCAACAATGTCGTTTTTAAAATACAGTACTATGCAAAAGTATTATGGAAAAGAAAAAAAATAGTATTTTCACACCAAAAAAAGGTAATATATATATATATATATATATATATATATATATATATATATATATATATATATACACACATATATACATATATATACATATATATATATATATATATATATATATATATATATATATATATATTGTCACGGGGTGAAGAACCACTCGACAAGAGGTACGTGAAATCAAAAGCCCCGGAGGGTGGGTTTATTGAAAAGTGAAGGGTGCCTGGTGAAGTGTCCTGATCTGCTTTCCGCTGGTTGGTGCTCCCCGTGTGCTCTCCGTGCTCCTCTGTGCCAATCAAGGGGAAAGTGGGTGTCCAGACGTGCTCCAAAGGGTGTGGGCTGTCGGTCACTCGCTGCTTTCTGTGGGGATAGGAGAGAGGGGTTAGTCCAGCTTTGCGTTCTGCTTGAGAACCTCCTCTCAGTGCAACATGTGCTGCTTTTCAATGTGCTGGCTGATGGGGAGCAGCTGTGACCGATCAGCCGGTGACGAGGGCGTGCAGGTGTTTTGGTTTGGTTTCCAGGGCGACGCTGATTCCTCTGGGAGTGCTCGTCACATCCCCCCCCCCCTAAGCGTCGTTCTGGTCCTGCGAAGACATGTAGAAAGTAGGGGTGAGATTAGGGGAGGGTGGGGAATGACCCCTGACAGACCTGCATAAGCTGTCCAGATCCGGGAGAGGCCATCGGCGTTCGCGTTGGCGGCCCCAGCTCGATGGCGGACTTCGAAGTGGAAGTCCTGGAGCGCTAGGAACCAGCGAGTCACCCTGGCGTTGGTGTCCTTGGCGCGGGCCATCCACTGTAGGGGCGCGTGGTCGGTTACCAGGGTGAACTTGCGGCCCAGGAGGTAGTACCGGAGCTCCAGGACTGCCCACCTGATGGCCAGGGCTTCCTTCTCCACAGCGAAGTATTTCCTCTCGGCGGGGGACAGCTTCCTGCTGATGTAGATGATCGGATGCTCCTCACCTTCCTGAATTTGGGAGAGGACCGCTCCTAGTCCTGTGTCGGAAGCATCCGTCTGCAGCAGGAAGGGGCAGCTAAAGTCCGGGGCGCGGAGTACCGGCGAGGACGTGAGTGCTGCTTTCACCTGGGAGAAGGCTTCTTCCGCCGACGGGGTCCAGCATACTTTCTCCGGCTGCCCCTTCCTGGTCAGGTCTGTCAGGGGGGCGGCTAAAGAGGAGAAGTTGGGGATAAAACAACGATAATAACCCGCCAACCCCAAGAAGGCTCGTACCTGGGTCTTTGTCTCCGGTCTTGGTGCGGCGTGGATGGCCTCAACTTTCTTGTCTTGCGGCCGGATGAGTCCTCGGCCGACTTGATAGCCCAGGTACTTGGCCTCAGAGAGGGCTAGGTGGCATTTTCGGGGGTTGGCGGTAAGTCCAGCCCGCCGGAGCTCCGAGAGCACCCTCCGCAGACGATCCAGATGTTCGTCCCACGCCTCGGAGTGGACCACGACGTCATCCAGGTAGGCGGCCGCGTAAGCTTGGTGAGGCCGCAGGAGGATGTCCATCATCCGCTGGAACGTCGCGGGGGCCCCATGTAGGCCGAAGGGAAGGGTCCGGTACTGCCAGTGGCCACTGGGGGTGGAGAAGGCGGTTTTCGGCTTGGCGGCCTCGGAGAGCGGTACCTGCCAATAGCCCTTGGTTAGGTCTAGGGTGCTGATATACCGGGCCCTTCCTAGCCGGTCCAGCAGTTCGTCCACCCGAGGCATGGGGTACCCGTCGAATTCGGAGACTTCGTTCAGGCGGCGGAAGTCGTTACAAAAGCGGAGGGTGCCATCCGGCTTTGGGACCATCACAATGGGGCTGGACCACGGACTCCGGGATGGTTCTATTACCCCCAACTTTAGCATCTGTTGGACCTCTTCCTCAATAGCCTGCCGACGAGCCTCCGGGACTCGGTAGGGCCGTTGCCTAACGACGACTCCTGGGGGCGTCCGGATATGGTGTTGAAGCACGTTGGTCTGCCCGGGCTGAGAGGAGAACACATCCTGGAACTGACTGACCAGGTGCTGCAGCTCCGTCTTCTGGGCAGCCGAAAGGTGGGGGTTGATATCCACAACCACGGGCTCGGTGAGGCTTAGGGCAGCTACTTGGTCCCGGGTCCCCACCCATTTCTTTAGGAGGTTGACGTGGTAGAGTTGCTCCGCCTGCCGTCGTCCCGGCTGTCTCAGGCGGTAAGTGACCGGTCCAACCCTCTCGACGACCGAGTAGGGCCCCTTCCAGGAGGCCAGAAATTTGCAGGCGGAGCTGGGGACCAGGACCATGACGCGGTCTCCCGGTTGGAACTCCCGTGGCTGGGCTGTCCGGTCATAATGACGTTGCTGCGCTTGTTGGGCCCTGGTGAGGTGTTCCCGGACTAACGGCATCACTCGGTCGATCCGTTCCCTCATTTGCCGGACATGTTCGATGACAGTACGATGCGGGGCCGGCTGCTGCTCCCACGCTTCCCGGGCCACGTCCAAGAGGCCCCGGGGTTGACGGCCAAACAGGAGCTCGAAGGGGGTGAAGCCAGTTGAGGCCTGGGGAACTTCGCGGATCCCGAAGAGCACGTAGGGGATCATGAGGTCCCAATCCCGCTTGTCCTCCGCCGCCACACGTCTGAGCATTTGCTTGAGGGTCTGGTTAAATCTCTCTACGAGGCCATCAGTCTGGGGGTGATAAACAGTGGTCCTCAACTGCTTCACCCGCAGCAGCCGGCAGAGGTCAGCCATTAGCCGGGACATAAAGGGGGTTCCCTGGTCAGTCAGTATCTCTGAGGGGAGGCCGACTCGGCTGGCCAGCAGAAACAGCTCCTGGGCGATGGACTTTGCGGTGGCCTTCCGCAGGGGGACTGCTTCTGGGTACCGGGTGGCATAGTCGACGATGACCAGGATGTGCTCATGCCCTCGGGCAGACTTCGGCAACGGCCCCACTATGTCCAGGCCAATCCGCTCGAAGGGCACCTCGATGATAGGCAGCGGGATGAGCGGGCTGGGGGGAGGAGTCCGGGGCGACGTGGCCTGACAGGTCGGGCAGGCCTGGCAGAACCGCTTTACCTCGGCGTCCAGGCCCGGCCAATGGAAACGGTCGCGGATGCGTTGGGCAGTATTGGCTGCCGCGAGGTGTCCTGCCATGGGGTGGGAATGGGCCAGCTCCAGAATGGTCTCGGTCTTGGCACGAGGCACAACTAGTAACTTTTTCTCCTCCCCCCTACGCTGGGCGACACAATACAGCAGGCCATTCTCTACGACAAAATGTGGGAGAGGGTGGGGCCGGGGGAGGACGTCCTCTCCATCCACGACTCGCACCTGGCTCCAACAGTGCTTGAGTCGGTCGTCCTCCCGCTGTTCCTTGGCGAAAGAGCCCCCTCCAGCGGCCTGTTGGTAGACATCATAAAACAGATTAGTAGATTGGGAGGGGGCCTCACCTTCTCTCCCACTGTCGGAGACGAGCAGGGCCGGTCGGCGGCGGGGTCCAGGCGGCCGCCTCGGTCTTCGACGGTTCCCCTTGGGGCTGGCAGGCTGGGTAGCGGCGGACAGCAGCTTCTCGAAGCCGGGCCAATCCCTTCCAAGCAGTACGGCCACCGGCAGGTCCTTCACTAGGCCTACCTCCACTGGCCAGGTGCCTTGGGGGGACGAAATGACCATTTCACGGGCCGGTATTTGACGAGTGTCTCCGTGCACACAGGTAATCGGTAGGAAGTTTTTCCGGCCGCTTCGCGGGGCGCACAGCCGCGCCTGGATGAGGGTGACCGCACTGCCTGAGTCCAGCAGGGCCCGGAACCGTCTTCCATCCACCTTCACATCTGCTTCGGGGGCTCCCGCCGGCACCCGTTGGTGAAGGATGCAGCCTGCCAGCCAGGCTCGCGGAGGCGACGGTGGTTCGGCACCTGGCATGGGCTCATCTCGCGGTGGGGGCACCGTCGGCCTGCTGACGGGTCGCGCGGTGCCTTCGAGCGGGCGTCGCTCCTGGACCACCCTCCGGGGGAATGGCGGCAGCCGGTCCCCTGCCCCGCTGGGATGAACGGCATCCGCCAGCTCGATCGCCTCCACTAGTTCCCGGACGTCACGTGGGTCCCTCATGCCGACGGCCTGTCGGTGGGCGCGAGGTAGTGCGCGCAGGAGGCGATCGATCACCACTCGTTCCGCTACCTGTGTTGGTGTGGGGTTTCCTGCCAACAGCCAGTGCTGGGCGAGGCGGCTGAGTTCGGCTGCCTGGGCACGGGCTGGCACCCGGGGCTTGTATTCCCACTCGTGGAACTGCTGGGCGGCACTTACAGGGGAGAGGCCCAGCCTCGCCAGGATCTCTCGCTTCACTTCGACATAACTGTCGGCACTCGTCAGGGGGAGCGAGAAGTAAGCCCTCTGTGCTTCACCGGTGAGTAGGGGTGCCAGCGCACGCGCCCACTCGTCCTCTGGCCATCCCTCTCGGTGGGCAGTGTTTTCGAAGACCTGAAGGAAGGCTTCCACATCGTCATCGGCCGTCATCTTGGGCAACAGACGGGTGGCTTGTGCCCGAGGCTCAGGTAGCGGAACGCGCTGGGCCGCGGCCGCCCGGACGGCGGCGAGTTCATCCTCCGTCCTGCCCAGGCGAGTGGCGAGGTGTTCCGCTATTTGCTGCTGGCGGATGCTAACCTCAGCGAGGCGTTGTAAGACGTCCTCCATCGCGGGGCCGCGCGTGCCGCCTTCCGTGGTGCTGCTGACGGAAAGCAAAAAAATTAGGAGTTGGGGCGGTGACCTTGTCGGTGATTCCTCACTGTTCTGCCCGCATTCTCCACCACTGTCACGGGGTGAAGAACCACTCGACAAGAGGTACGTGAAATCAAAAGCCCCGGAGGGTGGGTTTATTGAAAAGTGAAGGGTGCCTGGTGAAGTGTCCTGATCTGCTTTCCGCTGGTTGGTGCTCCCCGTGTGCTCTCCGTGCTCCTCTGTGCCAATCAAGGGGAAAGTGGGTGTCCAGACGTGCTCCAAAGGGTGTGGGCTGTCGGTCACTCGCTGCTTTCTGTGGGGATAGGAGAGAGGGGTTAGTCCAGCTTTGCGTTCTGCTTGAGAACCTCCTCTCAGTGCAACATGTGCTGCTTTTCAATGTGCTGGCTGATGGGGAGCAGCTGTGACCGATCAGCCGGTGACGAGGGCGTGCAGGTGTTTTGGTTTGGTTTCCAGGGCGACGCTGATTCCTCTGGGAGTGCTCGTCACAATATATATATATATATATATATATATATATATATATATATATATATATATATATATATATATATATGTGTGTGTGTGTGTGTGTGTGTGTGTGTAACAAATTGACACCAGTCTCTGAACGTCACCAATAATATTCTGAACATTCCCTTGGCCCCTACGAAAATTTACCATGGTTCTGCTACAGTAACTATAGTTAAACTATGGTGTTTTTATAATTACAGCACATGGTAATTAATATGCCAACAAATATTTTTACTACAATAAATCCATGGTTACTTTTTGCAAGGAAGGAACTATACAGGTTGTAAAGAACTTGCGCAAAAACACTTGTTACTTTCTGTTATTTGTTTTCTGAACTGCACAACTGAAAAGGGAAAACCTCATTAATCCTCACAATCCTGTCACAACTAAATTAAGAATTCATTAAAGCAATGCATAGCAAATTATGTTACCATCAAATATGAGAAACCTTAAAGAATGATAGACTGATGTAAATGACTGAAACCTGTTGTCATGCACGTGTTTTCCATAGCTTTTTTATTAAAACATTATACACTGCAAAGTTTAACTTTAAATGACATCAATTAATAATCAAAACCAGTTGATCTCAGTTCATTCTCTATTTCCCTTCAATGAACTTAACACACAAATGTGTTTCATGCCGAAAAAAAACAAACAGAAAAAAACAGTCCTTGGAACAAAATCCTTTGTAAACAAAAGCCCAGAAGATCACCACGCCGATCTCTTCCCTGTACCCTGGTGGGTTAAACTTGAAAAGGGCTCTGCACTGCAAGCATTCCCTGATGCAGTACATCCGTCTGAACTCGTTCCGGTCAGTAGACAGGAGGACAATTCTTCCAGTTGGCCACAACTTATAGTGTAAAGACAAAATACATGAAAGATAATAATAATAATACAAAAAAAAAGTTTCACAGCCATGTACTAAAAAATTCAATTGGAGAATGAGCATTAAACGGGGGAAATCTTACTGTCTAGCCAGACAAACTGTGCCGCTTTCCGAAAAACTTCGGAGCACATCCCTAAACCATCTGCAAACCAGAGAAAGTGTCAAATATGCAGAGTCACCCGCTGACCAAATAACCTCACTGAGGATTTCCAGTGGAAGCTGTTGAATCAAAAACATACATAGGTTTATATATACATGTATATAAAAGTTATTAAACATTATATAAACACTGACTACAGACAACCTTGCTTTAAAACTCTCATTAAAAACTCTACAGATTGTTGTCACAACTGCATACTCATTCTTTTATAATAACACTAATAAAATGTTAATATATACAGTACTGTGCAGAAGTATTAGGCATGTTAGTATTTTCACATTGAAAAAAATAGTTTTGAGCCAATTATTTATATCTTTTGCTGTTGTGTGTCAGTAGGATATATTAGTTTACATTTCCACACATTCATTTTGCCATTAATTGTAATAATCCTGTGAGATATTTGTATATATTTGTATGCACGATCCACATGAAGATCTTTTACATTGAATATAAATATTTCTATCTTATATGGTGAACAAAATCCACATTAGATCACAAACAGAAGTTATTTAAAACACTCGCTGCTGTCTGAAAATGAATTAAGCTGAAATGTTTTTAAATGTCATTGTTGCTGATGTTAACTGATAGCTAAGCTATATATTAAATAATCCACAGTGCTGACCAATGTAGTACTTGTACATAATACCAATTTCACATCTGAACAACTATGTAGCTGTAATAACTAAAATACCTCTGCATGTACACACATATGTAATTATTAGTTCTTAATGAATGTAATAACCTGCTTTGCTGGACTCTGCCTGAAGACATGGTGAATGGTGAATTTCCTCCCCTCAGAGGTTGAGCTCTAAGAGAACAAATGTCAAGACGTAGGTATAGTACAGAGTAATGTTTCATGTAGCAACATTCAAACAGCTACATACATTTGCGGAGTGAAGCTGTCCAGGAGAACAGAACACCACCACCTCCTGGGGGGTATTCCAAAAAGCAGGTTATGTGAAATACCTGGGTATGTTTAAGGGTAAGTTCGTGGATAACCTCAAAGTTCGGTTCCAAAAACAAAGGTAACTTTCTGGGTATGTATGTAACCATAGCAACTGACTCTCTGAAGATAACCTGCTCGAGAGCAGGTTATGTTTCAGTGTAACTTTATTTCAGAAGGTTGGTGAGCATGGCGTGCCCTTTTGACGAGGATCCTGTGGACGTAGAAGCACAAATTATACAAGGTTTTTTTGTCGGGAGAGGGTTATAAGACCGTGTATTGATGTGTTTGCATACCCTATTGAATATTTAAAAGAGCATTATCGTTTTTCAAAAGATTCATTAGTTTATTTAACAGGTCTTTTAAAACCGCATATTGCCAATGTGACAAACCGCGGCTCTGCGCTTAGCACAGAAAACATTCTGTGCATAGCACTTAGGTTTTTTGCATCTGGCCATTTTTTGTACAGTGTGGGCGATTCAGAGCATGTGGGAAAGGCAACTGTGTGTATATCCGTTCGTACAGTGTGTCTGGCACTTAAACAGTTGTTACCCACGTTTGTACAGTTCACTGGCCATAAACCTCTGCTTGTTACTAAAGACGAATTCCACAGAGTGGCAGGTTTGTCCTTTGTAGTAAAGTATATGACGCATATTTAATATTTAGTAATATTATTAATATCTATACATGTATTCATTATGCACACACTTCATACTTCCATAACTTTCTGTTTCAGGCTTTCCAAATGTAATTGGGTGCATTGATGGCACTCAGATTCCTATAAAAGCTCCATCAATAAATGAGGGAGACTATGTTAATAGGAAATCTATTCATAGTATCAATGTGCAGGTAACAACTTAATTTTTTCCCCTTCTTAAAATCATCAAAGTCATTACTTTTTCCACTAACTATAGGTAACATGTGAGGCAACCCAAATCATCACCAATGTCAAGGCAAAATGGCCAGGATCTGTGCATGATGCCAGAATTTTCCGCGAGTCATCATTATGCCAGACATTTCAGCAGGGTATGATTTGCTTTATACAATTTTTGTTTTTTCGTTTTTACTATATCAATCATTACAGGACAGTACAATGGTTACTTGCTGGGGGACAGAGGATACCCTTGTCTGCTCTATTTAATGACACCCTACCCTGAACCTGAGCCTGGACCACAGACACGGTTTAACCTGGCTCACAGCCGAACACGGGCCAAGGTGGAGATGACTATAGGGATCCTCAAATCTCAGTTTCAGTGTCTGCGTGGGCTCCGGGTTAGTCCAGAGAGGGCATGCCACATTATTGTGGCTTGTGTTGTGCTTCACAATATTGCCACTATAAGAGGAGAGATCCACCCTCCTTGTATTGAGGAAGATGGCCCAGAGGAACACCGACAGATTTTAGAGGCCAACAGAGACGGAAGACTTTTGAGAGACAGGATTTGTCAAAATTACTTTTATTTGTTTTTTTTTGCACTGGTCTGCCAGGCAGTTTATTTCTTCATTTCCTGAAAAACAATAAAAGTAAAATTCATTAAAATGTTTTTTTTTTATATTGCTTTACACATACATACATACAGATAGATAGATAGATAGATAGATAGATAGATAGATAGATAGATAGATAGATAGATAGATACAGACACAGACAGACAGACCACTTTTAACATGCAACAGATTAATATTCAGACAAGTTCTCACCTTAAGGCGATTCTCAAGTAATTATATTTCAAGTGCTGCTTTTTTAATGAGGAGCCTTTTCTCTTCCATTTGAAGCTGTATAAGGTCCATCTCCATGTAACTTTTTCTTATTTGTTTTTGAAGATGGACCTTATACAGCTCCTTTGCTGGCAACTAAGGTGGAAAAATGTAATAAATGAGATTGTTTGGTCAGACAATAAAATTCAAATATGGACACATGGACACAAATTCTTACCCTGCTTAGATTGTGTGCTGAGGCTGAAGGACCCTCATCTGTGGGAAGATCCCTAGGTATGTACTATGAAAGGACAATGACAGTTTGTTACTCTAATGCAAAAAGGGGCCATACATCATAATGGTATGCATCATACCTCAGTGGATCTACCAGTATTGTCCACTTCTGTCACAGCAGATGTGGTCTCTTCATCGTCATCATCATCTTCATCCTACAAGACAAATATTCAAGTAAACATTATTTGGCAAAAAAAAAAAAAGAAAACCCTAAAATTATTTACAACTTACAACTGTGACAGACTGTGTTCTTTCTGGAGAGTCCGATAATACAATCCGTCCATCAGTATCTATAAGAACACAAAACCCGTTAAATTCTCAATATTATCAAAGAAAATAATACATCGCCATAATACACGCCGCTCGCTTTTTTTCGCTTTGAGTTTCCATGGTGACTCTTGAAATCTAAAAATAATAATAATAATATACACACAAAAATCATGCATGTCTGTTCAAATAACTTGACAAATGTAATGCCATACCTCTGTAAAATCAAACCTAAGAACTAAAGCCATGTGCAGAGTGTACTGTTACAATCCACAAAGAACAATAAAATTAGCAATTTATAACAATTATTAACAATAATTCTTCAAATTGAACCTACCATGGATAAATAGATGATCGAACATCACATTTAATATTATAAGATATTTACGCAACCACTTTTACTCACCTCATGCAATCAACGTGGAATAGCGTTATTACTCTGTTGCTGCAGTTGCCACCGTTCTGTTTGTTTCAACGCAAACTGCCCCCTGCTGGCTCGGAGGAAAATATCAAAGGCGGGGTCGCCCCGCCCCATCGTCCAGACTGCACTCTGGGGTTACTCCCCGTTCTTCGTACGTCGCTTATTACATCCGAGATCAAATGACACATCCAAGATGATATCATCGTGCTAATCCTGATCCGGCTAATTGGGTTCTTCGAACACACCTGTTGTGTATGATGAGTATCGCTGGATTGAGTTATCTGAGATAATTGCGCGTTCATGTGTTGGCTTAAAAGGGGATATGTATCGATACTCGAAGCCTTGATCAGCAGTGCAGCGATTGGCTGGTGGCAAGACGGCAATGTAATGACATCATATAATTTAAAATGACATCTGACGAAAAACTTGACAAATTTCTAGATTTTTATAAGGAAACAGCCAAGCAAACAATACTACATAAATGTTATAATAGATACATGAAACAGATAATAGATACATGTTTTTTTTTTATTAGAATTTTTTTCATGATTCCCAATTATTTAGATTCGCAATTTATAATAGTTGTTTAGTCTTTACATTTTTATTTCAATGTAGAAATTATCTATTCATTTCATTTTATATTTGGACAGATTTGTTACGTGACCGTATTAATGAAAGTTTCTTAAGGGTCAATATCATGTTATCTGCATTTCCTGCGCTCCATCAAGCCACTCTTATAATAGCAGTCATCACTCAAAATAATGCACGACTCTATTATCTGTATAGCATGTGTGTAAGACTCCAATAATACAATAATAATTCAATAATACAATTATGAAGTAATAATTTTATGACAAATAAATAGTTCAGTGAGTAAAACTAGCTGTGTCTATAGAAGGCTGTTATGGACTACTCAGCATTTTTATATTAATTTAAAATAATTTTTTTAATTAATATTATTTTAGATTATTGTCCCTGGATCAGTATGATACTCTTGTAATAAAGTAGCGGTGGTAGCAGACATATTTTGAGTATCAGTTCTGGTTGAAAAGAAGCGATCTAATCCTGTTTACATGAAATAAGCTGCTCCCGAGCAGGTTTAAGCTCACAGACCTGTTGCAATGACAGCAGCTCCGGGATGAGCTTCGATGAACCAAATGATCCAAGATCACGCCAAATCGTCAACATTCAAATCCATCTAACTGAGTTATCGACGTACGAAGAGCGGGCCCCAGTTAACAACAGATCTCGTGCATCAGCGCCACCAACTGGACAGGAATGTGAAGCACAAACACACCTGCTTTCTCCTTCTTCTTCCTTCTAACAGCAGATCCCAAACTAAAACAGTGCACTAGCGCCACCTGCTGTTTCTTCACATTCTCCCTCTCAATCTGCTCCATTCACCTCCTTCTGAGACATTTGACTACTCTGAAGGGTTAATGAATAATGACAGACAAACCATATCAAATAATCAAACCAAACATATAAAACATAATTATATACTTTTATGTATTTTAAATCCAACATTTAAGGAAATATATGACTGACTAATGATTTTAGATTATTATTCATAATTTACTGGCTTTCTGTACTCTTATTCAACATTTATAACACTGTTTTTTTTTTGTAATTTAAGTTTAATTGACAGTTGTAATAAAGCAACAGAAAACTGAAAATGAGAAGTAGAAATTATTAAATAAGTGTTTGTTAAAATGCTGGGATGTAATATGATGGGTAAAAGAGTGTATATTGAAAAACATGATTTACATTGAAGATAGAATAAGAAATAGTTAAGAATGTAAAATAATATTTGGTGTTTATTTCATAGACAGAGACATTGCTGGATATGATGAAGAGAAACCCCAAGAACCCAGAAGGAAGCTGGAGGACAAGATCTTGTTTGAGACTCAATCTCAATCATTAGACTGTAAAAAGTGTGAGAGATGAGAGAGGTCGACCTTTGTCTGTTCTCACATGGACAGATATTCAATGAGTCTCTTCAAGAGGAGAGTACAGTGGAGCATGTCAATATGAAATAACCAATTTACTGCTTTTGCAGCAGAACTTTGAGCAGTACCTTACCGTTGTGAAGCAGAGTATACAAATTTGAACTTGTAACTTAGCTCTCAAACTGACTCTCAAACAAGAACAAGCAAAAGAGAGTCTTCTACATCATTCCTGAAGGACTTCAGTCGGCAAACGCTGTGTGCTTTATGGTTTAGTCTAGATTTGACTGTCCTTACCCTCCCTGAATAATTACAGGGTTAAAGCTGGAAGACAAAACACACACAGAGTAACAACATGTCAAAGAATTACATTTTACTCTGAACGAATACAGCCTTTCTTCATCTGCTTCATTTGGAGAGTGTAATAATAAAAACCTCCATGATCACGGGAAGAAGGAGGCGTGAACCGGTGGACAATCAAATTACATTTTAATAATAAAAAATAAACACAAAACAGCGCGGCAGCCCCTCACGGCCGACTTGTGGGATATAGCTTTCAATAATGTTTCATATTGTAGTCCTTTTGATTTGGAAAGATCTTTGCCGTATTCTATAGATAATTAATGACTTGTATTTAAACAACTCCAATTTAAAGTATGAAAAATATTAGTACTGTATATGTTAATATATACAGTTTGACATATCAATAAACACTGGAAATGTCTAAAAATGCGTGCATTCATTATGCCTTTTATTTTATTTTTCTATTCGTATTTTTCAATTGATAAGCAAAGAAAAAAAACACCAAATTTGTATGTATGAAATATCCAGGTGCTGGAGCTGATCCCAGCAACCACAGGCCAAAAGATTGAAAATGACCCTGAAGAGGTGACCAGTCTGTCACAGAGATGACACACACACAATATTGATCAAATAAAATGATCCTCTAGTTCAAGGTTCGGCAACCTTTTCAGCATGATGTGCCATTTTGTATTTTTTCTGGTTAACCACTGTGTCAACAATGCGTGCACACACACACACCACTCGCACACATAGATCTGAGATCACGCTGTGGCAAAAGTAACATTCAGAAGCTCATAAACTTGTTGTCAGCCCTGCCATGTGACTTATATTAATTGATACTGGATCACTACATTATATTTCTAAGCAATGAGGGGGTAAAATCTATGTTTTTAAAGTAACTTAACTCAGCTTCATTGTTTGTAGAGAGAGAGACAGATGCAGACAATTTACACATATCTCTCTCTTCCTCTCAAAATAATAATAAAACAATAAATCAAGTAGTTTGCACCACTGGATATAGCTGTCCGTCATTTTCTAGCATAAAACTTATCGTTAAAAGTTGAATAACATTAAATGATTTGCAGCTTCATCACAAAAACTTAGCGCTGCAAGCAGCGGGACTTCAGGGCTTAAAGCAATATTCCGCCGCATTAGCCTTTCAAGCGCAAGTCTGAGAAGGTCCAGCAGCTCCATAATGAGTTTTTTTTAATATAGCCATGACAGGCAAAATGTCAAAAGGGCTTAAGTTTTGCCGAATAAAAAATTGTGCCATAACGTTAAGAGATAGGTTAAGGAATAGGTTAAGAACTACTGTCACGCTGTCAGTCTCTGTTTTCCTGGGTGTCCCCTAGTGAGCTCACTTCTCCTTAGGCACTTCACCATAGGCACTTTAATTCCGCTAGTCTGGTCAGGGACTCTGACCAGACTAGCGGAATTAAAGTGCCTATGGTGAAGTGCCTAAGGAGAAGTGAGCTCACTAGGGGACACCCAGGAAAACAGAGACTGACAGCGTGACAACTACTTAGCGATAAGAACATTTTGGGGAACCGGGCCCTGCCTTATTTGCTCCCTGATTGAATTGACAGAAGTGTAGTAGCACAAGTTTTGTGAAGCTGAGGGGGGAGTATGTAGCCAGTTGACTAAGACATCTGTTTAATTTGATTTTTGGAATTTGTTCTGTAAATCTAGTTAACTTCAGCAAAACTTGTATGAAATGCATTTTTATTAAGTTCTATTTACATTTGTGGTGATTTAGAGTTCCTATCCATTGTTGTAGGTTGGGCCTTAATTAGTGGGACACGCAAGAGACATATGACGCTACTCCTTTAAGCTTCGCTCTCAGATGCACGGAGTGCTTCTCAATTCTTATTTGTGCGTCCTCGTTTCCTTTCCTCGTGTCTTAGCTCCACCTCTTCAGGATGCGAGGGAAGGACCCAAGGAAAAGACGTGAGGATGGAGGACTTGAATCAAGTGAAATGATTTATCCCTGATTGTATCCCTGTGATTAGCATATTTTCCTTGAAAGTGGTACTTTTAACTGTTAAATTTAGTGTTTCGTTTGCACGTGTATCTTTCCATGCAGAAATGATAGAGTAGGCCTTCTGATGTCTTTATATACTAATATTGCCTCACGTTACTCTGTTTAAGGTATGTTATTTTAATCTATGATTATTAATTCAAATGCTTGTGTAATCTGAAGTAGTCGATCATTCAACTACCCGACTAATCTATGCAAGCCCTAGTACATGATGGTGTTTTTGAGAAAACAACGTTTATGCGTGGTTAGTGAATAACTACAATTTTTAAGTCACTGGAAGACGTGGAGATGTGAAAGACGGGACATCACGTTTCATATGGATTACTTTATCACAGAATATTTGTTTTTGGTAGGACTTGCTTAGTTTAAAATAAGATATTTTAAGCTTTCTATGGATATATCTCTCATGTCTCTTTGTTGAGTATTTGCTGAGTTCCAATTCATTTTAATGACGCGCGTCTACGCGGTCTGATGTGAAGTGTTCTTCCGCCATACATTATAGACATCATTTTTTATCCGCTTAAAAAAATCATCACGTTTTATTTTATGTCACCATACTTACTCATGTAACTACTCATGTAACCGTCTTTAAATATGGAAATCATGGAAGAGTTTGGTGGCTTTTAAATTCATCCCGATTTGGATCCTATGGAATGAATGGTGCTAAGCTAAACGCTAGCATAGTGGTGCCGCGCACTATAGCGATTGAGTGCATGCACTAAGACGTGAAAGGTATGTATCAACTCATCCAAGTTGAGGGAAGAACATAGTGGAATATGGAAAAGCGGTGGTTTTCCTTTAATAGTGTTCAATAGGGGTGGAACGGTTTGTGGAAAAAAATTTAACCGTACGGTTCACCACACATGCCCAATTGCACTAACATCTATTCTGTGCAAGTACATGGAGCGTACATTATGTAAAGAATTGATGTCACAAATTACAGGCTTTGTAGATCCATTACAATTACCTCTCTGACCTTGTTACATAAGGCCCAACACCACCTACACAAGACAAATGCTACTGTCAGAATTTTTTTTATGGATTTTACATCAGCCTTTAATACTGTACAAACATACATTTTAAAAGAAAGACTGCAATATTTAGGTGTAAGCAATTGGTTGATTTTATGGATTTAAATTTTTTTAAGTAATATATCCCAACGAGTCCGTGTCAATGGAATCTCATCAGATTGTACAGTCCTGAATTCAGGGTTACCACAGGGATGTGTGTTATCAACTCTGCTTTTTTCTTGCCAACTGGACTTGAATAGTTTAACTTATTTTGAGTATATTGAAAGTCTTGTTCAGTGGTTATGATTGAAGACAAAGAAACTATGCTGTTGGAGCAAAAATAGGGCCGATACGGCTGGTGACTCATACGGTATGAACAGTCCTACAGTATATACGTATAATGTAGAAACATAAAATCTTCAATAAAGCTGCCATGCATCGATTGATGTAGTGAAAAGTGCAAATAAACTTGAATTGAACTTGAATTAAAGTGATGTTTGAGCTACTGTCTGAATGTGTGCATGTTACGGTTGCAGCGCATTAGATTAGAACAGCCTCTACAATAAGCTGTTTAAATAATGCATTCTTCCGTACAATTTAGAGCATCCAGATGATATAATCACAGCATGTATTATTTTGTCATTTTAACTGTTTGGAAACGTAGCATATAAATGGCCTTCAGAGATTTCTTATCCTGTTGCACCCTCTACAGGACCGGTGACTAGTGAACATCAAGCTTAAAGCATCATGGCAGAGCACTGAAGTCGACTAATTGACTAATTTGTGCAACTCCTATTACATAGTGAACCTGTAACCCAGTATATTAAAATAAACGACAATTAGCTTAAAATTGATATTAAACATATCAGTTTAATTAACACTTCTCTTAAATTCCTCTTCTCTTTCTCTCTTTATCATGATTCTCTCTTTCTTTCTCCATCTTCATGTTCATTATCTCTAGATCATGTTTTAGTTTCTCATAATATTCATCCCATGTATCATGTTCTTTCTTCTTCCTCTCATCCTCCTCTTCTCCTCTCTTTCTCTCTTCATCATGATTCTGTCTTTCTTCCTCCATCATTATCTTCATTCTCTCTATCTCTTGTTTTAGTTGCTCATAACATTCATCCCATGTTTCCTGTTCTTTCTTCCTCCTCTCATTCACTTCTTCTCTTCTCTTTCTCTCTTTATTATGATTCTGTCTTTCTTCCTGCATCTTCATGTTCATTCTCTCTATCTCTTGTTTAAGTCTCTGATTATATTCCTCCCACATTTCCTGTTCTCTCTTTCTCCATTTCTCCTCTTCTTCTTCTCTTTGTCTTGCGTCTTGTTTCTGTTTCTCCCATTCCTCTTGAACTCTCTTCATCTCTGCTTTATTCTGTTCATCTCTCTCCCTAAGTTCATCTTCTCTTCTCTTTCTCTCTTGATCATGATTCTGTCTTTCTTCTTCCATCATCATCTTCATTCTCTTCATCTCCTCTCCATATTTGAGCTGAAGATCTTCTTTCTCTCTTTCCATTCTCTCTTTCTCTTCTTCATGTTTAGACCAAATAACTTCTTTCTCTTTTTCCATTTTCTCTTTCTCTTCTTCGTGTTTGGCCTGAAGATCTACTTTCTCTCTCTGTCTTCTCTCTTCCTGTTGTTTAAGTCTCTGATTAAAGTTATCCAACATTTCCTGTTCTTTCTTTTTCCTTTTCTCATCCTCTTCTTCTCTTAATTGTCTTGCTTCTTGTTTCAGTCTCTCACATTCTTCTCGTTCTCTTTGTATCTCTGCTTTATTTTGTTCTTCTCGCTCTCTAAATTCATCTTCTCTTCTCTTTCTCTCTTTATCATTATTCTGTCTTTCCTCATCCATCATCATCTTCATTCTCTCCTTCTCTTCTTCATGTTTGGATTGAAGATCTTCTTTCTCTCTTTCCATTCTCTCTCTCTTTCTGTTCTTTCTTTCTCCATTTCTCCTCCTCTTCTTCTCTTTTTTGTCTTTCCTGTTGTTTCGGTTTTTCCCATTCTTCTCGTTCTCTCTTTAACTCCTCTCGTATCTTTCGCTCTTGTTCTTCTCTTTCTTTAATGTCTCTTTTATATTGTTCTTCTCTTTTTCTAAATTCTTCTTCTATTCTTTTTCTCTCTTTGTCATGATTATGTCTTTCTTCCTCGATCTTCATCTTCATCCTCTTTTTCTCTTCTTCATGTTCCTTCATCAGTTCTTCTTTTTCTCTGTTCACTTGCTCCACTCTCTCCATCAGTATCTTCTTCTGTTGTTCTTGTATTTCTCTCTCCATCTCTCTGAACATCTTACACGAGTAGTAACTCCCTCCGTTCTCTTTCACCATGTTGTCTATCTTCTGCAGTAGTTCAGTCACCTGTGTTCGGTCTCTAGTCTCTTTATTATTGAACACATGGAATCTGTTTCCACATGATTCAATCAGGTGATTCAAAGGAGATTCAGGTTCTCCCAGAAACTGATCAATGGTTTTGTTCTGGAGAAAGTCTCCTCTGGTGAAGAGCACTATGGTAAACATTAAAGAGTTTTCACCAAATGTCCCTTGGATGATTTTCACTGATTTTGCATCTTCTTCAGTGAATCGTCCCAATGGTATCAGTAAGAGAAACACATGTGGTCCAGGCAGGATCATGGAGATGCTGTTGCTGATTTCTCTCTGGATTTCTTCATTACTGAGATCAGTATCAAACAGTCCTGGAGTGTCGATCACAGTAATGTGTCTGCCCTTGATTTCAACTGTTTCTTTCTGACACTCTTCAGTAACAGATGTTTGAGAAATGTCTGAAATAAATGCTTTTCTTCCTAAGATGGTGTTTCCAGTTGAACTTTTTCCAACTCCAGTTTTTCCCAGCAGCACAATCCTCAGTTCAACTTCTCTTTCTCTTGAATCTAAAGATAGATCAAATTAAAAACAATTTATTGAATTCCAAGTTAAGACTGTCAATTATCCAACTCATCAGAATATATTGCATACAATTTACACTAAAGCACTATGTGATAATCATATTGTTTCTTCTGAAATGTGTATATAATTTAATTATAAAAGTTTGTTGTTATAATTAGTTTTGTCTCACAAATCAGTTAACAATCATGAAAAGTGTTTAATTCATGCAGATTTCCTAATTATTACCTTGCATCTGCAATAAATTGGCTTTCCTCTTAATTTCCTCAAATTTCTGCAGTTTCTCCATCTGTGCCTCCATCAATGTCTCTGTGGAGAAACAAACACCACTGTTTTCTTCAATCATCTGCTCCAGTTTCTCCATCAACTCAGACACTTGTGTGTTCAGGCTGATGAAATGATGTCGTCCTCCAAATCTCTCAATGACAGACTGTGTTTCTTCATTGAGTTCTTCTGTCTGATGCTCTGAATTCTGCTTTATGAGGATCATGATGTGTTTGTTGACTCTTGAGCTGAACATCTTCTGGATCTCCTCTATTTCTGCTCTGTCTTCATTATTAAGTGGAGCATCAGGAATGATGAGGATGAACACATGAACTCCAGGATGACAGAGAGACACACAGCGGTGAGTCTGACGCATCACTTCCTCCTCTGAGAGCTGAGTGTTGAACAGAGCTGGAAGCTCCACCAGACTGACCAGACGTCCATCAAGCTCCACGTCTCTCCTCACACACTCTGAGCTCAGCTCTGATCTGCTCTTGCTCTGGTTCAGGATCAGGTTTGATATGAAGGATTTTAATTCTCTGTTACTCCCACACACAACCAGATTCAGCTTCACACCCTCTGGATCTGGACAAAGAAATAAACTAGTTATAAAATAATACTGCATTCACATCATGTCAGAATAACTGCAGTCTGGCTACAAAAAGTTTTTTCAAAGTCTGATACTTGCCATAGAGGCTGTTAGTGAATACTGCAGAGTGCCAAAATTTGTTTCAAGCCCTTTGCCTTTTTTGTCATTTATAATTTACTTTAATTAAATTTTCTTCTTGAAATAGGTATTGTCATGATCCGGTCACTGCACATCCATTTATTCACCACACAGACTTTCACACGACACCGTACACCCTGGACTTCATTTCGCATAAACCCCTGCCTAGGAACTCAGTATTGAACCACACCTGTTTCCTTTCAGTGACTGCTTACCTAGAGGGGAGTTTAATGGCAGTCTAAGGGACATCATGGAATATGCTATTTTGTTGTGTGGCTCTTCGTTCATTGTGGGTGAGGCAGAGGACATTGTTGAAACCCCAAATAATTTTGATCCGCAGATGGCAGCAGAGCTTGAACCACTAGTGCCACTGCACAAGATGGCCGCCAACCCAGAGCCACTGCACAAGATGGCCGCCAACCCAGAGCCACTGCACAAGATGGCCGCCAACCCAGAGCCACTGCACAAGATGGCCGCCAACCCAGAGCCACTGCACAAGATGGCAGCCACAGTTAAACTTCATGAGTCAAGTCAAGCCACAGATGATATTTGTGAACAAAGTCATCCACAAATCATACCACAACAGATCATCCAGAGCCTCGTCACGTCTCATCTGAACTTCCAGAGCTCGTCACATCTCAGCTGAACTTCCAGAGCCTTGTCACGTCTCAACTGAACTTCACATCCAGTATCCATCCATGAGCTCTCGTCGTGTCCTGTCATGGCTACGGAGGCCGTCTGTGAACTCATTGCCCATCCTGTTACGGCCATGGAGGCCACTCAAGAACTCACTGCTTGTCCTGTCATGGTCACAGAGGCCATCCACCAACTCACTGTCTGTCCTGTCATGGACATGGAGGCCGTCTATAAACTCTCGTCCTACCCTGTCACGGCTATAGAGACCATCTGTGAACTCTCTGCCTGCCCTGTCACGGCTATGGAGGCCATTTGGGAACTCTCTTACCATCTCATCACGGCCACAGAGGCCGCCATTAACCTGTTTATGTTCTCTGTTCTAGTCCTACCTGACCAGACTTGGTCTCCTGTGCCATCGATTACACTGTGGTGGTCCTCTGCTACGCCCAGGTGGGCTTCTGTCTCATCTGCTCAGCTGTGGTGGTCTTCTGCCCTGCCCTGGTGGGCTTCTGGCCCATCTGCTCGGCTGTGGTGGTCCTCTGCTCCACCCTGGTTGGCTTCTGTCCCATCTGCTCGACTGTGGTGGTCCTCTGCTCCGCCCTGGTGGGCTTCTGTCTTGTCTGCTCGGATGTGGTAGTCTTCTGCTCCGCCCTGGTGGACTTCTGTCCCATCTGCTCAACTGTGGTGGTCCTCTGCTCCATCCTGGTGAGCTTCTGTCTCATCTGCTCAACTATGGGGGTCCTCTGCTCCGCCCTGGTGGGATTCTGTCCCGTCTGCTTGACTGTAGTGGTCCTCTGCTCCACTCTGGTGGGCTTCAGCTCCACCTGCTCTGCCCTGGTGGGCTCCAGCTCTGCCCAGTGGGCTCCTGTTCTCCATGTTAAGCCCAGGAAGGGCTCCTGTTCCCCATGCTTAGCCAGGTAGGGCTCCTTTTCCCCATGTTAGGGGGAATCTGCTGCCTGCCCTGACCTCTTCTTGTTTCTGTTTTTGGATATCCCTTTACATACCTGACGCTGTCCTTTGATCATTGCCTGTTTGACTATTCTGATAATAAACCACTGCATATGGATCTGAACGTCTCTGACTCCACGCTACAGGTATCTTATATATAAAAGGGTATTATTCATGTGTTGTAGACCAAGTATAGATGTTCTGTACTTTAAATGATCTGTAAGTGTATTACTGTTTTCACACAAAGATTCTTTATGCAGAGAAATAAATGAATGCACTCAACCAGTATCTTGATCTTCTGCTCTTTGATTTCATTCTCTCTCACTCTGTTTCTTCTCTAGTTCTGTAAAATATATTAGACTACAATACAATATTTTATCAACTGAAGGCTTCAATTAAATACTTTCTACTGATAATTGTATGATCATTTACACACTTCAAAAGTGGAATTGTGATTTTACCATCAAACTCCAAAATAAGGAAAAAAGAAAAAACATGAATCAACCCTAAAAGCATACTTTGCTTTTCAGTGTCTTTAATACTATAAATTTTTTTTACATTTTTGTTAGAAGTTTTTCAAACAAAACAAACCAGATCAGTAAAAAAGAAACAGTAGTTCAAGACACACAGTAGTGCTCCTTGTTTTCTCTGTCATTCTCTGTCTCTAATACTGCACAGTAACTATAACAGGGCAAAACAGAACTTCATGATCATTATCTTACAGGTTTTACCCAGAAAGAGACTTTGACAAACCTGTTTTTGTGATCTCTTTGAAATCAGAATTATTCTTCTTTTTCTCATCTCCTCTGACTGAAGCTCCAGATCTGCTCTGATCTCCATTGATTGATGATCCTCCATCCTCATACATGTCACAGATGAGAAATTCTATACTTTCTTTCTTGAGTATCTCCTCTGTCCTTCTGAACATCTCAGATCGCCATCCTGTGCTTACTGTAGAAAACTTCAGATGTCCTCCTCCACACCCTTTTATTATATCATGAACAGAGTTATTCCTAGATGTGAATATGAATCCACGTCTCTCTTCATCAGTAGTCAGCACTATAGTGTGTTTCATGGCCTGATAACTGAAGAGGTTCAGCACAGTGTTCACTCTGTGTCTGTTGTTCTCACTGAAGTCTTTATACTGCAGTACGAGTACAAACACATGAGGTCCTGGAGCAGACAGAGACACACACTCTCTCACTCTTTTTGTGATCTGATGCTTTGAAAGATGTGGCTGGAGCAGGTGAGTGTTGATGACTGTGATGTGTCTCTCCTCCACCTCTCTGCTGAATTTCATACTGTGCTGTTGTAAAAAGAATGTAGCTCCTCTGTTAAACGCTTCTGCACCCAGTATAGTGTTTGCCACTCGTCTGTTTTCTGATCCATTCTTTCCTATCAGCACCATCCTCAGATCACTCACTGAAAAGGAGCACAGACACACTGCAATAAAACAGCACTGAACAATTTCAAATTAAAAATCCAACTGAATTAGCAGATTTAACACAGGACACAATAGTAATGTTAAAATTTCATATAAACCTTTCAGAAGCTTTAGGAAAATCTGAAAGATTGACATTTGTTTTATACTGAAGAGTTATCATCAATAATTTTACTGATTTACTACTGGGATGAATATTACTTTTATTAATTGTATACACTTTGTACACCAATAATAATAGAACATAAGCTACATAGAGTCCCATGATTCACTAAAACTGATTCAGTGCGGTAACCAGTACAGTTAGCTCTCTGTGGGCCTCTGTCATTTCTCTGTAACCACTTTTAAAATCAGTTTAGGGCTCTCAATATGCTAGTCCTCAGTTAACAGACTGATCTCACAGGAAATCACCAACAGGAGGAGGATTTTTCATTTTTTGCTCTGCTCTAATTATTCTGTATCAGAAGAACTGTATGGTGTCTGACAGCACTGGTGTGACATAAATAAGCTCAAATTACATCTCAAGTATGATGGAGTGGAATATTTTTCAATGAATGACAACTTATGTCAATCTGTTCCTCACACAAATTTACTGAATGGGTTCAGAAGACTTGGAATTCAGGCCCAGATCTTTCATAGTTCTTTTATGGTGGCCTTCGTCATTTTGAATGAGAATGAGGGTGAAATTCAGTGTCAACTTTGATTTTATGAAAAAGTACTATATGAATAATTACCATATGTTGCTTCAGAATCAAAGTCATTTAATGTTTTATTTTTATACTGTTTTATTTGTATTACTTTATTTTATTTTAATTTGGGTAGAAAAAGTAACTTAACATGATCTAACATTCTCAAGATAAAATATTCTTAAACTATTTCAAAATATATATTCTGAAATTGGATTTGGCTTTACGGTAGCAAAAAAGTTCAGAGTTAAATTATAACAATTTAAATGATAAAAAAGCATTTACAAAAACAGAGTACAGAGGTTGGTCTTTCTAAACATGAAAATATGTAGCTGATTTTATAGCTAAGGAAGGTGTAATTATTTCTCCTGAAAAGGTATTTTTATATTTGGGGGTCTTTCTCATCAATCAGTTTGGAAACCCCTGATCTACAGTGTGTACAGACATTTAAACACAAGTGACTTTATCAATAAAACAGTTTCAGGAAAGCCGCACGTATGCGAGTAATTCACATTCACAGTTTTTAACATTATAAATTAAAAATTAAATCTCAATATTCTTCTACTATCCATTATTTTCGTTTTTGGGTGACCTATACTCTGACTGTTACAACACAATACATATTAATGTTAAACACATCATAACATCACTGCCAGTGATTTAATGTACTTACTGTTAGGACGATGAAAGTCTGGACTGTGTCTACCTGCTGCAAGAGAGAGAAGAAAAATCACACACACACACACACACACACACACACACATGGACCGAAAGAACAGATGGTTCATCCATTAGCTATACATTTATTAAAAGCAGATGTGCACTATAAAACTGTGACTGTCAGAACATCTAAAGTGTCAGAATTACACTTTAACACATACTATGGATCTATAGCCTCGATACAATTATTGATAAACAGACCAGAAATCAACAATGATAAGTGTAAAGAATCGAGGATTAATTAAAACAAAAATCTCACGCATAAGTTTAGTTACTTCCTGGTGTTCAGTGACACGATTAAACAAACGAAAATGCATGGTGAAATATAATTTAATAATAAGTTAACAACGGTCTACTCTTGTTTAATATTTAATAAATAGTCCATAACAGTGGCGTAGCCAGGGGAGGGGCCATGGGGGCACTGGCCCCTCCTGAAAACTGATTGGCCCCCCAGTGTGCCCCCACATTTCTACTTGTCTGTCACTCACAAATTCAAATTATAATCTTTCAGTTTAGTAAATAACTCATGATTGAGTCGCGATGCTTCTCAACGAGGACTAAGAATAGCGAGCTGCTGTTTTCCAAAAAAAAAGCACCTATTTTAAATAGCTTATGTTTTTCGATTAGCGAGTTGTTGCAGTGCAAGAAGTGTCTGGTACTAACGTTAACGTCTTTCGGTGTTAGACAGACCAGGTTCGATGACGATGTTATCTCCTAGAGCAGACCAAGATGCTAATCATTATATTTACTATGCTCCTCTGATGCTGAATTTAAAAGGGGTTTACTGCGTTACGATTTCGGCCGAACGAGCCGATATAGGCAACAACGCAATTTAAAGCAATGGTTTAAAAAAAAAAAAAACTATAATAGCAATTCTAATAAAGTCATTATTGAATCATGCAGTCGATTAGCGACTTTTTTCACTCAAGTGAGGTGACGAAACAAATCGTGTAATGTTTATCTAACGCTCCACACTTGAGACTTTTTTTTTTTTAGTCTATATGGGTGAGACACATGCAGAGGTGGGTAGTAACATTTACTTCGTTACATTTACTTGAGTAATTTTTCGGGGTAACTAATACTTTTCGGAGTATATTTAAAAATGGGTACTTTATACTCTTACTTGAGTAAATGTTTTGGGAAAAATCTGTACTGTTCGTTACTGTGAGCGACGCTCCTCTCGTTACTTTATCTTAATGTAATAAATGTTATAAATGCTTCAGTTTATTCCAAACGCGCCGTCTACTTTTCTCTGGGCAATGAGCGATGCCCATTCGCTAATGATTCATTATTTTGAGTCAATTCTGTTCAAAGGCTTGATCAAACCAATTGGCAAACGAGTGAATTGGTTCATGAATCAGTTTGAATGAGTCGTTCAGTTCCCTGCCGCACGCGCTGAGCATCTGAAGCGGTTCACTCAGAGTTATAACGTTTATCATCAGCAGCGTTGAAAACGTGGCTATGGAACTGCACTGAATTGAAAGCAAATCTGCAAAGCCTACCCAGATAGCATACATATCCGGGCCTCATCTGGGCCAACTATGGCACATCTGGCTCAGTTCTGGCACCGGCAGAGGTTATATGGGCCATCTCTGGCCCACACACATCAAGCCGGTTTTAGTTTGAGTTGTGGCATGCTGTTTATGGGCCAGATCTGGCCCGTGTGCAACAAACCTGCTTTAGTTTGAGTCGTGGCTTGCTGTGTGTGGGCCAGATCTGGCCCGTGTGTGACAAACCGGCTTTAATTTGAGTCGTGGCTTGCTGTGTGTGGGCCAGATCTGGCCCGTGTGTGACAAACCGGCTTTAATTTGAGTCGTGGCTTGCTGTGTGTGGGCCAGATCTGGCCCGTGTGTGACAAACCGGCTTTAATTTGAGTCGTGGCTTGCTGTGTGTGGGCCAGATCTGGCCCGTGTGTGACAAACCGGCTTTAATTTGAGTCGTGGCTTGCTGTGTGTGGGCCAGATCTGGTCCGTGTGTGACAAACCGGCTTTAGGTTGAGTTCTGGCTTGTTGTATGTGGGCCAGATATGGCCTATACCAGGTGACCTTATGTGCCATTTTCTGAAGACACGTCCTGGCAGATCACCTTACTTTACCAGTCAGTGGTTCTAAAACTATTTTGAGTACTGGACGCCCATAATATTTTAGGACACGTAATATAAATACATACACACATTTATTTGACCTACACGGACCTGTTATGAAGCTGCAATGTTATTCAATTTTTTTACATTTTTGTACCATGTCCTCTGGTGTGACGCCATGTCCTTTGAACTTTTTCGGAACCACTACAAATGTTTTATGCTTTGTTGTGCATTAATATGACACCCCTAAATTATATATTTTTTTTTTTATTAAAAAGTGCATGTTAAGATACATAATCCTAGAAAATTTTGCAAATGTGTCTTGCTTGCCACTAATGACAGGTTAGCTTGGAACAGCAAGGTCATTAATTGACAGAAAAGGCTGAAACGTCCTTTGGTGTGATAAAAAAAAAGTCCTCCATTGTGACACCTGTACTGTCACACCACAGGACAAAGTTTCTTTAAAAATCATTTTAAATAATTAAATAATATTTGTTTAACTCCTTTTATATACTTTTAAATGCAATAATTACATTCATTAAATTAAGCTCTAGTCATCAAAAAAAATAATAATTATGAATCTTTAGAATATATGAAAATTTCACTTTTTAATAAACAAAAAATGAACTTTTTTCATGATATTCACATTTCTTCAAGATGCGCCTTACACACACACACACACACACACACACTTTTGTGAATGACATTAATTGAATGACATTTTGAATTATGTAGTGATCTAATTCTATACACCAAGAAATTGTATGTGAATGTGTGAGACTTATGGTCATGGTTATAGGGAAATAACAAGAAGAACAAAGTGCAGTAAACGGTAAAACTGTTTGCACTACAAACCAGTACGTTCATAATTAAGACAATACATTAAAAATAACATGGTAAGATACAGCAGTTTGCAACAGTAAACAGCAAAACAAGCTTGTACAGCTGATATAGCTGGAATGACACCGAAAGCCAGACACATTAAATTTACAAATGGCCGCGCCCCCTCTTACAGAAAAAAATAAGGGGCATATGTTTATTCATAAGTTTATTTATGTAACGTAAGTATGTGACTTTTAATTCGTGACGTGCTTTCATGGGCGTGCGCGCGGACCGGATAGAGTTGCCATGGAAACGGAGCTTAACACTGCAGATGTCACGAGGAAACACCCCGTTTCTCGCTGATTTCACTGTTTTCAGGTGAGTTAAGTCCATAAAATCACACAAATATTACTTGTAACTGTTGTTGACACTTCTCTTACTTGTATTTGACTCGCTTCTGTTGTTTATCTACTTTATAGGAATGGTTTAATGTCTTCGAAAAAGTCCGTTAGCATTTCTACCGTTTTCAGACGACGTATCGTCAGGTATGATAACTCTTTTGTGCTCTTATTTATGAAAGTTTGGGCTTTTAATCAAATCTTCATCTGTAGATGATAGCTTTTGACTGTTTTGTTGGTAATCTTTCAATGGATGATTGGAAATTGCTTAATTTATTTAACCTTAACATTTACACTTTACTGTTTATCGATGACGTCACGTTATCAAGGAGCGCGAAAATTGGCAGAAAACTAAAGTTGTTTTGATCTTTTATGGTAAACAGAAAACTGTTCTGCGATTTCAAGAGTGACAAAATAATCCTTCTACAACAGAAGGGAGTGTCCAAGATTTCAATATTTCTGAAGGGAGCTGCTGACAGAGATGTAGGAAGCGCTGAAAAGGTTAGGTAACCTAATATGCATTTTTTTCACAACATATATCGCAATGAATCTGTTATTTTATTTATTTATTTTTTCATCTCACCTGCTCTAGCTTGTTTCCATCTAATAAACCTGGAACTGCAGACTAAATATCGTCGGCTCTGTGTCAAATTGCTTGTTTTGTTCCTAGATTCTTCAGTGCTGATGGCCTGCTGCATCCAGCAGAGTCGAAGTGAACCTACTGTAAGACAACATCTCCAAGACGCTATTGACCACAAGACTAGTACAGTAAGTCAAACCTCAAATATACAGTACACCAGTGTTCAAAAGCTTGAAGTTGATACAATTTGTAATAATTATCTTCTGCTCACCTCTGTAGTAATTATTTGATTAAAATATGTAAAAAGAGTAATATTGTGAAATATTATTACAATTTAAAATAGCTGTTTTCTATGTGAATACATTATAAACTAATTTATTCCTGTGATGTGCAGCTGTATTTTCAGCATCATTTCTCCAGTCTTCAGTGTCACATGGATCCCTCAGAAATGCTGATTTGCTGCTCAAGAAACTTATTATCAGCGTTGAAACAGTTGTGCTGCTTCATTTTTCTTTGTGGAAACCGTGATGCATTTTATTTTTCAGGATTCACAGATGAATACAAAGTTCAAAAGACCTGCATTTATTTATGCATTTTTGCAGACGCTTTTATCCAAAGTGTCTTACAGTGCATTCAGGCTATAAATTTTTACATATCATGTGTTCCCGGGGAATCAAACCCCCAACCTTGCGCTTGCTTGCTAGCACAGTGCTCTACCAGTTGAGCTACAGGAACACTATTTGAAACAGATGATTTTGAACAATTTGATGCATGTAACACTAACATTCACATGTTTGGAGTCTATGTAACAATGAATCCAACAAAAAAAAAAAAATCAGCACGTCTGTATTTTAACATTGATCATAATCAGAAATGTTTCTTGAGCAGTAAATCATCATATTAGAATGATTTCTGAAGATGTATCACTGAAGACTGGAGTAATGTACTCCATTGATGAAATAGTAAAAAGTGCACATTGCCTGAAATGATATGAACAGCAGCTATGCTAATCTTTCTCCCTTTGCCTTCCTGTTTCTGCAAATGTCCATCCCAAGGTTATTAGAAACTGCACAGCACAGGACTTGCAGGACTTGTGAGGACTTCAGATGATACCAGTACTCAAAAGACCTTAGATGATGGCAACTATAGATGGACATACAAACTACCGCCACTGCAAAAAAGGTAATGTTAATTTGAAAGAGCTGTGTCACAGTATCAAGGGCTCCCTTATCAGTTCTGCTTTCAGTACTGGAGAGTAAAAGATACATATTTTTTGTTTGATGTTTTTATTAGTACATATACGTTATCTTGCACATTTTATCTCCCCAACAGATTCTAATTTGAAAGAAGTTTATAATGCATGTTCGCTACTCCCAATTCAGAAGACTGAATCAGCCTGTGTATCTGAATGTTTCTCATACTCACTCCTCTCTGCCGCGTCTGAATTTAGCTGTCAGTTATAAACGTCAAAATTAAAAGAAATAAACATTTGAAATATATCAGTCTATGTGTAATGAATAAATATAATATACAAGTTTCACTTTTTTAATGGAATTAGAGAAATAAATCAACTTTTTGATGATATTCTAATTATATGACCAGCACCTGTATATCATTGCTCTTTTGTTGATTTTGATTGCTTCCATTGTCCTCATTTGTAAGTTGCTTTGGATAAAAGTGTCTGCTAAATGTAAATGTAATGTTAATGTGTATTTAACTATATTTATAAATATTTATCTGTATTTTTTATTTTGTAATAATGTAAATGTATTTGTTTTATATATATATACACACATGCAGTTGTATTCATGTATGTATATTAATTTGTCTAATTTTTATATTTTAATAAAGCAGTTTAAACTACATGAGTGTTTTCTTTATTCTGGATGAATTACATATTCTTTTGTGTCTAGAAAGGGTAAATATGGGCCATATCTAACCCAGAAGTCAGCCACAACTGGGACGGATCTGGGCCACATCTCAGAAATGGCGTGGTTGACATCTGGGCCAGGTGTCGCCCATGCCATTTGTGAGATGCGGCATGGATCTGGCAAAGTTGTGGCCGACTTCTGTCAGACAAAACTGGGCCAGTTCTGGCCCAGATGTCACCCACACCATTTCTGAGATGTGGCCCAGATCTGGTTCAGTTGTGGCTGACATATGTCAGCCAGACTCAGGTTGAGTCATCGCCGTCATTCCGCGCGGTATGTGGGCCAGAAGAATATGGGAGATGTGGGCCAGAACTGGGCCACATGTCATTTGCTATCTGGGTATTATTTGCTTGCGATGGAGATCCTTATTAGATGAACACCGCGTGTACTGTCTACTGTTTAACAGGTAATAACTTGGGCTACATTCGATTACAGTACACGATACCACTGTGACATTAGTTTGTTGTACGTGTGTGGCTTATAACAGAGGGGAGTCAAGTTGAATGCAGCTTCCAAAAGACAAAAAATAGCCGATTAAGATTGTATTAATTTTAATACAATCACACCGGTGCGAGTACGTTCAGCAAGTCACATCATCAGCTGCTAAATTCAGATCTGTGATCGCTTGCTGGCGCTGAGCCAGAGATAGACGTGTTTTACATCGTTGCGCATTATAACCAATCAGACACGGTTCTGTTGAGCTTTTGAATGCAATGGCCAATCAGAGGCGTTCGGATGAGTCATCGCTGAAATGTCGGTGCTTCCTTCACTCGCTCACTGACTGAATACCTCTTTTTGGCGAATCCTCTCGTCAGAACCAACAAAGTGCAGATGTGTGTACGAATCTATAATTAAAGATATTGATTTTACAGTGTTAACAATTTCAGTGATTTTAATGGGAGTTTCTGAGAGTGATTGAAATCTAGACTGTCAGTGAAAATGTTCTTTAATAATGTAAAAGTTATTTGCTCTCTTTCTGAACAATGAAAGATTATTAGCAATATTTATATCACATTAACGTTCAATGTTAAATTCACATTTAATATAAAGTAAGTCGTATTAAAAATATGTTATGGCATGAAACCTATATCTGTTACTTAAGTAAACAGACAGGGTTTTATAATAAATTGGAGTAAAGGCTGATGAAATATATACATTTACACACGCACACATACATTACATACATTTATATATCTAAATAAAAATAGGCTCCGTATATATGACCCAAAGTAACTAACTACTTGAGTAGATTTTTTTATCCGATTACTCAAGTAACTATTCAAGACTAGTACTTTTACTTTTACTTGAGTAAATATTTCTAGAATTACTTTTACTTTTACTTGAGTAAAGTTTTTGGGTACTCTACCCACCTCTGGACACATGCAAAAACATTGTTTTTTTTTACTGGTCAATTTTGAGATTTGGGCCTGTTTGTCTTCAGTAACATGTCTTCTTTCAGACTTGTGGTGAAAAAAAAGTCCAAAATACACATATAGGTCTTTATTTTTCTACACCTTTAGTCTATTTGCGTCTGTAGATTCCTAATAAATTCAGTTGGCGTTCTAAATCACCATGGTGCTCCGCGATTGCTGTCTGCACCCTGGAAAGCTCTCTCTCTAGCTCTCTCTCCCTCCCTTCACAGAAGTTATTGACAAAACGTCATTTGATGACACCCAGAAACATTCTCAAAAAAATCATACATAATTATTTAATGCATGATTAAATAGCTAAATAAATAACTAATACTAAAATAACACTGGACTAATTAAGCTATTCTAAACTGTTTTATAGGATCCACATATTTTACATGTTAAACTAAAGCTACCTTTTTGAACAAGTAGCTTTCTAACAAAGTATGGATATATGATATTTTTAAATCAATATGCTCAAGATTAATTAGCCTTGGCATAAGTTGATTTTGTTTATTCATCAATGCAAATTTACTGCAACTGCTGCTATGCAAATTGAATGGGATGTGGATAATAAACAAAAACATATAATGAAATTATATTAAATTTATATTAGTTATATTAATTAATTAATTGTGTATTTATTTCTATGAATTATTAATGTTATTCTGCATTTATATAAATAAGGCTATTATATATATATTATATAAGGCTATTATAAATAAATTATATTATTATTATTTGTGAGTTGTACACTATTCATACATTGGATTATTTTATTTATTACAGTTTTTCTTTCACTTTTGTAAAGTGAAAAGTTAATACAAATTGTATTTGATTTTTTGTTATTTAGAGCAGTGAATAATTGCTATTATCACTGTTTATTACTAATTTTAAAGGTTACTGAACTCTTGAAATGATTTGGATATACAGTTCAAACAACACAAGATTGGCCCCTCTGTATTAATCGTGGCCCCTCTTGTGCCCCCCAGTTGAAAAAATCCTAGAATCGCCCCTGGTCCATAAATCATCGAGGAAACGTACGTCATACATTTATATCCAGTTTAATTCTTACCTGACGCCATTTGAACACCTTGACAAACATCGAAATAGAAAGAAGAGCACTGATAGAGATCTGAACAGCGCCCAGCCTGCACATACTCAGAGAAAATATTTGACAAATCAATCTTTCTGCGTCCTTTCATTTTCCTTTTCAAACCAGAAATGATCTACACGGAAGATGCGGTTTCTTTAATTATTCTGATCAACATTATAAGCAGAGACAAACTGACAGAAATATATTTTTACTATAAATAAATGCATTAGTTCAGATGAAGCAGATTGTGAGTCGCAGCTGAAGACGCGCTTCTGTGTGTTTGTGTGATTCAGACAGAGGGTGGCGCTATAATAGAGAACAACAGGAAACAACTACACACGCACAGAACGAGATCTTAGTACATTTATAGTCTGTGGAGGAGCATTCAAAAAAATGTTTGCACATTATACTTGTACACAACAATGGATGACTTTAACTTGACACTAGCTGGGTAAAAATAAACACATCACTTCATTTTCTGTTCATCTATTAGATTGTACAAAATTACATTTCTAAACTCTGTCAACAGTTACTTACCCTCACATTGTTCAAAATCAACCCTTTAAGACAAGTGTTCATCTTTGAAACCAAACCGAAGATACTTTAATGAAACATGAGAGATTTGTGTCCATCCAAATATATCCCCAAAAGAACACATTTCATGTTTTATTTTGAAATGGGGAAGTGTAAATTACAGGAACATTATTATCACACTTTCTGTGATAATAATAACACTGAATAATATTAAGATGGAGTTCTCACAGGAAAGATTATTTGAATGATATACATCACAGCGCTAAAGAAACATTGCATTTTACAGATTTGTTCAATGCCCCAAATGAATCATAAGCATAAGTGCACTTAAACGAAGCGTCTGCTCTAGTCTCAGTGATTGTGTGGCTGCTGAAATGCAGATGAACTCTATTAACACTGTGAAGGTTTAAAGTTTAAAGAGTTGAAAAGCTCCTCATCTTCCTCTGGTTTGGCACCTGATCTCAGGCTGAGCACATGTCTGTGTAGATGTTACTGACGATATGATTCAGATCCAGACTCTGGGTCAACATCACCAGTAAATTCATGTCATTTCTGTCACTGTGTTTATTTTATGGCATGGTCTGCTATCTGCTGGACTCTCAATCGAGTGGTCGACGCATGTATTAACTGATAGACAGACCTGGATCATCCAGACCACACGGCCATCCTCACTCGACTCGGGCCACCCCTTCTCAAACAGAGTCAGGGTACAAGTAATTCACGACCCTTTTAAACAAGACAGCTGTCTAGTTGTTATACTGTATATTACATTATATTTTATTTCAACCAGTATTAATTTGTATATTTTTACCTTACATGCACTGCATTATTATTTATCAGATTTTCCATAATAAATGTATTATTTCACATAGAAATAAATACTATATGATTGAATGTTTAGCAGTCTGATTGTTACGGTCAGCACACAGCAATGAAAGGGTTAAGTGTGTCACACACAAACTGGTAAACACTGTCAGTTTCAGCTGTTAGCATTCATTAACTTATATTACTTAACATAACCAGTATATTACATTTATGAATCTTAGTTGATATTATGTTCAAAATTTACTTCTATGTTATTAATTAAAATTGAAACTTGTATCTGTTAACATTAGTTAATACCATTAACTAACATGAACCGAGAGCTCTCAGTCCCTCCATTGAAGCTGTGTGTACGGTATACTGTCCATGTCCAGAAAGGTAAGAAAAACATCATCAAAGTAGTCCATGTGACATCAGAGGGTCAGTTAGAATATTTTGAAGCATCGCAAATACATTTTGGTCCAAAAATAGCAAAAACTACGACTTTATTCAGCATTGTCTTCTCTTCCGTGTCTGTTGTGAGAGAGTTCAAAACAAAGCAGTTTGTGATATCAAATTCGCGAACAAATCATTCGATGTAACCGGATCTTTTTGAACCAGTTCACCAAATCGAACTGAATCGTTTTAAAAGGTTCGCATCTCTAATACGCATTAATCCACAAATGACTTAAGCTGTTCACTTTTTAATGTGGCTGACACTCCCTCTGAGTTCAAACAAACCAATATCCCGGAGTAATTCATTTACTCAAACAGTACACTGACTGAACTGCTGTGAAGAGAGAACTGAAGATGAACACCGAGCCGAGATAACGAACAAAACATTGACTCGTTCACGAACAAACTGTTAAAGTTTGATTAAAATGGAAGTTACAAAACACTTCCTATATCAAATTTCTTGCCATAAATATGTTGCCTCACCATGGCCAAACTGTTCAAGATATCGAAAATCCCTTCGCAATTTAGCATCCTCAATGTCTTGAGATCAGAAGTTTGGTGGCAATCGGAGGAAAGCACTTGGACAAGTATAACAAATTCCAGAGCATGCAGTTTTCACAAAACCTAGAATAGCTGACTTCCTGTTGGGTGGAGCTAATGACATAAAGTGCAAAGTTGTTAAGCTTGATGTGTACCGAAGTTCATACAGGAAAATATGATATATGGACCACAATATTCTAAAACATGTGCTAATCATTTTGTTGGCATAGTATGTAGACTTTAATCATTATGAAAATTGTTCAATCCCTGCAGATCATTACCTTATTACTAAAGAAACATCTCTAATGAAGAGATTAATTCTTAATTCTTTCAGTTTCTCCACCTGTGTCTCCATCAGTGTCTCTGTGGAGAAACAAACACCACTGTTTTCTTCAACCATCTGCTCCAGTTTCTCCATCAACTCAGACACTTGTGTGTTCAGGCTGATGAAATGATGTCTTCCTCCAAATCTCTCAATGACAGACTGTGTTTCTTCATTTGGTTCTTCTGTCTGATGCTCTGAATCCTGCTTTATGAGGATCATGATGTGTTTGTTGACTCTAGAGCTGAACATCTTCTGGATCTCCTCTATTTCTGTTCTGTCTTCATTATTAAGTGGAGAATCAGGAATGATGAGGACGAACACATGAACTGACGAACACATGAACTGGACGAACAGGATGACAGAGAGACACACAGCGGTGAGTCGGACAAATCACTTCCTCCTCTGAGAGACTGGAAGCTCTATTACATTGATCTGTTTTCCATGAATCATTCCCTCTTTCTTTACACATGCTTTACTCATCTCTTTCTGAGGTTTTCGTATTTTGCCTCTCAATATTCTAGACACTGAGTTCTTGAGTGTTGAGATATTTCCACACAGCACAATATTCAGCTTTGCTTTCCCAGTAGTCGACACTGAAAACATGAATTTGAATATATTAGGTTGCTGTACAGTCTCTTATAAACTGAAGGGTTTGATCACATTTGTTCTCTATGTTTGGATCTATAACATCATGCAGACAGTCTGCACTCACAGCACAGCCTTAAGAGAAATAGTTCACTCAAAATGGAACATTATATTATCATTTACCCACTTCAAAAGTGGAAAAATGAATTCACATCGGAAAAAAACACACACAAATGAATCCTAGAAGACTTAGTTTTTCACCTGCTAATAACATCATGCTCCTCCTCACCTGCTAGCGACATTAGCATCATCTACACACCTTCTAGTGACATCAGCATCATCTACACACCTTCTAGTGACATCAGCATCATCTACACACCTGCTAATGACATCAGCATCATCTACACACCTGTTAGTGACATCAGCATAATCTACTCACCAGTCAGTGACATCAACATCATCTACACACCTGCTAGTGACATCAGCATCATCTACACACCTGCTAGTGACATCAGCATCATCTACACACCTGCTAGTGACATCAGCATCATCTACACACCTGCTAGTGACATCAGCATCATCTACACACCTGTTAGTGACATCAGCATCATCTACTCACCTGTTAGTGACATCAGCATCATCCACACACCTGCTAGTGACATCAGCATCATCCACACACCTGCTAGTGACATCAGCATCATCCACACACCTGCTAATGACATCAGCATCATCTACTCACCTGTTAGTGACATCAACATCATCTACTCACCTGCTGGCGACATCAGCATCATCTACACACCTGCTAGTGACATCAGCATCATCTACACACCTGCTGGCGACATCAGCATCATCTACACACATTCTAGCGACATCAGCATCATCTACACACCTGCTAGCGACATCAGCATCATCTACACACCTGCTAGTGACATCAGCATCATCTACACACCTGCTAGTGACATCAGCATCATCTACACACCTGCTGGCGACATCAGCATCATCTACACACCTTCTAGCGACATCAGCATCATCTACACACCTGCTAGTGACATCAGCATCATCTACACACCTTCTAGCGACATCAGCATCATCTACACACCTGCTAGCGACATCAGCATCATCTACACACCTGCTAGTGACATCAGCATCATCTACATCAGCATCATCTACACACCTGTTAGTGACTTCAGCATCATCTACACACCTGCTAGTGACATCAGCATCATCTACACACCTGCTAGTGACGTCAGCATCAGCTACACACCTGCTAGTGACATCAGCATCATCTACACACCTGCTAGCGACATCAGCATCGTCCACACACCTGCTAGTGACATCAGCATCATCTACACACCTGCCAGTGACGTCAGCATCATCTACACACCTGCTAGTGACATCAGCATCATCTACACACCTGCCAGTGACATCAGGATCATCTACACACATGCTAGTGACATCAGCATCATCTACATCAGCATCATCCACACACCTGCTAGCGACATCAGCATCATCTACACACCTGCTAGCGACATCAGCATCATCTACACACATGCTAGTGACATCAGCATCATCTACACACCTGCTAGTGACATCAGCATCATCTACACACTTGCTAGTGACTTCAGCATCATCTACACACCTGTTAGTGACATCAGCATCATCTACACACCTGCCAGTGACATCAGCATCATCTACACACCTGCTAGTGACATCAGAATCATCTACTCACCTGCTAGTGACATCAGCATTATCTACACACCTGCTAATGACATCAGCATCATCTACACACCTGCTAGTGTCATCAGCATCATCTACACACCTGCTGGCGACATCAGCATCATCTACACACCTGCTAATGACATCAGCATCATCTACACACCTGCTAGTGACATCAGCATCATCTACACACCTGCTAGTGACATCAGCATCATCTACACACCTTCTAGCGACATCAGCATCATCTACACACCTGCTAGTGACATCAGCATCATCTACATCAGCATCATCTACACACCTGTTAGTGACTTCAGCATCATCTACACACCTGTTAGTGACATCAGCATCATCTACACACCTGCTAGTGACATCAGCATCATCTACACACCTGCTAGTGACATCAGCATCATCTACACACCTGCTAGCGGCGTCAGCATCATCTACACACCTGCTAGTGACGTCAGCATCAGCTACACACCTGCTAGTGACATCAGCATCATCTACACACCTGCTAGCGGCGTCAGCATCATCCACACACCTGCTAGCGACGTCAGCATCATCCACACACCTGCTAGTCACGTCAGCATCATCCACACACCTGCTAGCGACATCAGCATCATCTACACACCTGCTAGAGACATCAGCATCATCTACATCAGCATCATCCACACACCTGCTAGCGACATCAGCATCATCTACACACATGCTAGTGACATCAGCATCATCTACACACCTGCTAGTGACATCAGCATCATCTACACACCTGCTAGTGACATCAGCATCATCTACACACCTGCTAGTGACATCAGCATCATCTACACACCTTCTAGCGACATCAGCATCATCTACACACCTGCTAGTGACATCAGCATCATCTACATCAGCATCATCTACACACCTGTTAGTGACTTCAGCATCATCTACACACCTGTTAGTGACATCAGCATCATCTACACACCTGCCAGTGACATCAGCATCATCTACACACCTGCTAGTGACATCAGCATCATCTACATCAGCATCATCTACACACCTGTTAGTGACTTCAGCATCATCTACACACCTGTTAGTGACATCAGCATCATCTACACACCTGCCAGTGACGTCAGCATCATCTACACACCTGCTAGTGACATCAGCATCATCTACATCAGCATCATCCACACACCTGCTAGCGACATCAGCATCATCTACACACCTGCTAGCGACATCAGCATCATCTACACACATGCTAGTGACATCAGCATCATCTACACACCTGCTAGTGACATCAGCATCATCTACACACTTGCTAGTGACTTCAGCATCATCTACACACCTGTTAGTGACATCAGAATCATCTACTCACCTGCTAGTGACATCAGCATCATCTACACACCTGCTAATGACATCAGCATCATCTACACACCTGCTAGTAACATCATTTGTTGGTCACTTTTTTCTTGACTATTTTCTTCCTAGCAAAACATGAATGTATGTGCCAAAGTAGAATTCATCAACGTTAGACGTGATCTCTGTGATCAGCTCATCATCTCTCCATACCCTCTCCACATGGAAGTCACCCTTGTCACAAGATCACACCAAGCTAACTAAGCCAGTAACCATCAGCTAACCTTGGACCTGCTAATTGTGTTTCTTTCTCAGTTTTGCATGGTCCCCAATAAAATCAATGTGGGATGCATCTGCGATTTCTTTAACAGCAGGGCACTTAACCTCTACCAGGCCACAGGAAGGTTCTTCATTTGGGTCATCCACTTTGCCATCTGCACCAAAGTGTGGAGCATCAGGGTGGATGATGAGACCAGATGGAAGAACGTTAACGTCAAAGGTTCAGCATAGCGGTGAAAAACCTCTGGCTCAAGTTTCCATCCTCTACACATCTCTCTCTAGAGACCCCAGACAGATGTTTTTTACATGTAGTTTCATAACAAGGTTCAGAATACAACTTTACCTTTTCCGTCTTGTGTCTGGAAATGCTTACCCTTTCGATGCCTTGTGTATTGAGCTCCCATCGGATGTCAGAAAGAGCCTCCCGGCTAGACAACCTTACCTTTACCTTTCTATGGTCGGCGAGGCTTACCCGTTCTATGCCTTGAGGATTGAGCTCCCATCAGACATCGGCGAGAGTCTAACGGCAACCTAACTTTTTGTTTCTGTTTGACGGGTGACGATGCTCGCTGTACGACGACAAGAGTCTCCACTTCCCACCAAACTCTGTCCAAATCTTTTCCCCCCTGCCTGGTGCCGCTTACACGTTTGATGTTCTGAGCCCTGATCTCCCATCAAATGCTGTGAGAGCCCGCACAGTCTGGTTTTCCTTTTCCTGCTCCCCGGCCAGTGAGGCTTACCTATCTGATGCCGTTGAGTCGTGTGCTCGTGTCAGATGTCGGCGAGAGTGCTCCCGGTTGGGTTTTCTTTACTTGCCGCCCACAAACAGTTCTAACCCATTTGATGCCGTGAGTATTGATCTCCCATCGGGTGTCTCAAGAGTCCTCTTTGTCTGCAGCCCAAAGCCTGTTTATCTGCTCAACTGAGAGGACTTGCATGTCCGTCGTCCTGAGTCTTGATCTCCAGTCGGAGGCTTCATGGGTCCTCTCGGTCAGTTTTCTACCCTGTTTGCTCACTGATTAGCAGGGCCTCATCAGCCAGTAGGGCCCGTACGCCAACACCGTGACCTATTCACGGCAACTCGGGCCCTCTTGGTCAGGCTATCCAATCACATTGCTTCTCCACTATTGTCTGGTAGGGCTCATCCATTCCAATGCAGTGAGGTGCTCCGGTTGTGCAGCGGCTCGAGCCCTCCCGACCAGGCATCCCAAATCACACAGTCCAATACAAGCAGCCGGTAGGGCCTATCTCTCCAAATATGTAAAGTTGCTTCCACTGGAGTACATAGGCTCTTCCGACCTGCCAACCAGCTGACTTTCTAAATAAAAAGCTATTGTGGGGGGGTCCTTAGGCTGGCGGCTGTCCTTTCCGCTATTGCTTTTTGGGGGGTACTCTAGGTTCGGCCCATTCCTGAGCTCTGAGCCCTTCCCCGGACAGCACGCCAAATATGTATTATAATACTTCAGGTAATTATATGTAAGTGTGAACTGAATATACAGAATATAATTTTTGTTTAAACTTTTTATTTTACATGTTTATATGAAATGCTTATACAAAAAAAAAACTGTAGTTAACTTTAGTTATCTATATTTCTTGCTTTCATACATGGTCATATGAAAAATTTGCCGTACTTTAGTAGCAGATTTATGCCATGTACTGGAAAACACATTTAAAATGACTATTTTAAACAAAAGCACTATATGACCATTATTGAGTGACTTTATTACACTAATATACAATCAGAAATCCCAATTTCTGTTTTGGTAAAGTCATTAAGTGTCATGTAATTTAGCACTTTTTTTTATTTGGGGTCCTGAAATACCCTGAACACTGCACAGAGGTTATGATGACTATTGCTACATAAAATAAAAATGTATTTCCCATCCTCGTTTAAATTTTTCTTACTAAATTATACAGTTACTGTTGCTATAGACTGTGGGATGACTTATAGGCAACATTGGAAACCATTTTGTGATTAAAAGACATTTATTAAACTAAATCCTGTAACTTATGTATTTACCTCGAGCTGATGTGGTTCTTCACGCTTTCTTAACGACCTATAATATCTTGCCCTAATAACCACTTTCCCTGCAATAATATCTGAGTCTGAAGTGTCCAAACACACACACATAGTTAACAAGCTAGATTTTATTAAACCACTTTCAAAATAATCAATAAAAGAAACTGAATTCAAAAATCAGTATCATGGAAACTGGCTCATTATACATAACGTTACCTTGATAATCAAATGTACATTGTTCCAAAAATTATTTGTAGCCTTTGTCCAATTTGGATCTCTTCACATCTCCCTGAAAATCATCAAAAAAACGAACAGCATATGCAATTCTGAGTTTTGGCAGATAACTTAATGATTAGGAGAAAACAAGCTGTTCGCAATCCATGATTGTGATCGTAGCACTGGCACGAGCGGAAGTACCACTACCCTACTTCCTGTCTCGCTCGTCATCTTGTGAAATAGGCCTATTCTCACAGATGAGAAATTCTATACTTTCTTTCTTGATTATCTCTTCTGTCCTTCTGAACATCTCATAGCGCCATCCTGTGCTTACTGTAGAAAACTTCAGATGTCCTCCTCCACACTCCTTTATTATATCATGAACAGAGTTATTCCTCGAAGTGAATTGTGATCTGTGTTGCACATCTTCAGTAGTCAGCACTATAGTGTGTTTCATGGCCTGGTAGCTGAAGAGGTTCAGCACATATTTCACTCTCTGTCTGTCATTCTCTCTGAAGTTGTTATACTTCAGTACGAGTACAAACACATGAGGTCCTGGAGCAGACAGAGATACACACTCTCTCACTCCATCTATTATCTCTCCCTGTGGGAAATTTGGCTGGAGCAGGTGAGGATTGAAGACTGTGATCTTTCTCTCCTCCACCTCTCCACTGATTCTGTCACTGGATTGCTGTAAATAATATGTAGCTTCACTGTCAAACACTGCTCTTCCCAGTATAGTGTTTGCCACTCGTCTGTTTTCTGATCCATTCTTTCCTATCAGCACAATCCTCAGATCACTCACTGAAAAAGAGCGCACACAAACAAAGTTCAATACAAAACACTGCACAAGAATTTCATGTTAAATATTCTACAGAACAAACAGATTTAACACAAGCAAAATATCACGTAACCCTTCCACAAGGATTTCTTTACACAAAACACAGAAACAGCTTAAACTGCAGTGTGCACAGATCATGTTTTCTCTAGGCTACTGTATTAAGAGTACTGTATTGTGTCTGACATCACTGCTCTTACCTATAATGAGATCTCAGTTATTATGGACTGAATTAGTTTTATGGTAATTCTATCCCAGATAGCACAATTCCTACAGGCCCAGATCAGGCCCACACCTGGCACTTATAAATAAAGCAGAACTGGCCCAAATCAAAGCCACATTGGTTTGAATTCTCACCCAGATCCTAGACCTTGCTCCGGCCCACATAATGTATGGAATAATGCCATTTGGGCGGTCCATTCCTGATACAGATTTGGTATTCAAATAAGTGCCTGATGTAAGCCAACCAAATAAACCAAAACTGGCAAACTCGAAGTGAACATACAGGAACTTAAGTACTCAGACCAAACAAGGATAATTAACTAGGCACAGCTCAACAGAATAATACAATCAACACAACAAGGGAAACAAAGTCCAAATTAACAGAAAACATGATGATAAAGTCCGAGACACACTGCATGATTTTAGCAATTTTCACGTTGACTTCATATCTCATTTTATTGGTTGGTCAGTAAATGTGGATCATATCAGCAAACACACTGTGCAATAATCATGCTGTATCAGCCCAATCTCATGGCAATTTCTACATATTTTACGAGGTCGCTAATTTGTACGAATTCGTACAACCACACTCGTACAAATTCATAAAATTTTTGCCAAATCGTACATATTTTATGAATTGCACAACTCCGCTCCTAAACCGACCCGACATTAGGGTTTAGACAAATCCTATAAAATCGTACGAGTGAGGTTGTACAAATTCGTATGAATTAGCCACCTCGTAAAATATGTCCGAATTGTTTGTGAGATTACATTAGCTGTATCACTGGCTATTTTTGGTCGCAAGACTATGACAACAGCCATCTTTTGACTTTTTTTAGTATACGACACAGAACCACCGATTAGGAGCCACGATCACAGAAATTACGATTGTTTCACAATGCCAATCTTTCATCTGGGACAGCCAAAAATCATGCAGTGTTTCTCGGGCTTGAGAGCTATCATTAAAGTGCACTTCTGTTTTAATGCTGCACAGTACACATATAAAAAACTGCCATTAAAAGCATGTTTTAAAAAATGATGATAATAGCTTCTCACACAATATAAGTGGGCCTTTATTCATGTAAAAATCATAGCTGATTTTATAATTTAGTAAAGTAATTATATCTCCTGCAAGGGAATTAAAATATTTGGGTTTCTTTGGCATCAGACAGTGTTTTGTCTCTCTCACACACAACTTGATATTTAATTAAGGACAAGTGACTTTCAATTGAACAGTTTTAGGAGTTGTTCACATTCTCATTTTTATAAAACAATTAAAGCTTAATATATTATGACTATTTGTAATTTTTGACTTTTTTTAGAGTTTAATTTAAAGTTTAGAATTTTAGAGATTCATCGATAATGTCTCATATAAAATCAAACACATAACTGTTTGTGCTTCAATTAACTTACTGTCAGGACGATCAAATAATGGACTACATCTACCTGCTTCTATAGGGAGAAACACACACACAGAGAGAGAGAGAGAACAGATTGTTTAGCTATTATACATTATTTATAAAAACATCTGTTAGAACTGAGTAAATAACAGTGTGTTAGTGATAGATCGACGCTAATTTAATTGATGTTGATTCTTACCTGTCGCCATTTTAACAATATCCCCTTTAAATCTTAATCGAAAGAAAAACGCCGCAAGACTTGTCCTGTTCTCCTGTAGAGCTCGAGGGCAAATGAACTCAAATTCACAGAGGAGCTGTGTGACGAGTCAGATTCTAGTTTCGGTTTCGATTCCCACCAACGTGAAAATGTGACACGCTGTTGCTTTCCTTCACGGTTTCGCCCCTGCTTTACAGTCTAAACGTAACGTCTATGCTTTATTTTAAGAGTTATTAAAAGCTCTTTAAACCGAGAAAGAGAAGTTTGGCCTAAACCATCAAATAAACATCAAAATATGTCAACGCCCGCTGCAGTCACGCCATCTGCGTTAGAGTAGCGCGGTCACGCCATCTGCGTTTAGAGTAGCGCGGTCACGCTAGGCGCGCTTCAAGTTCATTGCGCGTCTACTCGCGGTGTTGTGCCTGAACGCGTTCATTGAAGGATAGTTCATGAACTCGTTCATATTTTGGGCGAACGTGAACTGAACGTGCTGTATTAATGCCTGATGAACGTTACTGTCAACTCGTTCATTCTGGTGTCTGTGCACGCTCTCTCAGGTTAATTTCGTTCAGTAGGGTGCCAGATTTCTATAGAGCCTTCCAGGCGAAAAACCAGCTAAAACACACCGTAAACGGGTTTTAATATGTAGCGGAAAAACACCCAAATCTGGCAACACCAGCCACCAGGGTCGCACCACCGTCCGCCGCATGCGTGACGCGTCATCAAAAAAAAAAGGCATCGAGGCGACAGCAGCATGTAGCAAGAAGGCGTATGATCATTTAAAATAATTTTATGATGTTTATGACAAGGTCGGTGAGAATGGGAGACAAAGCATTAAAGCAACAAGGGGGAGTGCTGTCCCCTTAATGCTTATGTAAACCCTGGTTGGATAAGGATTCAAAATTGGATATGAAGATGAAATCTGAAGCATAGCTTCATTGTTAAAACTGATAAAATAATTGCTGTCTGTGATTCTATATGGGCTGTCGCAGCAACATATGGAAAAAAAGAACTATGAACTAGTTCATTTTTGGAACTGTGTGAACTTAGTTCAAAATTTTGTAGTTTGAACTATGAAGTGATCTAGTTCATTTTTAAATTTGTGAATTGAACTTTGAACTAGTTCATGTAGAAAGTGAACTTTCCCAACACTGTCTACTCGGCGGTGCGTGGTACATTAACGTGCGAGCGTTACAGTCTTCTTCTTTTAGTAAATCCTCCTTCGGTTGTCATATTTATACATATTCATACGAATGGCGGAATTCATTCACGTTTTAAGTGTTATAAGTGCATATGTTATCATTCAATCTGTACCTGCTATTGTATGGTGTATCCTGCTTATGTGGAGAGAATCTAAATTCTTATTTTTAAAAAATATAAAAAAGGATTAAAGCAAAATAATAATTCTTTAATAAATTCTTTAATAATTGCATGCCAAAATCAGGGGGGGGGGGAACACAAAAACAAATCATAAATTGCCAAATCATGAAGAATGCTATCTTTTTCAATATCATGAATTTGGTGGGTAATTATTAAATAATGATGCAGTAAAATGTTATGACAATCACCACAGTGGCACGTGGGGAGATGTACAACAAGAGTCTGGTGGAGTTTGCAGAAAACAATTTAATTCATTTTTTTATGAATTTTCAAATCTGACTGTATAGTGAAAAAGATAGCATTCCTCATGATTTTGGCACGCAATTATTAAAGAATGATACAGTAAAAAATACAGTAGAAAGACAGTTGTACAAAACACAATCCCAATTCAGTAGCATTCCCCATAAAAAGGAAAAAGTATACAGCTTTGAACCCAAAAATACATAAATAAATAAAAACACATAATTTTAGTAAAATAAATGGTGAAAACTTAAATAGAAGGCCGTGAATATGAATAAGAATATGAATAAATATGAAAACCGAGGGAGGATTTAGTAAAGAAGAAGACGGTAGCGTCTTTAACCCGCTCGCACGGTAATGTACCACGCACCGCCGAGTAGACGCGCAATTTATTTGAAGCGCAGATAGCGTGACCTCAGTTTTGTTTAAGTTAACGAGGCGCAGTGACAGGGAAAGTTTGCTCAGAAACCCTTGTTGAAATATGAATCAGTAGCTGTAATGTACCCGGAAAGGGACATAAGTTCAGCTTACTAAGTTCTGTTGTGGCTGCACGAGTTTAATGTCTAAACAAACCTGCATGACCACAGCGAGGGGCGTCATGCACTCGTTATTTTCGAGGGGGCACGAGTTGGGGGTAGGGTCGTCATGTGCCATACAGCAGCCACAACAGCATATGGGCTAGTCAAGAGGGTCTGGCTGCAGACATATCCAAAGTTGCATATCTCCGCCATCTTGGATTTCCGGTCTTGCGAGTGTGTTCGTAGATATTTCCGGTTGTGCTGTACGCCAGTGCGGAGAACCGGAGAAGTCCGAATATTACCTTCTATATATGTTTACAGGACTTATAATATCACTTAAAATGCAAATAAGATATACACTGCTATTATTACTATTCTATAAATGTTAACTGAGCCAGTGCATTTGAAACTGTATATGTTTGGGTACAGTGAATGAATTAAATACACTAATGTTCCCTACTGTTCACGAAATGAAAATTAAACTCATGGTGTGTACACACAGATATATAATTTATTTTTACCTTACCAATTATGTAAATGTAAAAATTACTTATTTCTCGTAAATGTTTGTATTACATTGATTATTATTTTTTTGTTTAATGAAATATTCACCTTGTGCGACATGGGCTGTGATTTATCTTCACATTTCTCAATTGTGCACATACAGTTTGTTTCATCATCATTTTCACAACATATTTCATTATTTGACAGTCAATTTTGCATCAAACATTTTGAAATGAAAAAAACGGGCTGTAAAATAATATAACTAACACATGGCTAATTTTAATATTTGTTTTATCTGAAGAATTCATAACAAAATACATGCGCTGCTTATAGACAAAATTATTTATGCTGCAGATATTTTACAAAACAGATGAACATTGATAAAACGCAAATGAATGCACACAGCGATCTTTTAATTAATGCAAACCTACCATAATAGCATTACTAAAATTGTACACAGTTATAATCAAATAAAGTAAAAAAACATACATACTTTATCTCGTTTGACAGTCAGAAACCTTATGATCTTATAGATAACAGTCAGAACAAAATCAGCTCTCCATTTGAGTGGTTTGTGTTTGAATGAAGAAATCCCTGTGGACTGATTAACCTGATGCTGGCGCTGATCCGCATAATCAACAGAAGAATAAAGCAATCTCCGTGTTGTATCTAGATTAATTTCCACAAAGAGGTACACAAAAATGTAGGGAGGATGTTTCCTCGTGTCTTTGATATACCACTATTCGCTGTTAAATTTGAAAAACATTAATTATATCCATCTAGCCAAGTTTCGTATGTAAGTTTGCCTTACAGTAAATGCTAGCGTCACAGGACCGGAAATAAGTATGCACACACTCGCGTTGCTGAAGCTCACCGGCGCCATCTTGTGCACCTAGCCCATTGGCAAATTATTATTAGGCATTAATATTATTCATTTTTATTGGAAACATTGCTAGACGCATGAACTATATCATGAAATATCTCGATTCACACCTTCATAGATTGTTAGATAATATGCTAGGGTCAAAGTAGCCTAATATTGTGTTAACTATATGCAGAAAAACCTGTCTGTTTACTTAAGTATGCACGTGCCCCCTCAGATTTCTGAGCCGAGTGGATTTTGAATGCAGCTTCCCAAAGATAAAAAAATATAATCACATGGGTGTGAGAGAGTAACTGTTAATATAATAATAATATTAACATTGATGTTAATGTATGTAGCAGTAGCCTGTATTAAATGCCCCTGCGTTTTGATTTAGACAAAATGCAAGTTTTGGACGTGTAAACAGGTCAACCAAACTGGCGGTGCAAACGTCTTTTGAAGCATCCAAACAGGCGAAAGAAACGTGCGCTCTCCTAGTGTTTTCAAAATGGCACGTCGAAAGCGTGTGCTCACGTCATAGGGCAGAAGTCCGTAATGCTTCGTCCGCTAAATATGGGCTTTTATGGTAAGGCATTTGCTACAGCATTCATATTCTTTTTTTCCACTCGGTCATAATGAGGGATGTTATGTCGTTTAAATGACACATTTTAATTTAATGTGGTTAAGCTTCATTAAAGAAATGGGTCTGGTACACTCTTTATTATAGATCAGTGGTGTGGTACAGTTTACACGAATGTTGTTCATTTTAGCTGCTATCTAAAGTTACCTCTGTAGCACCATGTAGCACCAGCACAGATGAGCACCACGACATAATAACTCTTGGGAACGTGATAGTATGTCGTGGCCACGAGTTTCATGTGTAAACAACCTGCCAGACCATACCAACACGGGATTGTCAGAGTTGGATTCATTAATGTTTTATTTTGAATTAAGAGATTATTATATTATTTATAATATACATTATTTCATTATTAAATTATTATATTAACCAGAGGCCTTGGCTACCGGGCTGTATGCGATCGTCAGCATTCAAGTGAAGTTTATCATGAATAAATGTTACATAAAGTGTGTAATATAAAATAGGCCTACAAGAAAAATATTTGATCATTGTCTTGTGAGTGTGTTATTTGATCGTCTTTTCCCGTTAATATTTGTATATTATTATTTTCATATAATTATTGTTTATATTTTTATATTATATTCGTTCATATTCATCTTTTCCTTTGATTTCGATCTCTTTACTTAACATTCTGAATGCTTTTGTAAATAGCGTACTGTAAATAGTAGACATGCAAATCATGCTTTGATTATGCTGACTGGAATTTATGTTGGAATGCAGTCAAAGTCATTTTAAGACATACGGGTATTCGGTAGTCTATGGTTTGAGTTTAACATATATTTCATTTTATTTTGGCTAAATAATAGACCACAATTATAATTACAATAGTGTTCCGTTGAGGAATTGATCATTCACGTAGTAATGTCACGTTTGTAAATGAAAACACAAGATGCTCATTTATCATTTATCTGACAATTAAGCCAAGAAAGTTTTGAATTTGTGATTGTATTTATGCCCATGTGTGATGATAAGTGACCATGTTGTGCTTTCATTTACAAATGAACCTATACGTGAATTATTAATTCCTCAACGAAACACTATAGTATTTACAATTATGGTCTATTAATTAGCCAAAATAAAATTAAATATGTTACATTTAAAATGCATTCCAGCAAAAATTCCAGTCAGCATAATCAAAGCATGATTTGCATGTCGACCGTTTACAGTAGGCTACGCTATTATTTACAAAAGTATTCAGAACGTAAAGAGATCGAAATGAAAGGAAAAGATGAATATAAACGAATATAAAATATAACCAATAATAATAATAATATACAAATATTACGGGGACAAGACGATCAGTTAATGGACAAAACAAGGATAAAGTATTTTTCAGTCAAATGGAAACATATATGCAGCAATCATCCTTAATTGAAGAAGTGTGCCAAATCATCTCTTGAGAGAAGCTCATAAATTCTACATTTTCTGCAGTGTCGTGTGTCAAGTCATGCTCCCGTGGGCATCTTACAGACTGCATCTTAACGAACTCCCGAACTGACTCAAATGATTCGTGATCCCCAAACTTACTCACATGATTCGCGAACCCCGCTCCGAACTCCTGACTCAAATGATTCATGATTGAACTTAGAACTGACTAAAATGATTCGCGAACCCACTTTGAAGTCCAGAACTGACTCAAATGATTCGCGAACCACTCCGAACTCCCGAACTGACTCAAATGATTCGCGAACCCGCTACAAACTCCCGAACTGACTTAAATGATTAGCGAACCAAAAACTGACTAAAATGATTCGCCAACCTGCTCCAAACTTCCAAACTGACTCAAATGATTCGCGAACCACCTACGAACTCCCAAACTGACTCAAATGATTCGCGAACCCGCTCCGAACTCCCGAACAGATTCAATTGATTCGCGAACCACCTACGAACTCCCAAACTGACTCAAATGATTCACGAACCCGCTCCGAACTCCCGAACAGATTCAAATGATTCGCGATCCCCATACTGACTCAAATGATTCGTGATCCCACTCCGAACTCCAAACTGACTCAAATGATTCCCGATCCCGCTCCGAACACACGAGAACTCTTTGGCCACAGCTGCTGTGCTTCAGAAGCTCTTGCAGCAGCTCAACACTGGTTTTCTCTGAGGTGGTTGGATCACATCAGATTGTGGTTAATCTTGCAGATCATGACTTATATCTACTCTTCCTCTCCCTGCAGTTTGGTAATATAAAGATTCCTCCTTTGAACTCCCACCTCTTCTGTGGGTTTTATTGTTCTGGGTCTGAATTTGGGCTCCAGGGGTTTCAAAAAAGAAAAATTTTCAATCTCCAAGGTGAACATTAAGGTGAACATAGCTGGTAAAATTATTGGTGAGAAACAAGTAACCCTGTCTGATCTTTATATTGTGGCAGTAAAAAGGAAAGCATCTGCTATTGTGACAGACTCTGCCCATCCTCTGCACAGCTCATTTGATTTACTTCCGTCTGGTAGACGATTTAAAGTACCTTTGGCGAAAAAGGCCACATATAAGAAGTCTTTTATCCCTACGGCCGTTGACATTTTAAATAGGAAATAGGGGAGGGGGTTATCTTAAATTGTGTGGTTGTCTTTTGTATTGTATTGTTGTTAGCTGTGTATTGATAGTTGTATATTGTTTGTTGAGCCTCTTGCCTAAAGACAATTTTCTACCCCTGTGGGGATAGACAATAAAGCTTTTTTGAATTTGAATTTTGAATTTGAATAGTTACTTAATTCAAAAAGTAACTCAATTACTTTGTTGATTACTTACACCAAAAAGTAATGCATTACTGTTAAAAGTAACTTTTTAGTTATTTTTTAAAGAACTTTCTTTAATGTTCCCATTAATGCGCTTTTATGCGTTATGGTCTATACAAACATAAAGTAAAACAGAAAGTAATTTTTAAACATTATTTTGATTGAGGCAGACCAGCACAAACTTTGTATATCACAAGGATTAAGACCAAACTGGGCCTGATGACCAGAGGTGGAAAGAGTACAAAAATATTCTACTCAAGTAAAAGTACCATTACATGAATGAAATTTTACTTAAGTACAAGTAAAAGTACCAGTCTAAAAATCTACTCAAGTAAAAGTAAAAAGTAGCTTGTTTAAAATTTACTCAGAGTAAAAATTACTTAGTTACATTTTAACAGTGATGGGGAGGCAAAAATGGGACCAAGGGTGTCAGACTCAGTTCCTGGAGGGCCACAGTCCTGCACAGTTTAGATATAACCCTAATTAAACACACCTGATCCAGCTAATCTAATCATTTAGGCTTATTTGAAAACTACATGATATGTGTGCTGGAGCAGGGTTAGAACTAAACTCTGCAGGGCTACGGCCCTCCAGGAACTGAGTTTGACACCCCTGGGATAGGCCTATTAATCTCAAACTAGTTGTTTTTAATTAAAGAAATCAGTTATTTAGAATAATAAGACATTTGGGCTGTTACCAGGCAAATCAGTATCAACAAACTCATCTTTTCAATGCAGACGAAATGCAGAAGCTTCATCGGAAGTGGCATTTAGAATTTAGTATTTTCACACTGTTTAGTGCAGGACAAGAATGCATTTAACCTGCAGTTACAAATGCATGAATAATGTTTTGATATACAAGACATAAAATATTGAATACTCATTTGAAATGATAAGAAATAAATTATTTTAAAAAAAAAATCAAAAGATACTTTAATTGTGAACTTAAAATGGCCAGTATGTGTCAGCAAGTCACTGTTAATAAGTGAGTCATTGCGATTGAACCGAATCAATTAAACGGTTGATTCATTCAGGAACTAAACAGTCATGTTGCTCAGAGATGCAAAACTGTGCTTTGGTGGCTATGTTTGGAATTATTTTTTGTTGTAAAAATAGAGCAAAAACAGGCAATATGGTATCTAAAACGCAAGTCACTTAATTAACTTGTTTACTGACCTGTTGTAAAATATGTATATTATATTAAATATGTATTATATATATAATCATGATGATTTTTGGAGGAATTTTGGAGAAATTATTCCGTTTATTTTTAATTATTTATTTATTTTGCTAAATATTTAAAATTGGTGTATTTTATTATTGAGGAAAAAAATTGTTTGTTTAATGTTTGAGGAAAATAAGGCATTCTTAAGCAGTATAGGCAAATTTTCCTTTGAACATGAAATAAATCCAGGTTTATTATTATTATATAATTCATTAGGCTATACTATAGCCTAATAGGTATATTTTTTTATTTAGATTTCTTAGTTTTTTACTGTATTTCTATGTTATATGTTCTACGTTCCTTGTTCGTTCCTTTCATACATTTAATTAAACGCAAATAAAACGAAACATTTGTTTCTTTTTTAAATTCATATTCAACTGGGGAGCAATTGAAAAAATAACAGAGTAGCAGATAGAATATGCAATGCATTAAAAAAAAAAAAAAAAAAAACGTATACTTCACCCACAGGATTTTGCAGGAGGTAGCAGGACGAAACTTGATTCGCGGGCGGTAGCGGGAAAAATAACATTTTTGCGGGAGCGGGATAAAATCTTGCAGGAGCGGGACAGAAAAATCCCGCGCAGTTCTCTACACTAAAGCGCCAGCATACTTAGCCTTTCCTGCCCAACTGAGGACCGCAGCTCTCCTTTGATTATTCCCAACTTTGAGAAGCTCCGCTCGCCAGAGTCATTGGACATCATCACGCACAGATAGATGCGACAACCAATTTCGACATAAACGTCTGAGAAAGATCTAACGATGACAAAAGCTCGTACAAGCTCTGCTGATTCGTTCACAGTCACGGGTTTCTGAGTGCAGCAAACTCACATCAGCTGATTTTGACCGATTAATCCTAGAGAGAGAAACTTATATATAAGTTTTTTTAGATAAAAACAATTATTTCATTCAGAAATAGACATAATGCAGACACAAAATGTTTACAAACATTAGGCTATTTTTTTATAATCATTTGTTATTCAAATACATGGCGAATACGGAAACTTTGATTTTGTGTCGAATGAGAAACCCAACGTTGGTTTCAGTTTCGTTTTAGTCTAAATTAATTAGTTTTGGTTTGTCGTTAATATTGCTATAGCTTCTTATATTTGTAATTCTTGTTCTTTTCTAAATACTGTTAATTGAAATTATTTTGTTGTGGAGTGAGGGGAATTAAAATAGCCTAGCGGAGCATCTCAAATTTACCAGAAGCTGAACAGTTTTCATTTGCTATTAACCTCAAAATAATTAAATGATATTTGGAGTCCGACTGTCGGACGCATATACAGCGTTACTTATTATACATTTACTATTATTCTATATTCTTTATATTAAATAACATTTTAGCATCCAGATACGTCGGGAACATGGAAACATTTGGATTCGTGCTGAATGAGAGAGGTAGGCGTCAGCTTCAGCTTACATTCATTTGTTTTTGGATTTAGGTTTTTATAGCCTAAACTTTAGAGGATTTGATTTGAAGAGAAACGAATAACTGTTTTTAAAATGTTTTTAAACATTTTGCTTTAGACTACAGGCATTTTAGCCTTTCGGAAAGTAAAGTAATAGGGCTAATAAAATGCAAAGTGAGCCGAGACTTAAGTTTTTTTTTTACTCTCAAAACACAATCTTATACAAGTGTTTTTTTTTGTTTTTTTTTTAACAATCTTAAAAATCTTATCTTAAAAATACTTTTAAATTGTTGGTAATTATTAAGTAGGCCAAGCTTACATTTGGACAAAACCTGGTGCAAGCTGTAAACTGTAAGCGTTATTATTACGCTATTATTAGGCAAATAATATTGTTTTTTAAAAATAAGGTTATTAACCGGTATTTCTTCCAACACAAATAGTATTTTAAAATTACATTTCAATTTTTTTTTATTTTACTCTTTAATTTACTATTAATTTATTCTTCATTTTTGTCTATTCTGTATTATTCCACCCTTGATATTACATATTCTTCTTGCTATTGTTAACCGGTTATTTGTTCGGTTATTTATTATGTTATTATTCCTATTATACATATCATTTTATGCTATTATAAATCTATTATATCACATACTGGTATGTTATTGTACCGTTGTACTTGCTTTTCATTTTATTCACTTTACTTTAAGTTGTACTACATATACTTTTTAATATAAAATATCACTTTTACTATATTTCTACTGTGCACTATTAGAGCATATTTTCATTTTCACCGGATCCATATCCACATCAGTTATATGTTATTATTTGTTGTGGAGTTCATCTGTAGGTTATAGTGCTATCAAAATGAAAAGCAGACTACAAGTGTGTCACTTTTTGATTTGTATTTACTTGTTTTATTACATTTTCTCAACGATAGTAAACTATTAGTGTTTAGTGTTCTGACCTGAGACACAAGAAAGAGAGAAACAAAAAGAAAGAAAACTGTTGGGATTGAACACAGAGAAAGCAATAAAACAACTACATATCATGTAATGTACATTCAAATTACATTACATGAATATGTCACAGTTATACTAAATTAACAGATTTGTAAACCAAAAAAAAAATCAACGAAATCAACAAGTGAGACACATGTGAGCTTTCAATTAATAATTTACCAAACCTAACTAAATAACTGGAGGCAAAGTTTTTTTTAACTGCACGTAGATCACAAACCTCTGACATCGGTTGATAAATGTGAAAGTTATCGTGTTTTTATTCAGTAAAAACCGCAGCTCCCCCGTTTACTTTGATTTGTTTTAAGGCAGTCTTGCCCTCACCAACATGGCGGACGCGTTGACGTATCGCGGCAACGGCTCAAAGCGGCCAATGAGGCGTCTAGGTATTTATGTAGGGATGGGTACCGAAACCCGGTATTAAAATGGCCCCGGGGCTAAATTATGAAAGACCATAGTATCAGTAAGATCTGACGGTATCGGTTCTGCTTTCGGTACTGGAGGGGGAAAAATTCATGTACTATGTATTTTCGATTAATAATGTTATCGTGTCCTTTTTATCTCACCAAACATTTCTAATGTGCGATCATATTAAGATGTTTGTCTGTGAGATCTGCGAGATCTGTCATGCGCGCCGCGGAGGCTGTCTGTCAGTCACACATGTAACCGTCTTCTTCTGTCTGCGTTGTGTTGTTAATTCAGTGCAAAAAAAGACAGGAGAGCACCAGATTGGGTCTGCATAAGAGAATATATTTTGTTTTACAGGCCGTCACGCCAGCTTCAGCTCAATTACACAGTGACACTCAGTTCGGGAGAAAGGCAGAAAAGCCCGCTCAAAGATTAATACAGCGGATATAGCTGCCTGGACCGAACCACTTTGTTGTAAAGAGGAGGGGGGGGGGGGGGGGGGCGGTCGAACCATCACCTCTTTACAGACCCTCTTTTAATGAATTTAATGAATATAAACACTTGTTTCAATAATAGTAAAACAGCCTTAAATGTATAATAACAGAAAAATCTTGTGAAATAAAACCATTTTAACCTCGTTACACTCACCCCCACTGATTTCACTAGATTTTACATATCATAAAAAGAGTAATACATAAAAAAAACAAAAAAAATCAATCATGCCAAAAATACTCAACTCTACAGTTAGATGACTCAGCAATCAAGTGTATCTCCCAAACATGAAGACTGAAGAAAGTCTACCAACATTATCGCTGTCCACAGAAGGACTAGGAAAGACAAAGGTTAGCTACTCCTTTACCTAACCATAGGAAGACATGCCATATACACATCTTATCGACAAATTACATCCAAGATTGCATAATTGTCTATTGTCATAGACTACACATAAATGTGTTTTTTTTTTCTTTACAAGGACATTTAAAACGTGAAATGAAAGAGAGAGAAAAAAAAAAAACAATAATAATAACAAATGAACTCTGTATCAACTCTGCTTGTTTTCTCCAAACGAGATCGACAAAAGATAGGTTAGATATAGTCTTAATGAGCCTATTTAACGGCTATACCAGTCTGAATGAGCCTATTTAACGGCTTTACTAGTCTTAGACTGTACACTATTGCACATTAACCCTCTTAAACAAAATAGAAAACAGGAAATGTATCAATAGAAATTGTAACAACAGAACAAAAACAAAAAAACAAAAATATATATATACACACACAAGTAACCATCTACCAATTACTCATAGTATAAATTTCTTTTACCCAAAAAGATTCTTAACAAATTGACTAGACATAGTCTGAATGAGCCTATTTAACGGCTTTACAAGTCTGCCATGTCTAGTACGATAACCCTCACTCTGCCCAGGCCTTTCCACTGACAGCTCCTTTCCAAAGGTAGATGGTTGTACAGAGGGGGGATGCTCATTAACCAGGCTTTCTTCGTGAACTGCCTTAATCTCAGTGACATTCTCCTCACTCAAATTGACACTTGTTGCCGAATCATCCTGATTCCCATTCCTTAATTCAGAGTGGTCACAACCGTGTTTATCATTGCCCACATGGAAATCAACACCAGTAACCGTAACATCTCACTCACTGGTAGCAGAAGTTACCAACTCCCCCTCAAATTCTACATCATCACTTTCGTGAACAGTTTCCTCACACATCACATTCTGCTCATCCACTTCATCTCTATGTGCGACAGAACCACCAGACCTGCTAGAGTGGTCAGCTACCCACCGAGTAGTCCTTTCTTCTGCAAGCTGCTCAAAACTAGAGTCCTCAGGTTCATCACCACTCATACTGGATAACTGTTCCTCGACAGCGCCTGCATCAAGCAAAGGCAGAAAGTCAACCGGCATAATCAGATTCCTATGAACAGTTTTAACAACGCCCAAAAGGCTTCGGAGTTTGTACGTGTTCATTAAGGAATTTTTGTCAATCACTACATAAACTGTACTCTCCCAACGATCTGCCAGTTTCTTTTTACCTCTTTCGCCTTTGTTGGCTAATAAAACTCTTTGCCCAATGTCAATTGACTGTCCTTTACACCTTTTGTTATACATTTCTGCTTGTTTGTGTTGTTGTTTTTCTGAATGGGACTGTGCAAGCTTCATAGCTTCACAGAGGTCTCGCTTGAGTGACTGCACATACTTATCAATGTCAACTGTTTCTCCACTCAAAAGTACAGGTTCAAACATCAGGTCAACGGGTAGTCTCGGAGTACGGCCGTACATGAGAAAAAAAGGTGAAAAACCTGTAGTTTCGTGAACTGTACAATTATATGCAAAAGTCAAGGTGTTCAACATTTGTGGCCATCTGACTTTAGATCTGGGGGGCAGTGCACGGATCATGTTACCAAGAGTACGGTTCATTCGTTCTACCTGGCCATTGCCCATTGGATGGTACGGTGTGGTGTGCGTTTTGTCAATACCAGCCAACTGACACAGCTCTGCAATCAATAGACTCTCAAAATTGGCGCCCTGGTCAGAGTGAATGCTAACTGGAAAACCATACACGCAAAAGAAGTTATTCCAAAGAACCCGTGCCACTGTCTTCGCAGATTGATTAGCACAAGGATATGCACACGCCAACTTCGTGAAATGGTCAGTGACTACTAAAACGTCAACAGACTTATTGTTGTGGTCTTCAGCTGACCAAAAGTCTATACAGACTAATTCGAGTGGCGACAAAGTGGTAATGGAAACTAATGGGGCCCTAGCCTCAGGCTCTGGGGCTTTACTCACAATGCATCTCTTACAGTAGTGTACGTAATCCTTGACATCTTTCTCCATTGTATCCCAATAAAACCTCTGTCTGGCCAACCCCAATGAGCGCTGCTGACCCTGATGGCCCGCGTCATCATGAATGCCTTTCAATACTGCCATTCGGAGCGATTCCGGCACAACATATTGGTAAACCTTCTGTTTGGTCACTGGGTGCTTGGACACACGATACACTATTCCCAGGCGTGTGGTCAGTTTACCCCACTGTCTCAATATCCTTAACGTTCCACGTGATTCATGAACTTTTTCGCGCCTAGAGGGGCGACGACCGCGGTCAATGAAAAACTTGACACGACCCACAACACCATCATTGACTTGTTTGGTAAGAAGTACATCATGAGTGAAAACGGGAACCGGGTTCTGCCCCACTGCGACAAGAGATTCCAAGTACTGCACATGTGAAATAGCTCTTATAGTACCAGTGTCTTCCCAATGCTGATGTGTCCTCATAACAGCAGAAACCTCATCACTGCACACATGTACACTTCCTGTAGTACACACAGCTTTCACAGTAGTGTCCACAGTGCCAATCTGAGCAGTCACACCCCTCATCTCAGGAAGCTCCGCCGAGAGCCGAAACATATTCTGAACTTCATCCGTTTTGAAATTGTCTGCCTGCTTAAGAAGGGTGGAATAAGGAGCTCTAGTAAGTCTGTGCAAAATTTTTGTCTGCACAAAAGGCTCTCTGCTGAGGGCATCAGCCACCACATTTCTAGGGCCTGGAATATACTGGATGTCGAAGTCAAACGGTGCCAACTGCGCCACCCAACGCTGCTCGCAAGCATCCAATCTGGGATTGGTCAGTATGTACTTCAAGGGATTGTTGTCGGTCCACACAGTGAACCTGTGACCACGCAACCAATGGCTAAATTTATGACAAATTGCCCATTTCATTGCGAAAAATTCAAGGCGATGTGCTGGATATTTTGCCTGAGCGTGATTTAGAGACTTGCTGGCAAAAGCTATAGGTTGTGCTCTCTCACTGTTGTGTTGAACTTGCGACAATACTGCACCAAGTCCAGATGTAGAAGCATCAACGGATAAAATGAACGGCTTACTAAAGTCAGGGTGAGCCAAAAGTACTTCCTCAACGAGTGCTGCCTTAAGATTCTGAAATGCCTGTTTACACTCCTGGGTCCAATCATCTGGGACAAGTTTGCGGGACAGCGAAGGCTTTTTCCTACTTTTCGAATGCCGAGGCCTTTTCTGACCACCAGTCAGAGCAAACAAGGGTTTAGCCAGTACAGAACAGTTTTCAATAAAATGCTGGTAGTAGATAACCATCCCTAAAAAGGAACGTATTTTGGAAGGAGATGGAGTGACACCATCTAACTCCATCAAATCAGCCTCTTTAACCTTGACTATAGCTTCTACTTTACCCGGATCCCTCGAAATTCCATGTTGGGAAATAACATGACCTAGAAATTTAACTGAGCGCCTCAAAAACAGACATTTTGAAGGTGAAAGTTTCAAATTATGCTCCTTCAGACGCTGAAATACCATTTCCAAACGGGCTAAGCCCTCTTCTTCAGACTTCGCAAATACCAACAAATCATCAAGGTAACACAGAAGACTTAAAAAGTTCTGGTCACCGAATATGGTAAGCATCATTCGCATAAACGTGGCTGGGCTATTACACAGACCCTGTGGGAGACGATTGTATTCGTGCAATCCTAACGGTGACGAAAACGCAGTATACTTCCTGTCAAACTCATGTAGAGGTATGTTAATATGTAATAGCCAGCCGTCAAGTCCATGGTACTAAAGAACATGTTTCCCCCCAACGCAGCCAGGACGTCACTCTGATGTGGAAGCGGATGGGCATCTTTAACAGTTCTGGCATTAAGCCATCTGAAGTCGGTGCAAATTCGTAGATCGCCGTTCTTTTTCCACACGAGAACCAAGGGAGAGGCAAATTCACTACAAGATTTACGAATTATGTCCTTTTTTTCCATTTCATCCAAGGTCTCTTTCAATTTGTGATAATGAGCAGGCGATATTCTACGATATGGTAACCTGAATGGTCGGTCATCTGTTAGTCTAATACGATGACAGAAATCCTGCGCCTCACCACAATCTAGATGATTTCTCGAGAAGACAGACTCATAGGCCCCAATCAAATCAACAAGTCTCTCTTTACACTGCACAGAAACTTCACAGCCACCAATTGGAATGGAGCCAAGCCCTAGCTTTTCCAGCTTATCGTTCACATCACAGATGTCACTACACACACTTCTCGCAGTGAGGCTACCACAGGAACCATTACTTCGCACTTCCCCCATATTTTGGTGAACAGTCAAAGTGTCAGACAACTGATCAAAATCCTCTAAAGCAACACAGGGAAAAACGTCTGCAATTTTCGAATTTCTGCGTAGAGTTATTTCTGCATTGGTGGGGTTAATGATCTTCATGGGTAGCCACCCATCTCCCCACAATGGAGAAACTATTCGCCCAACCATTATCCGTTTGTTCACACATGGAGATGCACAAGGCTCAACAACAACCGTACTGCAAGCTGATAACACGGTACCCGTGGGTAAACGACCCCACACCAAATGTTCAGTCATAGGCTGAAGAGTTACAGCACCTTTCAACTTCAAAGTTCCGACCTTGTCAGGGATGGACTCCCCTCGCCATCTCTCTAGGTTAGACAGAAGACGAAGAAACTGGCTACTGTCACTCTGGCCCGGTACATCAGGTTTACTCATAACACGCCAGAATCCATCATTTGACTTGAAATGTCGTATAAGTGGCTTAAGCACATTGGTACCCAAAACAATGGGATCAAACTGTCCTTCAACAAACAGAACTGGGACTAAAAACTTGTACCCATAAACTTCAAGTTTCAAATCACACAGCCCTAAAGGACTGGTTTGTTTACCCCCACAACCCACTAAAATAATATCCGCTGGGACAAGCATGTCGTCTGTAAACACACCTGCTTGTTTTAACATGGGTATTACAGCAGCACTGATGGTAGTCGCCATTGACCCAGTATCCAACATTCCTTTCAACTCAACTTTATCCTGCACTAAAATATTAGTGTAGAATAAACTTTCATTTTGAGGTGTTCTCATGGTGTTTTGCAAGATTACTTTGCTAGACTTTGGGACATTTTCACAAACAAAAGCATATACAGACTCAATGTCATCACTGTCAAAGGAGGTTGAATTCATGTGCCTACCATCGCCCTCCTCCAGATATAGGCTCAATAGTTTCCCTGAGGGGGCCTTTGACTGTTACCATCGACCGCAGCAGTCGAGGTGTTCGGTCTAACCTGTGAAGCAGACATCTCACACATGTCACGTGTATGTCCAGGAAGATAACAAGTGAAACACAATTTGTGCAATCTACAGTGGGCAACTGTGCTGTGGTCAAGACTCTGACAGACCCTACACACCTGTGGTCTCTTAACATTCGGTTTACGATGCACGACTGCTTTGGAGGACTGTGCATTACATGTCAATGCTTTTTCCAGCATATTTAGTATCCTATCCATTGTGTTACCTTCACATGTTGGGTTATCAGGCTCAACTGGGACTTGGGTTCTACCAGGTGGTGTACCACCTACATCAGGAATGACAGGGCTAACGGTTTGTTGTGAGAACTGACACTCGTACACTTTGCGGTCTCTTACAAATTCATCTAAGCGGTCCTGCACCTCTGCAGCGGTCCACTCACGCTGTGGTTTGCTCAAGAACATCATGGAAAGACCTTTATCGGGACAATTACGTATGAACATAACTGCAAGCTCCATGTCCCGGTGTTGCAATGTTCTGCCCTCACTTTTAAGATGCTGTTCAGCTAGGTCAGCGGCTTTGTTTAATCTGATCCAATAATCAAAAGGACCTTCATTTTGATATGGTGTCGTAGCATAAAAATCAGCCATAGGAAGACCTGTGGATATCACACCCCCAAAGTGCTGTTTGAGGATGCGGAACACCAAATCTACATCACCAGTCCTTGAGACTGAGGCACTATTGATATTGGTATATCGTGGGACACTGGAGTAGAAAAGTGTACTGTTAGCATCATAATCAGTGCTATTCAACTTCCCAGGAGTACACGGAACACTAAATGGCAAAACCCCTCTACCTCTCCCCAAATGATAGCCACCAAAATCACTGGTATCTTTGTTATAATTCATCATGAATTACCATACTTATAAATAAAATAAAAATAAAAAATAAAAATACAAAAATATATATATATATTTTTTTCCACAGCTGAATAAATCAGCACTTTTGATTTTACCTCTCTAATAAGCTGATTAATCACTCAAAACATTTAACCTAAATCAAATCTATATCTGTTTGATACCTCTTAAACTTGCTGGTTCAAAAATACTGTAAGCTTAGTTCGTGCGTCTCCTCGGTGAACTGTAAAACGGCAAAGTCCGACGTCTTCTTAACCTCTGTACCAGCAGTCTGTGCGTCCCCTCAATGAAACGGAAAAACGGAGCGATCTGACGTCATCTAATCTCCGTGCAGCATTCCGCGCGTCCCCACGATGAAGCAGGAAAGCAGTGAGATCCGACGACTTCTAATCTCCGTGCAGCAACCTCGGGAGTTCGGCAGCCGCTGAACAATCGAACGGGTCACGACACCAGTGTAACCGTCTTCTTCTGTCTGCGTTGTGTTGTTAATTCAGTGCAAAAAAAGACAGGAGAGCACAGGGGCGTAGCAAGCTTTTCAAAAGTGTGGGGGATGGATGCGGTTTGTTTATAAACAATAAAAATGATGAACACATTGACAGAGGGGTACAAAATGCAGGGCTTAAAGTTCTCTGGCACTGTGCGGGATTTCTGGCTTGCAGCGTTTGGCTGGGAAAAAATAATCCTACATTAAAAAAAAAAAAAATCAGAAAAGGGGAGAAAAAAAACGCAAAATCAGAAAAGGGGAGAAAAAAAACGCAAAATCAGAAAAGGAGAGAAAAAACGCCCACACAAAGCTTTTTATCTGGTGGTATAAATCATGTAACAATTTACTGTTTTTAAACATTAAAATAATATACACTTTAATTTCATAGTTCTTCAACAGGTATGCAAACAATATCCCAATAATAGCAATTAGCATTAGTCTAAAAAACTAAATATAATACCAAAAACACTCGACATGTCAACAAAACGATTAACAGAACATCTTCCCAAACACATCAAGCTTATTTAAATACCTCTAAAGCATAAACACTCATTCAAAGTACCTGGAAAAGGGAGATGTAAATAACCATAAGTTCCCGCCTCCTCAGCACGAGCTGACCGATAACACGCCAAGAGAGGCGGGACTTAAGGCAGAACAGCCAATCATCAGCCGATCACACTCAAAGCCGGTGTCAAGTTTGAGAGGGGGGAGGCAGCCGCGTCGAACCATCACCTCTTTACAGACCCTTTTTTAATGAATTTAATTAATATAAACACTTGTTTCAATAATAGTAAAACAGCCTTAAATGTATAATAACAGAAAAATCTTGTGAAATAAAACCATTTTAACCTCGTTACACTCGCACTGCCGCTGACACAGAGAGGGCAGTTATGTTTGGTTAAGAAACATCTTCACAAACTGTCTTTTCAACTACACAGTATTATATCTGTCTTACAGTCATTTATATTATCACAGAAATACTGGGATAAAGTTTATAGTTCAGATATTAACACTGATGTCTATATTGTAGCGATCAAAATATAACAAATCCCCTTTTGAAAGTACTGCGCTTCAAATAACGTTCGTGTCGATTGCATTATTTCACCACTAGGTGGCGACAAGTGTCTTAAAAATGTATTTGTCAATGAATTAATATTTCATTCAAGAGAATCGTTCAAAAACGCTGATTAATCCAGTAATTAAACAAGTGTAGTAGGTTTATGAGTGAGTCGATGAATCAGTGATTTAAACAACTTTTTCATCATTCTATTATAAAAATTTGGGGTTTTAAGGCCCGATTACAGCTTGAATCCCCGAGGTGAATCAAACGATTCGCGACGCGAATCTGAATCAAACGAGTCGCGACGCGCGGTTGAATCCCCGATCCGAATCAAACGATTCGCCACACGCGGTTTGAATCCCCGATCCGAATCAAACGATTCGCGACGCGCGTTTTAAATCCCCGATCGCGACGCGGGGTTTGAATTCCCGAGGTGAATCAAACGATTCGCGACGCGAATCTGAATCAAACGAGTCGCAATGCTTGGTTTGAATCCCCGAGGTGAATCAAACGACTCGCGACGCGCGGTTTGAATCCCCGATCCGAATCAAACGATTCGCCACGCGCGGTTTGAATCCCCGATCCGAATCAAACGATTCGCGACGCGCGGTTTGAATCCCCGATCTGAATCAAACGATTCGCGACGCGAATCTGAATCAAACGAGTCGCAATGCTTGGTTTGAATCCCCGAGGTGAATCAAACGATTCGCGACGCGCGGTTTGAATCCGATCCGAATCAAACGATTCGCGAGGCGTGGTTTGAATCCCCGATCTGAATCAACGATTCGCGATGCGAATCTGAATCAAACGAGTCGCAACGCGCGGTTTGAATCCCCGAGATGAATCAAACGATTCGGGACGCGCGGTTTAAATCCGCGATCGCGACGCGCTGTTTGAATCCCCGATCTGAATCAAACGATTCAAATGATGCGCGGTTTGAAATCCCCGAGGTGAATCAAATGATTCGTAATTCGCGATCCAATTGCAGTGAATCATTTTTCAAAGCAATGGTTTCTTGAAAGAAACAATTATTTAACTTCTAATGTAGCCTAATTTCAGATGCAGCCGAAATTACAATAGCAATGCTGGCAATAATTGTGATCAAACAAATAAATATATGTGTATGTGTGTGTGTATGTATGTATGTATGTAATTTTCTACCATAGCAACATTAGCTACAAATAAAGATTCATTAGAAACAAATGCACTTGTTTAAAAGTCATTTTTAATCAAGCAGTAATTTTGTCAAACTAAGCAAGTACGTTTGAAAATATGATTTAACTGTGTACACTCACTGGACGTTGTAAGTTAACAAATGAAATATTCTTATTTGTGGAATGTCTGCATTAACTATGAAAAAACCCATTGTGGAGATTCTAGAATGAGTGTGTCGTCATGGTGACGTCTCTGTGATGTCATCACAAACACTGAACTGGGATCAGATGCTGACAGACAGACAGAAGACGAGTACTTGTGCTGATATGATGAAGAAGCAGACGAGAGCAGAAACCCAGCGGACTCGGGTAAGAACCTGAGTCACGTTCAGTATTTCTGATGTGTGTGAGACACTCATGTGTTCATCACTGACCAGGCTTCAGCGGAGATGCATGACATCAGATCTGTGGCTTCTCCTCCTGAGCGTGTCCAAACCCATCCAGACACCAGCCGAAACTCTCTGAGACCCTTCTACACGGCTCAGAAACCGGCGTGTGGCTTCAGCTTCTCCTGGAGCACAGACCACCGACGCAAACACAACGGCCTGCAGGCCTGCGACCCGGTGAAGTGGAGGAGCCAGTGTGTGTCCAGAGCACAATAAACCTGCCTTCATTAACCACACACTGTCTGTGTCGCTTCACTCAGCTCTACAGGGCTATACATACAGCTGAGAATAACCATTAGAATGTGCTTTATTAGATCGTCACATAACAGTCGCACAGCTGTGCTCGAGCATCATGTTTGACTGACAGTCAGAGGTCGTGACCTCAGGTCACTGGGGCGTGCTGACACACTGTATTTAGGATTCCCTGTAAGCAGGAGGTAATTCGCTGTAATTTCCAGAGCGGAAAAGAACAGCGGGGAGTGACGTCAGTGGTAATTGGACGGGACACCCTCCTCCTCGCCCTGCTCTGTCCTGCCGGCTGAGCCGAGCTCTGTGTGTCAGTGTGTGTCTGCACAGGGAAGCGGTGACCGATCTCTGCTGCAGCGGCATCATGGGAAACACCTCCGGCATATCAGTGAAGGAGCTGAGCGCATGTCACTCCCACTGGTGGTACCGCAAGTTCATGACCGAGTGTCCGTCCGGGCAGCTCACCTTCTACGAGTTCAAGAAGTTCTTCGGCCTGAAGAATCTGTCCGAGACATCCAATGAGTACGTCAAGACCATGTTCAAGACCTTCGACATTAACGACGTAAGAAAGTCTGCTGTTCTTCTACTTCTTAGGCTACCATTTGACAAAGTGTTACTAATATACCTGTGCATGTTTGTGCATCCTCATCCTCAATTTACTCCAAACCAGCACAAAAGAAAATATTCTAAAGAATGTTGGTGAACAAACAGTTGACGGTACCCATTGACTTCCACAGTATTTTTCTCCATGCTATAGTCAAAGGCTAGCATGAAGTGCTTGGTTATCAACACAATTAATTATTTAGTGAAGAATTATTGTATCCAAATGGCTGACGGTAGCTATTGACTTGCATAGTGTGAAAAAAAACTATGGAAGTCAATGGGTACCGTCAAATACTTGGCTACCAAAGTGGTTAAAAAATATCTTATTTTGTGTTCAACAGGTTTGCAACAACATTAGTAAATTAGAGTATTTTCATTTCGGGTGAACTATGCCTTTAAATGTTTAGTAGCCAAACAGCTGACGGTACCCATTGCCTTCCACAGTATTTTTCTCCATGCTATAGAAGTCAAAGGCTACCATCAGCTGCTTGGTTGCCAACACAGTGGAAGCTTTAGGGAACAATGCTTGTATCTAATTGGCTAATGGTAGCCATTGACTTGCATAGTGTGGAAAAATACAACAACTATGGAAGTCAATGGGTACCATCAAATATTTACCAACAAGATTCAAATTATGTATTTTTTTGTGTTCAACAGGTTTGGAACAACATTAGTAAATTGCATAATTTTCACTATCCCTTTAAATGTTCGGTAACCAAACAGTTGGCGGTACCCATTGACTTACACAGTATTTTCTCCATGCTACAGAAGTCAATAGCTACCGTTAACTGCTTTTTACCAACACAATGGAAGATTTGTTGAAGAATGCTAGTAACCAAATGATTGACGGTAGTCATTGACTTTCATAGTGTGGAAGAAATACTATGGAAGTCAATGGGTACCATCATTTGCTTGGTTACCAGCATTCTTCAAAATATCATCTTTTGTTGTAGAGAGGTTATTGTTAGGGAAAATTAAAAGTATAAACCTGATTCTTGAACGCACCCCAAACAAAACTTAACTTGATATAAATAAACTGAAAAATATAAAGCCATGAGGGCTGAACTCATTAACTCTTTATCCAGCGCACGCCTCACGTTCCTTCTGCTTGAAAGATCCTCTTTTATGTTCTTTGTGCCAGAATCCATTATCTTTGAAGCATATTTTGTGGATTGTAATAGTTTAACGTCTGTCAGAACTCTTAGTTTCTCTGTTGACTTTCATGGAAAGATTTTTATTGAAGTAAAGCTAGATATAGTATTATAATTTTATCTGGGATCAAATTAAAAAATTTATTTTAACTTAACTAACCTCGTTGTCGCCCATGAATATAGATGAGGTATCTCGCATATACAAACAAATAAACAAACGTTCCTTCTGCTTCAGTTCAGCTGAGGATTATGGGTAACGAGATCTGTGTTAATATAGTAAACTCAGGCCAAACATCAGTGATGCAGAAGGTCAGAGATCTTCACTAAGACCCAGCAGATCCTGTAATCTGGTTAACTCTGGAGTTTATACAGTGACCGCTCTACTTTATTTCTGATTACAGCGGCTTCCATTCACGTCACGGCACTTTCCATGAAAAATACAAGACTATCTGGATTATTAGCCTCATCAATTACAGCTTTAGAGCTCATAGTGACATAAAAACCCTTTATACCAAAAGACCTGATTCCTCTGGGCCATTAATTTACTACTCAATTTTATAAACACATTTTTTTTTTCTAATCTTGTCAAAACAATTATCATTTTAAAAGTCTGAAGGTTCCACATTTGGTGACTATTCTATGCTAGAAGCAGTATAGTGACATTCACTGTGACATTCAGTGTAGTTGATATTCGCACAAATCTAGTCAGGAAGGACATGAATCATTGGATGACTCTTTATTAAAAGATTTCCATGCTGCTCCTACAAACTAATTAAGTGTCATTTTCAATATTAACCAATCTTTGCTATTATCCTTCTAACCACTAGGTTTTACCCATTTGTCAACCAGAAGTTTTTAATAATTTGGAATATAACACAAGTTTAGTATGATTACATATTTTTTTGCATATATAAATAAGTGCAGATCAGAATAATTGTTGTTTTATTTTTACATGAATTCCTGTGTTATACTGAATAACAAGAGAACATTATTTCTTCCATATTTTGAAATTTTAGCTAATCGTGCTAGCTAAATGCTAATCATGCTAGAAACATGCTAGCGACATGGTAGTCTCTTGCTAATCATGCTAGAAACATTGTAGTGACATGCTAGTAATTTTTTATAATCATGCTAGCAACATTCTAGGTGCATGCTAATCATGCTATAGAAACATGCTAGTCACTTGCTAATCATGCTAGCAACATGCTAGGGGGCATGATAATCACGCTAGAAACATGCTAGCTACATGCTAGTCTCTTCCTAATCATGCTAGAAACATCCTAGTGACATGCTAGTAATTTGTTAATCATGCTAGTGACATGCTAGTCACTTGATAATCATGCTAGCAACATGCTAGGGGGCATGATGAGCATGCTATAAACATGCTAGCTACATGCTAGTCTCTTCCTAATCATTCTAGAAACATCCTAGTGACATGCTAGTAATTTGCTAATCATGCTAGTGACATGCTAGTCACTTGATAATCATGCTAGCAACATGCTAGGGGGCATGATATTCATGCTAGAAACATGCTAGCGACATGCTAGTCACTTGTTAATCATGTTAGCAACATGCTAGGTGCATGCTTATCACAGTAACAACATGCTAATCACTTGCTAATCTTGCTAACAATATTTTAGTAACATGCTAATCATGTTAGAAACATGCTAGCGAAATGCTACTAAATTGTTATTTATGTCAGCAAACATGCTAGGTGCATGCTTATCACGGTAACAACGTGCTAATCACTAGCTAATCTTGCTAACAATATTCTAGTAACATGCTAATCATGTTAGAAACATGCTAGCGAAATGCTACTAAATTGTTATTAATGTCAGCAATATGCTAGTAACAGGCTAATCATGTTAAAAGCATTCTAATCATGCTAGAAACATGTTATTAACATCTGTCTAACCTATCAGAATTTTCAAACTTTAGGCTTTTATCACTGCTTTAAACTTTCAGGCTAGGCTTTCTCAAGCCAACCTAAAGTTTGTCTTTACGAACTTTTTTATCTAGTTGTAATTTTAAGCCTCAAACTTTGAAAGACACTTTACTTATATTTGGTTTGATGTGATCACTAGATCACAGTATCATAATTAGTTTTGTGTTGTGATGTCATCATCAGGACGGCTGCATTGATTTCATGGAGTACGTGGCAGCTCTGAGTCTGGTTCTGAAGGGTGGAGTTCAGCAGAAGCTGCGCTGGTACTTTAAACTGTTCGACGTGGACGGCAGCGGCTGCATCGACCGCGAGGAGCTGCTGCTCATCTTCAAGGTATCTGAAGAATTCAGTGCTGTCTGTGACATATTGTACTGAAAACCATCTCATAAGACGTCAGAACAAACACACAATCAACTCGCTTTCATCTGTTGTTTTTCTGCTGCAGGCCATCGAAGCCATTAACGGAGTAGAGCAGGAGTTTTCCGCTGAAGAACTTACTGACATGGTGTTTAACAAGATTGATGTTAACGGAGACGGTAATATGACGATCTGTGTGTGCTATTTAAATATGCAGATGAAGCGGTGTGATTTACATATGTAAATGTGTGTGTGTTCAGGCGAGCTGTCTCTGGACGAGTTCATCGAGGGCATCCAGGCGGACGAGGTTCTGTCGGTGATGCTGACCCAGAGTCTGGATCTGACTCATATCGTCAGTAACATCTACACAGACATGGGCTCAGCCTGAGATCAGGTGCCAAACCAGAAGAAGAAGAGGAGCGTTTCTCAACTCTGAAGATGCTGATTCAGCTTTAAACCCTCACAGTGTTAATAAAGTTCATCTGCATTTCAGCAGCCACACAATAACTGAGACTAGAGCAGACGCTTCGTTTAAGTGCACTTATACTTATGGTTCATTTGTGATATTAAAACCTAGGATTTCAACCAATCCTGTGAAATACTTTTCTTCAGCCCTGTGATGTCCTGTAAGAACTCCATCTTAATATGACGTAGTATTATTATTATAGATATGAAGTATTGTAGTATTTGTTATGTTGTTGTAATTTTACACTTTCCCCAATAAAACATGAAATGTGTTTTTTGTATACTGAATAATGACTATAATCAACCTCCTTTATATATTTTGACATGAATCATATGTGTACTTGGATCCTATAATTCTCCATTATAGCGCCACCTTCTGGCTGAATCACGTAAACACACAGAAGCGCGTCTTCAGCCAAGCGTGTACGTCTGCAGACTGCAAGACGGGGGCGTTACTTGAAGTTGTCCAAATCACACAGAACCACGCGAGATCTCAAAACGATAAGTTGTTGGCAATATGGCGGCTTTAATTAGGGCACAGAGTAGAATATTGATTACGTTTTAAGGGAGGCATGGGTTTTAGGCAGGATTTGATGCGTGATGTGTGTGTGGATATTAATGTTAGGGGACAATGTGAGAGATGTGTACACTTAGTAGGAAAACGTATTATCTGATCCACACTCCGGAACAGAAGAGGGCGGTAATGCACCAATAAACTGGATGCCAACCGCCATTAAACTGGAAAGAAGACGAATATGACAGCTTGCTGTGAGAGACAACGGTGAGAATATATATTTTCCCCGAAATACTTATTTAAATTGAAGTGTATAAGTCATTTTCATACAGTGGTATTGTTTTTGGAGTTAATAATTTATTAAAACTAAGGCGTAAATTAAGCAACATATAAGCAAAGGGTCTAAAGACGCTATCCCCAGGTTTCACAGGCTTAATCTAAACCCTGTCTGTGACCTACATAATATAGCATATTTGTGCTTTTGCTGTAAACATGTTTTATAATGCATAACTAACAGGGGAGCTCCATTAAGTACACGACTCATTAGTGGATTTACAAAAACCATATATACTTCTTAAAGACTATTACTAAATGTCTATTTATCATCTGACTGGATAATGTTTGATAAGTATTGCAGATGAGCACATCTAACAGACATGAAACAGGTGTCTGAGTGATGTGTGTGTGATATTGTGTAGAATTCACTTTTGTCAACACAAAAGAAAGTAAATTTTGCTTCTTTTACTAAAGTGTAATTTTAAGAAAAAAAATATATATTGGTTGGCATTTATCGTTATTATTGCACGTCAGTGTTGGGGTGGGCAAAAGATGCAATTCATTATGGGGTAATGTTAATTTTTAAGTAGTAATACTTACATTTTTAGAGTATCAAATCAACAGTCTTTTCCAAAGGTGAGATCTTCAAGCAGCTGATCGACGTACCCTTTGTCACTGTGAGGTGTTTGTGCATCTGACCCTCTTTTTTATTATTATTACCAAATTATTACATAAAAGATCATGTTAAGACGGTTGTATCTAACAATAAACAATCATAATGCCATAAAACAGTAAATAAAAAAATGTGTTCATCATAGTATGAGATACTATACAAGAAAAACATTTTTCACGTAAAATAATTGAAAAAAAATATTCAAGAGATAATGATTTTGGGTTTTCTAATAATAAAAAAAAATGCTTTAAGGGTAACACTTACATTAGTGGAGTTAAAAATATAAAAAAATCAAATGCATCCCGACAAAATCTCTTTTTGAGATCTCGCGTGGTTCTGTGTGATTTGAACAACTTCAAGTTACGCCTCCTACTTCAAGTTACGCCCTTATCTTGCAGTCTGCAGACAGAAATCAGGGCAACTTTATGGTAATGAGCTATGACGCGGTTGAGCAGCAACCAATCGGAATGTAGAAGTGCACCGCTTGAGAGGATTCCAGAGAACGCAGCTCCGACCACATTAGTTCTCAAGCAGAAAGAGGACAGGATGCTGTGGCGGGTTTGCAATAATCTATGATGTGTCCCTGTTTGTGTACAGGGACATAAAATAAATAAATATATAAAAATGTCTGAGTCTGAGATTGTTCATGTTTCTGGTGAGTTGCTGATGTGCATTAACGGTATATAATAATCTAATGATATTATAAATAATAGTAGGCTACAGTTGTCCCAGTTTACTTTTAAACAAATTTCCTTGATTATACTTACATTAAGTAATGTTTATACTTGCTTATATTTACTTAAGTAACATTTTCAATGCAGGACTTTCACTTGCAGAGTATTTTCACAGCGCTTTATACATTATTAGGTAAAGGACTTTAAAACTTCGCCCACAACATTATATTTAATGAGGGTAACTTATAACGTTCCTCTCATTGGGGTTAGTCTGCACGAGATCAACAAGCTTGCTTTGCGGCCGCTTTAAAAACAGGATAAGTATTCGATCTACGTCAGAGCGTCAGATCGCTCACGAATCTTTCTGCAGCGTCGTGAGCAGAGCGGCAAAAGAGCGATTTTTGACGCTCTCGACGCCCGGCGGTGTGAACGCACAGTTAGTAAAATGGACAGAGATGAATAAGTTTGCATGTTGCTTGAGTGTTATCCATTGGCTCGCCTTCCTGGTTTGAAACAAATATTTACAAAATTACGACAACAATGCAGAAAATTAATAACTATGACTGGGACTGTCATATATTTGTTTGATTACTTCAGATGGGGCTCGATCCCCTGCCCCTCTGTGGTCTATCCCCGATCCGCGATTTCCGCCGAGGGTAGGATATGAAGATTTGCAGAAATATCGCAGATTCTATCAGCTGCAGTTCTGGCGTCGCGGAATCAATACAGGCTACTGCGCCATACATTAACATCAATGTTAACTCAGCGCTAGAGTTACTCTCTCACACCGATGTGAACTTATTTTTTGTCTTTTGGAAGCTGCATTCAAAATCCACTTGGCTCAGAAATCTGAGGGGGCACGTGCATACTTAAGTAAACAGACAGCCCCGCTAATAACATTACGTAACTGTTACGTCGTGTGTTAGGGAGGTATTTATGCATAGTTATTAGGCTGCTTTGACCATCGCATATTATTATCTAACAATCTATGAAGGTGTGAATCGAGATATTTCATGATATAGTTCATGCGTCTAGGAATGTTTCCAATAAAAATGAATAATAATAATGCTTAATAATAATTTGCCAATATGCTGTTGTGGCTGCTGTATGTCACATGACGACCCTACCCCCAACTCGTGCCCCCTCAAAAATAATGAGTGCATGACGCCCCTCGCTGTGGTAATGCAGGTTTGTTTAGGCATTAAACTCGTGCAGCCACGACAGAACTTAGTAAATCGAACGTATGTCCCTTTCCGGTTACCGTACAGCTCATACTGATTCATATTTAAACAAAGGTTTCTGAGCAATCTTTCCCTGTCACTGCGCCTCGTTAACTTTCACAAAACTGCGGTCACGCTATCTGCGCTTCAAGTTCATTGCGCGTCTACTCGGCGGTGCGTGGTACATTAACGTGCGAGCGCTACCGCCCAGCCGGCACATGACCGACCTTCAACGTTGAAATATGGTTGAAATAAGGTCAGTTGTGGTTTCAACGTTGAAACAACGTTGATTCAACGTTTAAAGCTGAATGGTTGAAAAACATCCAGCACATGACCAACTTTCAATGTTGAAATATGGTTGAAATAAGGTCAGTTGTGGTTTCAACGTTGAAACAACGTTGATTCAACGTTTAAAGCTGAATGGTTGAAAAACATCCAGCACATGACCAACTTTCAATGTTGAAATATGGTTGAAATAAGGTCAGTTGTGGTTTCAACGTTGAAACAACGTTGATTCAACGTTTAAAGATGAACTGTTGAAAAACTTCCAGCACATGACCAACTTTCAACATTGAAATATGGCTGAAATAAGGTCAGTTGTTTTAATGAAACAACGTTAAAAATGTTTAATGCTAAATGGTAGTTAAAGGTTAACAAGCTTTTAAATTATTTATATTAAATTATTTAAATTAATTAATTATTTTAATAGCATTTTAAAATATTTTAGTCATGATACCTATTCTAAAATCTAAAGGTATATGTTAAATATTAGCATCATTAACAACAATAAAACTATATACATTTCGCTGCTTTATCACACTGAAACAACTCCCATTGGTAGTTTTATTTTATTACTTCTATCATGATTGGTTAATCTGGCTGTCATTCAGGAAACTGGACAATGAATCGGTTCGCGCCTTTCTACATTTAAAAATATGACCGTTATTGTCGTCTTTCTGTGAGTGAGGCGGCTAACTGTGAGCTGCTGCTCGTTATAACTGACTGCTCTATCGGTCCCGAATTATTTCATATTTGCCTGTACATTTTTTATTTATTTTGAGCGAATTTGAGTCGTGACATGTCAATGGAGAACAAAAACTGTGAACACAAGAAGGGTCAGGTGTTCTGCGAGGTCCTGAAAACATCCTGGCAAAATGAGGTAAGAAAATCGCTAACGTTATCTTTATTATCTTTTGAAAATAGTAAAGTATTACCAGAGTTTACAAATGGGTAGTTTAAAGGACATGTAATCTGCAGATGAATAAATACCCGTGTGTCTATTTTTGCATTGCTTTATCACAGCTGATCAAGTTAGGTGCTCACCTAATGTGTTGCTGGTAAGAGAGATTTAGAGATGGTTTAGAGATTTTCCCATATTTTCCTGATATGTATCCCATGCATTAGGTGTGTTATATATGTTTGTATGCTTATAATAGTTTCAAAGTGTTTTCTGAAACATATAAGTGCAAATGTCTGTATTTAAATAATATAATTTTAATGAATTAATGAAAATGAATAAATGAATAAAAGGATTGTTTAAAGCCATGGTTCTCAAAGTGTCAGGCCCCCTCTAGTTGTTATGCAGGTGAATCACTAAATTAAACTAATTAATGTTAATATATTTTAACTTAATCTTTGAGTAAGTTTTTTTTTTTGCACATTTAAGTATGTTAGAGTTAAAGTACAGTACAGTTTTGTAACTTTTGTTACATAATTACATTTAAAATTACATTTTAATTTAAACTTTTTTTTATTTACCTGTGTATGTAAGCACAGTTGTAGTGTTAATGTTCAAACATGGTAAAGTGTCTGACAACAATAAATATTCTTATTAGAATAAAACTGTAGACCTGTAGCTGAATAGTTTGGTCTACTACGCTGCTGAAATGTAATGTTGGTCATTATGGTGCAACTTAATATTTAATAACAAATATTTTCTGAAGTGGTACTTGGTATAAAAAGTTTGAGAACCAGTGGTTTAAAGAAATGGTATAATATGAAATCCTGCTTTTTAAGAACTTTTCAGTAAACCATTTCTTCTTTCCCCTTGTAGAGTCATCAAGGATCCAGCTTGTTCTTGAAACATTGGTAAGAAATTGTTCATCTGCTACATTGCACTGTCACTTCTGCTAGAGATGCTTTGACCTTTTGTGATAGGTTTTGATTGTACTTAGTTTATTAAAAATTTACTGAATTAGATTTTATTTGTTTTACTACACTGTATTACTAGTGTTTTGATTAAAACAGTGTAACTGGGGGCTCTGAAAACACTGCTTGTGAATAATTTGTTAATATTGTAAATTTTCATCTGAATACATTAAATAAGTGTTTAATGAATAGTGTTGTCCACTTTGTTTCCAACCTCACTGTTACTGAACTGTAAAGTGAAAATATTGTGTGATTTATTTTGCATTCAGTTTTCAGTTAAATATATTTCACAATATCAAAGTTATTGTGAAAAGTTGTGGACATACCTAAACAAACTGGTTAAATCTTATGTTCCCTCCAGAAGTTTGCCCTCTGCAAGTGAACGACGCCTTGTGGTGCCATCCCAAAGAAGTTCACAATCACTCTCACGGACCTTTTCCTGGACTGTGCCCAGCTGCTGGAATCACCTCCCAATCTCAATCCGAACTGCTGAGTCTTTACTCATTTTCAAGAAACATTTTAAGACTCATCTTTTTCACCGGAACTTAACCAACTAATGCTAGCACTTTTCCTTCTTTTCTTGTCTTTCATATTAAAAAAAAAAAAAAACCTGGCTATGTGTTCTGTACTAGACTAACTGAGACTTGTCATGGCACTTGTATACTGTTGTTGTTCGCTTGTACACCTGACTGCTTCTGTTCTTCTCATTTGTAAGTCGCTTTGGATAAAAGCGGCTGTTAAATGATTAAATGTAAATGTTTATACAGGACGGTACAGAAAGTGCACAAGTGGGAGAGAGTGGAGGGGACGGCGTCAGAAAGGACCTAGCGCTGGGACACTTTCAAGGATCACCCGAAGCACAAGCACACTATATACACGAGGCTGCTGGTTCTAACATTTTAGAGTGCCCTGCGGTAGAAATCTCATTCTGCATTCCCCACGGTAAAGAAGACACAGTCTGGGGGGGTTCCCATTAGAAATCAACTGGTGGAAGGTTCCCTGCTCGTACTGTGCAACACATTTTCACTGCACAAATGTGCACAACTTGAAATGAGACACATTACTAAAACATGTTTTTGACAGAAACTGTAGTTTTCCACCAAAATAAAAGATCCACTGGTTTCAGTCATAAAGGTACAAGGGTTTGTCTTGTAAGTGCTGAAAAAAATATGCATTTTTGTGCCGAATTATTTTACAAAAACCTTTAAATATTATTGTATTTGGATTGTTCTACTACATGTTTTTAGCATTACCTCCATGCATACTCTGCATAATAAAGTGTGGGATTATTTTCATCTGTTTTATTCAGTATGTTTCCAAAATTTAACTGCTGTGTGACAATTTTGAGCATGTGGTAGTTTACTGAAGTTGTTTGTAAAGCCATTGCTGCCAGTCATTAGATTTTTAGCCTTGCATGTACATTGTTGATCTAAATGCCAACTAGGATCTAGGTGTATTTATACACGGTGCAAGGTACGACGGGGAAACAACGTCGTGTTATCAACGCTGATTAACTTTTCAAAATCAACACCTCATTCAGCTTTCATCCCAGGGCTGCAGCACGACCCTAATTCACCCATAATGCAGGTAAGACGGTGAAACAGCGTCGCGATTTCAACGGTGAATCCACGTCGTGATTTCAACGTTGATCCAATTTGCAAAATCGAAAGGTTATTCAACGTTGATTCAACGTCGGGATTTCAACAGTGAATCAGCGTTGTGATTTCAACCGTACATCAACGTCACGATTTCAACGGTGAATCAACGTCGTGATTTCAACGTTGATCCAATTTGCAAAATCGAAAGGTTTTTCAACGTTGATTCAACCATGGTACCTGACGTTGTTTCAACGTTGAATCAACGTTGAAATGCCGGCTGGGCGTCTTCTTCATTACTAAATCCTCCTTCGGTTGTCATATTTATTCATATTCTTATTCGTATTCATATTCACGGCCTTCTATTTAAGTTTTCACCATTTATTTTACTAAAATTATGTGTTTTTATTTATTTATGTATTTTTGGGTTCAAGCTGTATACGTTTTCCTTTTTATGTGGAATGCTGCTGAATTAATGCATAATTTGGATTGTGTTTTTTACAGCTGTCTTTCTACTTACAGTTAACATTATTCTACATCAGTTGGATCAATGGATTTTTTTTTTTTTAAGAATGACGGAATTCATTCACGTTTTAAGTGTTAAGTGATAAGAAAATCTACATATGAATATGAACAAATATGACAACCGAAGGAGGATTTACTAAAAGAAGAAGACTGTAGCGCTCGCACGTTAATGTACCACGCACCGCCGAGTAGACGCGCGATGAACTTGAAGCGCAGGTGGCGTGACCGCGCTACTCTAAACGCAGATGGCGTGACCGCGCTATTCTAACGCAGATGGCGTGACCGCAGCGGGCGAACTGACATATTTTGACGTTTATTTGACGGTTTAGGCCAAGCTTCTCTTTCTCAGTTTAAAGAGCTTTTAATAACTCTTAAAATAAAGCATAGACGTTACGTTTAGAGCTCTTCAGGAGAACAGGACAAGTCTTTAAGCGTTTTTCTTTCGATTAAGTTTTAAAGGTGTTATTGTTAAAATGGCGACAGGTAAGACTCAACATCAATTAAATTAGCGTCGATCTATCATTAACACACTGTTATTTACTCAATTAGTTCTAACAGATGTTTTTATAAATAATGTATAATAGCTAAACAATCTGTCCTCTCTCTGTGTGTGTGTTGTTTTCTCTCTACTAGCAGCAGGTAGATGTAGTCCATTATTTGATCGTCCGGACAGTAAGTTAATTAAAGCACAAACATTTATGTGTTTGCTTTTATATGAAACATTATGGATGAATCTCTAAAATTCTAAACTTTAAACTAAACTCTAAAAAAAGTCTGTGTAAAGTATTATCATTACACGATTTTCGAGTATTAGTTCACACCAAAAAGAAAATTACAAATAGTCCTAATATATTAAGGTTTAATTGTTACATACAAATGAGGATGTGAATAACTCCCAAAACTGTTCAATTGAAAGTCACTTGTGCCTAATTAAATATCTCGTGTGTGAGAGAGACAGAACACTGTCTGATGCCAAAGAAACCCAAATATTTTAATTCCCTTGCAGGAGAAATAATTACTTTACTAAATTATAAACTCAGCTATGTTTTTTACATGAATAAAGATCCACTTATATTGTGTGAGAAGCTATTATCATCATTTTTTAAACATGCCTTTATTGGCAGGTTTTTTACATGTGTACTGTGCAGCATTTAAACAGAAGTGCACTTGATATGATAATGATAGCTCTCAAGCCCGAGACACACTGCACGATTTTTGGCTGTCCAGATGAAAGATTGGCATTGTGAAACAATCGTGGTAATTTCTGTGATCGTGGCTCTGTGTCGTATACTGAGAAAGGTTCAAAAGACGGCCGTTGTCATGGTCTTGTGATCAAAGATAGCCAGTGATACAGCTAATGTAATCTCACAAACAATTCATACATATTTTACGAGGTGGCTAATTGGTACGAATTTGTACAACCTTACTCGTACGATTTTATAGAATTTGTCTAAACCCCAATGTCGGGTCGGTTTAGGGGCAGAGTTAGGTGTAGGTCATTCATACAAATTCATACGACTTGTGCAATTCATAAAATATGTAAGATTTGACAAAAATTTATGGATTTGTACGAGTGTGGTTGTACGAATTCGTACAAATTAGCGACCTGGTAAAATATGTACGAATTGCCATGAGATTGGGCTGATACAGCATGATAATTGCACAGTGTGTTTGCTGATATGATCCACATTTACTGACCAACCAATAAAATGAGATATGAAGTCAACGTGAAAATTGCTAAAATCATGCAGTGTGTCTCGGACTTTATCGTCATGTTTTCTGTTAATTTGGACTTTGTTTCCCTTGTTGTGTTGATTGTATTATTCTGTGCCTAGTTAATTATCCTTGTTTGGTCTGAGTACTTAAGTTCCTGTATGTTCTCTTCAAGTTTGTCTGGTTTTATGTCTACATGTTTTTGAATGTTGCTCTGCTACATTTTGTTTAGATTTATGACTTATGACTTACTGACACTTACAGACTTACTGTGTAGGCAGGGTCTTAATGATAGGCGTTTAGGTCCAAACTTGTGAAGAACTGTTTTTAAACTCTTGGAATGTGTCTTTAAATATTTGTCTGTGACATTTGAATTGTTGCTTGTCAAAAATAATGAAATCAGCTGTGGCCCACATTAGGGCCAGTTTTGGTTTATTTGGTTGGCTTACATGAGGCACTTATTTGAGTACCAAATCTGGCAAACAGGAATGGACCGCCCAAATGGCATTATTCCATACAGGATCTGGGCCAGAATTCAAACCAATGTGGCTCTGATTTGGGCCAGTTCTGCTTTATTTGGTTTATTCATAGCTGACATTGGGCCTTGCTTTGGCTTGCTCGTGGCCCAAATCTGTTAAACGGGAGCGGACCGCCACAGTGCCCTCATTCTATGCGGTATATGGTCCAGATGAAAGTTCCAGATGTGGGCCTGTAGGAATCGTGCTATCTGGGATAAAATTACCATAAAACTAGTTCAGTCCATAATAACTGAGATCTCATTATAGATAACAGCAGTGATGTCAGACACAATACAGTACTCTTAATACAATAGCCTAGAGAAAAAATGATCTCTGCACACTGCAGTTGAAGCTGTTTCTGTGTTTTGTGTCACAAGAAAACATGAGAAGATTTTCTAAGATTGACAAAATCCTTGTGGAAGGGTTACGTGATATTTTGCTTGTGTTAAATCTGTTTGTTCTGTAGAATATTTAACATGAAATTCTTGTGCAGTGTTTTTTATTGAACTTTGTTTGTGTGTGCTCTTTTTCAGTGAGTGATCTGAGGATTGTGCTGATGGGAAAGAATGGATCAGAAAACAGACGAGTGGCAAACACTATACTGGGAAGAGCAGTGTTTGACAGTGAAGCTCCATATTATTTACAGCAATCCAGTGACAGAATCAGTGGAGAGGTGGAGGAGAGAAAGATCACAGTCTTCAATCCTCACCTGCTCCAGCCAAATTTCCCACAGGGAGAGATAATAGATGGAGTGAGAGATTGTGTGTCTCTGTCTGCTCCAGGACCTCATGTGTTTGTACTCGTACTGCAGTATAACAACTTCACTGAGAACGACAGACACCAAGTGAAATATGTGCTGAACCTCTTCAGCTACCAGGCCATGAAACACACTATAGTGCTGACTACTGATGATGTGCAACACAGATCACAATTCACTTCGAGGAATAACTCTGTTCATGATATAATAAAGGAGTGTGGAGGAGGATATCTGAGGTTTTCTACAGTAAGCACAGGATGGCGCTATGAGATGTTCAGAAGGACAGAGGAGATACTCAAGAAAGAAAGTATAGAATTTCTCATTTGTGACAATAGGCCTATTTCACAAGATGACGAGCGAGACAGGAAGTAGGGTAGGGGTACTTCCGCTCGTGCCAGTGCTACGATCACAATCATGGATTGCGAACATCTTGTTTTCTTCTAATCATTAAGTTATCTGCCAAAACTCAGAATTGCACATGCTGTTCGTTTTTTTGATGATTTTCAGGGAGATGTGAAGAGATCCAAATTGGACAATGGCTACAAATGATTTTTGGAACAATTTACATTTGATTATCAAGGTAACGTTATGTATAATGAGCCAGTTGCCATGATATTGATTTTCGAATTCATTTACTTTTATTGATTATTTTGAAAGTGGTTTAATAAAATCTAGCTTGTTAACTATGTGTGTGTGTTTGGACACTTCAGACTCAGATATTATTGCAGGGAAAGTGGTTATTAAGGCAAGATATTATAGGTCGTTAAGAAAGCGTGAAGAACCACATCAGCTCGAGGTAAATACATAAGTTACAGGATTTAGTTTAATAAATTGTTTTTTAATCACAAAATGGTTTCCAATGTTGCCTGTTAGTCATCCCACAGTCTATAGCAACAGTAACTGTATAATTTAGTAAGAAAAATTAAAACGAGGATGGGAAATCCATTTTTATTTTATGTACCAATAGTCATCGTAACCTCTGTGCAGTGTTCAGGGTATTTCAGGACCCCAAAAAAAAAAAAAAAAAAAGTGGTCCCTTCATCTAAATTACATGACACTTAATGAATTTACCAAAACAGAAATTGGGATGTCCGATTGTATATTAGTGTAATAAAGTCACTCCAAAATGTTCATATAGTGCTTTTGTTTAAAATAGTTATTTTAAATGTGTTTTCCAGTATATGGCAGAAATCTGCTACTAAAGTATGGCAAATTTTTCATACGACCATGTATGAAAGCAAGAAATGTAGATAAACTTTAAAGTTAACTACATATTTATTTTGTCTAAGCATTTCATATAAACATGTAATAATTATTTTTTTTGCAAAAGTGAAGAAACAAAAAAAAAGTTTAAACAAAAATTCCATACCAACTGTATATTCAGTTCACACTTACATATAATTACCTGAAGTGTAAAATGAACTCTAGTGGAGGAGATGGGGTGGAGAGGGAATGCTGATAAACCATTCAATGGAGACAGGTAGGCTAAGTCAGCTGTATTTATACCCTAAGGTTGATTATCTTAAGTGGCTCCACCTTTGCTAATTATGCTAAGTATCTGACGTGCTCCTCCAGAACCTTGTTATGAAACTACATTTCACAAGTTCACACTTACATATAATTAGCTTTAGTATTATAATGCATATTTGGCGTGCTGTCCGGGGAAGGGCTCAGAGGTCAGGAATGGCCCGAACCTAGAGTACCTGCCAAAAAGCAATAGCGGAAAGGACAGCCGCCAGACTAAGGACCCCCCCCCCCCCACAATAGCTTTGAGATCTGGTGGGGGCTGATATTTAGAAAGTCAGCTGGTTGGCAGGTTGGAAGAGCCTATGTACTCCAGTGGGAGCAACTTTACATATTTGGAGAGATAGGCCCTGCCCGCTGTTTGTATCGGACTATGTGATTTGGGGTGCCTGGTCGGGAGGACTCGAGCCGTTGCACAACCGGAGCAGATAAACAGGCTTTGGGACGCCGACAAAGAGGACTCTTGCGACACTCGACGGGAGATCAATACTCATGGCATCAGATGGATAAGACCTGTTTGTGGGCAGCAAGTAAAGAAAACCCAAATGGGAGCACTCACGCCTACATCTGACATGAGCACAATACTCAGCGGCATCAGATGGGTTAGCCTTGCCGGCTGGGGAGCGCGAATAGGAAAACCCGACTGCGCGGGCTCTCACAGCATCCGATGGGAGATCAGGACTCAGAACATCAAACGGGTAAGCGGCACCAGGCGGGGGGGGGAGAGATTCGGACAGAGTTTGGCGGAAAAGTTAGGTGGCCGTGAGACTCTCGCCGACGTCCGATGGGAACTCAATACTCAAGGCATCGAACGGGTAAGCCTCTCCAGACACAAGATGGAAAGGGTAAAGTTGTGTTGCCAGGAGGCTCTCGCCGGTGTCCGATGGGAGCTCAATACTCAAGGCATCGAAAGGGTAAGGCTCACTGACCGTAGGAGGAAAAGGTAAGGGTGTGTGGCCTGGAGGCTTGCGCCAGCATCCCATGGGAGCTCAATACTGACAGCATCGGATGGGTAAGCCTTTTTTGACCAAAGGATGAAAAAAGTTGTCTAGCCGGGAGACTCTCGCCGACATCTGATGGGAGCTCAATACTCAGGGCCTCGAATGGGTAAGCCTTCGCCGACCGTAGAAAGGAAAAAGTAATGTTGTCTAGACGGGAGGCTCTCACCGACGTCTGATGGGAGGTAAATACTCACGACATCAAATGGGAAAGCCTCTCCAAACGTTTTAAAGTTTTTTTTTTTCTCATCTAAAATAGAGGTTCATGGGAGAATTGCGTCTGAGAATTTCTAAGGAGGAGGTATTCGAAGATGGACTAGTATGGTTGGATTGGAGAAGAAAAAGTCAGTTGTCTAGCCAGGAGGCTTTCACTGATATCTGATGGGAGCTCAATACTCACTGTATCAAACTGGTAGCCTCACTGATGTAAGACAGAAAGGCCAAGATTGCTTAACCGGGAAAGCTCTTTGCAGCATCTGATAGGAGTTTAATACTCGCAACGTCAGATGAGCAAGCTTTGCTGGTAGTTGAACGGAAAAGGCAAAGGTTGGCTCAACCGGGAGCAGTCTTGCAGCGCCTGACAGGGGGCTCAATACGAAGAACAATTTGGTTGTCTAAAGGGTAGATGCTATGAGGATTACTTGCATAACTGTTTAACAAATCCAATGAGCTGCTTCCGCTAACAAGTCAGAAAATCTTGGTGCAGTCATTGTATTCGAAAATTAAGCGTACAAAAAATAAATAGAATTTCCTGTGCCAATGTAGTCCAAATAAGTGCCATGAATCAGCGATATGGTCATTGTCAAATCGTCATCTTGTCAGCGTGTGAGATCGCAATACATACTGACGATGTAATCGTGCTTGGGTGGAGTAAGAGAGAGACTCTGTTCTGGTCATGGCATGACTATTTGCCATTTTAAACCATGCAGGTGAATGAAAGAGAGCCTATGGGATCACTGATAGTCTAAAAAAAAAAATACTTTCGGATGCACTGATAAACTGACGTTAAATATAAAATTACTATATTTAAAACAGCTAGTTCATGTAGTCGGGTACTACTGTCATCTCGCTTGTCCTGTGACAAATTTGCCGCATCTGAGCACGGAAGTTATCTGTCTAAATGTTCTGCAAATCGGTCAACGGTGAAAACAATAGATTTCATTTAAAGTCCAACAATTTAATCCTAATATGGACGTAAATGAACGTGTTAAATATAAAGTATTCAAAACAGGTAAGTTCATATATTTGGAGTAAGGTTTAGTTGAAACTGATGCATTGGTCATACGCGCTCATGATGAGACCAACGCACCACCACAGAAACAAGAATGAGATGCATTCTAACGTAACTGTGGCATTAAACGCAGTTAGTGAGGCTCGTTTAAAATATTGCACATATCAGATTACCTGTTAAAGTGCAATGAAATACCTTGTATCTGCAGACTATGTACGTCAGTTTGTGGATTGAGACTTCTTCACCGCCTACAGGCTCAAATCATCCTTGCAAGCACGGGCAAGCGTGAAATGCAGTGCTGAAATGGATTAACGGAGCAGTTTGGTAGCTGAATTATAGTAGGCCACCTAATAATGATAGTTAAATACATTAATAGGAGAATGAGCCTAATATTCTCTTGACTGTCGTCGATACGGAACACCATCACCACCACCTAGGATGAATAGGCATAACTTTGAAGCGGAGGTGATGTTGAATTTTGCCAGAAGAGGACCACGACCCATGAAATGATGAAAAAGGATTTTTTTTTTTGGGCTAATGCAAAACTGAGCGTCGAAGCTGATCATGAACCCTTGTTCCAATTCATGTCGCCTATTGGGGAAAACTGAACAGCTTATTTCAGTGAAATGGCTTAACATAATGAAAATCAGAAAAATGGCAACTTTTGATGTCCACATTCAAGGATTTTTATTTTATTTTTTTATATATGCTCCTGTGGGAGCAGACGCTGGTGTGGCAGTGGGGAGATACAGAAAAGGCTCCTGCGGGAGCAGACACTGCTGTGGCAGTGGGGAGATACGGAAAACAGAAGTAAAGGGGAGCATGAAAGGAGGAGGAGAGATAGCTGCTTGAGCCGCCTGCGGAGCTTGCTTCGGCTGCTGTAGTTGTTGGCTGCTGGAAGAGTAGAAGGGTTAGTAACATTTGATAGGGCAAGCTAAAAATGAATGCCTAGCCTACTGTGTTACCAGTTTAGCAATTGGTTGCCTGATTTGACAATTCCTTAAGCCTTGTCCGCATTAGTACTTTCCTGTTGGAAAAGCATCTTTCCTCTCGTTTTGGCCTTCCAGCCTTTTTAAACTGCCTCCAGAACAGATAAATTTGGAACACTGGTTTCACATTGTAGTATGGACTGTGGAAACAGAGGCTTTTGAAAACGATGAATATCTTTTAGTCTTGTAAAACATTATACTAATAGACATGATTATAGCAGTAAGATTAATTGCAGTTATGTGCTATTCACTTCCAAATGGTTTCTAAAGATATTTTCTTGAATGCTTTTCGTATTACAGTCCTAGAAAGACAACAGAATTTTACTCACACTTGCTGTCCTGCGGCAAAACACGAGGGTAGTGGTGTATTACTTAAATTCTAAGTGATTATGCGAGTAAATGGTGAAATATGTCCCTAAATAAATTGGTCCTGCCAGAATAATTGCATGAAACTTATGTCTGTATAATCTAAGTGAGGTTTAAACATGCACGGTAAGGCAAATGTAATATCATGGACATTTCAGTGTGGATGACGACTCTGGAAATAATGCCTGGGCTTCGTGGTAAAAAATGGCATCGTTATCCGACAGAACTACGTCATAACCTCATTTAACAAACTTTAAGCCCCCTTTCCACTGCACACGACATTCGGACACAATTTCTTTTGCATTTCTCACTCTAGCGGCAGTCGCGCAGAACTTTCAAACTGGTTGTGCAGCAACTGTTACCTTGGCATATTCACCATAAAATTTATAATTTTAATGAATATAATTAATGTATAAATGCATCGTCACAAATCAGATGACCCCCAAAATAAAAACAATAGGTTTTATAGGGCTTATCAATGAAAATAATGGTTTAATAATTATTTCTCACATTATTATTATAAACCACCATTTTACAGAAATAGCGTTTAAAGAATAATGTTAAAGTTAACAAAATATTGGTAATTCTGACCTCGCACCAGAGATGTATAAAGTACTAGAGAACCATACTTGAGTAAAAGTACAAGTGCTCTATCAAAAAAGTGACTTGAGTAGAAGTTGAAGTGCTCTTTAAGCACCACACTTAAGTAGAAGTACTAAAGTATTCAACATTTTTTGTACTTAAGTATTGCAAGTAGTCTATTTTAAAATTTACTACTCAAGTACTGAAAGTAAAAGTAGAAGTATTGTGTTATGTAGCTATTAAAGAAAGTAGTCAAAAGTTTGAACATATTGTTTTTACTATTTCAAATGATTAACCTAAAGGACAATCACAATTCCTTTGACTGTAACTTCTTGTAAACAAAATATGGTTACTAGGGTTAGTTAACCCAATTTGCAAAATGATGTCATTAATAACTTACCCTCATGTTGTTTCAAACCCGTAAGACATCAAGGGTCATTTAGAATTTTTTGAAGCATCGAAAATACATTTTGGTCCAAAAATAGCAAAAACTACGACTTTATTCAGCATTGTCTTCTCTTCCGTGTCTGTTGTAAGACAGTTAAAAACAAAGCAGTTTGTGATATCTGGTTCGCGAACGAATCATTCGATGTAGCCGGATCTTTTTGAAACAGTTCACCAAATCGAACTGAATCGTTTTAAACGGTTCGCGTCTCCAATACGCATTAATCCACAGATGAATTAAGCTGTTAACTTGTTTAATGTGTCTGACACTCCCTCTGAGTTAAAACAAACCAATATCCCGGAGTAATTCATTGACTCAAACAGTACACTGACTGAACTGATGTGAAGAGAGAACTGAAGATGAACACCGAGCCGAGCCAGATAATGACTCGTTCGTGAGTCAAGAACCGTTTCTGTCAGACGCGTCCGATTCGTGAACCGAGGAGCTGATGATACTGCGCATGTGTGATTTAGCGTGAAGCAAACCGACACACAGAGCGTCTGGAACCGAACTGATTCTTTTGGTGATTGATTCTGAACTGATTCTGTGTTAATGTTATGAGCCCATGTGCAGTCAACGCCAATGACGCCATTGCATCGAGCGCAAAAGAATCGGTGAACTGTTTTCTTCAACTGGTTTATTGAATCGAACTGTCAGAAAGAACTAACGTTACTGGTCATCCGAAAACCGATGCAACCGGTTCTTGACTCGTGAACGAGTCATTATCTGGCTCGGCTCGGTGTTCATCTCTCTCTTCACAGGCAGTTCAGTCAGCACGCGCAGTCTCGCTTGATTCGCTCAATGATGTGCCAGCTTCATCAAACCTCTCATCTACAGTTCTGGCAGTGGTTTGTAATGGAATGATTCGTAACATTATTATAATTGTAACGAGTAACGATGCAGCACATAAAAAAAATATCGGAGTAAAAGTATTAAACTCAGCGAAAATATGTACTGAAGTAAAAGTGGAAGTAGGAGAAAAAAATAATACTCTAGTAAAGTACAGATACCGCCTTTTAGTACTTAAGTACAGTAGTGAAGTTGTTCTACTTCGTTACTATACATCTCTGCCTCGCACCTATAGTTTTGATTAGAATACATCACATCCGGTCAGGCGTTTGCATACGGTCTAGTCGCAGAAGTTCAAATATTTGAACACATCTGAGGCTTAAATCAGATCTGAAATTTCCGCATACATATGTGATCGGAACTCCACACAGCTCCTGCACTACTTTCTTGCCGCAAAACCTGTATTTAGTGTCTTCAACTGAAAATGTATTGATTTACTCTGTGCGGTCTGCGCCGCTGGAGGTGGCAGCCTCAAACGGGAAGTAAAAGAGCCTTGCTGCGGTAAGAACTGGGGTGCGGCCCAGGCTGGTTGAATGCCTGCTGCTGCTGCGATCCAGCACTCGAGGAGAGCCCGGTCTTGAGCGGAACGATCGTGGTGTCGAGCAAGGCGAGCTCGGGGCTTTGCGTGGTCATTTGGCCACGACGAGTGGCTTGGCGAGAAGAGCAGCTGTCGCGATGTCGCTTGATGGTGCTCAACGGGCGTGTTTGGCAAGGTAGGAATGATCATGGGTATCTGCAAAAGCAGCAGATCTGAAAAATCCCCGGTATGGATCTCCTTGCTGGAAGGAAAATTGGGTCTGTGATAAGATGCCAGAGCAAACCCGGATGCTGATAAACCATCAATGGAGACAGGTAGGCTAAGTCAGCTGTATTTATATCCTAAGGTTGATTATCTTAAGTGGCTCCACCTGTGATAATTAGGCTAAGTATCTGACGTGCCCCTCCTGAACCTTGTTATGAAACTACATGTAAAAACATAAAAGGAAGTGATGTTACAATTCATGATTGTCTAGATATTGGTGTTTTTAATTTCACATCCTAAAGCAATTTCTTTTTTTTAAATTTCAAATATCACCATTCAACATTAAACATTAAAATATCAAAACATTATGCATTTGTAAATTGCAGTTTAAATGAATTTATATCTTGCATTAAACAGTGTGAGTAAACTTCTGTCAGGGTCTCTAGAGAGAGATGTGTAGAGGATGGAAACTTGAGCCCGAGGTTTTTCACTGCTATGCTGAACCTTTGACGTTAACGTTCTTCCATCTGGTCTCATCATCCACCCTGATGCTCCACACCTTGATGCAGATGGCAAAGTGGATGTCCCAAATGAAGAACCTCCCTGTGACCTGGTAGAGGTTAAGTTCCCTGCTGTTAAAGAAATCGGAGAGGCATCCCACATTGAGTTTATTGGGGACCATGCAAAACTGAGAAAGAAACACAATTAGCAAGTCCAAGGTGAGCTGATGGTTACTGGCTTAGTTAGCTTGGTGTGATCTTGTGACAAGTACAAGGGGTGACTTCCATGTGGAGAGGGTATGGAGAGATGATGAGCTGATCACAGAGGTCAGCTCATCATATAAAATAAATGAATACATGTACATCGTATAGGTCACGGCTAACGTTGATGAATTATACTTTGGCACATACATTCATGTTTTGCTAGTTAGAAAATAGGCAAGAAAAAGTGACCAACAAATGATGTTACTAGCAGGTATGAAGACGATGCTGATGTCACTAGCAGGTGAGGAAGAGCATGATGTTATTAGCAGGTGAAAAACAAAGTCTTGTAGGATTCATTTGTGTGTGTTTTTTGTGGGTAAATGATAATATAATGTTCCATTTTGAGTGAACTATTTCTCTTAAGGCTGTGCTGTGAGTGCAGACTGTGTGTATGATGTTATAGATCCATACATAGAGAACAAATGTGATCAAACCCTTCAGTTTATAAGAGACTGTACAGCAACCTAATATATTCAAATTCATGTTTTCAGTGTCGACTACTGGGAAAGCAAAGCTGAATATTGTGCTGTGTGGAAATATCTCAACACTCAAGAACTCAGTGTCTAGAATATTGAGAGGCAAAATAAGAAAACCTCAGAAAGAGATGAGTAAAGCATGTGTAAAGAAAGAGGGAAAACAGATCAATGTAATAGAGCTTCCAGTCTCTCAGAGGAGGAAGTGATGCGTCAGACTCACCGCTGTGTGTCTCTCTGTCATCCTGGAGTTCATGTGTTCATCCTCATCATTCCTGATGCTCCACTTAATAATGAAGACAGAGCAGAAATAGAGGAGATCCAGAAGATGTTCAGCTCTAGAGTCAACAAACACATCATGATCCTCATAAAGCAGGATTCAGATCATCAGACAGGAGAACTCAATGAAGAAACACAGTCTGTCATTGAGAGATTTGGAGGACGACATCATTTCATCAGCCTGAACACACAAGTGTCTGAGTTGATGGAGAAACTGGAGCAGATGATTAAGGAAAACAGTGGTGTTTGTTTCTCCACAGAGACACTGATGGAGGCACAGATGGAGAAACTGCTGAAATGAAGAATTAATCTGTTCATTAGAGATGTTTCTTTAGTCAAAAGATAATGATCTGCAGGGATTAAACAATTTTCATAATGATTAAAGTCTACATACTATGCCAACAAAATGATTAGCACATGTTTTAGAATATTGTGGTCCATATATCATATTTTCCTGTATGAACTTCGGTACACATATAGATCTCATCAAGCTGAACAACTTTTGCACTTTATGTCATTAGCTCCACCCAACAGGAAGTCAGCTATTATAGGTTTTGTGAAAACTGCATGCTCTGGAATTTGTTATACTTGTCCAAGTGCTTTCCTCCGATTGCCACCAAACTTCTGATCTCAAGACATTGAGGATGCTAAATTGCGAAGGGATTTTTGATATCTTGAACAGTTTGGCCATGGTGAGGCAACATATTTATGGTAAGAAATTTGATATAGGAAGTGTTTTGTAACTTCCATTTTAATCAAACTTTAACAGTTTGTTCGTGAACGAGTCAGTCTGTTGTTCGTTATCTGGCTCGGCTCGGTGTTCATCTTCAGTTCTCTCTTCACAGCAGTTCAGTCAGTGTACTGTTTGAGTAAATGAATTACTCCAGGATATTGGTTTGTTTGAACTCAGAGGGAGTGTCAGACACATTAAACAAGTTAATAGCTAAAGTCATTTGTGGATTAATGCGTATTAGAGATGCGAACCGTTTAAAACGATTCAGTTCGATTTGGTGAACTGGTTCAAAAAGATCCGGTTACATCGAATGATTTGTTCGCGAACCGGATATCACAAACTGCTTTGTTTTGAACTCTCTCTCACAACAGACACGGAAGAGAAGACAATGCTGAATAAAGTCATAGTTCTTGCTATTTTTGGACCAAAATATGTTTATATTCTAACCGACACTCTGATGTCACATGGACTACTTTGATGGTGTTTTTCTTACCTTTCTGGACATGGACAGTAGACCGTACACACAGTTTCAATGGAGGGACTGAGAGCTCTCGGACTAAATCTAAAATATCTTAAACTGTGTTCCGAAGATAAATGGATGTCTTACTGGTTTGGAACGACATGAGGGTGAGTCATTAATGACATAATTTTGCTATTAGTGTTAGTAAATAAAAATGTTCATGTTAGTTAATGGTATTAACTAATGTTAACAGATACAAGTTTCAATTTCATTTAATAACATATAAGTAAATTTTGAACATAATATAAACTAAGATTCATAAATGCAATATATTGTTCATGTTAAGTAATATAGTTAATGAATGCTAACAGCTGAAACTGAGAGTGTTTACCAGTTTGTGTGTGACACTCTGGTGTTCTAGAAGTAACCCTTTCATTGCTGTGTGCTGACCGTAACAATCAGACTGCCAAACATTCAATCATATAGTATTTATTTCTATATGAAATAATACATTTATTATGGAAAATCTGATTGTATTGTGTTTTTCAAATAATAAATGTCAAATTATGTGTAAGGTAAAAATATACAGATTAATACTGGTTGAAATAAAATAAAATGTAATATATAGTATAACAACTAGACAGCTGTCTAGGTCTATTTTTATTTTTATTTGTTTAATAGGGTCGTGAATTACTTGTACCATGACTCTGCTTGAGAAGGGGTGGCCCGAGTCGAGTGAGGATGGCCGCGTGATGATCCAGAAGACTGGTGTGAAATTCAGTTATGAGAGCTGGGACCAAGATGTCATCTGCTGCTACCCAAGAACACTCCTCAGGTCTGTCTATCAGTTAATACATGCGTCGACCACTCGATTGAGAGTCCAGCAGATAGCAGACCATGCCATAAAATAAACACAGTGACAGAAATGACATGAATTTACTGGTGATGTTGACCCAGAGTCTGGATCTGAATCATATCGTCAGTAACATCTACACAGACATGGGCTCAGCCTGAGATCAGGTGCCAAACCAGAGGAAGAAGAGGAGCTTTTCTCAACTCTTTAAACTTTAAACCTTCACAGTGTTAATAGAGTTCATCTGCATTTCAGCAGCCACACAATCACTGAGACTAGAGCAGACGCTTCGTTTAAGTGCACTTATAGTACAGGGTTCATTTGGGACATTGAACAAATCTGTAAAATGCAATGTTTCTTTAGCGCTGTGATGTACATCAGGCAAATAATCTTTCCTGTGAGAACTCCATCTTAATATGACTCAGTGTTATTATTATCACAGAAAGTGTGAGAATAATGTTCCTGTAATTTACACTTCCCCATTTCAAAATAAAACATGAAATGTGTTCTTTTGGGGATATATTTGGATGGACATAAATCTCTCATGTTTCATTAAAGTATCTTCGGTTTGGTTTCAGAGATGAACACTAGTCTTAAAGGGTTGATTTGGAACAATGTGAGGGTAAGTAACTGTTGACAGAGTTTAGAAATGTAATTTTATACAATCTAATAGATGAATAGAAAATGAAGTGATATGTTTATTTTTACCCAGCTTCTTTTAAAGTCATTCATTGTTGTGTACAAGTATAATGTGCAAACATTTTCTTGAATTGCTCTCCGCAGACTATAAACGAGTCAGAATGTACTAAGATCTCGTTCTGTGCGTGTGTAGTTGTTTCCTGTTGTTCTCTATTATAGCGCCACCCTCTGTCTGAATCACACAAACACACAGAAGCGCGTCTTCAGCTGCGACTCACAATCTGCTTCATCTGAACTAATGCATTTATTTATAGTAAAAATATATTTCTGTCAGTTTGTCTCTGCTTATAATGTTGATCAGAATAATTAAAGAAACCGCATCTTCCGTGTATCATTTCTGGTTTAAAAAGGAAAATGAAAGGACGCAGAAAGATTCATTTGTCAAATATTTTCTCTGAGTGTGTGCAGACGGGGCGCTGTTCAGATCTCTATCAGTGCTTTTCTTTCTATTTCGATGTTTGTCAAGGTGCTCAAATGGCGTCAGGTAAGAATTAAACTGGATACAAATGTATGACACCACGTTTCCTCGATGATTTATGAATTATTTATTAAATATTAAACAAGAGTAGACCGTTGTTAACTTTGTTTAGATTATTAAATTATATTTCACCGTGCATTTTCGCTTGTTTAATCGTGTCACTGAACACCAGGAAGTAACTAAACTTCTGCGTCAGATTATTTTTTTTTTTTTTTTATTAATCCTCGATTCTTTACACTTACCTTTGTTGATTTCTGGCCTGTTTATCAATAATTGTATAGAGGCTATAGATCAATAAGTATGTGTTAAAGTGTAATTCTGACACTTTAGATGTTCCGAGGATAAAGAAAATCATAATTTCACGAAGTGACAGTCACAGCTTTATAGTGCACATCTGCTTTTAAAAGATGTATAGCTAATGGATGAACCATCTGTTCTTTCGGTCCATGTGTGTGTGTGTGTGTGTGTGTGTGTGTGATTGTTGTTCTTCTCTCTCTTGCAGCAGGTAGACGCAATCCAGACTTTCATCGTCCTGACCGTAAGTACATTAAATCACTGGCAGTGATGTTATGATGTGTTTAACATTAATATGTATTGTGTTGTAACAGTCAAAGTATAGGTCACCCAAAAATGAAAATAATGGTAAGTAATTTTAATTTATAATGTTGAATTATAATGTGAATTACTCTCATATGTGCGACTTTCCTAAGACTGTTTTACTGATAAAGTCGCTTGTGTTTAAATGTATCCCTGTGTGAGAAAGCCTGAACACACTGTAGATCAGGGCTTTTCAAACTGTCTGATGAGAAAGACCCCAAAATATAAAAATACCCTTTCAGGAGAAATAATTACACCTTCCTAAGCTATAAAATCAGCTACATGTTAACATGTATAGAAAGACCAACCTCTGTTGTAGAACAAAATATAAGGCATCATATTGTAAGCATAAACGTAAATGCTTTTTTATCATTTAAATTGTTATAATTTAACTTTTAACTTTTTTTTTTTTTTAGCAAAATAAATTTAGTTTTATATTGCTACCGTAAAGCCAAATCCAATTTCAGAATATATGTTTTGAAATAGTTTAAGAATATTTTATCTGGAAATGTTAGATCATGTTAAGTTACTTTTTCTACCCACATTAAAATAAAATAAAGTTATACAAATAAAACTGAATAAAAATAAAACATTAAATGACTATGATTCTGAAGCAACATATGGAAATTATTCATATAGTACTTCTTCAAAAATTCAAAGTTGACACTGAATTTCACCCTCATTCTCCAAAAATGACGAAGGCCACCATAGAAGAACTATGAAAGATCTGGGCCTGAATTCCAAGTCTTCTGAACCCATTCAGTAACTTTGTGTGAGGAACAGATTGACATAAAGTTGTTGATATCTATATATCAGTTCATATCTATCTGTAATATATACCATTCAATTTCAGTCATGTGCAGGGAGAAAATGTATTTATTAGGCGGTTAAAGGCTTTATTTGTCATGATAATTAAAACATAGAAAGTCAATAATAGCAGTTAATTGCTTTGTTTCAGATATATGCAAAATCATGAATTGATTCATTCTTGATGCAAGTATTAAAAAGACATAAAAAATGGACAATACAAGTTATTGATAAAAATTACTTGAAAATGAATTAGATGGTTCTCTGTCTTTATTGAGCTCTTTTTCAAACAAGCCAGAGCATCTTGACAGAAGAAAGGAAGCAAAAAAAAAAAAAAAAACAATCAAAGAAAGAAGAAAAAGACTTTGGCTTCTGCTTCTTCAGGTCAACTTTGGACTTTTCATCATCGTGTACACATATCTGACAAAAAAAACCTGTTTGTGTTGCTCTAGTATCTGCATTAGCTAACAATTAACTAATCAGTTTCAGCACGGCAATAAGTAAAAATAAATAAATAAATGATGCTGTTGTTTTGTTTGAATCTCTATATTTGAGTTTAATAAAATGTGAGACACAAAGTCAGATTTATACAGGGGTGAAGCTGTATAAAGGAGTCAACAAACAAAAACTAGTTGTGTTTTGAGGGATACTGAGTCTATTCTGAATAACCTACTGTAAACATCTGATTGGTCAGTGCTTTTAACAGACATATCAGTCACTGGCTTTAATACTGACGCTGCAAAACATAGTGTACATATGGTCCGTGTATCTTTTGGTCATTCGATTTTCTATTTAAAAATAAATAAAGATAAATGAGAAACGATTTGATTTTAATTTTTTTTTTTCATTTGTTTAAGAAACGGAAAACAAAAATTTAGCTGGATTTTTCGTATTTTTGTTTGTGGGTAAAAAATCAGATTATGCTTTAATATTTGTTTGAATGTGTGGGCGGCGCTGAAACGCCCCTTTCATCCCTTTTGTACTGCACTGACAAGCAGCAACTGCAAGCTCAGTTCATTTTCACCAGGAGAGAAGCGGCATACAGCAGAGTTTATTAATCCTGCCAATTCTTTGCTAGTGGTGCTTGCAAGATAAAATAATAATAATAATAATAATAATAATAATTAATTAATTAAATTAATAATAAAATAAAAAAAATAATATTATATTTTTCCGGCTGCTGCAGTTATTGACAAAGCAGACTTGACAACTTTATTCATAAAACACCATTTGCATTTTACTTTAGCCTGTGATCTACAACGACATGGAATAAAATATAGGCCTACTACAAATTTTTTGCCTACTTATTTTATTCTAGGCCATTCATAAAAAAAAAAATTAAATGGGAAAAATCCAACCCCACATTTATAATAAAATTTATATTAATATAAGTTACGTTTTCCCCATAATTAGTCTACTTTAAATGTTTTAATTATAGGCTATAGGCTACTTAGAATTATGAACTGAATTCACGAATTCTGTAGATGACTGTATGAATATAGTGACGGTGTGACATCATTACAGATAATGAGTTCAGACGGGAAACACTGCACCTCTCGTTGGTTTCATTTGAATTACATAGGCCTAAATATAAAATTATTATTATTATTATTCTATTTAAATGGCTTATTTTAAAAGTAGACGTGTTCAGCAAGACATGGTTCGTCTGATGCATGAGCCTGGTTCATTTCTGACGTTTCAGAAAGAAGTTAATGTAGACCGAGATTGCAGAAAGCAAATCCTGTTGAGTTTTCATGTTATTTAGGGTGTCTTACGACCCAAACTGATGGAGCTGAAGCTCTCTCCTCTTGTTATCGGGATGGAAGCTGTGGATCGGGATCCGCCGATCGGAGAAGTGCAGCAGACTACACTCTACAAGATAAAGTTTCAGTTGCTGTTGTTTGTATAGCAAATGAAAACATGTTAGGCTGTGAGGTTTTTCTTAATTAGGCATAGAATAAAATTAGTAGGCAAAAAATCTGCACATATTTGTCATTGTAGATCTTACAGTAAAATTCAAATGTCATTGAATAAATTAATTTCTGTTTGGTCAAAAAAAAAAAAAAAAAAAAAAATATATATATATATATATATATATATATATATATATATATATATATATATATATATATATATATATATATATAAAGCTTGCAAGCACCACTAGCAAAGAATTGGCAGGATTAATAAACTCTGCCGTCTGCTGCTTCTCTCCTGGTGAAAATGAACTGAGCTCACGGTTGCCGCTTGTCGGTGCAGTACAGAAGGGATGAAAGGGGCGTTTCAGCACCGCCCACACATTCAAACAAATATTAAAGCATAATATGATTTTTTACCCACAAACAAAAATACGAAAAATCCAGCTAAATTTTCGTTTTCCGTTTCTTAAACAAAACGAAAAAACGAAAATCAAACTGTTTCTCATTTATCTTTATTTATTTTTAAATAGAAAATCGAATGACCAAAAGATACACGGACCACATATAAACCTTTGACTTTGTTATTAGAAACCAGAGCTTGCTTTTCAGCGGGTACAGAATGCAGACTAATTAGTCAAAATAAAGCATTAAGCTGCAGATGAACTCTACTGACCATGATTTCAGACTCTGGATGTTTCTTTTATGATTGCGTAGAGAAGATGATTCAGTGTAGCTCTTCCCGCATTGATCACATGTGTATGGTTTCTCTCCAGTCTGAATCCTCTCGTGCAGTTTCAAATGCTCGGCTGAAAAAAAAAATGTCTTCTCACACTCAAAGCACACATAATATTTTTGGGCAGTATGTCTTTTCTGTTTTTTTTTTTTTTTTTTTTACTTTTCAGCCGTGAAAAACTCTTTCCACACAAGGAACATGAACACAGATGTTTCTTCTCTGTATGAAGTGTCAGGTGAATCTTTAGGTTTGAAGCCAATAAAAGTCTTTTGCCACACTGATCACATCTGTATGGTTTCTCTCCAGTGTGGATCCTCATGTTCATCTCAAGACTTTGTTTGCATGTCAAATTCTTTCCACAATAAGTGAGGGTGAAACACTTCTTGTCTCTTCTTTTTAGTAAAAAAGTACTTTCAGTTTTTGAAACCGCTTGTAGTTACTATGCCGCATGCAGCTGGAATCAGCTTCCAGAAGAGATCAGATGTGCTAAAACACTAGTCACATTTAAATCTAGACTCAAAACTCATCTGTTTAGCTGTGCATTTACTGAATGAGCACTGTGCGACGTCCAGACGTTTTATATGTATAATCCTTTTACTTCCTTTTATGTAAAGCACTTTCAATTACCATTGTGTATGACATGTGCTATATAAATAAACTTGCCTTGCCTAAATGCACTACGGATGTCTTTGAATTTGTGTTTGAATGCTGCGCTCATCTCAGGTTTTTATAGCAGCTTCTTGTGCACTGTACCTCATTCTAAAACATGGCTCTCAAGTTCAAAGAAATTCAGCTTCTAAAACATGTCTCTAGACCTTGTATTGCGTTATTTTACTGACAAATGTTGAGAGCACATTATTGTAGCACAAAAGCACTTAAATACAATGTGCGACCGCAAATCTCTCCACTTTTAAAAAACTTTTTAAAATGTTTAATTCAGGTGCGAAAAGAGTTAATATCTAGCGCATGAGCTTAGAGAGATTTGTGAATGCAGGACACAGTCTGAGTGAGAGGAGAGAAACGTTTAGAGTGTGCACTCTCTCTCCGGGTCGAGAGTAGCATGTCTCTGAATGCACGTGTCTGGTTTTGTGAATGAGCAAAGGAAATCTGCGTGTGAGCGGAGAGATTCAAGATCGCGCATTATATTTATGTGCTTTCGTACTACAATAATGTGCTCTCTACATTTATCATTAAAATAAACAAACAAAAAAAACCTTCCACTGGCCTGTCTCACAACCAAAATACTATCTGTGTGAACCCAGTATTTTAATAGTTGTACTGTATTAGTTTAGCAAGTCAGTTTGAGCGAATGCAAACAACGTGATTCCAGCATCCAGCCACACAAGAAAACATGCATTTTACCTGAGGGAGCACGTGATCAGCAAAGAAAGTCGTCTTTCTCTAATGTAAAGGCCTACTTAGATAAAGCAATTTAGAAGTAACTTCAATCACATTCTTAACCTTGAAAATCATTCTTAAAACAAAATGACCAATGAAGTGTCAAGCACCCGAATCAGTCCATATTTATTAATAAGTTATAAGTTATCTTTAATTGAAAAATATGCATATTCATATATACTGATGTACTCCTAATGTAGGCTATATTAAACACCCATATAAGAAGTCAGAAAGAGCTTTATTGCCAAATATGTTTGCAAATACATGGAATTTGTTTTAGTGTCTCAAGCTTCCAGTACACAGAGACAACAACACACATAATAAAAATAGGTGTGAATAAAATACAAATATGTATAAATATAAATAAAGCACAACAAATATGTACAAGTTTGCTATAGATAAAATACTATAGATTATGAATAGAATAAAATGAACTCTAATCATTCGTAAAGAAAGCGCTTGTGCTTTTTTGAAGAGTTTTTGAATGTTTAATAACTTGATTCAATGATTCAGTGCTCCATTCATAAAGACAGACACTTGCTTCATTCTTGAATCAGCCGTAAGAGAGAGGATACAGGGCAGGTTGTTTCAAAAGATTTGATTGATGAGGGTCATAAAAGATGTCTGATTTGGACACCTGTTTAGACCCCTCACCCCTCCTCGCCCGAGCCCATCTTTTTTTATGATCCTAAAAGGAATTTGGCGGGAGGGAAAAGTGTTTTTGTGTGTGTGTGTGTGTGCTTTTAAACTTTAAAATGTGAAAACATGAAAATGGTACAAGGGAAGTTTTTTTGTTGTTGTTGTTTTTTTTTATTAAGGAGGTTTTCGGGGGGACTTTCAAGATGGCTCCTTGAACGCACACGTTTCGATGAGCTCGCAATCCTAATCACTTAAATGGACCTTCATAACGTTACTGCAAAGAAAATTTTGAAAGTTAACTCAAACTGATATTATAGTGATTCACCAAAGACCACAATGGGGGGCTCAGAGAAAAGGAAGAGTTCTGGAAAGAAGGCTGGAAAGTCCGGACCGACTGTACATGCTAACATGGCTAGTAAAAATAGCAGCAGTTTGCAGGCGACCGAAAGTGCGATTAAAGTCTCCTCTAGCGACTTGATTGAAGACAACTTGCATGACTATTTTAAACAAGGTAATGACCCAGAAGAATTTATGCTGGTGGAGGAGGAATTTCCGTGTCTCCCCGTGTCTCCCTGTAAATCGCCAGCCCCCAAACAACACAAAATTGTGGATAAAGATACTTCAGTCATCCTCTCGCAGATCTCGAACCTTTCTCGGCTGGTGAAGGATAGGTCGGACACTTTCCACACAACGGAGAAGTTGGTGGAAAGAAATTCACAGGTAATAAATGAAATGAAAACAGAAGTCAAATGGAGAAGATGTTCGTCATGAGGTCATTAAAATATGCCAGTGTCTCTTGCCGCAGCATAGAGATAAACTGCCGGACGTCGTGGATGTTGCACATCGCCTCGGTCGTATCAAACCTGGAAGCAGCACTCCGAGAAGTATTATATTTCAGTTCACATCACGTTTTTTCAGGGGTGCTGTCTGGCGTGATGCCAAAGATGCAGACTTTCTGAAGAACAACCACCTGAGGATCTCTGAGGATTTGTCTCCTGCCGACAGAGAAAAGAGGATGAAATTATGGCTGGCTGTCGAAAAAGCATGTAAGGAAAACAAGAGAGCTTTCTTTGTCGGTGGCCGTTCTTTTGTTGACGGCGTTGAGATTCATCCTCCCACTTAAACTACGAGGGATGCTGTGTCATGTAACACAGAGACGGATGTAATTGCAAGGCGTGTTTATTGACAAAAGCTCAAAAAATCAGAAAGCACGACCAGTTCACAGGGTAACACAGGGGGCGGACACAAGGCTGATGGCACGGTGACACAGGGACCTCGGTGGGCAACGGATGATGGTGCTTGCTTCAGTGATGATCTCTCGAATCCCGGTGAGTGTGCAGTCCTCGTGATGGTGAACGGTAATCCAGTACTAGGTAATGATCAGGAACAACGACAACACAGGAAGACTCAGGCAGGAACTAGGAACACAGGAAACAGGTACGGGAGCACACCGGGGAGAAACAACGATCTGACAACATGAAACACCAGTTACTGAACTTATATAGGAGACAAACAATTGTAACCAGCTGGCACTGCTGATCATCGCTGATCAGTGACCATGCCCATAGACACACACATAACAACACGTTAGACGAGAGAGAGAGAGTGAATTCATGAACCATGACAGTACCCCCTCCCCTACGAACGCCTCTTGGCGTTCCCTGACGGTCTTACCTGACGATTGTAATCATCGATCAGAGAGTGATCCAGAATGTCTCTAGCAGGAACCCAACTTCTCTCCTCCGGACCGTAACCCTCCCAGTCCACCAGGTACTGAAATCCGCGTCCCCTCCTTCTCGAGTCCAGAATATGGTTAACCAAATAAGTGGGTTCCCCATCTACGAGACGCGGTGGGGGAGGAACCGGGACAGGCAGATTAATAGGTGCCCAAAACACGGGTTTGATCTTTGATACATGGAAGGCAGGGTGAATTCTCCTGTACGTGGGAGGAAGTTTGAGGCGGACTGCCACCGGACTAATGATCTTAGTGACAGGAAACGGGCCTATAAATTTGGGGGCAAGCTTATTAGAGACGGAGCGGAGAGGAATGTTCTTAGTAGAAAGCCACACTTTTTGACCAACGACGTATACGGGAGGCTTTGACCGGTGGCGATCGGCCTTGGCCTTGGCGCGCGCCCCCACTTGGAGAAGAGTTTCACGGGCTCTAGTCCAAGTGTGGTGACACCTCTGGACGAAGGCGTGAGCGGAGGGGACCGCGACTTCGGATTTCGTACTGGCAAAAACTGGTGGCTGGTAACCTAAACTGCACTCAAACGGAGTAAGGCCCGTAGCTGACACTGGTAACGAGTTGTGTGCGTACTCCACCATAGAAAGTTGTTGGCTCCAAGAGGAAGGATTCTTGGAAACCAAACATCGCAATACTCTCTCCAGATCTTGGTTGGCCCTCTCTGATTGACCATTGCTTTGGGGATGAAACCCCGAAGAGAGACTAACCGTCGCCCCTAATAATCTACAGAACTCTTGCCAAAATTTGGACACAAATTGGGGACCCCTGTCGGAGACCACGTCCATCGGGAGGCCATGTAAACGAAAGACGTGATCTATGACAGCAACCGCTGTCTCCTTGGCTGAAGGTAATTTGGGCAAGGCGATAAAATGAGCCGCCTTCGAGAACCGGTCCACGACTGTCAAAACGACAGTCTCGCACTGGGAGGGCGGGAGGGCGGTAACAAAATCTAGAGCGATGTGGGACCAGGGTCTCGAAGGGACTGACAGCGGTTGTAGTAACCCATCAGGGGGTCGGTTGGATGTCTTACCAGTGGCACAAACAGAGCAAGCCAAAACAAAACTACGGATATCACGAGCCATTAACGGCCACCAGAATCGTTGCTTAACCAAAAAACTGGTACGATTAACTCCTGGATGACAAGCTATACTGGAACAATGACCCCACTGAATGACTTCAGACCGATACTCCTCAGGCACAAATAACCGGTTCGGTGGGCAATCGGGCGGAGGCATTACCCCTTCTAAGGCCTTCATGACCTTCGATTCGACCTCCCATCTTAGAGTGGAAACCACTAATGTCTCAGGTAAAATACACTCGGGAGTGGACGGGCGTTCGGAATGGTCAAAAACACGAGATAAAGAATCGGGTTTGATGTTTTTGGAACCCGGGCGGTACGAAAGAGAAAAGTCAAAACGGCCGAAAAAAAGTGCCCACCGACCCTGCCTAGAGTTGAGTCTTTTAGCAGTTCTAATATATTCTAGGTTCTTATGATCGGTCCAAACGATAAAAGGTACCCCTGACCCTTCTAACCAGTGCCGCCATTCCTCCAGTGCTAACTTGACTGTCAACAACTCTCTGTTACCAATGTCATAATTGCGTTCGGCAGGTGATAAACGATGTGAAAAGAACGCGCAAGGGTGAATCTTATCGTCTGTGGAAGAACGTTGGGAAAGAACTGCTCCTACCCCCACCTCTGACGCATCGACCTCCACCACGAACTGACGTGATGGATCAGGAATCTGGACTTGGCCAATCTATCACAGCCTTAACTTTGTCAGGATCCATACGCACTCCCTCAGACGAGACGATGTACCCTAAAAAGGGAACGGACTGTGCATGAAAAACGCATTTCTCCGCCTTGACAAAAAGCCCATTCTCTAGCAACCTCTGAAGCACTCGTCTGACGTGCTGAACGTGTTCCTGGAGAGAAGAGGAAAAGATCAATATGTCATCCAGGTAAACATCTATGAATTGATCAACCATATCTCTCAGCACGTCATTAACGAGTGCTTGGAAGACCGCGAGCGAGTTAGATAGCCCGAAGGGCATAACCAAGTATTCAAAGTGCCCTCTGGGGGTATTAAATGCGGTCTTTCATTCATCTCCCTTCCTTACGTAAATCCAATTTTGTAAAGACAGATGCTCCCTGCAACCGTTCGAAAGCTGAAGACATCAACGGCAAAGGATAAGTATTCTCGATAATCAATGCACGGTCGCAGAGACCCATCCTTCTTCCCCACAAAAAAGAACCCCGCCCCCGCTGGAGATGAGGAAGGTCTAATGAATTTGGATGTTAGAGAATCAGAAATATATTTCTCCATAGCCTCCCTCTCTGGAAGAGAAAGTGAATATAACTTGCCCTTAGGCGGAGACTCACCTGGAACTAAGTCTATGGCACAGTCATAGGGACGATGAGGAGGAAGAGAAGCAGCGCGAGACTTACTGAACACTTCTCTCAGGTCCTGGTACTCTTTGGGCACGTTAGACAAATTCACCACCTCCTCCTGGAACACAGACACAGGTACAGACGAACACGCAGACACTAGACATGACTTATGACAATTGTTACTCCACATGGAGATGGAATTGTGCCCCCAATCAACTCTGGGGTTGTGACGTGTGAACCAAGGATGTCCCAGAACAATGGGTGCCAGAGGTGAATGCATGAGTAGAAATGTTATTGTTTCCGTGTGATTGCCAGACGTGATGAGGGTGATGGGTTCAGTAGTATGTGTAATGTTAGGAAGCTGTTGTCCATTGAGAGCACTGACAGAAATCTTGTGTGTAAGGGGGGTGATAGGAACGTGGAGGTAATAAAATTACCTTCCGCCCCTGAATCCAATAAGGCCCGGGTGTCATGAGTGTTGGTTGCCCACCTTAGTCTTACCGGAAGGAGAGTAGCTGATGATGGTGAGGATGAGGTCTTCCCGGTGGAGATCCCACCCAATAGTAGCCTCATTGTTACTACCGGGCTTGGTCTTTTAACGGGCACGAGTGAATGAAGTGGCCCGCCCCCCCGCAGTAAAGGCATAGTCTTTGGGATCTCCGCCGTTCCCTCTCCTCCCGGGAAAGCTGAGCTCTACCCACCTTCATGGGCTCCGGATCGTAAGAGGAACTGACCGTATCCAGGACTTCCGGACGTCTGGTCTCCATGCCGCGAACTGGATGGTCTTGTTGGAAACGGCCCATCTTGCTCAGGCGAGCATCCACTCGAAGTGCTAATTCAATAAGTCCATTGAGACTAGTGGGAAGGTCCAGCATGTAAATCTCCCTCTGGATACGGTCAGCCAACCCATGCAGGAATCTGTCCCACTGCGCCTCCTTGTTCCATGGGCACTCTGCAGCCAGGGTGCGGAACTAGATGGAATATTCCAACACCGAACTGTGACCTTGGCGGAGATCGGCGAGTAGTCTGGCCGCCTCCCTACCCACCGCCGCCCGATCGAAAACCCTCTTCATCTCCTTGGAGAGTGCCTGGAACGAAGCGCAGCATGGGTCTTGGTTCTCCCACACCGCCGTTCCCCAGAGAGCCGCCCTACCGGATAGTAGCGTCAGCACAAACGCCACCTTGGATCGCTTTTCGTTGAACGTCTGAGGCTGTAGAGCAAAGTGCATAGAACATCGGGTAAGAAATGCTCTGCAAAATTCTGGTTCACCTGAATAACCTTCTGGTGTAGGCAGTCTTGGCTCTCGCCGCAGCTCTGGGGGGGGGGTGGAATCGGCGGTGTGGGTGGCGCAGTGGAGACTCGTAGCTGTTGAATCTGCTGGGTGAGCTCGGACACCTGCGTCACAAGCACTTGGACCGCCCTCCCTGTGACCGAGATGTTTTCCTCCTGAGTGTCCATTCTAGCGATACTTCGAGCCACAAACTCGTTCCACGTGGAAGCGCCTGCTACATCCATGAGGGTCAGATCGTTCTGTCACGTAACACAGAGAACCCTCGAATCCCGGTGAGTGTGCAGTCCTCGTGATGGTGAACGGTAATCCAGTGCTAGGTAATGATCAGGAACAACGACGACACAGGAAGACTCAGGCAGGAACTAGGAACACAGGAAACAGGTACGGGAGCACACCGGGGAGAAACAACGATCTGACAACATGAAACACCAGTTACTGAACTTATATAGGAGACAAACAATTGAAACCAGCTGGCACTGCTGATCATCACTGATCAGTGACCACGCCCATAGACACACACCTAACAACACGTTAGACGAGAGAGAGAGGGTGAATTCATGAACCGTGACATGCTGTGATTAGGCTAAGGTGAATGAAACTGGAAGAAAATACATGTTTATGGCCTCTTTTAGTGCAAAAGTACTCTCATTCTTTCTGTTTAAAGTCTCGAGTGAGACGGAGACTCCAGATCAAGTGTTTTATTTTGTAATTTTATTAATGAGGCAATAATGCAAAATTATTATTTTTTCTTCTCTGCTTTGATTAGGGAGATACTCTTCTCCTTATACTGGTTAAAAACTTGATTGAGACTGAGACTCCAGTTAAAATATTTTGATTTGTACACAAAAAGAGGCATTTAAAAAAAAAAAAAAAAAAAAAAAAAAACATTCTTTACATTAAAAAGGGATTGCTGTTCTCATCCCGGTATACACCTGTTGCAACCGTCTAAGATTTGCTATAATTGTTTTTATAGGAATCTTCTGGGTTTATCTGTGTATTTTCTATAGAGTTTTGGTTTATGTCGTTATCTATTGTTTCTCTTAATTGTAGAGGGTTACGTAACATTGTTAAGAGGAAAGCAATTTTTTTGTATTTGAAGCGCTTTAATACAGATTTTTGTTTTTTGCAAGAGTGCCATTCGGATAGTCAAGATGTACAGTTTTGGAGGTCACAATGGGGACTAGATTTATGGTTAGCTCACGGAACTACTCACTCTGCTGGGGTTTGTATCTTGAAAAATCGCTTTAAAGGGAAAATAATAAGCTCTGAGTGTGATACGTCTGGACATTACATTTTACTTGTCCTTGAAATTTTAAATTCAACCTGTATTGTTCTTAATGTATATGGTTTCAACTTACAAAAAGAAAATAATGCCCTTTTTGACAGATTAGGTGATCGGGTGACTCGTATGTTAGCCAAATATCCTAATTCTTATCTGATCTTTGGAGGTGATTTCAATGTCGTCCTGGACAGCAGGTTAGATAGGTGGCCTCCTCAGGCTGGAAATACAAGTCCAGATTATGTAATTACATTTATGGAGAAATTTTCCTTAATTGATACATGGAGGAAATCTCACCCATCGCAACAATGCTTTACTTGGAGTAATAATTCTTTATCTAGTCAGTCCAGGATTGATTACTGGCTTACATCTAAGGATATAGTTAATATTGTTACTGATATATTACCATCTCCATTCTCGGATCACAGGGCTATTTCAATAAGTATCCCCTTTAGTTCTTCTGTAAATTTAATTCAAAAGTCTGGATACTGGAAATTAAATAAAACAGTACTTCAACATAAAGAAGTAATCACTGCCATAGAAAAAATGATTTTGACTCATTGGAATAAAGCCAAAATTGAAAAAAAAAATATTTTAGCAATTGGGAACTTCTCAAATTTGAAGTAGGAATTTTTTTTTCAGGAGGTACTGCAGTGAGTTTGCAAAAAAGAGGAAAGCTGAAGAGGATAACATTTTATTTAAAATATCTACTTTATTATCCAAAAGAGTAGAAGAACTATCAGAATTTGATAAAGCAGAACTTATTGAACAGAAGCTCAAACTAGAGGAGATTTACAGACAAAAGGCTGAAGGAGCGTTTGTTAGGTCGCGCAGGAAGTGGCTTGAAGAGGGCGAAAAGAGTTCTGCTTACACGTAAGGTATTGAACCATTGGTTGCAAAGAGATTTATCACTCAAAGGCAGAGTTCTGCTTACTAAAGCAGAGGGCATTTCTCGTTTATCGTATGCCGCTCAATCAATCTCTGTTGACAAACACACACGTAAACTAATTGACAGTATGTTGACAAAATTCCTGTGGACAAACAAAATACACTATATTAAAAAATCAGTAATACTTAATACACATGACAAAGGTGGGTTGAATTTGATTGATTTTAGCTCTCTAAACAGTAACTTTAAAATAAATTGGATAAGACAATATCTTAAAAACTCTTCATCTATTTGGAATATAATTCCTCCGTTTATATTTTCTCATGTGGGTGGCTTAGAATTTCTTTTGATGTGTAATTATAAAATTGAAAAACTTCCAGTCAAACTTTCTAAATTTTATCAACAAGTACTTGCTACCTGGAATCTTATCTATAAACACAATTTCTCCCCTTATAGTTTTTTTATTTGGAATAATGCTAATATTTTGAATAGAAAGAAGTCTTTATTTTTTCATAATTGGTTTAGTAATGGATTGTTGTTAGTGAATCAGCTATTTAATAATGAAGGGAATTTATTTTCATTTGCAGACTTTATTTCAAGATACAAAATACCTATTACATTAAAAGAATTCAAGGTGCTTACTAAGGCCATACCTGCAGGTATACTTATGCTGTTCAAAAGCAGTGTATATACATCCACACTATCTGTCTGTCCTCCTAGACCTGAACATACCTCTGTCGGCACTATCTGTTTCTCTGGGTTAAAGCCTAACAATTATAAAATTAGATCCTTATTTTTAAGAGAGATTATCTCTACGACTTATGTTATTTTCTACTGGAACAGTTTCTTTAATAATGTAAATTGGACTAAGGTTTGGTCATTACCTCAAAAATTCCTCCTTACAAATAAGATTAAAGAAATCTCATATAAATTAATTCATAGAGTTTATCCCACAAAGGTATTCTTACAAAAATTTAAAATTAATATTGATTTAAAATGTTCTTTTTGTCAATGCGCCACTGAAACAAGTTCACATTTGTTTTGGTATTGCCAATTTACCTAGTATTTTTGGAATAATGTGGAGGGTTTCATTGCTAATAATATTTTAAGAACATTTTCTTTATCTTATAAACATGTGATTATGGGTTTTTATATAAAGGATCGCTCTTTAAAGGACGCTAGTTTTATTATAAATTTTATTTTATTTGTATGTAAATTTCACATTCATAAATGCAAGTTTACAAAAGGCAAACCTCTTTTTATGGTGCTTGAAAAGGAGATTAAAATGTACATAGATGCAATGTCTAAATCTAAAAATAGTAAAGCAATTAAAACAATTAATATATGCTCCTTCTTTAACATTTTCACTTAATATAAAAAAATAAAATGTAATGAATGGGGCTGACCTGAAAAGTATATTTTCTGTACTTAAATTACATTGTAATATCCTATGGAACTCTTATATATATAATGTAGATCCGTTTGTAAAATGATGCTTATGTACCCTCTCATCCTTTTTTTTTATTTTTATTTTTTTATTATTATTATTATTTTATTATTTTTTTGTGTGTGTGTGTGTGTGTGTTCTAGTTTGTTCTTTTTTTGTTATACAAGATATGGCACTGTACATGCTACCTGTTGTTGTCAATAAAGCATTATAAAAAAAAAAAGTTTTTATGAAGGTTTTAGTGCCATCTAGTGGTCTTGTTTTTCTTTGGCTCAGCTGCGCGTTGATCTCGAGCTGTGTGTGTGTGTGGATTGGGAAAAGGGCGGAAAGAAAGTCTCAAAATTCAAATGAATCAGATAGAATCGACCCAGAAGAGACGTGGATGAATGAATGAGTCTAATTTCATCCCATACACTCTCTCTACTTTTTAAATGATAAATGAACTCAAATTGATAAGAATTTTTAAACAAACATAGATAATGCACAGTTGTTTGAAACCATGTCAGTTGACAGTTCGCACATATCGGGATAGTAGGAAATGAAACAGCGGACAAGTTAGCAAAAAAAGCATTAAAGAAAAACTTAAAATCAGTAATTAACAGGGAAGTAATTAGAATATGGCAACAAAGATGGGAAAAAAGTAGCAGAGGTAGGTGATATTATAGAAGCCTACTGTAAAATCAGTAGGGAAAAAAGAGCAGTTTTATTGAAGACACAGAATGGAAGAAGTAATGATTTCTAGATTAAGGATGGGTCACTTGCATTAATGGGGAAGCATGAAAGTGGTCTGTGTGATGAATGTGATGTTTTAGAAACAGTAGAGCATGTGCTGTTTAAATGTAGTAAATATGAAGATCAGCATAACAGTCTTTTTAGAAATATAAAGAACAGGCCAGTGAGTGTCGTGGACCTTCTGGAAAAGGGTTGTATAAGAAATATAACAGTCAGATGTTTAAAGCTGCAGTTGGTAACTTTTGACGCTCTAGCGGTTAATAAACAGAACTGCTTGCGTCTTGCGAAAGAACATCGTAGCCGGAACTACTTCTCTCTGTTTATGTCTATGAAGAATCACAAAGGTACTGGGTTACTCCGCCACGGTACCCCCGAAGCAATCTAAAATAGTCCGAATATAAACACTTATTATAGGTGTACCCTAGTGATTCAGGACAGGCTACAAACACGGTTTGGAAAATGGATTCATGGTGTACTCACTTATTATATACATTGTGTAAATATTGAACACAAAAAAAGTTACGGACCGCAGCTCTGATTGGTTGTTTCTTAACGGGAGCGGATGAATTTCTGCAAATGGCAATAGGACCACTGGGAGGAGCCAGAGGAGCTTGATTTTTTCACAGATTATCGGTCTCATATTCTACTGTCAGGACATGATGACAGGTTTAACAAATATGTAAAAAATACATTTTTACAAAAGTTAACTACTGCAGCTTTAAGGTGGTTTGGTAACACTTTCTATGAAGCCTGTATTTATAATACATTTTAAGGGTATTCTTAAGCAATTATAATGAATGCATAATGCATTATAAAAAAAAACTTATAATATGTTATATCAACTCATGAATAATCATAACAACAATTATGATAGGCTACATCATAATACTTACATATTTGTGGTTATAAGCAGGGCTCCGAACCGGTTCAAGGAACGAAAATGAAAACCGGAAATGAACGAAATTTTCACAGGAACAAAAACGGAAACAAAAACAAAATCAATTTTAATCGTACGGAACAGAAACGCTATTTGAAATGACCATTAACCGGTTAATAACATTATTTTATCGTTCTCTTTAATATTTTAATTTGTGACAATAATGTGACAAATCACAATCGAATAGTTGAGTGACGCTGACGCATCAAGCGTGCGTAAAAATGCCACGCAGCAGTCATAGGCAGTCCATTTCTCCCGATTAGATTTGTCTTTATACACAAAGCTGGCTAACCATCAAATTTTCAGAGGTATGTTTAAATAAAACATGCTTAGAAACGTTAAGATTAGCTTTACGTAGTAATGCAATCTGTTTTGTTTCTTTTCTGTAATTAATGTGAGCTAATTTTTAGAACGTAAAAAGCACAAATTGGCCTATTAACTTATACCACTGTCAATGACTCTTTTTAGATGGTCGCCAACAAGATAATCCTTTCCGTCAGTATTTCTCCTATGACAAATCGGCTAACAAGTCTGTCTGCAATATTGAGGGATGCGGGACAGAAATAGCCGGGAATCACGGAGGTAACTTGCAGAGGCATATTCAACGTAAACATCCAGCAGAGTATGCTGCTTCAAGCAGCATTAAAAGACCAGCTACAGCAGAAGGACAGACAACTCTGGAAGCGGTCATAGTGAAAAAGCAAAAGACAACAGACCTGCGTATTCAAATGAATCCTGCTGTTCTAAAAGATGCATACATAGAACTAGTAACTGTCAACGGGAGACCATTTACATTGATGGAAGATACCGGCTTCAGAAAAATTATCAAGCCAATACAAGAGGCTATAGGAAATTACTGGAGGAACTGCAGACGAAGCAAGACTCCCAGCTTGCACTGGAGGAACTGCAGAAGAAGTAGGACTCCCAGCTTGCACTGGAGGAACTGCAGATGAAGCAGGACTCCCAGCTTGCACTGGAGGAACTGCAGACGAAGCAGGACTCCCAGCTTGCACTGGAGGAACTGCAGAAGAAGTAGGACTCCCAGCTTGCACTGGAGGAACTGCAGATGAAGCAGAACTCCCAGCTTGCACTGGAGGAACTGCAGACGAAGCAGGACTCCCAGCTTGCACTAGAGGAACTGCAGAAGAAACAGGACTCCCAGCTTGCACTGGAGGAACTGCAGACGAAGCAGGACTCCCAGCTTGCACTGGAGGAACTGCAGACGAAGCAGGACTCCCAGCTTGCACTGGAGGAACTGCAGAAGAAGTAGGACTCCCAGCTTGCACTGGAGGAACTGCAGAAGAAGTAGGACTCCCAGCTTACACTGGAGGAACTGCAGACGAAGCAGAACTCCCAGCTTGCACTGGAGGAACTGCAGAAGAAGCAGAACTCCCAGCTTGCACTGGAGAAAGTTCCAAAGGAGCAGATGTCACAGCTTGCACTGGAGGAACTGCAGAAGAAGCAGAACTCCCAGCTTGCACTGGAGGAACTGCAGACAAAGCAGAACTCCCAGCTTGCACTGGAGGAACTGCAGACGAAGCAGAACTCCCAGCTTGCACTGGAGAAAGTTCCAAAGGAGCAGATGTCACAGCTTGCACTGGAGGAACTGCAGAAGAAGCAGAACTCCCAGCTTGCACTGGAGGAACTGCAGACGAAGCAGAACTCCCAGCTTGCACTGGAGGAACTGCAGAAGAAGCAGAACTCCCAGCTTGCACTGGAGAAAGTTCCAAAGGAGCAGATGTCACAGCTTGCACTGGAGGAACTGCAGAAGAAGCAGAATTCCCAGCTTGCACTGGAGAAAGTTCCAAAGGAGCAGATGTCACAGCTTGCACTGGAGGAACTGCAGACGAAGCAGAACTCCCAGCTTGCACTGGAGGAACTGCAGAAGAAGCAGGACTCCCAGCTTGCACTGGAGGAACTGCAGACGAAGCAGGACTCCCAGCTTGCACTGGAGGAACTGCAGACGAAGCAGGACTCCCAGCTTGCACTGGAGGAACTGCAGACGAAGCAGAACTCCCAGCTTGCACTGGAGGAACTGCAGACGAAGCAGGACTCCCAGCTTGCACTGGAGGAACTGCAGACGAAGCAGGACTCCCAGCTTCCACTGGAGGAACTGCAGAAGAAGCAGAACTCCCAGCTTGCACTGGAGAAAGTTCCAAAGGAGCAGATGTCACAGCTTGCACTGGAGGAACTGCAGAAGAAGCAGAACTCCCAGCTTCCACTGGAGGAACTGCAGACGAAGCAGAACTCCCAGCTTGCACTGGAGGAACTGCAGACGAAGCAGAACTCCCAGCTTGCACTGGAGAAAGTTCCAAAGGAGCAGATGTCACAGCTTGCACTGGAGGAACTGCAGAAGAAGCAGAACTCCCAGCTTGCACAGGAGGAACTGCAGACGAAGCAGAACTCCCAGCTTGCACTGGAGGAACTGCAGAAGAAGCAGAATTCCCAGCTTGCACTGGAGAAAGTTCCAAAGGAGCAGATGTCACAGCTTGCACTGGAGGAACTGCAGAAGAAGCAGAACTCCCAGCTTGCACTGGAGGAACTGCAGAAGAAGCAGGACTCCCAGCTTGCACTGGAGGAACTGCAGACGAAGCAGGACTCCCAGCTTGCACTGGAGGAACTGCAGAAGAAGCAGGACTCCCAGCTTCCACTGGAGGAACTGCAGACGAAGCAGGACTCCCAGCTTGCACTGGAGGAACTGCAGACGAAGCAGGACTCCCAGCTTGCACTGGAGGAACTGCAGAAGAAGCAGAACTCCCAGCTTGCACTGGAGGAACTGCAGACGAAGCAGAACTCCCAGCTTGCACTGGAGGAACTGCAGACGAAGCAGAACTCCCAGCTTGCACTGGAGGAACTGCAGACGAAGCAGAACTCCCAGCTTGCACTGGAGAAAGTTCCAAAGGAGCAGATGTCACAGCTTGCACTGGAGGAACTGCAGAAGAAGCAGAACTCCCAGCTTGCACTGGAGAAAGTTCCAAAGGAGCAGATGTCACAGCTTGCACTGGAGGAACTGCAGAAGAAGCAGAACTCCAAGCTTGCACTGGAGAAAGTTCCAAAGGAGCATATGTCACAGCTTGCACTGGAGGAACTGCAGAAGAAGCAGAACTCCCAGCTTGCACTGGAGGAACTGCAGAAGAAGCAGGACTCCCAGCTTGCACTGGAGGAACTGCAGATGAAGCAGAACTCCCAGCTTGCACTGGAGGAACTGCAGACGAAGCAGAACTCCCAGCTTGCACTGGAGGAACTGCAGAAGAAGCAGGACTCCCAGCTTGCACTGGAGGAACTGCAGACGAAGCAGAACTCCCAGCTTGCACTGGAGGAACTGCAGAAGAAGCAGGACTCCCAGCTTGCACTGGTCTGGAGGAACTGCAGACGAAGCAGAACTCCCAGCTTGCACTGGAGGAACTGCAGACGAAGCAGGACTCCCTGCGTGCACTGGAGAAAGTTCCAAAGGAGCAGATGTCACAGCTTGCACTGGAAGGACTGGTGGTGGATTGGATAAATCAGCAATGTTGCAACTGCCACACATTGCAACTGTCCCCACTCTCCCCTAATGTTGAATTAGGGCAAGTTCACTCAGTAAAGTCAGATAATAGCGCTAACATGTTAAAGCCAGTGTCTTTCCTATCTGATATGCAAGAGGAGACATCATCTGAAGCGAATAAAATTGATCCCACGGGTGCAGAAATGGAAGAGGATGAGCTAGCTGCAATCCAGGGTGAAACTCCTGATTTGGTAATTGAACTTGACTCTGTAATATCAGGACATGTGTTGTGCCTGGGAAGCCATTCAGAATCTATCTGGCAGCAACACGATGGCACAGTACAGTCCGTTCCAATCATCTGATGATGACAACGAGATAGAACAGCTGTTGATGGCAAAAGAAAAAGAACGCACAACAATAAAACCCACTCGTGTTTCAATCTCATCTGTTTTGGATATGTATTCCAGAGAAGCACGCCTTAAGAGGAGTGAGTGTCTTTTTAAGTACTGGGCAAGTGTTGCTCCCACTAACCCAAATTTGCACAAACTTGCTATGAGTGTAATTGCACTACCTGTAACGCAAGTAAGCGTAGAGCGCGCATTTTCATGCCTCAAGTACATTCTTTCTCCACTGAGGTCTTCAATTAATGCACAGGTCTTGGAGGACATTCTTTTCGTACGTTTAAACAAGCAGTATGGACTTTAGGCTCAAATAGACTTTTACAGTTTGTGCATTTCATTTGTAACCTATCCAAGTAACTCAGGTAGCCCATACAGCTCAATGTGATTCCTTTATAGAGTGTTAACACTTAATTAAATTGTAGAAATTTTATTGTGGTTTTATTTCACAATGTTATATTGCATTAAATGATCAAGCTTAATTAGCTAACTGAATTTATTTCTGTAATGCAAGGACGTGTCGCGTTGGGTGTTTGCGTTATGGTCTACTTTTAAATTTGCACTTAACAGTGCTTTAAAAGAACAATGGTTATCCAGTTTAATTTTTTAATTCATGTAATTTCTAAAACGAGTAGCCTAGTGTTGCAAGAAAGTTATGTACACAGAAAGTTATCACTCTTCTGAAAAGAAGACATTTGATCGCTCAGTACAAACGGTTCAGTAAAATGGGTCAATATTTTTCCAGCTGTTTATGCTTTATAATTAATGAAATTAAATTTCTGTTGTGGTTTTAACCATGTTATGCATTAAATGTTCAAGTTTAATGTGTTAGCCTATGTTATTTTTGAGTGAAAATGAGTCTGTTTATACACTTGTTTAAAGTGTATGCAAATAAAAAATAATGTTATAAACCGTTATTTTTTCGAATGAAATCGGTTTAGGTACGGTAATGTTAATGAGGAACGTAGGAACGGAAACATTATAATACCGGTTCTGTTCGGAGTGAACCGATTGATTTTTTTTTTTTTCGTTTTTAAGCCCTGGTTATAAGTTTAAGAATATTATTATTCATAACACACAATGAACACCATATTAAATCTATTTAATTAACAGTATAATGGACTGTATCATATCTTGGAAGAAAAAGGGGGGGGGAACTGTTTTATATGGTGACATTTTATTTTGATTGTCCCCTTAATCAATCGACTATATGCATAGAAAGTGTTACTGGTGGTTTTAAGATTTTCAGAGCTTACAGGACTAGACCACAGGTCTTAGTGTTTGAGGATGAGGACCATGATGGTTCTGTCCATCTCAGAAGTTGAGCAGCTCAGTGTGGAAACTGAAGCTTGGGCTCTAATCCACTGTGATATCAATACATTTGATATTTATGTGCGCAAGATATACAGCAGGGGGCAGTAATACTCTTAAAGAGTGAACGGCCATTCAACAGAAAGAAGCAGAAGAAGAAGAAGAAGAAGAAGAAGAAGGTGTTTAACAGCGATCAGAAACCGAAAGTGTTTGAAAGACTTCTGGATTCTGTTCCTGCAGCACAAGATCGTCTGAACTACTGCAAGTAAGTCTGAATACTTTCACCATTACACTTATTTAGGAGAATGATGAACGCGTTTCAGAGCTGGATGAAGCGTGATTTGTTCAGTTATAACTTACACCTGTCTGTCGCCGAATAACAAACCTCAGAGAAACAGAGATATTAATAAAACAAACCGTTTAAAGACGATCGACGCGTGTTAAAACATTTGAACTTTTGAAGTCTGTAGAATTAATAATAATTCTAAAAGTTATTTTATTTCCTCTTCTTCTATTTTAAGTCGCGAGGCTAAAAGTATTCTGAGGTCAAATCCAACCTGTTCTTCCGGATTAGAGAGACGATAAACACGATTAGATTTACGATAAAATCGACCACCCCCCGACTTTTCCGCCTTAATATTTACAGATATTAGTCCATTTTGCGATTTGATGTAAGTGCAATGACCAACTTTTGATTAATTAATTCAAAATTTGGCAAATTCCGCGTTAAACTGTATGTAACAATGTTCTTTCATGAAGGATGAGAGTCCTGTTTTACACATACTCCGTCTGCAGTGTGTATGCGTTGCGTATTTTTTTTAGGCACCCATGTTAACAGATTCCAGCGTTCACACGGTGGCGGTCTGTCAGTGCGTTCCAGGAGTGTTGCGTCTGCAGCAGTGCAGCGATCGTTCACGTACTGAGTAGTGGACTGCAAACGTGTCCTGTGTGAAAGCACAATGAGTATGAGACCGTGCTGCTTCTGCACCACATACGTAACGCACACGGACTGCATACACACTGCAGATGGAGTATGTGTGAATCAGGCGTGCGTCTTGTCGAGGTTTCCATTGGGAAGCTTCTTAAATAAAAATAAATTCCCTGAAGCAAACCCGGCGGCTTCAGCTGCATCCATGTTAGCACGTCACGTTTGATGTGGTAATTTCACAGTAGGCATACACACAGGTTTAAAGACTCGTTCTCACCCCTACAGATTCGGCTAGGTATACATCCGCGCCAAAATATCAAGGTGAAAGTCATCATAGCTCACCTAGTATAGACTCAGCTCTCAACCCAACTTTGAGAATAGTTTAACGGCGATATTTAACGGCCCACCACTAATATATATATATATATATATATATATATATATATATATATTTTAGTGGTGGGCATAGATTAATTTTTTGAATCTAGATTAATCTCACTGTGATCTTGAAATTAATCTAGATTAAAATGGCTCATTCGAATTGCTGTAGCTGGGGTTTGCTGGGCCCCGGTGAAGGTTGTACAGTGGGCCCTGTTTGAAATTGTTTAATTTGTATGTTCATTTATTTTTATTTATTTGTGCTATTTATACAATGTTTACGTTTTTTTTTTTTTTTCAAGTTTGTAGGTGTCAAGGTACAGAAACCAAATAATTAAATGTAAAATAGCACTGGATAGTCTTTAATGTAAAAATGAAATATACACTCAAACCTACATTTATTCAGACCCCTTCAACATTTCTCACATTATTACAGTTTTGCTATATATCAAAAATTATATCTGGTGTCTGAATAATTTTTGGTTTGACTGTTAAAACTACAAAGTAATTCAGTCAAGAGCAGTGAGTGATTTTCATTTTCTTGGATTAACATTACAGCAGCCAGTCGCTAAATTAGGCGCGGTCACTTTAAGAGACAATGAACGCATCCAATATAATACACATCCCATTTTTTTCCTCAACTGTTTACTATCACTTAAGAAATAACTGACAGTTTTTTCGAGCATAATTTACAAGGTGGATATTTTGACATATTTTGTATGTATTTGTCGGCACAAGAGCAAAAATAAGCAAATTCGATGTTCAAGTGTTTTGAGACGCCTTTCTCTGCGCGAGCCCTGAACACCAGAACACTGCGAGTACTGAATTTGGCTCTTTCACATCTTTTTGTTTGTTCAAACTGCGATTTGTATTTGTTCGTTCGGGTGCAGGAGGGACTTTGAGGAGAACTTCGCAGAAGAGAGCTCGGTTCAGTGTCGCTGTCCGTGATACGCGGCTCTCTCTCTCTGCGTGCGCACCTAACATGGCACGCGCTACTCTGTTCAGCTTTTCCGCGTCTTGTTTTTGGATGCTTTAATGTTTAAATGTCGGCAGCCATATCACCCTGGAGCCCAAGACTGGTCACCCACTGAAGCTAAGCAGGGCTGATCTGGTCAGTACCTGGATGGGAGACCTCCTGAGAAAACTAGGTTGCTGCTGGAAGAGGTGCTAGTGAGGCCAGCAGGGGGCGCTCTCCCTGTGGTCTGTGTGGGTCCTAGTGCCTCAGTGTAGTGATGGGGACACTATACTGGCAACAAGCACCGTCCTTCGGATGAGACGTTAAACCGAGGTCCTGACTCTCTGTGGTCATTAAAAATCCCAGGATGTCTTTCGAAAAGAGTAGGGGTGTGACCTCGGCATCGTGGCTAAATTCACCCATTGGCCTCCGACCATCATGGCCTCCTAACAATCCCCATATCCGCTGATTGGCTTCCTCACGCTGTCTCCTCTCTACCAGTAAGCTGGTGTGTGGTGGGCGTTCTGGCACACTATGGCTGCCGTCGCATCATCCAGGTGGATGCTGCACACTGGTGGTGGATGAGGAGATACCCCTTGTCTATGTAAAGCGCTTTGAGTGCCTAGAAAAGCACTATATAAATGTAATGAATTATTATTATTATTATTATTATTATTATTATTAAATCGACAAGCGGTAATGCTTAAAAACACGTGAGAAAGATAAGCTTTCATGACGATGCGCAGCAGTGGCCCGTCAACTGTCCTGAGCATCTTTTTAGGCTGGCCTCAGCCAGTCAGTTATATAAAATATCAAGGTGAAAGTCATCATAGCTTGCTTAGTATAGACCCAGCTCCCAACCCAACTTTGAGAATAGATTAACGGCGATATTTTTTTTTTTATCGCCCGATAAGAGTCTGGCGTTAACGCAGCACGTTAACGCCGATAACGGCCCACCACTAATATATATATATATATATATATATATATATATATATATATAAGATGTCCTGAAATATTATGTGGGTTCAGTACTCAAAGTTTGAGACCCACTGACTGATAAAGTAAGGTGACAATATTGTCCCTGGAAAGTGGCACATCTGGTCACCTGGTATAGGCCATATCAGGCCCACATACAACAAACCAGAACACAACCTAAAACTGGTCTGTCACACATGGGCAAGAATTGACACTAAAGCCGGCTTGATGTGTGTGGGTCAAATGAAAATGAAGTCGTGACATTTGCCAAGTATGGTAGCCCATACTCTGAATTGGTGCTCTGCATTTAACCCATCCAAGTGCACACACACACAGCAGTGAGAAGTGAACACACCCCCAGAGCAGTGGGCAGCTATAGATCCAGCGCCCGGGGAGCAACTGGGGGTTCAGTGCCTTGCTCAAGGGCACTTCAGCCATGGGTATTGAGGGTGGAAGTTCATTCACTCCATCCCACCTACAACTCATGCCAGCACCAAGACTCGAACCTGCGACCTTAGGGTTACAAGTCCAACTCTCTAACCATTAAGCCACAGCTACTGGACTACTGGAGCCTTGAGTGGAGCGTCGGCGGATGTTAAAAAGAAAACCGATTTTCATTCAAACAAATCGATGTAAACTACACATTTGAGTTAATCGATAAAATCGATTTACCCAGCCATAATTTGTAGCATATTTTATTTTTATTTTGAGAGGATGGGAGTAGAGCGCAATCTCGTGGGTACCCCCCCAAGCCTGCGAGGGGCATGTGGTGAGTGGGGCGGATGGATAGGAAGGATATAAAAGAGGAGCGATGACAGTGAAGGACGAGAGAGGACCAGGCCTGGATTTTAATTAGTTTTTTGGTTTTTGTTTGTGCGCGGCAGTCGTCCGTGAGGGGCTGTCAAGCTGTTTTGTGTTTATTTTATTATTAAATCTTCATTTTGAATGCACGCCGGTTCCCGCCTCCTGCTTCCCGTGATTGTGAAGTTTTTATAGTGTTACACAAAGATTCAGCACTAGTTATTTTCTTCATCATTTGTTTCTCTGAACTCTCATGATCTTGATCTGATTGTCATGTCCAGGTCATGATGAGCATCTGATCGTCTTCAGAGACACAAAGATCTCAGTGTTGAGCTGTTCATCTGCAGTATGTCAGAGAAGAGAGGAAAGATGAGTCTCTCACACAAACAGAGGTAAGACTGAGTCTGCTTTCAGAGAAGACAACAACACTTTTCAACAAGCAGTGTTTTCTCTCACTATTGTCATGTCAAATTATTTGCAAATCAAAGTAGAAGTTCCTATAAATGTTTTTAGATTGTCACGTTAACAACAGCTTGAAACTTGTTGAATGAACACAGGAATATTTAGCCTAGTTAAATATGTTTGATTTAACAAGTGTTGGGCAGTAACTAGTAAATTAGTTACTGTAATATTACTTTTTGCAGTAACTAGTGTAAGTAATTACTAATAAGAATTCAGAAATAATATAACAATTACTATCAATATAACAGCTTAGTTACTTTTGATGCCTCAACCAAGCTGGTTAAAAATCCAACAATCAAATAATTTGATTTATTTTCATGACTCACACATGAAGTGAAGTGACATTCAGCCAAGTATGGTGACCCATACTCAGTATTCGTGCTCTGCATTTAACCCATCCGAAATGCACACACACAGAGCAGTGAACACACACACATACACACACACACACCGGAGCAGTAGGCATCATTTATGCTGCGGCGCCCGGGGAGCAGTTGGGGGTTCAGTGTCTTGCTCAAGGGCACCTCAGTCGTGGTATTGAAGGTGGAGAGAGAACTGTACATGCACTCCCCCCACCCACAATTCCTGCCAGTCCGAGACTCGAACTCACAACCCTTTGATTGCAAGTCCGACTCTCTAACCATTAGGCCACGACTTCCCATCACATGCATGTGATGTCCCCAGTGCAGCAGGCAAGCTTGGAATATGGAAAAACTTACATTCAGCAGACAGAAATATTGCGTTATATTGATTTTGTCAGGGAAAAAGATGATCTGAACATTGTTTTGTAAGTTGTGTCCCTCTGATCAGCATGTGGTACATTATATTGCTCTAATTAAAAATCCTTTTGGAGAATTAAAGTTTCTTACAAACTTAATGAAATATAATTGTACCCAAGGGTAATGGAGAAATTACAATCAGATTCAAGCTAGGGCTGCACAATTAATTGAATTTCAAGTACAATTATGGATGCCACAATTATATAATCATCTATATAAATGGTCCACTTATGTTACTCTGCATGCTTAAGATGATTTTTTTTTCTTTCTACATCTTATCTTAAGGGTTTATTCCATTGTTTTAGTTTTAGTATAACATTATAATACCATTCATATTTTTACTTTTTTATAATTTAAAGAAGAAACCAATCAAATGTATATTTTACTATAGAAAAGCACATAGAAAAGTTTTTCAGTTAGTTTTTTTTTCAGCTTGTTTATTTTCATATAAAAATACAGTATGCAGTTGCATCAAACAATGATAAACATCATTCGATGTAAATTGTAATAATCATAATGAATAATTGCACATACAATATCAAGGGAATAATGGTCATAATCGTGCAGCCCTAATTCAAGCATGACACATGACAATTAATGAGATTAATACAACACTTCTACTTGAATGTCACTATCAATCACTATAATTTTATGTGGAAGATACACAGTTACAACTTCTGTGGGGCGTGAAGAAAAGGTCATGTTACTAGTACTGTAACGAATTCCATTTCTGTCTGTATAAGAAGTGTATTTGTTGAGAAAGTTTGATGCTGAAGCTGTAAATAATGAAAGGATGGGTGAGTGCTGAAGCTGGGGTCAGTGCCACCATTACTAGAGAAGATATAAATGAGGAAGGTGAGAGAAGTGAGACGACTGAGACTGAGGAGAATGTAGCTGAATATGTCACATCAGGATGCTACTTTTCTCTTGTTTTTTTTTTTTGTTTTTTTACATAATTTCTTTTTAGTATTTTTTTTTTTTTTTTTGTATTCAAAAAAGCTCTCCTCCTTTTCTTTGTGTCATTAGTGTAAGATCAGACTCACATGTGTCCAGCTCTGTGTCTGTGAAGAGTGACCGGTCAAAAGGTGAACCACCGAGATTCAGTGAGGAAACACCATCAGCTACTGAAAGGTATTTCATGTGTTTTGTGTTAGAACATAGCATTAGCTAATTTCGCCACTGGGATATTTTTGATAGAAATTAATTAAACGACACAATAAATCACAGAGTTTCTGCTTGTTTCTTCATTAAACTGTGTCTGAGAACATAAATTCACTCTTGAAAATATCTCTGCAATCAAACATGAATGTGTCCATCTATCTACAGAAATGACCATTTACAACATAGCATTAGCTAACCTTTTCAAATGAGACCCTCTCTCTCTCTCTCCCTCGTGTAATCAGTGTAAGATCAGGCTCACATGTGTCTGTGAAGAGTGACTGGTCAAAAGGTGAACCACCGTTATTCAGTGAGGAAACACCATCAGCTACTGAAAGGTATTTCATGTGTTTTGTGTTAGAACATCGCATTAGCTAATTTCTCCACTGGGATATCTGTGATAGAAATTAACTTAATAAAACAATAAATCACAGATCATAATATCTACTTTCCTTGTTTATTGAAGTCAGTCTGGAGCTTAATTCCAGTAATACAATTAAACAAGCAGCAGCAAGGAGGCATAAATTCACCATAGAGACATGAATATGTCCTTCCATCTGTTTAATTACCATTCGCAGCATTAAACATTTCAAACGAGACTGAAGAACTCCTGGGGGCTGATTCATAAAACAAGTTTACCAAATAAGCCAGGCTTATTTCAGTTAGTCTGACTTATTTTCACTTGATTTGGTTTCATAAAACAAAATTACCATAGCTCAAGCTAAGTCACTCTGGCAACTTATGCTGGGAAACTAACCTGGTCCAGAGCAGACTTACTGTCAGGCTAAAATGAGCTCCTCTATCACTGACCATTAGGAACACATTGATATTACCACTGACTCTCTCACATAGACTACAATTAGTTGACTTTATTATTAGTCCAAAAATAAAAGTATACAGAAAATGCAACCTAAATAATCAATCAAATAATAAAAAAAGGGCTAAAACCGACTATATTAAATGTATTGTGGGCAAAATGTAATGACCTTTTTTTTTTTTTTTTTTAAGAACATTTTAACATAGTTGCAGATTGTGCGTTCAACCATTAAAGCATTTATAACACTAAGTTAAAAGTTGAAACCACTGAATTAAAAATTAGAATAAATAATATAAATCAGACTACATTTTAACTGATAAAAGGAACACACATTAACTCATTTGAGATACAGTAAGTGGCCAACCAGAATGAGCTTTGTGCCACTGCCGTGTCTGTAAAGTGCATTTGCAGCTTTTGATCGCTGAGTGGCGCTTTAACCACAAGTTATCAAACAAGCGCATTAAACAAATATTTTCGCAAAAATAGCTGTCAGCTTTGTTTAGTGTCTAATGTTTAGTATTTATAAAGTTATATGCATTTCTTAGAACTAAATAAAGCAGGATAAATGTCAAGCTTTTGAGCCACTGCTTATATTTTCTCTAAGCTACACAGTATTACACCATATTTTAGATTTGAAACATTTAATAGGTGTGCAGTTTTATTTTTGTAATATGGATTGTTATATTATCCTAAAGAAATGGTGGTTTACTTTGCATCGGAGCAAATTTTAGCTCATTTTAGTGAGCTAGGCTACATGGATTTATATGCAAAATGTCAATATTCTCACATATTTGGCCTATATTTGTCACAAATACATTTTTAATTTATATTGAAAAATTCCTTTAATAAAAAAACTTGCATTTTTGACACGCACATACTTTATTCGTTACCTGTCCTTTATTTTGACCGATAAGTTCAAGTTCAAGTCTGCTTTATTGTCAATTCTTCCACATGTACAGTACATGCATACAGAGAATCGAAATTGCGTTACTCTCAAGACCCCCGGTGCACACAGATAACATTAACATTAAAGCCTAAAAATCTAATCAAAATATAAAAAAATGTAGATACAACTATACAATAAGGGAATGTTAAAAAAGACGTATAATAAAATTAAAAATAAATCATAGTTCAGTGGTGCCTGGGGCAGAAGAGGGGAGGGGGGGCAAGTTTCGGGAGTGAGTTCAGCTTCCTGACAGCCTGGTGGATGAAGCTTTCCTTCAGTCTGCTGGTCCTGGCCTGGAGACTCCGCAGTCTCCTCCCTGATGGCAGCAGACTGAAGAAGCTGTGGGACGGGTGTGTGGGATCACCTGCGATGCAGAGGGCTTTGCGGGTGAGACGTGTTCCGTAAATGTCCTGGAGGGAGGGGAGAGAGACACCAATGATCTTCTCAGCTGCTCTCACTATGCGCTGCAGAGTCTTTCAGCAGGACGCGTTGCAGGCGCCGTACCACACAGTGATGCGGCTCGACAGGATGCTCTCGATGGTGCCTCTGTAGAAGGTGTACATGATGGGGGGCGGGGCTCTGGCTCTTCTCAGTCTGCGGAGGAAGTAGAGACGCTGATTTGATTTCTTGGCCAGTGCTGCTGTGTTTTCAGTCCAGGAGAGGTCCTCTGTGATGTGCACACCCAGGAACTTGGTGCTGCTCACTCTCTCCACAGTCACACCGTTGATGGTCAGAGGAACGTGCTGAGTGTGTGCTCTCCTGAAGTCTACAACAATCTCCTTCGTCTTTTCCATGTTCAGAGAGAGATTGTTGTCACTGCACCACCCAGCCAGGCGGCTCACCTCACTCCTGTAGTTTGTCTCATCTTTGTTGCTAATGAGACCCACCACCGTCGTGTCATCTGCAAACTTAATAAAGAGGTTGGAGCTGTGTGACGGTGTGCAGTCATGGGTCAGCAGAGTGAAGAGGAGGGGGCTCAGCACACATCCTTGGGGGGCCCCAGTGTTCAGTGTGATGGTGCTGGATGTGTTGCTGCCGACCCGTACTGCCTGAGGTCTTCCAGTCAGAAAGTCCAACAGCCAGTTGCACAGCGAAGTGTTGAGCCCCAGCTGGATCAGTTTGTAAATGAGCTGTTGAGGGATGATTGTGTTGAATGCTGAACTGAAGTCAATGAACAGCATTCTGACATATGAGTCCTTTTTGTCCAGATGTGTGAGTGCTGAGTGGAGGGTAGTGGAGATGGCATCATCGGTCGAGCGGTTGGACCAATATGCAAACTGGAAGGGGTCCAGGGAGGGGGGGAGGGCAGACTTGATGTGGTGCATGACTAGCCGTTCAAAGCACTTCATAAGGATGGGAGTAAGTGCAACAGGACGGTAGTCATTGAAGCAGGATGGAGATGGCTTCTTCGGGACTGGAATGATGGTGGTAGTTTTAAAACATGTGGGAACAACAGCCTGACTCAGTGAGATGTTGAAAATGTCTGTGAAGACATCAGTGAGTTCTGCTGCACAGTCTTTCAGTACACGCCCAGGGATGTTGTCAGGACCCGGAGCTTTGCGTGCATTGATCCTGCTAAAGGATCTCCTCACGCTGTCTGAGGTCAGTGTCATCACCTGGTCGCCGGGAGGAGGTGGAGTCTTCTGTGCAGTGGTGCTGTTTTGTTGCTCAAAGCGAGCGAAGAAGGTGTTCAGCTCGTTCAGCAGAGAGATGTTGCTGTCACAGGTCCGTGGTGGGGGCTTGTAGTCTGTAATGGTCTGTATCCCCTGCCACAGGTTCCTAGTGTCTCTGCTGTCACTGAATTGATGGGCTATCCTCCTGGAGTGCTGTCTCTTAGCCTCTCTGATGCCGCGGGACAGGTTGGCCCTGGCTGTTCTCAGGCCCACCTCATCTCCAGCTCTGAAGGCAGTGTTCTGTGTCTTCAGGAGTCTGTAGACCTCCCCTGTCATCCATGGCTTCTGGTTGGCCCGGACAGTGATGGTTTTTGTGACCGTTACATCATCAATACACTTGTTGATGTAGGCAGTGACAGTCTCTGAGTACTCCTGGAGGTCAGTGGTGTTATTGAATGTGGCAGCCTGCTTAAACATGTCCCAGTCAGTTGTGTTGAAGCAGTCTTGAAGAACCTCTGATGATCCTTCTGGCCACACTTTAATCTGTTTTTGAACTGGTTTGGCGACTTTAATGAGTGGTCTGTATGCAGGCATTAGCATGACAGTGATGTGGTCTGAGGCTCCGAGGTGAGGGAGGGGGAGGGCTTTGTAAGCTCCTCTCTGTGTGGTGTAAACAAAGTCCAAAATGTTATTACCTCTTGTTGGAAAGTTAATGTGTTGGTGTATTTTTGGAAACACACTCTTTAGGTCAGCATGGTTGAAATCCCCAGCTATGATGAGAAAAGCATCGGGGTGTGCTGTCTGCTGCTCACTGATGTGCTGGTACAGTTCATTTAGTGCGTCGTTCCTGTTGCTGTTGATGTTGTTCGGGGGAATATACACCGAAATGAGCAGTATAGCAGTATATTCCCTCGGCAGATAGAACGGCCGGCACTTAATAATCATAAACTCCACCAGGGGTGAGCAGTGTTTGCTGATCACAACAGTATCACGGCACCACGCGTCATTGATGTAAACGCAAAGCCCGCTGCCGCAGGTTTTTCCTCCCGCGACGAGGACTCTGTCCGCTCGTCAGCTGGTCGAGCTGAATAGCGCCATCTGGAACGCTGTTGCTGAGCCATGTTTCCGTGAATACAAAAACACAACAGTCAACTTATATAGATAACTTATTGGGAAAAAGATATCTGTCTGTACACTAAGAAAGTTTTGCATGTTTTATAAATTATTTCCTTTATTTTAGTAAAACATGAGGCACTGTATAATTTTGCTCCCATTGTTAAGGCCTCATTAAAACAAGAAATTAATAAATGAAACCTGCACGATTTGGCTAAATCACTGAAACTCGAATAAAACATCCTCATGTTTAAACTCAAATTCTCTCAACAAAATGCACACAATGTAAAAAAGAGCTTTATTAATTGACAACTTCAGTGATTTTAAAGGGAGCCTTATTTACTTTCTTTCATACAATTTAAGTAAGGTAAAAAAAATATAGCTGCATTTAAATACAGGTGTGTATATTCTTCAAAATATCAGAGCGCAATATTTGCGTGCCGTGCATGATGCTGAGTGCAATGTGCAACATTTGTTCTTATTTGTGTACATATTTTATCTTCATTACAAATCTTGTTTGGATTTATTTTGGATAATTGCATGTAAAAAATTATTTACTTTTTAATGCATATCCCAAATGTGAAACTGCCATCTAAGTCTATAGCAGTTTATAATTATTTGTACAATAAAATTTAATTTAAGCTGCTTTATATCTTTTATTTAATGCAAAAGAGATTTATTAAAACAAGTTTATAAGAGTCATGCATCCGTTCAATCTCGATCAACTAAAGAATTGGAGCAGCATTTGCTGTTAGATCATTTTAAAGTGTCAAATATCCTTCAATTAAAAGACCTATTAAATACCCTCTAGACATCTTTAGTAACTAGAAAAATCTTACGTGGGGGATTTAATAGGTATTTAATAAGCAGCCCTATTAAATACCCTCCAGACATCTCTAGTAACTAGAAAAATCTTACGTGGGGGGCAGACTTATTAAATACCCTCTAGACATCTCTTTTAAAGTTTTTAAAGCATTTTATACGTGTTTGCATAAATTCTGCTTTCAGAACAGTCTGTAATGGAGAGATGCCTTAACATAGATTTTTCCTGTGAAACACAAAAACAAAAATGTAAATAAAATTTATATTTTATTTTTGAGAATGGCCAACCCTTCTCCATTCTGCAGATATTGTTGCTTCTGGTATGTGCATTGTAAATCACAGAAAGTCTACATAATATATTGTCTCCCAAAAGCTCAGCTCTTTTTTTTTTTTTTTTTGTCATGCATTTGTATTTTATAAGTCTAAAATAGCCTACAAAACACATTCATAGATGGATACTTTTCTGATTTTCTGGACTCTGTTTGGGATTTAGAAAAACAAAGAGATGGTTCAGTATATTGTTAATGAATAGACTACATTCTGTGAGAATTTATATTGCACATTCTAAAAAATATAGTTTGGACGCAACAAAAAAAAAAAAAAAACTTTTTGAGTTAAGGCAACTTCTTCTGAAATTAAGTTATTATAACTACTGTTTTTTCCAGACTATTAGTCGCACTTTTTTTCATAGTTTGGTTGGTCCTGCGACTTATAGTCAGGTGTGACTTATTTATCAAAATTAATTTGACATGAACCAAGAGAAATGAACTAAGAGAAAACATTACCGTCTCCAGCCGCGAGAGGGCGCTCTGTGTCTTCAGTGTAGACTACAGGAGCACTGAGCAGCGTAGAGCGCCCTCTCGCGGCTGGAGATGGTAATGTTTTCTCTTGGTTCTTGGTTCTAAATAAATGCGACTTAATAGTCCAGTGCGACTTATGTTTTTTTTTTTCCTCGTCATGACATATTTTTGGACTGATGCGACTTATACTCAGGTGCGACTTATAGTCTGAAAAATATGGTAATAAACTATATTGCACTATACAGTAGTCAACATTTGAATTGGATCAAAACCTTTCTTCAAAGTTGTCCTAAAACCAACAATTATTAAGTTGAATACTCAGAACAGCTAAGTTAGAACAACTTAATTTTTCTAAGTTGCTTTTTTCACATTGTTTTAAATTTGATTCAATCATGAACACTGGTTACAGAAACAACCAAAATATTATTTTTTATGAAACAGTTCTGATTGAAACCGCATTTAAGATAATGCCCAGTGAGTCTGTTTTCAACCTAAGCAAACGCTGTACTCTTCAGCACAATGGTAATCTCATAAAAACCACCAACATAACAGAAACACTTTTAAATGCTTAAAGTTTATAAATCTTCTCTTGTTCTGATTTTGAATAGAAATGCATAAAATATGAGTTTATTTCTACATTACCGCTCATTATTCAGTCACATGCAAAGCATGCTGGGAACTTGAAACGTGAACTTGAAAAAAGTTAGAGAGTTAGTACAATTTAAATAATGTTTTAAACAAACTAACGCAGATATTTAAGTTGAAGTTACACACAGTATTACGTTGATGTAATTATTGAGCATCGCGTTAGTTCAGTCAGGCCACGTTAGTCACGCTTGCATCAGCTGACAGTCAGCTGTTCCTGACGTGTACCAATCCAGTCTTGACACCTATCACCTGCAGTCTATTTAAATTCCCATTCTTCAGTGTCTCTTCCATCGCATTGCTGCTTGCAATTAACTGATCGCATCGCTGCTTGCAAATCAAACTGTTGCAGTTTGTTCCAGAACATCTGAAATCTGCATCTAAGATAAGTAAATGCTCTTTTAATCCATATCGCTGTGTATGTTGCCTGGTGGTTAACATGGTTTTGCATCGGTTGCAGGAACGAATATTAAGCATATTAGCAGCAGCATTTATACATCCATGTTCATACACCTGAAGCAATACGCAGCTAGAGCATGCAATCGCTCTAAGGACACGCCGATAAGGCCATTAGAAAAGTGTTAAATGAGACCAGCATTTTCGTGTAAGCGTTTCAATGGGGGTTCGCTGTATTAGCGGCGAAATCTCAATGTCACTGGTGTTTATTTCTAAGGTTGATGTCACATTAGCCGTGTGAGTGTTTCAGATGCACGCAGCTTCAAAAGCACGAATTTATCGCTCTATGGCTTCTATACATAGGCTTATAAGAACGTGATCTCAATAGCCACGTTTACATGTATTTACATTTTTTTTCATTCAGATTTAAAGATTCGGTGGACTGTTTACATGAGACGTTATCTAATCCGATATGGTGTTTAGGCTGCATGTGGTCGTGCTTCGATTTGGGACATACTAAGTGGCCTACGATGATATGCAAATTACCAGAGAGAGAGAGAGAGAGAGAGAGAGAGAAACACGCCCGCGGTTGCATTAATATTTTTAATAACTGCTCACACTTGCTTGGAATTAAGACTAATATTCGAACCTTGAGCTGATCGTCGAAGCGAGGGAAACCTCCACCACATTAGACACTGTTTCTAAATTACACCAAACTGCCAAAAAAGTGTGAAGTGGCGCTACGCACTGCATCCACCAGCTGCACGCAAGAGCAGAGTCTCCCGCTCAGCGTTGCGTTTGCGCAACAATGTAAAGTGATAAACTGCATCATCCATTCAGCTATGACACAGAATTATTGATATTGGCGTGTTGTGTGACACATGAGAACATTAAATGTTCTGTAGTGATGCTGGCTGAAAACATCCACAAATAATGTTAACTGCATGAAGAGTAAACTGGAAAACGCCAACACAGGCATGTCAATTCAGCAAGGGAAATAGCCGCAGCCTAAGACCTTCTGTAATGCAGCTCTGAAATGAATTGTATTCTGATATAAAAAAAAACCTAATAATAATTCTGTACTTACATGGAAAAATACATGATTTCTCACCAGGTTTCGTTAAACAATGAATCATGAGGGGGCGGCTTATGAGCGCAGATAGTGCTTGCAACGACATTTACAAATGGGTTTATTAATCTGTATAATTCATACAATGACAGGAAAATTTGGTCAAGTGTTTTCATTGAGCTATTCAAGTAAGTACAACTGCATCAGATTTCTGTCTTTTGTCGGAAATCAGCACATAAGTGAATATATGTTAATGAAAACAACACGAAACATCAGTATTATAGCTCCGCCCAAAGCATGCCTACAGGAGCTTGGTTTTCCAGAGAGAAGCTGTATTTTTGTCTTGCAGATATTACAAGGCTGGAGATTTTTGGAGATGGGGATTCGGTATTGCTCTGTGGGTACTCGGGATTGCCATGAGATTTAAGCATTTTAAGAAACATGCTTGTTGCACATCCTCAGTTGTTTAACTTGGGGTGACTCTTCCCCCTTTGTGATTTTTACAGCATGGTACATACATAAAATTGGATATACTGCCATCATATCAGACTGCTGCTGCTAGGGGCATTTGCTTCCCACTTTACAATCACAGTTGCTTTAAGCATTTTAAGAATATACTTGTTGCACATCCTCTATTGCTTAACTTTGGGTGACGCTCCCACCCCCCACCTAAATTTGATTTTTCAGCATGTTAGACACTTTAAATTGGATAATATACAAACTGTCGTTGTATTATGCTGCTGCTGCTGCTAGGGGTGTATGCTTGCAATTAACTCCCTCCTCCAACCCCAACTCCACCAACTGAACCAGTAATCCGATCTAACTTTGTTTTTTCTTTACAGTCTCTTCATTGGAAGCAGTCTCTCACATTTTGTTTACAACTCACGTAATTGTGTTCACTTGCAGAATGCAAGCTTCTAGAGGGCACATAAGTCTGAAGTAACAAATTTAGGTAAATGGGTGCAGAGCCAGTGGTAGTTTTGTAGGCAAACATCAATGCCTTGAATTTTATGCGAGCAGCTATTGGAAGCCAGTGCAAATTGATAAACAGAGGTGTGACGTGTATTCTTTTTGGCTCATTAAAAATTAATCTTGCTGCCGCGTTCTGAATTAATTGTAAAGGTTTGATAGGATTGGCTGGAAGACCTGCCAAGAGGGCATTGCCATAGTCCAGCCTGGACAGAACAAGAGCTTGAACAAGGAGTTGTGCAGCATGTTCCGAAAGAAAGGGCTTGATCTTCTTGATGTTGAATAAAGCAAATCTGCAGGATTGGACAGTTTTAGCAATGTGGTCTGAGAAAGTCAGCTGATCATCAATCATAACTCCAAGGCTTCTAGCTGTTTTTGAAGGAGTTATGGTTGAAGTGCCTAACTTGATGGTGAAATTGTGACGGAACGATGGGTTTGCTGTAATCACAAGCAGTTCTGTCTTGGCAAGGTTGAATTGAAGGTGATGGTCCATCATCCAGGAAGAAATGTCTGTTAGACAAGCTGAGATGCGAATAGCTACCGTCGGATCATCAGGATGGAATGAGAGGTAGAGTTGAGTGTCATCAGCATAGCAGTGGTATGAAAAGCCATGTTTCTGAATGACAGAACCTAATGATGCCATGTAGACAGAGAAGAGAAGTGGTCCAAGAACTGAGCCCTGAGGCACCCCATTAGTTAGATGTTGAGAATATATGCTTCTAATATATATATGCTTATAATGGTTCTGTTCTGTACCCCAGTGGGGTTTGTGTTGCTGCTCTCCCCACTTTGTCCAAGCATGGCTGCATGGACAGGCATGTGGAGTGTTGCCCAGAACATAACCATACCGCCAACACTAACTGTATGCAATTATAATTGTCATAAATATACTTGACGGAAGTGGTCCTGATTGAAATCAACATTAAGATGTCATAACTCTTTAAAAATGTTTAGCACTTAAAATTTTAATTAAATCAATAAATTTGAATTTTTAACTTGCACTTATACATTAAATTAAATTAAGTAGTGGCAACAGAGCCACTGAATTATTTTTTAGAGTATAGGGGCTTGATTCACGAAGCATTCTTAAGAAGAAATTTCTTCTTAACTGCCATTTTCTTCTTATTTTTGAACTTTAGAAAAAAATTCAGAATATTTTGTATTCCCAAAAATTAATCTTAAGAATATTCTTTTCTTTTTTTTTCTTGAGATTGTTCTTAAGACAAAACTTAAAAATAATTCAAATTCTTGAAAAGAATCTTCTTAGAAATCATTGTAAATAACTAATTTAAATTTAGGACAGCCCCAGACTTTATTATTTATTATTTATAATTATTTAATGAATTTATTGGGTTATTTCAAATGAATTGTTACATTAAGCATAACAACAACAGCTACATATAATACATAGTAGGACTATTAATAGGGATGTGCACAGGTTTTCTGAAGTGACAGCGATGACTGATAATATAAACAATGATCGTTCATGATTAGCCTTTTGTTGACTTCAAAACTCAGTAACAACTCTAAAACGACAATCTTTGGCAGTAATCAGCGCATATGAATGGGCAGGAGGCATTTGCTGTAGAAGTATTCTAAGCTATTCTAAAAGTAACTGTTCAAAAACTGACAGCATTAAAAATGTGAACCTGAGTGCCAGTCAAAGTCAGAAGATCATTCTTATGAACTTGGTGGAATTCATCTTAAGAAATTTCTTAACTAATTTCTTGAAGATTTTCGTGAATCCAGCCCCAGGTTTTGACTGCAAATGTCACATCAGTAACGAATTGCCCAGTAATGAAACTAAAAGTAATTAGGCAGACAGTTGCCTTTTACCCACTGTGAGCTTCACGTAGATGATTGTAATATCAATAGCACACTCGGCACGTGGGCGTGGTCACATTACATATAATGAAGGGAGACGTGAAAGACTGGACATCTCATTGTTTTCATATGGATTACTTTATCACAGAATAATCGATAAGACTTGCTCAGTTTAAGAGTAGACACGTCATGCTTTCTATAGATCTATCTCATGTCTCTGTGTTGAGTATTTGCTGAATTAAAGTTCATTTTAATGACGCGTTTCTAAATGAAGATCACGCAGAACTAAGGTGGCAGACAGCACACTCTATTTTATAAATGCACAAAGTTTTATTGTTATTATGTGTATACAATTAAAAGTACACTCTTTACAGACTCGATTGATGTATTGCTCTTATCTGTACGATCAAAACTTGTGTAATTTAACCTGTTAGCCTGCACCCCGACACAGGCCTCCTCAACGCCCCTCAACTCACACGTGTCAGTGTTTATGAATCGATTAAATGAAACGGGACAAATTTAATCTTGACAAACTGTATATTATTATAAAGATCTAAGCCTCAATCATCGACGACAGTTCGCTGTTTTTCAATGGAAAGCTTATAAAGACTGTATTTGCTACATTTGTGCAAGCAGTACACATAAAAACATGAATAATGGAAACGCAGTACATACCAGATCCATCGTAATAACGAGACCTAAACACATCCACAGCTGTAAATCCCGGTTTAGTTAGAAAGGTAAGGGTCCACTGAACGACATCTCATTGAGCATATTTGGTCCAGTGAAGCAATAACGTTGTAATATTGATCATAATTCCTTTGTTTACATTTCAGTTCTTCAGCGACAGAACTGTTTGTGTCCATTATGGAATAGCTCAGGCTAAGAAACTGCGTCTTGGTAGTAAAAAAACAGCATGGTTTTGTAGCATACAGTGTCACAAACAGAATGAGATGATCCACACAAAAATAGTGAACGAAAGATATTATAGTAAGTATATTTGAATTCTGGCGCTCTCTCGTGACGCACCTGTCAACTGATGGAGGCGGAACTTATAGCGATCGCCTTTTTTTGTTTTGTTTTATTTTTCAACAGTTTTAATATATGAGAAAGTGTGTTTTATGCTGAATGTGAATGTATCTGCATGATTACCATCTGTTTGAGTGCAAATCAGCTCGCTATTTCTGTATGATCACGGCTATCAAAGTGAACGCGTCTATATGAATAGAGAGAGTGGATTATTTACTTTATGGCGCATTTGTGTTATTACCATCTGTAAAAGTGGCCATCAGCATTTATTTGCATTGTAATTCATTCTAAATGCTGCATTTCTAGCAATCCCAGGATTTCCTGTAATTGAAAGTGACGTGACATTCAGCCAAGTATGGTGACCCATACTCAGAATTTGTGCTCTGCATTTAACCCATCCGAAGTGCACACACACAGAGCAGTGAACACACACCCGGAGTAGTGGGCAGCCATTTGTGCTGCGGCGCCCGGGGAGCAGTTGGGGGTTCGATGCCTTGCTCAAGGGCACCTAAGTCGTGGTATTGAAGGTGGAGAGAGAACTGTACATGCACTCCCCGATGTACATGCACATGCATCTCTTTTTATTTTTATTATTTTTCTTACAGAAATGATTCTTAATGTATTTTTCTAGTGCTCAAATAAATCACTTAGACATCAAGTTTATGTCTAGTGTTTTATAATTGAAAAAAAAAACTATGCAGTGGTATGCTTAATGACTAAATAGTTTGTAGAAGCCTTCAATACATTTGGTAAATATTTATTATATTTGGGTTGGGGGTGGGGGGTGGGGGGTGTAGACAGTCTCATCAAAATATTTGCAGGAGCCACATTTTCCAAGATTTTTTATTCAGATTTGAAATAGAAACTCATGAGACATGTGACTTTCAACCCATGACTTTTCTAGATTGCTCTAGGACTGATTTCATGTATTTTTATATCAAATAAGTGTGGTAAAAAAAAATTCAAGGCACTTCAGTGTCTATAACTTTTAATATTTTTGAGCATTATCAAATCTGGTTGATAAAAAGTAAAGCCCAAAGGGTGGTCTTTCCAAAGACACAAAAACACCGAACCCCCAACTGCTCCCCGGGCGCCGCAGCATAAATGGCTGCCCACTGCTCCGGGTGTGTGTTCATTCTGTGTGTGTGTGTCTGTGTGTGTGTGTTTGTGTGTGTGTGTGTGTGTTCACTGCTGTGTGCGTGCGCACTTTGGATGGGTTAAATGCAGAGCACGAATTCTGAATATGGATCACCAAACTTGGCTGTATGTCACTTCACTAATCACAGTATATAATAATATAGGCTTAGCTATAAACAAAAATAATAATAATAATAAGTTAAAGCGAAACAAAAGGTAAGGTTGGGCTTACCTCTTATTCGGGACTAATCCAAACATTTCCATATTCGTGATGTTGCCCATTTGAACTGTTATTCATTAGGTAAAATAGACTTTGTAGTTCACACGTGTTTCAGTATTGACGGAAAAAAATGATTGTGAGCAAAAATGTCAAAGTGGACCGCTGCTCACGCAGAATGGCATGGTAAATGGCAGCGCTGTTTCCAGTGAATATGTGCACGAGGCACCTGCGCGAGTGTATGTAGGCATATTATATATAGATATTATTTACATTTACATTTATTCATTTAGCAGACGCTTTTATCCAAAGCGACTTACAGATGAAGACAGTGGAAGCAATCAAAAACAACAAAAAGAGCAATGACATATAAGTGCTATAACAAGTCTCAGTTAGGTTAACACAGTACACGTATCATGGGATTTTAAATAATATAATAAATAAAAAGAAAACCGATAGAATAAAAAAAAGAATAGAGCAAGCTAGTTAGAGGTCTTTACACATACACACATATATATAATTGCATAATAAATGAAAAGAAAAATAGAGTACAAAAAGATTAGAAAGGTAGTTAGATTTTTTAAGAATAGAATTAGAATATTGAGTGATAAAGTTAGAGGGTCAAATAAAGATGGAAGAGATGTGTTTTAAGCCGATTCTTGAAGATGGCTAAGGACTCAGCTGCTCGGATTGAGTTGGGAAGGTCATTCCACCAGGAGGGAACATTTAATTTAAAAGTCTGTAAAAGTGACTTTTTGCTTCTTTTGGATGGCACAATAAAGCGACGTTCACTTGCAGAACGCAAGCTTCTAGAGGGCACATAAGTCTGAAGTAACAAATTTAGGTAAATGGGTGCAGAGCCAGTGGTAGTTTTGTAGGCAAACATCAATACCTTGAATTTTATGCGAGCAGCTATTGGAAGCCTGTGCAAATTGATAAACAGAGGTGTGACGTGTATTCTTTTTGGCTCATTAAAAATTAATCTTGCTGCCGCGTTCTGAATTAATTGTAAAGGTTTGATAGAATTGGCTGGAAGACCTGCCAAGAGGGCATTGCAATAGTCCAGCCTGGACAGAACAAGAGCTTGAACAAGGAGTTGTGCAGCATGTTCCGAAAGAAAGGGCTTGATCTTCTTGATGTTGAATAAAGCAAATCTGCAGGATCGGACCATTTTAGCAATGTGGTCTGAGAAACTCAGCTGATCATCAATCATAACTCCAAGCCTTCTAGCTGTTTTTGAAGGAGTTATGGTTGAAGTGCCTAACTTGATGGTGAAATTGTGATGGAACGATGGGTTTGCTGGAATCACAAGCAGTTCTGTCTTGGCAAGGTTGAGTTGAAGGTGATGGTCCATCATCCAGGAAGAAATGTCTGTTAGACAAGCTGAGATGCGAATAGCTACCGTCGGATCATCTGGATGGAATGAGAGGTAGAGTTGAGTGTCATCACCATAGCAGTGGTATGAAAAGCCATGTTTCTGAATGACAGAACCTAATGATGCCATGTAGACAGAGAAGAGAAGACGTCCAAGAACTGAGCCCTGACGCACCCCAGTAGTTAGATGTTGTGACTTGGACCCCTCACCTCTCCAAGATACTTTGAAGGACCTATCTGATAGGTAAGACTCAAACCATTGAAGTGTGGTTCCTGAAATGCCATTTGCCAGTAGGGTTGATAGGAGGATCTGGTGATTAACCGTGTCAAAAGCAGCGGACAGATCAAGCAGGTTAAGTACTGAAGATTTGGATTCTGCTCTTGCCAGTCTTAGAGCTTCAACAACTGAGAGCAAGGCCGTCTCAGTTGAATGTCCACTTCTGAATCCAGATTGGTTGCTGTCAAGGAGATTGTTGTGTGTGAGAAATGTAGAGACTTGTTTGAACACAGCTCTTTCAAGTGTTTTTGCAATGAAAGGAAGAAGAGAAACTGGTCTGTAGTTCTCTAAAAGAGATGGGTTGAGGTTGGGTTTCTTAAGTAGTGGAGTTATACGTGCCTGTCTAAATGATGAGGGGAAAACACCAGTGTGGAGGGAAGTGTTGATGATGTGAGTGAGTGCAGGTATAACTGCAGGAGAAATGGCTTGAAGAAGATGAGATGGAATAGGATCAAGCGGGCAAGTAGTAGGGTGATTAGAAAGGATGAGTTTTGAGACTTCTGCCTCAGAGAGTGAAGAGAAGGATGTAAATGAGTGTAAGTTTGGTGGTGATATGAGCTTGAATGAATGTGGTGTGGAAAATTGTGCACTAATGTGTTTAATTTTATAAATGAAAAACGTTGCGAAGTCGTCAGCTATTAGAGATGAAGCAGGAGGGGGAAAAGGAGGACAAAGAAGTGAGGAAAATGTTTTAAAAAGCATGCGAGAGTTAGATGAATTGTTAATTTTGTTATGGTAGTATGTCTTTTTAGCAGAGGAGACGTTAGCAGAGAAAGAAGATAGGAGTGACTGATACACAATAAGGTCAGTAGTATTTTTGGACTTGCGCCACACCCTTTCAGAAGCTCTAAGCTTAGACTGGTGTTCGCATAGAACATCAGATAACCAAGGGGTAGAAGGGGTGTTACGGGCTGGCCTGGAAGATAAGGGGCAAACAGTGTCTAAACAAGATGTAAGAGTGGAGCAGAAAGTATCAGTAGCACTGTTCGCGTCCAAAGATGCAAACAGTTTAGGGGAAGGAAGTGAAGATGAAACCATTGCAGATAGCCGGGAGGGTGAAAGTGTGCGTAGGTTACGTCGAAAGATGACATATGGAGGGGTAAGTGATGTGTCAGGGACCATGTTGAGGTTAAGAGTGAGGAGGAAGTGATCCGACGTGTGCAGTGGAGTATCCAGAACATGATCAGCAGAGCAGTGTCGTGTATAAATAAGGTCCAGTTGGTTGCCTGATTTGTGTGTAGCAGTAGTTGACACGCGGTTGAGATCAAAAGAGGAAAGCAGAGAGTGGAAATCCGCAAACAGAGGTTTATCTAGATGGATGTTGAAATCTCCAAGCATAACTAGGGGAGTAATATCCTCAGAAAAGGTTGAGAGCAACGCATCTAATTCATCCAAAAAGTTACCCAGTGGTCCTGGGGGTCGATAGACAACTACAAAATGTATTTTAAAAGGGTAGGGTATATTATATGCAATGACTGTATAATAGCAATAGCATACAGTAAGAGCTTTTGTGTAAAGGTGTTTATTTAAATTTTTTGATGCATGCCTAAGACTATCCCCATTTTGAAATTAACTCACTATAAATTTAATGGTTTTAAGGAAGTTACAATGTTATATTATAATGTTATTGTTGTTTTACTTCATCCTTTCATCTCAGTTTACAAACCAATATTTAACAATTACAGTCAGTTTGCAATCTGTCCCTTTGCACCACCTGGCAGTATCTTTTTCAAATGATTTTAACATGCAACTGACTTTCAGTTAATGCCGCGGCCCTATGGCGGCGGTACACGCAGCTGTATTACCCATTCTGGTTGTCCACCTACAGTAGTAGGGCTGTATTAGCAGCTTACATTTGATAAACAGTTACTGCTATGATAAAAATAACTTGTATGTAGGATTAAAAATCTACATGCATCACATTTAATGTCAAACAACAAATATTTTAGCAAAATGCATAGTTTATACAGAAATATTGCACCATTATTCTGTTGCGCTCCATCTGTTTAGTGCGCAGCAGCGCTCGTTCACTCATGTAAGCCTCGCCCACTCCTGACAGCAAAATGGATATATTTGCATGACTTTCTTAACATTTACAGATGAAAAATATACCTATGATGTGTCAGTTATGCACAGAGGAAAGTACAACGTCTCAAATGCATTAAACGGCACAAATATTCGCTGTTTGCCATTGTGGATCAATTTGATCCATGATCGACATTATGGGCTGCTTAAGAAGCCTTTAAAGCCTTTTAAGCTTACATATCAAATTATCCTGACTCATTGAACCTGGGTCAAATTGTCGTTTATGAAACTGCTGTAGTCCCGATTGATTTGTTAGGTTATTTCAAGTCAACTTTTGGACTTTAATCCTCTGCTTTTCTTATCATCTTTTATGAAGCAGCCCCCTGTAATACAGTGTTGTTGTTTTTTCTGTTATTAGTGTAATTAGTTTTCTCCTTATAGGACAGATAAACTTAATCTAGTGCTTAAATAGAAACTTCTCTTTAACCACATTAACTTAATAATAAAGCTGCACAATAGCTGCAGCTTATAGCTATTTGTCCTCAATTAAAAAAATAGCAAGAGTTTCTCTAATATTTTGCCTTAACCACATTTAATTTTATTCACCATTTTAACAGGCTGCAATATGAGACATTAGATTCAGACTTCCAGATTAACAGGAAACATAAGAATTTTACAGTCAAACTCCTAGGAATCTTCCAGGTAGGAAAAATATTTCATAAATGTTTATAACAAACAAATTAGTTACTTGACAATGTTTCTTATTTTGTTTAGAAATATTTTTAATTACTGAATATATAATTTGGACTAAATGAATGTGGATTTGGTTTCATTTTGTTATTTTTTTTCTTTTTTTTGTCTTGCTTTGTTTGTAGGATCTTGAGAAAAAAATAACCAATTTTCTAAAAAATGAGCTGGACATGTTTAAGAAAATTTTACAAAAAGAGGACATGCAATACTTTGTGAATTACTTTAATGATAACAGATGCAGTATTAAAGAAGCAGCTCTTGATCTCACGCTCTACTTCCTGAGAGAGATGAAGCAAGATGAAGCTGCTGATACTCTAGAAGGTAAAAGACTCCATTCGCTGCTTCTAGCGCTGTGTCAATCTGTTTTCTCTTCCACAATAACTGTTATGACTTATAGGGAGATCATTTGCTGTTCATATGGCTCTCATATTATGTGTTCATAACCTGCCGTATCTTCCAATTACAGACTTCCTTTAGACTTCCACATTCTCTTTTGTACATAACAATCCCAGAGACTAAACTGTGCATTTAATTCCTGTGTTTAGATGAGCTGATCTTCATTCATCAGCTAAAGTGTAGCCTAAAGAAGTATCAATGTGTGTCTGAAGGAATTGCAAAGCAAGGTGACTCTACACTTCTGAAGAACATCTACACCGATCTCTATATCACTCAGGGTTGTAGTGAACAGGTCAATACTAAACATGAGGTGAGACAGATTGAAGTTGCTTCCAGACGTCATGAATCACAGGAGATCCAGGTTGAGTGCAAAAATTTATTTAAAGCACCTGAACAAGACAAGCTGATCAGAACTGTGCTGACAAAAGGAGTTGCTGGCATCGGAAAATCAGTCTCTGTGCAGAAGTTTGTTCTGGATTGGGCCGAAGGAAAAGAAAATCAAGATATCAGCTTCGTATTTCCTCTTCCATTTAGAGAGATGAACTTAAAGGAGCAAGAAAAACTAAGTTTGATGGACCTTATAACTCAGTTTTTCCCAGAGACAAAAGGACTGAACCTCACCAGAAGAAATCGATTCAAAGTCTTGTTTATTCTTGATGGATTGGATGAATGTCGACTTCCTGTAAACTTTAAGGATAATGAGACGTGGTCTGATGTATCATCACCAGCCTCTCTAGATGTTCTCCTGACGAACCTCATCAAGGGAAATCTGCTTCCTTCTGCTCTCATCTGGATCACCAGCAGACCAGCAGCTGCCAGTAAGATTCCTCCTGACTGTATCGACCGGCTGACAGAGATACGAGGATTCAATGATGCACAAAAGGAGGAGTACTTCAGAAAAAGATTCACGGATGAGAATCAGGCCAAAGAAATCATTGATCATGTTAAACAATCAAAGAGTCTCTATATCATGTGCCACATCCCAGTCTTCTGCTGGATTTCAGCCACTGTTCTCCAGAACATATTAGAGGAGAAAAGAAATAATGTTGTGAAAAACAATCAGGCTGATGATGCCTCCAAAACACTGCAGGAGTCAAATACTGAAGACACCCCTAAGACTCTGACACAAATGTACACACACTTCCTCAGATTTCAGATCCAGCAGAGCAGACGAAAGTATGATGGAGAACATACACCAGATGTTTCCTGGGATAAAGATGCCATCTTTTCACTGGGGAAACTGGCATTTGATCAGCTGGAAAGAAACAATGTGATCTTCTATGACACAGATCTGGAAGCCTGTGGTATTGACGTCTATAAGGCATCAGTGTACTCAGGCATGTGTACCCAGATCTTTAAGGAGGAAACGGGGATCACTCTTGGTACCATGTACTGCTTCATTCATTTGAGCATTCAAGAGTTTATTGCAGCTCTTTATGCACATCTGTTTCTAGATGTCAACAAGAAATATGTGTTTGATCAAGACTCTACAGAACAGGAAAACAAAAGTGAAACCGTGATTGATTTGCTCAAGACTGCAGTGGACAAGGCACTAGAGAGTGATAATGGACACCTGGATCTTTTTCTTCGATTCCTCCTTGGTTTGTCACTCCAGTCCAATCAGAGACTCTTACAGGGTCTGTTGACACAGCAAGATGACAATGACCAGAGCAAAAAAGAAATAGTTCAGTACATCAAGCAGAAATTTGAAGCCAATCTGTCTCCAGAGAGATCCATCAATCTGTTCTACTGTCTGAATGAACTGAACGACCAAACTCTGGTGAAAGACATTCAGACCCACCTTAGCAAAGGAAATCTCTCATCTGCTGATCTTTCACCTGCCCAGTGGTCTGCTTTGGTCTTTGTGTTGTTGACATCAGAGGAGGAGCTGGAGGAGTTTGAGCTTCAGAAATTCAAGAAATCAGACGAGTGTCTAATTAGATTATCAGCAGTCATCAAAACCTGCAAAAGAGCTCTGTAAGTTATTTATTATACTTTGTCATGTTTTGTTCTCATCTTAAAATTGCATTTATCTACATTGATCCAGGTTTGGATACCCCTGATCTATAGTGTTTTTTAATCATATACCAATTTTAAGTATATATCTATTTTATGGTTAAATCATAACACGTTTTTTTTTTTACTTTTTTTTTTTCTTTAAAGATGTCAGTGCTTTGGAATTAAAGTGCAATGCTATTTTATTAGATTTACATGGGTTTTATGTAGAAATATCTCTTTTCAGCAAAACAAACTGTTTAGTTAGCTGCAGTAAGAAGCACATCATGTTGTTATAAAACACATTGTTCCATAGTTATTTCTACTCCAATATGCAGTTAATATTCTTAAACTTTTGCTATATAGGAGATATACTCTTGCATAACCTCAATTAATAAATGATTAACCTCCAGATTCTCCACCTCAAGACACTCTTTAAGATAACAGAACAGCACTTTTAAATGTAGAACTCATTGCCATTAATGATATAAGCCTATTATTAATTTACATATTTTAAGTTTTATTCAAGCATGCTAGTTTGCTTTATCTAGGAATTTTAATCAATAAAATTCTAATATATATGCAGTATATTTATTCTTCATGTAAAAATAATTGGTACTTTAATTTTTGTATTTAACAGATATATTACATGTATCTAACTCTGTGATTTGATTTATTTCTCTTGTAGGCTAAATGATTGTGACTTATCTGACAAAAGCTGTCTAGATCTGGCTTCAGTTCTTGGTTCAGATTCCAATCTGAAAGAGCTAAACATGAACAATAATAATCTGCAGGATTCAGGAGTGAAGCTACTCTGCACTGGACTGAAGAATATAAACTGCAAATTAGAGATACTGAAGTAAGTTTTATGAAAATCCCTAGTGTTTAGTTAGAACTCAGATCCATCTGTTAACATGGACCTCGATAATTTGCCACAGAATTGAGGACAGAACTGCTTCAGCTCAGTGAAATTTGTAGGCTTTAATTTAATTCTCTCTCCCTCCTTAAAACTCTACATTCCAGGTCCTACCACAGCATTCCAATGTAGTTTAAGAGTGGACTTATGTTAGGCCATTTCAAAACTAAAATTTTCTTGTTTTCAACCATTCTGAGGTTTGTATGTTGTGGATCTTTTAGATGAAATGCTTTCACACCTGTTGAATTATAGATAATTGGAACCTTAAAGGGGTCATGTACTGCATTTTAAAAAAATGTATAATGTTCTCTGTGATGCACCTACAATGTTAACAATATTTTTACATAAACGTCATCATTTAGATATAATAGGCTATTTTTTATACAGATTTTGACAATACAATACAATGTAATATTTATTTGTAAATCACATTTAAAAACAACCAAAGTTGACCAAAGTGCTGTACAGAACCGAATAAAAATTCAGAAATAAGATGAATAAAAAGGGGCATTGCAAGATAGAGAGAATAGATATGTCTTTAGAGCAGACTTAAAAGCAGAAATAGAGGGGGCTAATCTAATATGAAGAGGTAAATTGATCCAGAATTTCGGTCCTGCAGTTGCTTAATCACCTCATGTTTTAAGTCTAGATCTGGGCACAATGAGTAGACAGAGATCTCTGGATCTCAATGTTCTAGAAGGGGTGTAAGGATGGAGCAGGGCAGTCAGGTACTGAGGGGCCAAATTATTGAGGGCGTTATAAACAAATAACAGAATTTTAAAATAAATTCCATATTTTTATAGGTGTGCAGTGCAGTGCAGGTAAAATAAAAGTTACTGGCTCATACTTGCGGGTGCCAGAGAGTAGTCTAGCAGCTGAATTATGCACTAGCTGTGGACAAGAGAGGGAAGACTGAGAAGCACCAAAATAAAGTGAATTACAATAGTCTAAACAAGTTGTCACGAAAGCATGGAACACTGTTTGGAAGTTACTCTGTGATGAGAAAGGTTTGACTTTAGAAAGTTGATGGAGATGAAAAAAGCATGATTTTACAACAGCACTGATCTATTCTCTCTATCTTTCAATACCCCTTGATCGTTGGTTTAATTATTGTTTTGTCGTGTTTTATTCATCTAATTTCTGAAAACTTCTTCTAAATGTGCCAACAATGGCTTTACGCCATTTTTATCATTGTGCTGTAAAGGAAAATTGATCTGAGTATCATCAGCATATAGATGAGATGATAGATTATATTTGTTAAAATGGAAGCCAGAGGTACAGATGTACAGGGTGAAAAATACCGGCCCGAGGATTGATCCCTGTGGAACTCCCCAATTAAGAGGTATACAAGAGAAGGTCTGATGACCAATACAAACACTAAAACATATTTATTTATTCTTTATTTGACAGGGACAATGGACAATAAAGTATTACCCCAGAATTAGCTACAGAGCTAAATTTCATCTGCTGTACCTGGGCAGGAGTACACCAAATTATCAATAAAAATAACATACAAATTAAACACGGTAGAATACAAGAAGTATAAAAACATATTCAAAAATCATTACCTTGTATAATCAATGACCACAAACCTGACTTGCCTTTAAAAATATTTTCAAATGTAATTTAAACTGCGAAAAGTTAGTACACTGTCTAATATCAGTTGGTAAACTATTCCAATTAGCAGCTTTTACACAAAAAGCTGATCGACCAAAATCAGTTTTTATAAAATGCGCTTCACAGTCACCTCTTAAACAAGACTCTTGTCTGTCTTATGCTGTCATTGTGCAATGAAGCAAACATATTTAAAGGTGGAGGTGCAAGATCATTCATAATTTTATACATTAAACTACAACAATTTTTTTTTAAATAAAGAGATTTTTTCTGAATTATAAGAAAATGATGATGTCTGTCAGTTTTCTTATCAAACACTGGTATAGCATGTTTGCATAAACTATGTAAAGGTCTAAGAGTAGATTTTCCTGCTTGAGACCATGAAGTAATGCAGTAAGAAAGAAATGAGAAATGATTAAAGAGTGCAGAAAGATTCTTGCAGCTTCTGCTGAAAGTTAACTCCATATAAATTAAAAATGTCTATGTTTTTAAAATTTTAAGTGAGTGTCTAAAATAACTCCAAGGTATTTAAAATCCGATACAGTTTGTTATCTTTCACCATTTACTAATATATCTTGTATAACCTCCATATTTCTAATCTTAAAATACATACAAGCAGTTTTCTGGATGTTTAACGATAAACAATTTAAAATGATTAAACCAGTCTGAGATTTTGGTCATAACAGCAGATAGATTTTATGATACCTGTTCATTTGTTTTAGCATGTACATAAATCACAGTATCGTCTGCATACATTTGAATAAATGCATCAGAACAAACATCTGGAAGATCATTCAAGTACAAACTAAAAAGTAGAGGTCCTAGTATGGACTCCTGAGGTACCCCTGGTGAACAGTATCTTGTTGAAGATATACATGTTTTAATCCGGGTGCATTGTTTCCTTGATGTTAGATAAGACTTAATTTAATTGTTTGCACAGAAAAAATTAAATGTGTTAATTTAGATAATAAAATATTATGGTTTAAAGTGTCAAATGCTTTTTGCAGATCGAAAAAACATTGCACCCACAACCCCACCCCTTATCTAATTTTAATCACACTTGCTCAATGAAATAACATACAGCAGTCTCCGTAGAGTGCTGTTTATGAAACCCAAATTGCATAGGGCACAATAAATTATTTTGTGTGTCTAAAGAATTTACAATTTGCTTAGTTACTACTCTTTCTATTATTTTAGATACAGCTGAAAAAAATTAGATTGGCCTATAATTTGCTACATTTATTGGATCATCTGCTTTGAAGACTGGGGTAACTATCCCAGTTTTCTATCAATTTATAGGGCACAATAAATTATTTTGTGTCTCTAAAGAATTTACAATTTGCTCAGTTACTACTCTTTCTATTATTTTAGATACATCTTAAAAAAATGAGATTGGCCTATAATTTGCTACATTTATTGGATCACCTGGTTTGGTTTTATAGCAATTTGGAAAAATAGATTTCTTAACCCTTAATCACTGTTTGGGGTCATTCTGACCCCACTGGACTTTTCCTTCATTTTTTAAAAGCGTTATCTTCATCTCAGGGGAATGAAACTCTGTGACTTTTGTGGTTGTTCTAAAGGTGTGTAATTTTATTTACTGTTTAAGGTGTTTGGGGTCAAAATAACCCCACATTGAAAATGAATTGGAAAATTAAAAAAATGACTTTTTTAAAATTTTGTTTGTCAAAAAAATAAAAGTAAATCCATTATAAATCTGAAATTTTCTACATATAAACAAAGGTATATTGCCGGCCCGAGATTCGAACCCACAACCCTAGGGTTAGGAGTCAAACTCTCTAACCACTAGGTCACGACTTCCCTAAATCAACTAAACTGGCATAAAATCAACTAAACTGCCATAAATCTGAAAAATTGTCACATGCAACATGGAACAAGCATGTTCCCACACACACACACACACAGAAAAAGGGCAGATAAAAGAAAGATGAAATGCAGCTGAACTTTTGCACTCTGAGAAATGTGCAAAAGCAGATAATTCAAAATATATCAGACAACAACAACAAACTCAAACGTTGACAAAAATACAGATTTTTTATGTATTTAACATGTTTAAATATATATTCACAAAATATGTATCATAAAGTTGTGAGAAGTTGAAGCATAAAAAAATGAAGTGAAAATGAATGAGTCTCTGTGGACCTCTGTTGGATACATGTGATCATTGCACTTTAATTCCTTAACCTTAAGAAAAAAAGTTTTTCGACTAACCTCCAGATGGCAGTATTCTATCCCTAACACATAGAGCAATGTCCAAAAACTATTTAAATTAAATTTATGCATTTAACAGACACTTTACAGTGCATTCAGGCTATCAATTTTTACCAACATGTGTTCTCGGGGAATCGAACCCCCAGCCTTATGCTTGGTGGTGCAAATGCTCTACCAATTGAGCTATAGGAACACTAATCAGATAACTATTTAGTAACTATTTAGAACTATTTAGATTTAAGATCATCATCAAGTCAGATAAGAATGGAACCACTAAAAGACTGTGCCACCAAGGTCCACAGATGTCTCCAAACGTGTCAACAGGACCTTGTGGTCAGCCACAACTGACTGGGACATGTTTAAACAGGCTGCCACATGCAATAACACCACTGACCTCCAGGAGTACTCAGAGACTGTTACTGCCTACATCAATAAGTGTATTGATGATGTAACGGTCACAAAAACGATCACTGTCCGGGCCAACCAGAAGCCATGGATGACGGGGGAGGTCTACAGACTCCTGAAGACACGGAATGCTGCCTTCAGAGCTGGAGATGAAGTGGGCCTGAGAACAGCTAGGGCCAACCTGTCCCGTGGCATCAGAGAGGCTAAGAGACAGCACTCCAGGAGGATAGCTCACCAATTCAGCGACAGCAGAGACACTAGGAACCTGTGGCAGGGGATACAGACCATTACGGACTACAAGCCCCCACCACGGACCTGTGACAACAACATCTCTCTGCTGAACGAGCTGAACACCTTCTTCGCTCGCTTTGAGCAACAAAACAGCACCACGGCACAGAAGACTCCATCTCCTCCCGGCGACCAGGTGATGACGCTGACCCCAGACAGCGTGAGGAGATCCTTCAGCAGGATCAATGCCCGCAAAGCTCCGGGTCCTGACAACATCCCTGGGCGTGTACTGAGAGACTGTGCAGCAGAACTCACTGATGTCTTCACAGACATTTTTAACATCTCACTGAGTCAGGCTGTTGTTCCCACATGCTTTAAAACTACCACTATCATCCCAGTCCCGAAGAAGCCATCTCCATCCTGCTTCAATGACTACCGTCCTGTTGCACTTACCCCCATCCTCATGAAGTGCTTTGAACGGCTAGTCATGCACCACATCAAGTCTGCCCTCCCCCCCTCCCTGGACCCCTTCCAGTTTGCATATCGGTCCAACCGGTCGACCGATGATGCCATCTCCACTGCCGTCCACTCAGCACTCACCCATCTGGAAAAAAAGGACTCTTATGTCAGAATGCTGTTCATAGACTTCAGTTCAGCATTCAACACAATCATCCCTCAACAGCTCTTTTACAAACTGATCCAGCTGGGGCTCAACACTTCGCTGTGCAACTGGCTGTTGGACTTTCTGACTGGAAGACCTCAGGCAGTACGGGTCGGCAGCAACACATCCAGCACCATCACACTGAACACTGGGGCCCCCCAAGGATGTGTGCTGAGCCCCCTCCTCTTCACTCTGCTGACCCATGACTGCACACCGTCACACAGCTCCAACCTCTTTATTAAGTTTGCAGATGACACGACGGTGGTGGGTCTCATTAGCAACAAACATGAGACAAACTACAGGAGTGAGGTGAGCCGCCTGGCTGGGTGGTGCAGTGACAACAATCTCTCTCTGAACGTGGAGAAGACGAAGGAGATTGTTGTAGACTTCAGGAGAGCACACACTCAGCATGTTCCTCTGACCATCAACGGTGCGACTGTGGAGAGAGTGAGCAGCACCAAGTTCCTGGGTGTGCACATCACAGAGGACCTCTCCTGGACTGAAAATACTGCAGCACTAGCCAAGAAATCACAACAGCGTCTCTACTTCCTCCGCAAACTGAGAAGAGCCAGAGCCCCGTCCCCCATCATGTACACCTTCTACAGAGGCACCATCGAGAGCATCCTGACGAGCTGCATCACTGTGTGGTATGGCGCCTGCAACGCGTCCTGTCGAAAGACTCTGCAACGCATAGTGAGAACAGTTGAGAAGATCATTGGTGTCTCTCTACCCTCCCTCCAGGACATTTATGGAACAGGTCTCACCCGCAAAGCCCTCTGCATCACAGGTGATCCCACTCACCCATCACACAGCTTCTTCAGCCTGCTACCATCAGGGAGGAGACTGCGGAGTCTCCAGGCCAGGACCAGCAGACTGAAGGACAGCTTCATCCACCAGGCTGTCAGGAAGCTGAACTCCCTCCCGAACCTGCCCCCCCTCCCCTCTTCTTCCCCAGGCACCACTGAACTATGAACCCCCCCCCCCCCACTAATTATATGATGACATGCACTAGTCACTTGTGCAGCATTGGTCTGCTCACTCACCGCTCACTACCTCATTCGGCATGGAACTGATGTCTTTCCACTACCTCATCAGTCAGTTAAATAACTGCTCTTGGTCACTTGTCACTTTAATCAGACTTAAGATATTTTTAATAAGTGATTTTTTTTTTTTTTTTTTTTTTGCACTAAAAAATCTTTTAACTGCACTGTTGTTCACTTCATTGATTTGCACTATATCTGTCATTTACCTTGCGCTGCTTTATTTAACTTTATTTTTAACTTTTATTTTTATTATATGTCTTTTTTTATCATTCACTTATTGTATAATTGTATCTACATTTTATATTGATCTAGTTATTTTTTTAGGCTTTAATGTTAATGTTATCTGTATGCACCGGGGTCTGAGAGTAACGCAATTTCGATTATCTGTATGTATGTACTGTACATGTGGAAATTGACAATAAAGCAGACTTGAACTTGAACTTGAAATCAAAGCAGCACTCAGATCCAATAAAACTAAGATTTTTAACTAGGAATCATTTTTACAGAAACATTTACAGTATCAGTTTCTTTAAATTTTTAAAACAACTTTCTCAAGGATCTTTGAGAAAAAGGGTAGATTAGAAATAGGACAAAAACCACAGAACATAGGTGGAACGAGTATTTGTTTTAACCAATTTGTTAATAACCATTAACAGATCAAGACCAATGGTGTACCAAAGGTATGACCATGGGTTGGACTGGAAACCCACAGAGTGAAGTTAAAAGACACCACCGCAAACATGAATATTAAAATTGCCCGACAGCATTATTTTTTCATGCCTGATAACCAAATCCCCCATTAAAACAGCAAGTTCACTTATAAAGTCTTTATTATGGTGAGGAGGGTAATGTATTAGAGCAGTGGTTTTCAAACCGGTTCTGGAGGCACCCCTGTGCTGCACATTTTGCATGTCTCCCTCATCTAACACACCTGATTCAAATCATCAGCTCATTAGTAGAGACTTCAAGACCTGATTTGAGTGTGTCTAATAAGGGAGCTGTACAAAGGCCCAATCCCAATTCTATTTTATACCCAATATTCCCCTAAGGATTTGGGACACCACTACTGTGCCATCACACGTCATCATCCGTCGTCTAGCTCTTACAATACACACATATGCTGGTGTGCATTAGAGCCTTTAATTATCGTTCTGTATTAATGAGCTGCTTACTGACACACACACATATTGGAAATCGCGCAGCTCACACATCCAGGAAAAAATAAACTCGTCAACGCTGTCCCACTACTTTTATTAAATACAGTTTAAATACTGAATCGCTACATTATATTTTCCAGCGACGAGAGGATACAATCGCTATTTTTAAGTAAACTCACTATAAAAAGATAAATGCACAGACGCGAATACACGCAACTTCCATTTCTCTCTCTCTCTCTCTCTCTCTCTCTCTCGAATAGGCAATATTTGAGAAAATTGTTTAGGGATTTCTAATTATTGGGAGGATTAGCCCCCATCAATGTCTACGGCAGTTATAGCCCTGATCAGACATATGCTGTGACACTATCATGCAGTCTGTAATGATATGACATTAGCAAATATTAGCAATTTTTTTGCAAACATTTCTTTGAGTAACATTGCCGTTAATATGAACTCACAATTGAATGGAACATAAAACGAATGATTACTTTTCTTTAAAAAAAAAATGTTATGCCAAAAATGCTTACTTTATGTGTCTTTTTGTTTGCTGTAGCAGCCATGTTGCCAAGATAATTCATACCCCTTCGTTTGAAGTGTGGTCCCGAAAAATCTTCATTTGAAGGGCTATCTGGCCCTTCCCCTTACCCCTACCCCTCCAACCAAAAGAGAATCGAGAGACCCCTACCCCTAAGGGCTAAGGAATAGAATTGGGATTGGGCCAAAGTGTGCAGGACAGGGGTGCCTCCAGGACAGGTTTGAAAAAAACTGTATTAGAGCTATAGTGATGGGATTTACTATGAATAACTGTAAAAGTTGCACCTCAAAAGTGGTATATGAGCCACTAGATAGAGAACAACAGTGAAAAGTGAGTTTAAAAACAGTAGCAAGGCCACCCCTGTGGCCCGATATATGACTACACTGGATGTGGAACGGATTGACATGACAAATCCCTTAAAATAAACTAATGTAATTTTATTTCTGATGTGTTCGATTGTGACCAGTGTAGATAAGATGTTAGGATCACAAGGAAGGCAATTCAGAGACTGTGTTTTTTCACAACTTACACTAAACAGCATCTTGTAATCCTTAGAGGCATATGGTTTTGTTGATGGAGTAATCCTGTGTTTGCCTCTCTTTAGTATTTTCTTTCCCCATTACATGTGCGAATCAGTGGTCAGGGCTAAAGAGGTAATAATATCGAAACAGGCGTTGATCATCTTCAGCAGACTGTCATAATGTGACATTCCAAAACAAGTCGTTTTCTGAGTTTGGTTTCAATAAAAGCTGTTTTTGAACTAACAAGGAAGTTTTGAGTTCTGAAACTTACAGGATGTTTGTATAGTACATTGGGGTCAAAAACATCAAGGACAATTCAATCAGGACCACTTCCGTCAAGTATATTTAATGACAATTATAATTGCATACAGTTAGTGTTGGCGGTATGTTTATGTTCTGGGCAACACTCCACACGCCTGTCCATGCAGCCATGCTTGGACAGAGTGGGGAGAGCAGCAAGACAAACCCCCCTGGGGTACAGAACAGAACCATTATAAGCATACATAATTACAATTCACAATTACATGAGTTGTAAACAAAATGTCATAGAGACTACTTCCAATGAAGACAATGTAAAGAAAGAAAAAGTTAGATCAGATTACATGTTCAGTTGGTGGAGTTGGGGTTGGAGGAGGGAGTTAATTGCAAGCAGCAATGCGATGGAGAGACACTGAATAATGGGAATTTAAATAGACCGCAGGTGATAGGTGTCAAGACTGGGTTGGTACACGTCAGGAACAGCTGACTGTCAGCTGATGCAAGCATGACTAACATGACCTGACTGAACTAACGCGATGCTCTATTTTAAATTCTTAGTTCATGACCCCTTTCAGTAACTGCAAACTGGTGGTCTGGTGAGATGATGTGTAAAATATAAAAGGTCTCTAGGCCTTTTGGGTTCAGTTTTACATTAAATTACACAGTAAACTGACAAGGAGCACAATTCATTTTATGGATAAATATTTTAAAGGTAATTTCTAGAATAGGTCATTAATCTGTTAAATGTTACATTTTCATTCCTGTTCTAGACTTTCAAACTGCAGTATCACTGAAGAAGGTTATAAACCTAATTTGGTCACTTTCTGTGATTCTCCACGGCATATTTGAAGATGTATGCAAGCAAAAAAAATTAATGAATGAATAAGGGGCCGTTCACACATCGCGCCTAAAAACCCTAAAAAGGCGTGCCGCTTTCTCCTTCTCCAAAGCGCTCGGGCAGAAGCTCTCCTGAAGCGTCTGCCATTGCTAAGCAACAATGACGCGCTCTCTCCATGAAAACGCGGAAATTTCAGCAAAGGATAAATGGATTTGCAGCACAAAAAAATCGCTTTCAATACCTCTGCTACTAAATTTATTTCAAAATGGCAATCCATATACAGCTATGATCAGCTGTTCCTTCATCTTGGCTGAGCTTTCAACGTTGTTACGTGAAAGGATGAAGCTGAATGTTTAGTTCTTGTCACTTGACCTGTGGTGCGCTTGCGGCATTCTGAAAAGTTGAGATGTTTTTAACTCGATGCGGTGCGGACGCGCCTGGAAAAAACGGGCGCGTCGCACAGCGTGCGCATCGCAAATGCGTCTCTTTCATTATGAGTGTGCATACCGCGCGCCTACATTGGAAATAACAAACTTGAGCACTAGATAAGACGCGATATGTGAATGGCCCCTTAGAACTGCGGTCTTCTACAGTACTTCAGTGACCGAATTCAAGAACATTGTTGGGGCATCTCTCAAGCAACGAATAAACACCACTAACTTGGAGAATGCAGTAAAAACCCCTCTTCTGGCGTCCGCCCTAGACCCTCGGCACAAACATCTCCGGTTTCTCGATAAAAACATGAGAGAAGTAAGAAAAAAAACTTTTTTTAACTTTATCAGAGCATTTTCCTTGATGTGAGTGGTGCGGATGCAGCCGCCGCCGTCAACGATGAAGAGGATGCAATGCCCACTCGTCGGAAAAGGCTGAGCCAGTTCTTCAGCAAAGATTACGCAATGCTCTATTTTAATTTCTCAGTTCATGACCCCTTTCAGTAACTGTAAACTGGTGGTCTGGTGAGCTGATGTGTAAAATATAAAAGGTCTCTAGGCCTTTTGGGTTCAGTTTTACATTAAATTACACAGTAAACTGACAAGGAGCACAATTCATTTTATGGATAAATATTTTAAAGGTAATTTCTAGAATAGGTCATTAATCTGTTAAATGTTACATTTTCATTCCTGTTCTAGACTTTCAAACTGCAGTATCACTGAAGAAGGTTATAAAGCTCTGGCTTCAGCTCTGAGATCAAACCCTTCACACCTGATAGAGCTGGATCTCACAGGAAATGATCCTGGAGAATCAGGAGTGAAGCAGCTCAGTGATTTACTACAGGATCCAAACTGTCAACTCAAGACACTGAGGTGAGACGTGATGAAATAATATAAATTAAATGATACTCATGTGAATTATTTATATTAATCTGTTCTATTCTGTTATTTCACTGATTCAGTAAGGTACAACATTTGTTGCATCAAAAATCTTCTAAATGATCAAACATGAAAGATCTGATGCAGCTGCTGTTGTTGTTTTGCTGATAAATGTTACTTAATGCACTGTACATTAAGTAGGGGTGTGCACGGATAGTCGAACATTCGAATATTCGTTCTGCTCTAATTATTCGATAAATAAAAATGATATTTGAATTTCTAAAAAAAAAAAAAAAGTTCAATAAAACCTAATTTGGTCACTTTCTGTGATTCTCCACGGCATATTTGAAGATGTATGCAAGCAAAAAAAATTAATGAATGAATAAGGGGCCGTTCACACATCGCGCCTAAAAACCCTAAAATGGCGTGCCGCTTTCTCCTTCTCCAAAGCGCTCGGGCAGAAGCTCTCCTGAGGCGTCTGCCATTGCTAAGCAACAATGACGCGCTCTCTCCATGAAAACGCGGAAATTTCAGCAAAGGATAAATGGATTTGCAGCACAAAAAAATCGCTTTCAATACCTCTGCTACTAAATTTATTTCAAAATGGCAATCCATATACAGCTATGATCAGCTGTTCCTTCATCTTGGCTGAGCTTTCAACGTTGTTACGTGAAAGGATGAAGCTGAATGTTTAGTTCTTGTCACTTGACCTGTGGTGCGCTTGCGGCATTCTGAAAAGTTGAGATGTTTTTAACTCGATGCGGTGCGGACGCGCCTGGAAAAAACGGGCGCGTCGCACAGCGTGCGCATCGCAAATGCGTCTCTTTCATTATGAGTGTGCATACCGCGCGCCTACATTGGAAATAACAAACTTGAGCACTAGATAAGACGCGATATGTGAATGGCCCCTTAGAACTGCGGTCTTCTACAGTACTTCAGTGACCGAATTCAAGAACATTGTTGGGGCATCTCTCAAGCAACGAATAAACACCACTAACTTGGAGAATGCAGTAAAAACCCCTCTTCTGGCGTCCGCCCTAGACCCTCGGCACAAACATCTCCGGTTTCTCGATAAAAACATGAGAGAAGTAAGAAAAAAAACTTTTTTTAACTTTATCAGAGCATTTTCCTTGATGCGAGTGGTGCGGATGCAGCCGCCGCCGTCAACGATGAAGAGGATGCAATGCCCACTCGTCGGAAAAGGCTGAGCCAGTTCTTCAGCAAAGATTACGCAATGCTCTATTTTAATTTCTCAGTTCATGACCCCTTTCAGTAACTGTAAACTGGTGGTCTGGTGAGCTGATGTGTAAAATATAAAAGGTCTCTAGGCCTTTTGGGTTCAGTTTTACATTAAATTACACAGTAAACTGACAAGGAGCACAATTCATTTTATGGATAAATATTTTAAAGGTAATTTCTAGAATAGGTCATTAATCTGTTAAATGTTACATTTTCATTCCTGTTCTAGACTTTCAAACTGCAGTATCACTGAAGAAGGTTATAAAGCTCTGGCTTCAGCTCTGAGATCAAACCCTTCACACCTGATAGAGCTGGATCTCACAGGAAATGATCCTGGAGAATCAGGAGTGAAGCAGCTCAGTGATTTACTACAGGATCCAAACTGTCAACTCAAGACACTGAGGTGAGACGTGATGAAATAATATAAATTAAATGATACTCATGTGAATTATTTATATTAATCTGTTCTATTCTGTTATTTCACTGATTCAGTAAGGTACAACATTTGTTGCATCAAAAATCTTCTAAATGATCAAACATGAAAGATCTGATGCAGCTGCTGTTGTTGTTTTGCTGATAAATGTTACTTAATGCACTGTACATTAAGTAGGGGTGTGCACGGATAGTCGAACATTCGAATATTCGTTCTGCTCTAATTATTCGATAAATAAAAATGATATTTGAATTTCTAAAAAAAAAAAAAAAGTTCAATAAAACCTAATTTGGTCACTTTCTGTGATTCTCCACGGCATATTTGAAGATGTATGCAAGCAAAAAAAATTAATGAATGAATAAGGGGCCGTTCACACATCGCGCCTAAAAACCCTAAAATGGCGTGCCGCTTTCTCCTTCTCCAAAGCGCTCGGGCAGAAGCTCTCCTGAGGCGTCTGCCATTGCTAAGCAACAATGACGCGCTCTCTCCATGAAAACGCGGAAATTTCAGCAAAGGATAAATGGATTTGCAGCACAAAAAAATCGCTTTCAATACCTCTGCTACTAAATTTATTTCAAAATGGCAATCCATATACAGCTATGATCAGCTGTTCCTTCATCTTGGCTGAGCTTTCAACGTTGTTACGTGAAAGGATGAAGCTGAATGTTTAGTTCTTGTCACTTGACCTGTGGTGCGCTTGCGGCATTCTGAAAAGTTGAGATGTTTTTAACTCGATGCGGTGCGGACGCGCCTGGAAAAAACGGGCGCGTCGCACAGCGTGCGCATCGCAAATGCGTCTCTTTCATTATGAGTGTGCATACCGCGCGCCTACATTGGAAATAACAAACTTGAGCACTAGATAAGACGCGATATGTGAATGGCCCCTTAGAACTGCGGTCTTCTACAGTACTTCAGTGACCGAATTCAAGAACATTGTTGGGGCATCTCTCAAGCAACGAATAAACACCACTAACTTGGAGAATGCAGTAAAAACCCCTCTTCTGGCGTCCGCCCTAGACCCTCGGCACAAACATCTCCGGTTTCTCGATAAAAACATGAGAGAAGTAAGAAAAAAAACTTTTTTTAACTTTATCAGAGCATTTTCCTTGATGCGAGTGGTGCGGATGCAGCCGCCGCCGTCAACGATGAAGAGGATGCAATGCCCACTCGTCGGAAAAGGCTGAGCCAGTTCTTCAGCAAAGATTACGCAATGCTCTATTTTAATTTCTCAGTTCATGACCCCTTTCAGTAACTGTAAACTGGTGGTCTGGTGAGCTGATGTGTAAAATATAAAAGGTCTCTAGGCCTTTTGGGTTCAGTTTTACATTAAATTACACAGTAAACTGACAAGGAGCACAATTCATTTTATGGATAAATATTTTAAAGGTAATTTCTAGAATAGGTCATTAATCTGTTAAATGTTACATTTTCATTCCTGTTCTAGACTTTCAAACTGCAGTATCACTGAAGAAGGTTATAAAGCTCTGGCTTCAGCTCTGAGATCAAACCCTTCACACCTGATAGAGCTGGATCTCACAGGAAATGATCCTGGAGAATCAGGAGTGAAGCAGCTCAGTGATTTACTACAGGATCCAAACTGTCAACTCAAGACACTGAGGTGAGACGTGATGAAATAATATAAATTAAATGATACTCATGTGAATTATTTATATTAATCTGTTCTATTCTGTTATTTCACTGATTCAGTAAGGTACAACATTTGTTGCATCAAAAATCTTCTAAATGATCAAACATGAAAGATCTGATGCAGCTGCTGTTGTTGTTTTGCTGATAAATGTTACTTAATGCACTGTACATTAAGTAGGGGTGTGCACGGATAGTCGAACATTCGAATATTCGTTCTGCTCTAATTATTCGATAAATAAAAATGATATTTGAATTTCTAAAAAAAAAAAAAAAGTTCAATAAAACCTAATTTGGTCACTTTCTGTGATTCTCCACGGCATATTTGAAGATGTATGCAAGCAAAAAAAATTAATGAATGAATAAGGGGCCGTTCACACATCGCGCCTAAAAACCCTAAAATGGCGTGCCGCTTTCTCCTTCTCCAAAGCGCTCGGGCAGAAGCTCTCCTGAGGCGTCTGCCATTGCTAAGCAACAATGACGCGCTCTCTCCATGAAAACGCGGAAATTTCAGCAAAGGATAAATGGATTTGCAGCACAAAAAAATCGCTTTCAATACCTCTGCTACTAAATTTATTTCAAAATGGCAATCCAAAAACAGCTATGATCAGCTGTTCCTTCATCTTGGCTGAGCTTTCAACGTTGTTACGTGAAAGGATGCTCTCTAGTTCTTGTCACTTGACCTGTGGTGCGCTTGCGGCACACACACACACACACACACATACATATACACGTCTGAACCTGCAGTTCCTCTCATAATGAGCAGAATTACTGTTGCATCAACACAGACATCAGATAAATAAAACTATCCAGAGATGGTCTGAACCCAGATCATGTTCCTGTTAGTGGATCATTAATCCAGTGTTTGGTGAATTCTGCTACATAATAATAGGAAGAGCCGGCATCAAAAGATCAACTAAATATATCACTATGAATGCTTAACTGTCACAAGCTAGTTATCTCTTTGTTAACTTTCCTCATCTCCTGCTTAAAAGCCAGAAATATCATCAGAGTTCCCATTCGAAAGCCTCAGTCGATGCTGCGCTGCTCAGCGCATTGGGAAACGTCTTATTCGTGACCAACTGTGAATAATGTAACACGTCGATAAAATTGACCCGGTGGTAATATAGCCTCAGGTGATGACGTCTTCGGGGCACGCGCCCGCAACACTGGGCTATAAATAGATACGCCACAGGTGCATCAAAAGGTCTTTTGTCTTCAGATCATTCTATGCATGTGTGCGTCAGGAAGATTCTTCTCGTCGGCTACAGATCTTCATAGAATTAGTCAACGAAATGGTAAGGGTTGTGTTCCTCCATGCTCTCGTCCTATGTATGAGCTGGATACACATGTTTACTGTTTTGTTTGTTTGGGGGAAGAGCACGCGGTTCTGGCTTTAGAGACGGGCGAGTGCGAGCATTGTGTACTGCTATCAGTGAAGATGCTTCGTGCTCATCTGAACTATTTTCAGACTGCACCCACCTTTTCATCAGAGGGCTCCCGTGCGGATTTGCACCGCACACCGGCCCACCTCTGAGCATTCCTCTCGCAAGACGAAATCGGTCGAGGAACTGCTCGAGGTGGTTACTCGCGCGGTGGACATGTTACAGCTTGACTGACCACGCGAACAAGAGACCCCCAAATGTAGTAAGCTGGAGGATAGGTTTCTGTCGGGTGGTAGGAGAGAGAGACCACAACATCAGTCTCTCCTCTTTTTCGAGGACCTCCATGATGAGCTATCGAAGTCATGGAGCAAACCGTATACTTCCCGCGTCTTTGTGCCCTCGACAATTACTTTTTCAACTATCGTGGATGCGAAGTCGCGGGGGTATTCGGAGATGCCGCGGGTTGAAGAGACACTTGCGAGCTATCTCTCACCCGAGTCTGTATCCTCAGTTACGAAACCTACTCTCCCCACTAAGCCTTGTAAAATAACATCATCGCTAGTGGATAAAGCTTACCAAGCTGCAGGTCAGGCTGGTGCTGCACTGCACACGATGGCAGTGTCAATGACATACGAAGCGTTCGCTGAGCTTCGTCTGGCCACAGATTTGTCCCTCCGTGCAACCAAGCAGACAGCCTATGCCATTGGCCGATTGATGTCAGCTTTAGTCAGCACGGAGAGGCATCTGTGGCTTAATTTGACAGGCATTAAGGAGAGGGAACATTTGTTTCTTTTAGACTCTCCTATTTCTCCATCGGGCCTGTTTGACGATTTGGTTAATACGGTTGTCAACAGGTTTAGGGAGGTGAAGAAACATGAAGCGTTTGTTCAGTTCCTTCCTCGCCGCACTCAAAGGGAGGGGCCGTCAGCCACCCAGCCTCACCCCGATCCTTCAAAGGCCAGGGAGGTTAAGAAGCAGAGCGTGGCGAACCGTGCTCCCCCTCGTAGGGATTGGGAAAAGGTTCGCCGTGCTCAGCAACCTCCCAGACCAGACATCAGGACTGTCCTTGATAAGAAGAGGAAGTCCTGACACCCTGGCGCCCTTGCTGGTGGGGGTAGTCCCTCACGTGATGGTGTGTGCTCGAGAGCTTTTCACCACGCCCCGTTACCCTTACAAAACTCCTTCATCCCCGCCACTTTGTGTGATTTCCAGCGAGGTATTAGATAAAACCAGGAGATCGTTCTGCCAACCCTGTCGGTGTTTCAAGGTGCAGCAATCTCCGGCGAGCGATTCTCTCAGTTACTGCCTGGAAACTAGCGGTGCTAAGAGGCTTGCTACTTTTACGGAGGCCTCTAGAGCAGCTAGCACAGTTGTTCACTGCTGGTCCGCTACTTCAGGGCACTGAGCTAGTGGCTCTGGGTACACGAGGAAGTGGTTGCTGAGCTTCGTCGAGACATGAATTTGTCTCATGGGAAGGGGCCATTGGCACCGTATTACACTGTGCCCGTCTCTCCTCAGTGCTCTCAGGAGACTGTTCTGCCAACCCTGCTGGTGTTTTAGAGCGCAGCGATCTCCAGCGAGTTCTTCTCTCAGTTACTGCCCGGAAAATAGCGGTGCTAAGAGGCTCGCTACCTCTACGGAGGTCTCTAGAGCAGCCAGTTTGGTCTTCCCCTGCCGGTCTGCCGATTCAGCACACAAGGGAGTGTTCGCTCGCGTCATTCAGCAGATTACAGCAGATACTTCCTGGTTCCCAAAAAGGGTTGGGGGAGTGGGCACAATCTTGGGTCTTCGAGCAAGATGCCTCCCTGATGGGCTGGGAAGCAGTCTTGGATGGCCACCCAGCTCAAGGGGAATGGGGGGGTCATCAGCTCGATTGGCACATCAATTGCCTCGAGCTGTTGGCCGTATTCCTGGCTCTGAAATAGTTCCTCTATCATTTGAGGGGCTGTCACGGCCTAGTACGGGTGGACAACACCAGGTTATATTCCAGGGCGCTTGAACAGACACTACCGATGGGGGAATGGAAACTCCATCCAGAGGTAGTGAGACAGATTTTGAAAAAATTTTACGTAGCAGAGGTGGACCTCTTCACCTCCCATCAAACAGCGCAATGTCCCCTCTACTTCTCTCTGAGTCACCCAGCCCCCCCCTGGGTCTGGACGCGATGGCACACACATGGCCAAAAATGCACCTGTATGCGTTTCCTCCAGTGTCACTGCTCCTGGGAGTCCTAGCCTAGATTGGTCCTCTTCGCACACATTCATAAGATTTTATAGTTTGGATGTCCATGCTACTCCGGGCTCTCATGTCCTTGAGTCAACATCACAAGCTAATGTCTGAGGCCTTCTTGTGGTTTGATAGCACACCTGCACAACCTTAGGGGTCCAGACATTTTTCAAGCACGGCGGCGTGGGTATTCTCGTTCCCAATGCGCTGAGCAGCGCAGCATCGACTGAAGCTTTCGATAGGGAACGTTCCCAGTTACTTAACTGTAACTTTGTTCCCTGAGAAAGCGGAATGAGATGCTGCTCTGCATTGCCGTACTGAATATGTCCCAAGACTGCTCTTCAGACAAAAATTCCTGTTGATGCACCTGTGGCGTATCTATTTATAGCCCCGTGTTGCAGGCGCGTGCCCCGATGACGTCATCAACCGAGGCTATATTACCACCGGGTCAATTCTATTGACATGTTACACACATTTTTCACAGCTGGTCACGAATAAGATGTTTCCCAATGTGCTGAGCAGTGCAGCATCTCGTTCCGCTTTTTCAGGGAACATGATTACAGTCAAGTAACCGGGAAAGTTTCTTTTAAATAATTTACTTTTTTTTATATTTAAATGTTCAGCTGTTTAAACTTGAACTAGAGCTTTTAGTTACAATGTTTGATTCTCTTTAAATGTTTTGTGATGCAATGCACATTGAATTAATTCCAGCTTCATCTTCTTCAGGTTTTTGGGTCCTGCTGCAGATGAAGGCTGTCAGTATGTGACTGGAATTGTGGGTAAAAACCCGTTACTCCTGAGAGAGCTGAATCTGAGTGAACATGAACTAGGAGACACACAAGTGAATCAGATCGCTGCTCTACTTCAGGATAAACACTGTACACTCAACACACTGATGTGAGTTATTTTTTATTGTTACAAGTACACTTAAATTCTTGCTGCTGGGTGATTTTCGTGTATATTGTATAAAAGATTGCTGACTGAATAAAAACATAAGTGACTTTTGTAATTTGGTTGTCACCATCATCATCATCATCACCACCAGTATTGGTCATCTGTCAGCTAAAACATACTGGTAAATATTCAGGTTAAAACTGTAGTGTTTTCGCTTTATGCAGTCTGAAGAACAACTGTATCACAGAAGGAGGTTGTCAGGTTCTGGCTGCAGCTCTAAATTCAAACCCTTCAAATCTGACAGAGCTGGATCTGAGTGAGAATAAACTAGGAAACCCAGGAATGAAGATCATCTCCACTCTGTTTGAAAATGTACAGTGTAGACTGGAAAAGCTGAAGTAAGTATTTTAAAAAGTGTATCACATTAATTACCCAGACTCAAGTGACCCAACACAGTTTCATAAATGTGAAAATATTTCACACGTCTCATCAGGACTTCACAATTAATCCAAATAAACTTGAAATTGTGATATGGGTTAGTTCAGTTATCAAACACAAAAGGCTGCAGTTTAATTTATATATAGTCTACAGAGTGAAGTGTATTTACATGTGAGCAGATCAAGAGTATGTATCAATAAATCTTGTTCTTCAACCATTACACTCCAACATTTAGCATCAGAACACTGAAGAAGAAGCACCATGTCTTTAAAATAAACTGTTTTCATTATTCTAGTGAACTTTTGCCTGTGCACTAGTGATTAGATTCACTGTTGAAGCTTGAACATCAGAATAGAGTACAGATGACACATCCGGTGTGTAACGTCTGTGAGATGTCTGAGTCGAGGCGCTTGCCACTGGAGCTGCTGGAGACAAGACCTTGATTTAACTTTTTTTAAAGGATAACAGTGAGTTCAGTACACCGATGATTTTGAAGAAAAAACTGATCACTTTATCAATTGACAGCCTCTCCATTAATCTTTAACATGTTTACCACTAAACATTCATTTTGAGCTGAGCTATATTTGGAAATAAAAACTAAAATGCTTTTTTATAAGTTATTGAGAATTGTTTTATTTTCATTTTGTTTATTTGTCATAAAACTGAAAGCATTCAATAATTCAGAATCATATCAACACCACTAACTTGGAGAATGCAGTAAAAACCCCTCTTCTGGCGTCCGCCCTAGACCCTCGGCACAAACATCTCCGGTTTCTCGATAAAAACATGAGAGAAGTAAGAAAAAAAACTTTTTTTAACTTTATCAGAGCATTTTCCTTGATGTGAGTGGTGCGGATGCAGCCGCCGCCGTCAACGATGAAGAGGATGCAATGCCCACTCGTCGGAAAAGGCTGAGCCAGTTCTTCAGCAAAGATTACGCAATGCTCTATTTTAATTTCTCAGTTCATGACCCCTTTCAGTAACTGTAAACTGGTGGTCTGGTGAGCTGATGTGTAAAATATAAAAGGTCTCTAGGCCTTTTGGGTTCAGTTTTACATTAAATTACACAGTAAACTGACAAGGAGCACAATTCATTTTATGGATAAATATTTTAAAGGTAATTTCTAGAATAGGTCATTAATCTGTTAAATGTTACATTTTCATTCCTGTTCTAGACTTTCAAACTGCAGTATCACTGAAGAAGGTTATAAAGCTCTGGCTTCAGCTCTGAGATCAAACCCTTCACACCTGATAGAGCTGGATCTCACAGGAAATGATCCTGGAGAATCAGGAGTGAAGCAGCTCAGTGATTTACTACAGGATCCAAACTGTCAACTCAAGACACTGAGGTGAGACGTGATGAAATAATATAAATTAAATGATACTCATGTGAATTATTTATATTAATCTGTTCTATTCTGTTATTTCACTGATTCAGTAAGGTACAACATTTGTTGCATCAAAAATCTTCTAAATGATCAAACATGAAAGATCTGATGCAGCTGCTGTTGTTGTTTTGCTGATAAATGTTACTTAATGCACTGTACATTAAGTAGGGGTGTGCACGGATAGTCGAACATTCGAATATTCGTTCTGCTCTAATTATTCGATAAATAAAAATGATATTTGAATTTCAAAAAAAAAAAAAAAAGTTCAATAAAACCTAATTTGGTCACTTTCTGTGATTCTCCACGGCATATTTGAAGATGTATGCAAGCAAAAAAAATTAATGAATGAATAAGGGGCCGTTCACACATCGCGCCTAAAAACCCTAAAATGGCGTGCCGCTTTCTCCTTCTCCAAAGCGCTCGGGCAGAAGCTCTCCTGAGGCGTCTGCCATTGCTAAGCAACAATGACGCGCTCTCTCCATGAAAACGCGGAAATTTCAGCAAAGGATAAATGGATTTGCAGCACAAAAAAATCGCTTTCAATACCTCTGCTACTAAATTTATTTCAAAATGGCAATCCAAAAACAGCTATGATCAGCTGTTCCTTCATCTTGGCTGAGCTTTCAACGTTGTTACGTGAAAGGATGCTCTCTAGTTCTTGTCACTTGACCTGTGGTGCGCTTGCGGCACACACACACATACACACACACATACATATACACGTCTGAACCTGCAGTTCCTCTCATAATGAGCAGAATTACTGTTGCATCAACACAGACATCAGATAAATAAAACTATCCAGAGATGGTCTGAACCCAGATCATGTTCCTGTTAGTGGATCATTAATCCAGTGTTTGGTGAATTCTGCTACATAATAATAGGAAGAGCCGGCATCAAAAGATCAACTAAATATATCACTATGAATGCTTAACTGTCACAAGCTAGTTATCTCTTTGTTAACTTTCCTCATCTCCTGCTTAAAAGCCAGAAATATCATCAGAGTTCCCATTCGAAAGCCTCAGTCGATGCTGCGCTGCTCAGCGCATTGGGAAACGTCTTATTCGTGACCAACTGTGAATAATGTAACACGTCGATAAAATTGACCCGGTGGTAATATAGCCTCAGGTGATGACGTCTTCGGGGCACGCGCCCGCAACACTGGGCTATAAATAGATACGCCACAGGTGCATCAAAAGGTCTTTTGTCTTCAGATCATTCTATGCATGTGTGCGTCAGGAAGATTCTTCTCGTCGGCTACAGATCTTCATAGAATTAGTCAACGAAATGGTAAGGGTTGTGTTCCTCCATGCTCTCGTCCTATGTATGAGCTGGATACACATGTTTACTGTTTTGTTTGTTTGGGGGAAGAGCACGCGGTTCTGGCTTTAGAGACGGGCGAGTGCGAGCATTGTGTACTGCTATCAGTGAAGATGCTTCGTGCTCATCTGAACTATTTTCAGACTGCACCCACCTTTTCATCAGAGGGCTCCCGTGCGGATTTGCACCGCACACCGGCCCACCTCTGAGCATTCCTCTCGCAAGACGAAATCGGTCGAGGAACTGCTCGAGGTGGTTACTCGCGCGGTGGACATGTTACAGCTTGACTGACCACGCGAACAAGAGACCCCCAAATGTAGTAAGCTGGAGGATAGGTTTCTGTCGGGTGGTAGGAGAGAGAGACCACAACATCAGTCTCTCCTCTTTTTCGAGGACCTCCATGATGAGCTATCGAAGTCATGGAGCAAACCGTATACTTCCCGCGTCTTTGTGCCCTCGACAATTACTTTTTCAACTATCGTGGATGCGAAGTCGCGGGGGTATTCGGAGATGCCGCGGGTTGAAGAGACACTTGCGAGCTATCTCTCACCCGAGTCTGTATCCTCAGTTACGAAACCTACTCTCCCCACTAAGCCTTGTAAAATAACATCATCGCTAGTGGATAAAGCTTACCAAGCTGCAGGTCAGGCTGGTGCTGCACTGCACACGATGGCAGTGTCAATGACATACGAAGCGTTCGCTGAGCTTCGTCTGGCCACAGATTTGTCCCTCCGTGCAACCAAGCAGACAGCCTATGCCATTGGCCGATTGATGTCAGCTTTAGTCAGCACGGAGAGGCATCTGTGGCTTAATTTGACAGGCATTAAGGAGAGGGAACATTTGTTTCTTTTAGACTCTCCTATTTCTCCATCGGGCCTGTTTGACGATTTGGTTAATACGGTTGTCAACAGGTTTAGGGAGGTGAAGAAACATGAAGCGTTTGTTCAGTTCCTTCCTCGCCGCACTCAAAGGGAGGGGCCGTCAGCCACCCAGCCTCACCCCGATCCTTCAAAGGCCAGGGAGGTTAAGAAGCAGAGCGTGGCGAACCGTGCTCCCCCTCGTAGGGATTGGGAAAAGGTTCGCCGTGCTCAGCAACCTCCCAGACCAGACATCAGGACTGTCCTTGATAAGAAGAGGAAGTCCTGACACCCTGGCGCCCTTGCTGGTGGGGGTAGTCCCTCACGTGATGGTGTGTGCTCGAGAGCTTTTCACCACGCCCCGTTACCCTTACAAAACTCCTTCATCCCCGCCACTTTGTGTGATTTCCAGCGAGGTATTAGATAAAACCAGGAGATCGTTCTGCCAACCCTGTCGGTGTTTCAAGGTGCAGCAATCTCCGGCGAGCGATTCTCTCAGTTACTGCCTGGAAACTAGCGGTGCTAAGAGGCTTGCTACTTTTACGGAGGCCTCTAGAGCAGCTAGCACAGTTGTTCACTGCTGGTCTGCTACTTCAGGGCACTGAGCTAGTGGCTCTGGGCACACGAGGAAGTGGTTGCTGAGCTTCGTCGAGACATGAATTTGTCTCATGGGAAGGGGCCATTGGCACCGTATTACACTGTGCCCGTCTCTCCTCAGTGCTCTCAGGAGACTGTTCTGCCAACCCTGCTGGTGTTTTAGAGCGCAGCGATCTCCAGCGAGTTCTTCTCTCAGTTACTGCCCGGAAAATAGCGGTGCTAAGAGGCTCGCTACCTCTACGGAGGTCTCTAGAGCAGCCAGTTTGGTCTTCCCCTGCCGGTCTGCCGATTCAGCACACAAGGGAGTGTTCGCTCGCGTCATTCAGCAGATTACAGCAGATACTTCCTGGTTCCCAAAAAGGGTTGGGGGAGTGGGCACAATCTTGGGTCTTCGAGCAAGATGCCTCCCTGATGGGCTGGGAAGCAGTCTTGGATGGCCACCCAGCTCAAGGGGAATGGGGGGGTCATCAGCTCGATTGGCACATCAATTGCCTCGAGCTGTTGGCCGTATTCCTGGCTCTGAAATAGTTCCTCTATCATTTGAGGGGCTGTCACGGCCTAGTACGGGTGGACAACACCAGGTTATATTCCAGGGCGCTTGAACAGACACTACCGATGGGGGAATGGAAACTCCATCCAGAGGTAGTGAGACAGATTTGGAAAAAATTTTACGTAGCAGAGGTGGACCTCTTCACCTCCCATCAAACAGCGCAATGTCCCCTCTACTTCTCTCTGAGTCACCCAGCCCCCCCCTGGGTCTGGACGCGATGGCACACACATGGCCAAAAATGCACCTGTATGCGTTTCCTCCAGTGTCACTGCTCCTGGGAGTCCTAGCCTAGATTGGTCCTCTTCGCACACATTCATAAGATTTTATAGTTTGGATGTCCATGCTACTCCGGGCTCTCATGTCCTTGAGTCAACATCACAAGCTAATGTCTGAGGCCTTCTTGTGGTTTGATAGCACACCTGCACAACCTTAGGGGTCCAGACATTTTTCAAGCACGGCGGCGTGGGTATTCTCGTTCCCAATGCGCTGAGCAGCGCAGCATCGACTGAAGCTTTCGATAGGGAACGTTCCCAGTTACTTAACTGTAACCTTGTTCCCTGAGAAAGCGGAATGAGATGCTGCTCTGCATTGCCGTACTGAATATGTCCCAAGACTGCTCTTCAGACAAAAATTCCTGTTGATGCACCTGTGGCGTATCTATTTATAGCCCCGTGTTGCAGGCGCGTGCCCCGATGACGTCATCAACCGAGGCTATATTACCACCGGGTCAATTCTATTGACATGTTACACACATTTTTCACAGCTGGTCACGAATAAGATGTTTCCCAATGTGCTGAGCAGTGCAGCATCTCGTTCCGCTTTTTCAGGGAACATGATTACAGTCAAGTAACCGGGAAAGTTTCTTTTAAATAATTTACTTTTTTTTATATTTAAATGTTCAGCTGTTTAAACTTGAACTAGAGCTTTTAGTTACAATGTTTGATTCTCTTTAAATGTTTTGTGATGCAATGCACATTGAATTAATTCCAGCTTCATCTTCTTCAGGTTTTTGGGTCCTGCTGCAGATGAAGGCTGTCAGTATGTGACTGGAATTGTGGGTAAAAACCCGTTACTCCTGAGAGAGCTGAATCTGAGTGAACATGAACTAGGAGACACACAAGTGAATCAGATCGCTGCTCTACTTCAGGATAAACACTGTACACTCAACACACTGATGTGAGTTATTTTTTATTGTTACAAGGACACTTAAATTCTTGCTGCTGGGTGATTTTCGTGTATATTGTATAAAAGATTGCTGACTGAATAAAAACATAAGTGACTTTTGTAATTTGGTTGTCACCATCATCATCATCATCATCACCACCAGTATTGGTCATCTGTCAGCTAAAACATACTGGTAAATATTCAGGTTAAAACTGTAGTGTTTTCGCTTTATGCAGTCTGAAGAACAACTGTATCACAGAAGGAGGTTGTCAGGTTCTGGCTGCAGCTCTAAATTCAAACCCTTCAAATCTGACAGAGCTGGATCTGAGTGAGAATAAACTAGGAAACCCAGGAATGAAGATCATCTCCACTCTGTTTGAAAATGTACAGTGTAGACTGGAAAAGCTGAAGTAAGTATTTTAAAAAGTGTATCACATTAATTACCCAGACTCAAGTGACCCAACACAGTTTCATAAATGTGAAAATATTTCACACGTCTCATCAGGACTTCACAATTAATCCAAATAAACTTGAAATTGTGATATGGGTTAGTTCAGTTATCAAACACAAAAGGCTGCAGTTTAATTTATATATAGTCTACAGAGTGAAGTGTATTTACATGTGAGCAGATCAAGAGTATGTATCAATAAATCTTGTTCTTCAACCATTACACTCCAACATTTAGCATCAGAACACTGAAGAAGAAGCACCATGTCTTTAAAATAAACTGTTTTCATTATTCTAGTGAACTTTTGCCTGTGCACTAGTGATTAGATTCACTGTTGAAGCTTGAACATCAGAATAGAGTACAGATGACACATCCGGTGTGTAACGTCTGTGAGATGTCTGAGTCGAGGCGCTTGCCACTGGAGCTGCTGGAGACAAGACCTTGATTTAACTTTTTTTAAAGGATAACAGTGAGTTCAGTACACCGATGATTTTGAAGAAAAAACTGATCACTTTATCAATTGACAGCCTCTCCATTAATCTTTAACATGTTTACCACTAAACATTCATTTTGAGCTGAGCTATATTTGGAAATAAAAACTAAAATGCTTTTTTATAAGTTATTGAGAATTGTTTTATTTTCATTTTGTTTATTTGTCATAAAACTGAAAGCATTCAATAATTCAGAATCATATTTAATATGAAATATACACTGCTTAAAAAAATTAAAGGAACACTTGTTAATCAGAGTATAGCATCAAGTAAATTAAACTTCTGGGATATTGATCTGGTCAGTTACGTAGCAGAGGGGGTTGTTAATTCAGTTCAGCTGCTTTTGTGTTAATAAAATTAACAACAGGTGCACTAGATGGGCAACCATTAGAAAACCCCCAAAACAGGAATGGTTTTACAGACATTTTTTTCCTACTTATATTTTCTGATTGTTTTTCACTAGTTTTGCATTTGGCTAGGGTCAGTGTCACTACTGGAAGCATGAGGCGATACTTGAACCCTACAAAGTTTGCACAGGCAGTCCAATTTCATCCAGGATGACGCATCAATATGTGCCATTGCCAGAAGGTTTGCTGTGTCTCCCAGCACAGTCTCAAGAGCATGTAGGAGATTCCAGGAGACAGGCAGTTACTCTGGACAGCTGGACAGGGTAGTCGAGGTCCTTAACCCATTGTGTGCAAGGAGGAACAGGATGAGCACTACAAGAGCCCTACAAAATGACCTCCAGCAGGCCACTGGTGTGAATGCCTCTGAGAAAACAATCAGAAACAGACTTCATGAGGGTGTCCTGAGGGCCTGACGTCCTCTAGTGGGCTCTGTGCTCACTGCCTGGCACCGTGTAGCTTGATTGGCATTTGCCATTGAACACCAGAATTGGCAGGTCTGCCTCTGGCACTCTGTGCTTTTCACAGATGAGAGCAGGTTCACCCTGAGCACATGTGACAGATGTAAAAGGGTCTGGAAAAGTGGTAGAGAATGTTATGCTGCCTGTAACATTGTTCAGCATGACCGGTTTGGTGGTGGGTCAGTGATGGTCTGGGAAGGCGTATACATGGAGGAACACAGAGACCTCTACAGGCTAGACAATGGCACACTTACTGCCATTAGGTATCGGGATGGAATCCTTGGACCTGTTGTCAGACCCTATGCTGTTGCATTGGGTCCTTGTTCCTCCTGGTGAACGACAATGCCCGGCCTCATGTGGAGAGAGTATGCAGTCAGTTCCAGGAGGATGAAGGATTTGATACCATTGAATGTCTTTTTACAATACAAATCATTACAAAGCAACTTTACAGAAAATTACATTTCTACAATATTTAGTAGTAGCTTATAAGTGGTGACTGACTGTCAGTTTGTGCGCATATGACAGGATTTTCCTGAAAAATTAATACAAGACGTAGTCAGCCAGTCCAAGAACATTATTAACAGCAATTATTATATGATGCAGTCAAACTTGTAGCAATGTTTGTTAGTTCTGTTTGTTGATTCAGGGTTAGCATCATCTGGGGTCCTCTGAAGGGTCAGCATCATCTCTTCTTAGGTGTTCTGGATCCAGACTGGAGCTTGTGTAAATCTTAGTTACCGCGGGATGTAAATCCTAGCAGAAACAGAGAAACAAATAGAGACATCATTAGCATAGCTGCCGTTCCAAAAAAGCCAAATTAATTAGTTTAACCCAAGCTAAAGAATAAGAATGCACATTTGATTAGATATTACTGCAGTCACAATTTAAGAGACGCATTATTCAAATGCTTGGCGAAAGAGATGCGTTTTAAATCTAGATTTAAATAGAGAGAGTGTCTGAACCCCGAACATTATCAGGAAGGCTAATCCAGAGTTTGAGAGCCAAATGTGAAAAAGATATACCTCCTTTAGTGGACTTTGCTATCCTAGGATCCACCAAAAAAGGTTTGTGACCTTAGGGATCATGATGGATTGTAACGTGGTATAAGGCTAGTTAGGTATGCAGGAGCTAAACCATTTAGGGCCTTATAGGTAAGTAATGATAATTTGTAACTGATACGGAACATAATAGGTAGCCAGTGCAGAGACTGTAAAATTGGGCTAATATGATCATATTTTCTTGACCTCGTAAGGACTCTAGCTGCTGCATTTTGGACTACCTGTAGCTTGTTTATTGAAGAAGCAGGACAACCACCTAGAAGTGCATTACAATAGTCCAGTCTAGAGGTCATGAATGCATGAACTAGCTTTTCTGCATCAGAAACGGGTAACATGTTTTGTAGCTTGGCAATGTTTCTAAGATTGAAGAATGCAGTTTTTGTAACATGGGAAATATGGTTTTCAAAAGACAAGTTGCTGTCTAATTTAACACCCAGATTTTTGACTGTAGAGGAGGTAACTGTACATCCGTCTAGTTGCAGATTGTAATCTACAAGATTCTGTGTACTGTTTTTGGTCCAATAATTAATATCTCTGTCTTATCCAAATTTAGTAGGAGATTAAATTTGTTGGTCATCCAATCTTTTACATTTTTAACACACTCTGGTAGCTTAGATAATTTAGAAGTTTCATCTGGTCTCGTTGAGATATATAGCTGAGTATAACAGGATAACAGTGGAAACTAATCCCGTATTTTCTAATAATATTACCAAGGGGCAACATGTATGTTGAAAATAGAAGGGGACCTAGGATAGATCCTAGTGGCACTCCATATTTTACTGGTGATAAATGAGATGACTCTCCATTTAAATAAACAAAATGGTAGCGATCGGACAGGTAGGATCTATACCATTTTAGAGCCTGCCCTTGAATACCTGTATAGTTTTCTAATCTATCTATGAGTATGTCATGATCTATGGTGTCGAACACAGCACGGGCAGCTGTGGCCTAATGGTTAGAGACTTGAACTGGTTATCTGAAGGTCGCAGGTTCGAGTCTCGGTGCTGGCAGGAGTTGTAGGTGGGAAGGAGTGAATGAACAGCGCTCTCTTCCACCCTCAATACAGCACTCTCGTCCAGCCTCAATACCCATGGCTGAAGTGCCCTTGAGCAAGGCACTGAACCCCCAGTTGCTTCCCGGGTGCTGGATATATAGCTGTCCTCTGCTCCGGGTGTGTGTTCACGGTGTGATCACTTCTCACTGCTGTGTGCACTTGGATGGGTTAAATTCCGAGTATGGGTTACCATACTTGACAAATGGCAAATGTAATGACTTTCACTAAGATCAAGTAAAACTAGCAATGAGAGGCAGCCTTGATCTGATGCAAGAAGCAAGTCATTTGTAATTTTAACAAGTGTAGTTTCTGTGCTATGGTGGTGCCTGAAACCTGACTGAAATTCTTCATACAGATAATTTTTTTTGCAGGAAGGAGCTCAACAGAGCAGACACAACTTTTTCTAAAATTTTAGAAATAAATGGAAGATTTGAAATAGGCCTATAATTTGCCAGTTCACTAGGATCTAGTTTTGGTTTCTTAGTAAGAGGCTTAATAACTGCCAGCTTGAATGGTTTTGGGACGTGACCTAAAGATAACGATGAGCATGTTGGTTTAGATACAGTGATAAGTTTATTTAGCTCTTCCTGTCCTATAGTTGTAAATCACTGCAGTTTATCTTTGGGTGCAATGGATGAAACTGAAGTATTAGACACTATAGAATCTACGTTCGCTATTGTATTTCTTATGTTATCTATTTTATCAGTGAAGAAATTCATAAAGTCATTACTATAAAACGTTGATGGAATATTTGAATCAGGTGGCGTCTGGTAATTTAATTCAGCCACTGTGCTAAATAAAAACCTTGGATTGTTTTGGTTATTTTCTATGAGTTTGTTTATATGCTCCACCCTAGAAGTTTTTAGAGCCCGTCTATAGCTGGACATGCTGTTTTTCCACGCAATTCTAAAAACTTCCAAGTTTAATGTACTAGAGAAAATAGTGCCCATGTTTCCAGTCATTTTGTCTAGTTCATGTGTATTTTTAAGTACAAAGAGCAGTTGCGATAGATCAGGCAGGTTATTTGCGAATCTGTCTTTAGTGGCTGGAACAATAGTTCTGCCCAGACGGTAACGCTGAGACATATAGTTAATATCAGTGATGCGCAACATGCACGATTCAGGTTGATAATTTTAATTTCCATTAAACAATGTGGCATCTTTTTATTCCTTACAAATTACCCAGTCTATATCAGTATAGATATCCTGCATGATATTTTTCCCCATTGAGATCTGATTAGTTTTCAAAGTGTTCCTTTTCAATTTTTTTTGAGCAGTGTATTTTCATCTAAGATGTGTTTTTGGTAATGTTAATTTATTTCTGTTCTGGCTAGAAGAAGTTCTGAATGACTATTAAATAAATAAATGTCTGGTGAGCGAGTTATTTTGAGCTTATAACATGAATTTGGAAGTTGAACTTAATTTTATATTAAAGTAATTTCCAATATTTTTTGGCAGATGATGTTAACAGATTTCACCAGAAACCTGTTGTGAACTAAACAAAAACTTAAAGATCACAATGTATTTTTGGGCTTAACATTTGAAAGTAAAGAAATTAAGACAATAATTACAATAATAAATATATCATTTAATCCTTTAAAATTGAAATCCTTATTCAAGCTGCTTGTTCAATGTAACATTGTAAGTAAAGTTTAGGTTTAAGGACTGTAAAATACAAAATATTATAATTATCTAATTAAAAAATAATAATCTACAGTGTGATTATCATGCAAATCTCATATTGGTGGATAAAAGTAGTAGTTTAAGCTGCTATTTGCATAACTGTATCAATAGATTAATTAGTTGTGTTCTCTCTTCTACAGGTTAAACTGCATCAGTATTACATATGAAGGTTGTGCTGCTCTGGCATCAGTGTTTAATTCAAACCTCAGAGAGCTGGATCTGAGCTGGAATCAAATAGGAGACTCTGGAGTGACAGAAATCTCCAGTCTGCTGAGAAATTCACAGACACTACAGATACTCAGGTCTGAATTTGGTTAATCTAAATAATGAATCAATGTAAAGCTCCAGCTGTTCTGTAAACTGGTGCTGTGTCACAAAGAATGGGTCTGTCATGTTTTCTAATAGACTTTCAGACTGCAGCATCACTGAAGAAGGTTATAAAGCTCTGTCTTCAGCTCTGAGATCAAATCCTTCACACCTGATAGAGCTGGATCTCACAGGAAATGATCCTGGAGAATCAGGAGTGAAGCTGCTCAGTGATTTACTACAGGATCCAAACTGTCAACTCAACACACTGAGGTGAGACCTGATGAAATAATGAAAAATAAATGATACACATTTGAAATATTTGTATTATATAAAAAGTGTATTATATTATATTGTTTTAAAGTGTATTATTGTATATTACATTATTTCACTAATTCAGCAAGGTACACAATTTGTTGTTGAAAATGATCAAACATGAAAGATCAGATGCTGCAGCTGCTGTTGTTTTGATGATAAATGTCAGCACAGTTTAGTTGTGTTAAAAGTTACAGACATTTTGGGTCACTAGATGTGCTTGTGTTCATTAGTTTGGTGCTTCAATAGTTAACATTTATGCTTGTGTTATTGTGGACATTTATCATGAAAATATTCAGTGTGACTTATTATCCTGATTGTTTAAATGTTACTGAATGCACTGTACATTAATGTCCATCAAGCTCAGGTTCACAACACTGTAGATCTACTACAGCAGATCTATTACAGACCACAAACATGTGATGTGTGTCAGGAGAGGATCAGTGATAACACACACACACACACACACACACACACACCTGTCTGAACCTGCAGTTCCTCTCATAATGAGCTGAATTACATCAACAGAGACATTAGTTTAATAAAACTATCCAGAGATGGTCTGAACCCAGATCATGTTCCTGTTAGTGGATCAGCAATCCAGTGTTTGGTGAATTCTGCTACATAATAATAGGAAGAGCCGGCATCAAAAGATCAACTAAATACATCACTATGAATGCTTAGCTGTCACAAGCTAGTTATCTCTTGGCTAACTTTCCTCATCTCCTTCTTTAAAAGACAGAACGATCTTCAGGTTTTTGAGAATCGTAAGCTTTTCCCCCTGAGTTTCTTTTAAATTTACTTTTGACTTTTGTCTTTCTTAAAATATATATATAACTGTTTAAACTTGAAATAGAGCTTTTGGTTACAAACAGTGTTTGGTGATCTTTAAATGTTTTGTGATGTAATGCACATTGAATTGATTCCAGCTTCATTCCAGGTGGGAAGTCGTGGCCTAATGGTTAGAGAGTTGGACTCGCAATCAAAGGGTTGTGAGCTCTAGTCTCGAGCCAGCAGGAATTGTGGGTGGGGGGAGTGCATGTACAGTTCTCTCTCCACCTTCAATACCACGACTTAGGTGCCCTTGAGCAAGGCATCGAAGCATAAATGGCTGCCCACTGCTCCGGGTGTGTGTTCACAGTGTGTGTGTGGGTTCACTGCTCTGTGTGTGTGCACTTTGGATGGGTTAAATGCAGAGCACGAATTCTGAGTATGGGTCACCATACTTGGCTGAATGTCACGTCACTTTCATTTCACTTTCATGTTCTCTTCTGCAGGTTTTTGGGTCCTGCTGCAGATGAAGGCTGTCAGTATGTGACTGGAATTGTGGGTAAAAACCCGTTACTCCTGAGAGAGCTGAATCTGAAGGGATATGAACTAGGAGACACAGAAGTGAATCAGATCTCTGCTCTACTGCAGGATAAACACTGTACACTCAACACACTGAAGTGAGTATCTTACATCATTTCACGTTACATGACTAGTAATGTTACAGTCGTCTATTTTAATTCTCATTTGAGTCTGACCTCACGTTATAAAGCTTGGAAGAGCCAGGACATTTTTAATATAACTCTGATTATATTTGTCTGAAAGAAGAAATTCATATACATCTAGGATATCTTGAGGGTGAGTAAATCATGGGGTTATTTTCATTTTTGGGTGAACTATCCCTTTAAGTGCACAGGGGTTGGAGAAAATAATATGAACACATTAGAAACAGACAGTATTTTATCGTGTTTAATACAGCTTCCAACCTTCTTAGAAAAGATTCAAACAAATTTTGAATAGATTTCAGTTAAATTTTGTCTCTAACTTCTGCTGTGACTGCTGAATGTGATCATGTTTACTGATTACAAACTGAGTGGTGACTGTCAGTTTGTGCGAGTATGACAGGATTTGTAGAAAAATTAATACAAGACGTGTCAGCCAGACGATGAACATTATTAACAGCAGTTATTATATGATGCAGTCACATTTGTAGCAATATTTGTTAGTTCTGTTTGTTGATTCAGGGTCAGGGCCGGCGCGTGCCTATAGGCGAACTAGGCAGCTCAGCCAGGGCGGCGAGAGAGAGAGAGAGAGAATTATTCATTTATTTGTTTGTTTCACATTAGGTTACAATTATCGGACTTATATCAACAGATTTTTTTTTGTATATGTGTATATATATATATATATATATATATATATATATATATATGTGTATATATATATATATATATATATATATATATATATATATATATATATATACAGTATTGTTCAAAATAATAGCAGTACAATGTGACTAACCAGAATAATCAAGGTTTTTAGTATATTTTTTATTGCTACGTGGCAAACAAGTTACCAGTAGGTTCAGTAGATTCTCAGAAAACAAATGAGACCCAGCATTCATGATATGCACGCTCTTAAGGCTGTGCAATTGGGCAATTAGTTGAATTAGTTGAAAGGGGTGTGTTCAAAAAAATAGCAGTGTGGCATTCAATCACTGAGGTCATCAATTTTGTGAAGAAACAGGTGTGAATCAGGTGGCCCCTATTTAAGGATGAAGCCAACACTTGTTGAACATGCATTTGAAAGCTGAGGAAAATGGGTCGTTCAAGACATTGTTCAGAAGAACAGCGTACTTTGATTAAAAAGTTGATTAGAGAGGGGAAAACCTATAAAGAGGTGCAAAAAATGATAGGCTGTTCAGCTAAAATGATCTCCAATGCCTTAAAATGGAGAGCAAAACCAGAGACGTGGAAGAAAACGGAAGACAACCATCAAAATGGATAGAGGAATAACCAGAATGGCAAAGGCTCAGCCAATGATCACCTCCAGGATGATCAAAGACAGTCTGGAGTTACCTGTAAGTACTGTGACAGTTAGAAGACGTCTGTGTGAAGCTAATCTATTTTCAAGAATCCCCCGCAAAGTCCCTCTGTTAAAAAAAAAGGCATGTGCAGAAGAGGTTACAATTTGCCAAAGAACACATCAACTGGCCTAAAGAGAAATGGAGGAACATTTTGTGGACTGATGAGAGTAAAATTGTTCTTTTTGGGTCCAAGGGCCACAGGCAGTTTGTGAGACGACCCCCAAACTCTGAATTCAAGCCACAGTACACAGTGAAGACAGTGAAGCATGGAGGTGCAAGCATCATGATATGGGCATGTTTCTCCTACTATGGTGTTGGGCCTATTTATCGCATACCAGGGATCATGGATCAGTTTGCATATGTTAAAATACTTGAAGAGGTCATGTTGCCCTATGCTGAAGAGGACATGCCCTTGAAATGGTTGTTTCAACAAGACAATGACCCAAAACGCACTAGTAAACGGGCAAAGTCTTGGTTCCAAACCAACAAAATTAATGTTATGGAGTGGCCAGCCCAATCTCCAGACCTTAATCCAATTGAGAACTTGTGGGGTGATATCAAAAATGCTGTTTCTGAAGCAAAACCAAGAAATGTGAATGAATTGTGGAATGTTGTTAAAGAATCATGGAGTGGAATAACAGCTGAGAGGTGCCACAAGTTGGTTGACTCCATGCCACCCAGATGTCAAGCAGTTTTAAAAAACTGTGGTCATACAACTAAATATTAGTTTAGTGATTCACAGGATTGCTAAATCCCAGAAAAAAAAAATGTTTGTACAAAATAGTTTTGAGTTTGTACAGTCAAAGGTAGACACTGCTATTTTTTTGAACACACCCCTTTCAACTAATTGCCCAATTGCACAGCCTTAAGAGCGTGCATATCATGAATGCTGGGTCTTGTTTGTTTTCTGACAATCTACTGAACCTACTGGTAACTTGTTTGCCACGTAGCAATAAAAAATATACTAAAAACCTTGATTATTCTGGTTAGTCACATTGTACTGCTATTATTTTGAACAATACTGTATATATATATATATATATTATAGGGGTGTAACGATACGCGTATTCGTATTGAACCGTTCGGTACGAGGCTTTCGGTTTTGCAATCCGTCCCCTCAGTTTATAAACCATCCTCATGAATTAATAAACTGTTCACTCGGTTTAACAAATCGTACCCACGGATTAACAAACCGTGCCCACGAATTCCCAATGCGTGCGCTCAGATTGTGTAAACCGTACCCTCGGTTTTTGAATCCGTACCCACGAATTCATAATCCGTGCGCACGCTTTCGCAATCCGTTCCCTCGGATTTGAAAACTGACACGCATTTTACACTTAACAGTGAAACATGCATCTAACTCCGGCAGGTGGGGTGAGGTGGGTGGAGCTTAGTATAATAAAATCACAAAAATAAGTCTTCATGTTAAGAAAGAATTGTACACAAGCATTTCCAAAACTGTCAAAGGTTATTTAAAAATAAAGCAATTCACAAATTATTTTATGACAAACATTTTTACTGTCTTGTACTCATTTATTTAGCCTACAAATTAAAATTATAAAAAATAACTTTATTTTTATTTGTATCATTATTATATATTATTAAACAGGTTATGCATAAGAATCTTTTATCCAAAATAACTTACAAAAGAGGAAAAAATTACTCCAGAGTCAGTCACAATGCCAGGTTTATTGCACAATAATAATCAAGTGCTATTATAGATTATCAGCAATTGAACAAGATTTTAATGCGCATCTTTCTTATTAAATCTTTGTATTCCACCTCGTACTACACTTGATAGAGAATCACTTAAGGCACTTTGCTGTAAACCTATTCCACATAATAATATTCAATAAAACTGTATGTTAACACGTAGGAGTTTGCTGCATGAATCCGTGAGTACGGTTTACAAATCCGAGGGAACGGATTGCGAAAGCGTGCGCACGGATTATGAATTCGTGAGTACGGATTCAAAAACCGAGGGTACGGTTTACAAAATCTGAGTGCACGGATTGGAAATTCGTGGGCACGATTTGTTAAATCGAGTGAACAGTTTATGAATTCGTGAGTACGGTTTATAAACTGAGGGGACGGATTGCAAAACCGTCGCCACGGATTGATTTTTTTTCTCCTACAGGTGACGTCCTGGGCTCCGTATACGGACATCACCGCAGCGAATGGTGCATTTACGTTATAGCCGCGGATATGAGACCTTACTCTGTAGTGGAAAACGCAGGTTTTAAGAACATGCTTAATGTAATTGAGCCCCATTACAATATTCCTTCACGAGCCCATTTCAGCCAGACCGTAATTCCTGCTTTGTTCCAAAAAACATAAGCCCAAATAGAGAACCAACTGAGTAAAAACACACTCAATATAAAGAGTTATAGAGTTCAATATAAAAAGAGTTACATCTTTGTATTTGTTCATAACTACTACAACAATATTACATTTAATTTGTAAAAAAAATTTATAAGGAGCTATTTTTGTTTTATACAGTATGCTGCTAAGAAAACACCATAGAAGATGGGTAAAGAATAGCTCCATCATTGTTCAATGTAAAAAAAAACAAACAAAAAAAAACACATACTTTGTTAGTTTTAATAAATAAAACATTTAAATAAAAATCAAGGAAATTTATCTGCCAATTTTTTCTTTTTGCTGTATCTAAAACGTACCGAACTGTACCGAACCGAACCGTGACATCAGTGTATCGAACCGAACCGAACCGTGAATTTTGTGAACCGTTACACCCCTAATATATATATATATATATACATACTTTTCGAATAAAAATTCCCGCCCGGCAGCGCCCTATTAGTAGGTCTATATGCATGCAAAATACTTTAATGTATATTAAAAAATGTCAAAACGAATAAAATTATCTGGTCATGAGTACAATTGCCTCTGTGGAAGAGTGCTTTTCGCTGCTTAGACAATGGGCGCGTATTTGGATTTTTATATGACATCGCATCTCTCAAAGAAAAGGAGAATACAATAGTTCTTCAGGATTGCTTAGGACAGGAAAAGGCCCTGACTCATGGAGACTCGCGGGATGTTGATGGGCATGAATTGTTTGAAGAGCTGACTGCTTTGGGCAGACGCCTGGTTGCTGGATCTAAACCACTGGATGCGCTTAAATTCATCTGTGAAAAAGGGATGGAATCAATTTTTCCAAATGTTTTTGTAGCATTGAGAGTGCTTCTCACTCTCCCCGTCACTGTGAGCTCTGGAGAAGGCAGTTTCTCAAAGCTTAAACTGATAAAAATTATCTTGGAAGTACAAGTTAAACTCGAGGGAGCAATCGAAGCGTTTGCCGCTGCGAAAGCCCGACGTGCACGCTTCTGAAATGTGTGTAAATGTGTTTATCAGTCAAGAAAAAATCGAAACCTCCAGTTTTGTGAGCTAAAAAGTTGTGTGCATATGTTTAGTTTTATTCTGTACACAATCTATTAGCCTATAAAACAGAAATTATATGCAGCTGTTGCATTGTGTACCTTTTTCACCTTTTTGCAGAATGGAAAAAAAAAACTCTGAAAACATGCTTGCATGTTTTTATTTTAGTGTAATTTCATAGATTAAAAAAAAAAAAAGTTTACATGCATCTTAAGGATCCCTAATTGTGAATGTGAGGTGGGGGCGGCATGATCGTGCTCTGCCTAGAGCGGCATTTGAGCTTGCGCCGGCCCTGTTCAGGGTTAGCATCATCTGAGGTCCTCTGAGGGTCAGCATCATCTCTTCTCAGGTTATCTGGATCCAGACTGGAGCTTGTGTAAATCCTAGTTACAGAGAAACACAGAGACATCATTAGCATAGCTACTGATCCAACAAAGTAAAATGAATTAGTTTAACCCAAGCTAAAGAATAAGAATGCGCATTTTATCAGATGCAACTACACTCACAATTAAAGATACATTATTCGTATGCTTGGCGAAAGAGATGCGTTTTTAATCTAGATTTAAACAGAGAGAGTGTGTCTGAACCCTGAACATTATCAGGAAGGCTATTCCAGAGTTTGGGAGCCAAATGTACTGAAGCCTTTTAATGCTTGCTTTGATCGTATAAACACAGAAGCACATGACACATGACACAACATCCTGCCTCTCTCTTTTTTAACTAGTGAGGTGTGCTTCTACCTGAGCAGGTGAATGCACATAAAGTGTCTGACCCTGATGGTCTTCCTGACTAGGGTTGGGTATCGATTAGGTTTTATTCGATACTGGTGCCATTTCGATACTTTTAAAATGGTACTGGTGCCTGAACCGATACTTATAAAAATAAATAAAATCAAAAAAGCATAAAAATGATAACATTAAAGAACATTAAGAAAGATTTAAAATAAATCCATAACATTCACACACTCCTTGGATGCTCTCATTTCCCAAGTTTCCCTTACTCTGAAGCTAATAAATGTATTTCATGATATGGGTCATTGTTTAATACAAAACCACACATAATGTTTCTACTGTATCTCTGTCAATCACTCTGATATTTAGTTAAGATGAGTGCTGTCTGTCACTGTCTTTAATCAGTCCTGTGAATTACTGTATGCTCATTCTTTATAAAGTAGCAACAATGTCGTTTGTAAAGTACAGTACTGTGCAAAAGTCTTAGGCACATTAGTATTTTCACCCCAAAAAAGGGGTTTAAGCCAGTTATTTATATCTTTTGTTGTAGTGTGTCAGTAGGAAATATCAGTTTACATTTCCAAACATTAATATTGCCATTAATTTGAATAATAATCTAGTGAGATTGTTGAATGCACAAGCAGTCTGACAACAGACTGCCTAAGACTTTTGCACAGTAGTGTATGTATAAAGTACATACAATTAGAATAAGTATATTTACATAAGTGTAATTAATGTGTTCATTCATACATGTTAAGGGCTAGATTGTCGCTGGAGGAAACAGCTGTGGTGTGATGAGCGGTGAACAGCGAAACCTTTACAGTAGATGAGAAACCGACTGCTCCCTCTTGACCTTTTGTGAACTGTATTTATGACAAAGAACTGCACAGATACTGATATTCTAACAATCTATCGATAAACACATACCTTGTGTCCTCTGTCTCTGTATGAGTCTGCTCGCTGTCTGCGGTTTGAAGAGCGTGCTGAAAGACGGAGAGGAGACCAGTCTGACGCCGGTTTCATATAACATTTAAGGGGACTGACTCTGAGGCGATGGCGAATTTGTGTACAGTTTATGAAGCCCCGCTAAAAAAGCCTAGTGACGCCCGTGCTTCGTGTGTACATTTTGGAGAACAAAGACCAATATTTCAATCGATTGCTCAGGCATTTAAGAGGCACCGACATGGGGCACCGAAATCTGTGGTGGATACCGGTGCCATAGGTACCGGTGTCATATTGGTACCGGGTTTCAGGACCCAACCCTATTCTGACCTGCCTCTCTCTTTTTTAACCTGTGAGATGTGCTTCTACCTGAGCAGGTGAATGCACATAGTGTCTGACCCTGATGGTCTTCCTGACCAGTGCTCAGGATCTGCACAGAACAGCTGACTGATGTCTTCACACACATTTTCAAGCTCAACTTGGCCCCCACCTACTTCAATTTATATATTTATATTTTATTTCATAAATAAAGTTCCATTTGCACTTCTGGATAGATGCTGACTGAATCTCATTAGCTGTGCTTTCACTGTTGGGCTAAAAGTGTGCATGCTACTGAAAGTCAGGGTCAGTCTCGTTTCCACTGTCACTTCTGGGGCTTGACACTTGTCGTCGTTTTTTTTTTACTTAAAAAAAAAAAAAAAAAACTTTGTGTAGGGGAGTGCAGTAGGTTTATGTCATTATTTCTGAGGTGAATGAATGATCAATTTAGAGCTGCAACTAACGATTATTTTTTCTGTCGACTAATCTAACGATTATTTTTCAGATTAGTCGACTACTCTAACGATTATTTTTATTACAATAAATAATTAATCTAATGTTCTTTTTTTTAATTAGCTAATGAATTCTTTGGATAACTTTACAAAAAAAAATACAATATTTCAACCTTTATTCATTTTCAACCAATGTGGTTGAAGTTTTTACAGTATAAAATAATAAAGAGGCAAAGAAAATTATTTTATTATGGTAAATATGAGTTTATGATAGCGTTTATAATTAAACCACAGTAGACGTCATGAAATGTTTTAATGCACCGTATCGAGTTAAAAACATCTCAACTTTTCAGAATGCCGCAAGCACAAGAATATCAGACCTGAACCAGGAAGTTGGTCACCAGATCACACGGTAACCAGTTAAACCGTAACACCAGAGAGCGCCAAGATGTTTTCCTCTGAGGTGCTCGTGCATCGCAGTTGTGCAGCCGTGGTACACCATATCGGTTTTACAAAGGGAACAAAGGGCAATTTTATTTGTCCTCTGTTTAAAGTATTCCCATACTTTTGATAACAGTGGTCTCTATTTTTGTGATAGAATGCAACTTTCTCCATTCCCAGTATGTCAGTAGTTACGCGAGATGTAAACAAACAATGTGACGCGTCGACGCATTTCACACACGTCGACGTATTTTTGTAGTCGACATAATCAATGACGTCGACGCGTCGTTGCAGCACTAGATCAATTATTTAGGCAATATTTTTTTATTAATGTATTGAAGTCCACAAAATTATTAGTTATTAGGCACTGAATGAATTCTTTACAGCCTTTTAAAATAAAAAAAATTAAAATAAAGAATAAAAAAATCTATTTTTTCTGGTTTTAAAAGCAAATTAAATAAAGTGCACACAATTATTACTGAAGAACAAACAAAGAACAAATATACCTGTGCAATTACATTCCCTGAGCCCCCCTTCTGAATGTGCTATCAGCTTCGCTCCCTCTGTTCGCTGCTCCTCTGCGCGTTGTGTCAGTGAGTCATGTGACGACACAACAACGAATCACAGCAGAGCAGCAGGAGGGGGAGGAGTAGCAAAGTGGCCCAGGATGTGAAAGCAGCGTTTGTTCAGGATTGTAGAGGTAGAAGACACGAGCAAAGTATAATGAACGTATATGAGAGATATTTAAATTAAAATATCGATTCAATTACAATTGTATCGATCCGATACCAATACCAGTGTTGGCATCAATACTATCGATATTTAGATCAATCCGCCCACCCCTACTCGCATTAACTGTAAGGGAAACTTACATACGAAACTTAGCTAGATGTATATAATTAATGATTTTCTAATTTAAAAACGGATAGTGGTATATCAAAAAGGAAACATCCTCCCTACATTTTTGCGTACCTCTGTGTGGAAATTCATCAAGATACAATGCAGAGATTGCTTTATTCTTCTACTGATTATGTGGATCAGCGTCAGGTCAGGTCCACAGGGATTTCTTCTTTCAAACACAAACCACTCAAATATGCAATACTTTTCGAAGAGCTGGTTTTGTTCTGACTGTTATGTAAGATCAATGTTTCTGACTGTCAAACAAGACGCACAGAGATTTCTGATAAAGCATGTTTTATTAACTTTATTTGATAAGATAATTTATAACCGTACAATTAAACGTAATGTAATTATGGTAGGTGTGCATTAATTAAAAGATCGCTGTTTGCATTCATGTTTTATCAATGTTTATTTGTTTTGTGAAAGATCTGCAGCATAAATCATCTGTCTATGAGCAGCGCATGTATATTGTTATTCTTTTGCATTAATTATCAGATAAAAAAGATATTAAAATTAGTCATGTATTACTTTACTGTGTAAAATAATAAAATATGTTGTGAAAATAATGATGAAACAAACTGATGTGCACGATTGAGAAATGGATACTTATGAAGATAATTCGCAGCCCACGTCTCACGAGGTAAATATTTCATTAAAAAAATCTATGTAATACAAACATTTTCGAGAAATTAGTAATTTGTACATTTACATAATTGGTAAGATAAAAATACATTATGTAGCTGTGTATACACACCATGAGTTCAACGCTGATTTCGTGAACAGTAGTGTATTTAATTCATTCACCAGACCCAGACATATGTTTCCAATGAATTGGCTCAGTTAACATTTATATTAGCAGTGTATATCTTATTTGCATTTGAAGTGATATTAAAAAATCCTGTAATATTTGGATTTCTCCGGTTCTCTGCACTGACCTTTAGCACAAGACCGGAAATCCAAGATGGCGGAGATATGCAACTAGCCCATTGGTCCCTTCACGATCTGATTTTTTTTATTGGCGACTGAAGTGCGGTCAAAAGTTTGAATATCAATTCAAATTGTGGGCGTACTCGGTAACGAACTATGATTTGAAAGTAACAGTGTATTTTTTTAATTTTTTTTTTTTTGCTTAATTTGTACTTAAGTACAAGTAAAAGTACAGCTTTAAAAATATACTAAAAAAGTACAAGTACCCGAGAAAACTACTTAATTACAGTAACGTGAGTAGTTGTAATTTGTTACTTCCCACCACTGATCAAAAGTGGCAAAGACATTTATAACAAGATTTCAATTTCACATAAACTTTGTTCTTCTGAACTTTCTATCAAAGAAACCTGAAAAAAATATACTCAACTGTTTTCAACAATAATAATAATAATAGTTTTTAGCAGCAAATCAGAATATTATTCTGATTTCTGAAGATCATGTGACACTGAAGACTGGAGGAATGATGCTGAAAATTCATCTTTGCATCACAGGAATAAATTACATTTTTTAAATACATTTAAGTAGAAAGCAGCTATTTTAAATAGTAAAAATATTTCTAAATGTTACTGTTGCTGTACTTTGCATCCAATAAATGCAGGTTTGGTGACCAGAAGAGACTTCTTTGAAAAACATTACACATTTTACGGTTCAAAAATTTTTGACTGCTAGTGTATATATAATATATTGAATACCCCAATTTTTCATATTAAAATTATGAAAAAGTTGTTTAAATCACTGATTCAACGACTCACTCATAAACCTACTACTCTTGTTTAATTACTGGATGAATCAGCGTTTTTGAATGATTCTCTTGAATGAATAATTCATTCATTGACAAATACATTTTTAAGACACTTGTCGCCACCTAGTAGCAAAACAGTGCAACAGACACGGACGTTATTTAAAGCGCAGTACTTTCAAAGGGGGATTTGTTATATTTTGATCGCTGCCATATAGACATCAGTGTTTATATCTGAACTATAAACTTTATCCCAGTATTTCTGTGATAATATGAATGACTGTAAGACAGAAATAATACTGTGTAGTTGAAAAGACAGTTTGTGAAGATGTTTCTTAACCAAACATAACTGCTCTCACTGTGTCACATGGCGAACATGGATCTGAATGATCCGGGAAAGACTTTGTCGAAGGTTTAACAGACTCTGCAGGGAACTACACTGCGACCAAAATGGTCACATATGTGACCTTTTGAAATGACATTGCAACCCTAATTTTTATGAGGTCGCAAATGTATCACTGATTATTTTTGTACCTACCTTAGGCAATATGCTATGATTTACTATGAGAATTATTAAAACAGAAATGTGTATTTTAAGAATATGTTTTATAACGTGCTCCGAGCATTCAACACATCAAGTTGGCTTCAGCCCCACGATGCGGTAAAGCTGAACTGAGTAGCTGGTTACTCGCGCGCTGTGTTCGGTGTGCACGAGAGAGCCGCGTCTCGCAAACAGCAACACTGAACCGAGCTCTCCTTCAGGACGTTATAATCCTCCTGCACCTGAACGAACAAATACAAATCGCAGTTTAAACAAACAGAAAAAAAAGAGCCAAAAGCAAAAGAGCTTGATCCAGCACCGCGGTGTTCTGGTGTTCAGGGAGCAAGCAGAGATGCGTCTCAAAGTCTTCTTGGTTTTGTACCAACAAATACATACAAAATATGTCAAAATACCCGTCTTGGAAAGTGTGTTCGAAAAGTCTGTGGTTATGTCTTAAGTGAAAGTAAAGAGTTGAGAAAGAAATCGGATGTGTATCATTATAATGGATGCGTTTGTCTCTTAAAGTGACCGCGCCTAATTTACTAGCTCTGCTGTCAGGGTCTTTAATGTATGAAAATGAAAGTAAATTACTCACTGCTCTTGATTGAATTACCTTGTAGTTTTAACAAGAATTTATCCAAAGTCAAACTAAAAATCTGATATAATTGATTATATTGTTTTACTAGTGGATGCAGGCCACTAGTTCATTTATGTAAGTGAGTATAAAAAATACAGTGATCTGTGAAATATTATACCCAAAAATTCTTCATACTGTAGACTACTATTGAAATTTATATTTATTTAATTAGGCACCTGCCCATGTTTTGCTTAAGTGTTTCTTTCTTTAATTGCTAATGCAACCTTTTCACACCACAGACTGAACCAAATTAAGCATTGCTTGCTTGGTAACTGTTCAACAATGTATTGATAGTTGTGTAAATATTGTCATACTGACAGTTGTCTGAAGTTTTGGTTGATTCCATTACATATCTTTCTATCAAAGTTATCTGACATTATCAAGATGAATTTGTTCTGACACAGTTTAACTCTGAGTTCTTGTCATATTTTATTACCAATTTCTAAACTACAGCAAATAAAGTGTGATAATGTGAGAAATGTTAAAGGTGTCTGAATACATTTTGGTTTGACTGTGTATTTTATTTTACAGTGAAGACTATGCAGTGCTATTTTACATTAGTTTCTGGACACCTACAAACTTAAAAAAACAAATAAACATGTAAATAGCACATATAAATAAATAGTACGAACATACAGTACAAATTAAACCATTTCAGACAGGTCCCACTGTACAACCTGCAGCAGCTACGGCCCTGGGTTAAAAAAGATGGCAAGTAAAATAAAAAGCACGTCTGTATGCAATACAGTTTCATAATTGTTCATTATTATCCAGAGCGGCTTACTATAAATAATTTGTGTGACCAAATCATGTTTTGCGCCAGTAACTGAAAACGTTATTTGCGCAAGTGCCACCAGTGTAGTTCCCTGCTCTGGGAATCGATGAGATCGAGAGGGTGTCTGAATCGAGATCGCGATCTTTTAACAATTAATGCAGCTCTAAATAAAGTTGCCCTTTCATACTTTTAAATGATTGTCTTTTGAACTCATATGAGTTCTGTGTTCCTTTGTTTGTAGAAAGGAAAAGTGTGTGTTTTTCTGGAATGTAGAGAAAGGACGGGGAAGTGAGGACAGTCCTGAGGTGTCTGCCACTGGAACCTCTCCAGATACAATGATCTTTGTTCTGTTAAACGTTATCGCTGATCTTTGATCCTTGTTTTTGAGGCCTGGAGCTTCCTAGCTAAATTATGACTTGCGAAATGGTTAGGAGGGAGAAGCGTTAGATGTCTCTGGAATGTAAAGTGGTGGGAATCTCATGGTGATTCACAGGTTTATTTGTGTAACCTTGAACACATCGCTAACGCTGTTAGTCTTTAAGCGGCTGATCATAAAGGATGCGTCTGTGGCAGTCAAATGGAAAATAACAGGTTATGAGACAGAAGTTGAACTTTAAACTTGAGCGCCGCATTTTTAGTTTCTTGTGCAAGACGCGGGTGCAACAGCAAAACAAGTCCGTCAAGCACAAACAAACAAAAAAAAACTATTGTAGCCTACTACTAGTAGTAGAAAAAAATATGAAAATATGAAAATCGTGAAAATATGACATCTCAAACATACAGTACTACTGTATGTTTGAGATGTGATATTTTCACGAAGGTTGACAGGCTGAAATGTGCTGTTATTATCTTTGTTTTTTACAAAACATTGCTAATAATATTATCATCCATGTGGAGAGACATTTCCCCACAATGTAGAGAATACCAGGACAACACACACACACACACACACACACGCATACACACACACACACACACACACACACACACACACACACACACAGACAGACAGACACACACACACACACACACACACGCATACACACACACACAAACAGACAGACAGACACACACACACATACACAAACAGACAGATACACGCACACACAAACAGACAGACAGACACACACACACACACACACACACACACGCATACACACACACACACACAAACAGACAGACAGACACACACACACACACACAAACAGACAGACAGACACACACACACACATACACACGCATACACAAACAAACAGACAGACACACACACACACACGCATACACAAACAGACAGACAGACACACACGCATACACAAACAGACAGACAGACACACACACACACGCATACACAAACACAAACAGACAGACACACACGAGTTCATCTTTAATATGAATTAGTTTGTCTGAATTTTTCATAGTTTTTACTTTTTTTTTTTTTGTTCAATCTCAAACCATTATTTTTTTTTTATTATTAAGATGTCTGCACAAGAGTTAACTAATCTGTGCAAAAAAATAAACTTTGAAATTAAATGTCTTGCTTTGGTCTTCACTGGAAGTGTTCTGTTTGCTCTGCTAAACTATAATTACTAATAAAATAATATAATATAATTACTAAAACTGAAACTAAATAAAATAAAAACTATATATAAACATGTTTGCAAAATAAAAAATAAACTAAAACTAACCTTCATACATTGTTTTTTGTTGTTGTTATTGTTTCTTATGATTTATGATGCAACAAAACTTTTGATTCTGCATTTTTGTTTAAATTTACATTGTGATAAACAAGGTTGTGTTCCATATTGTGGTGTTCAGCAATTTTATGGACAAAAATAAACCATTAAAATATCAAGTAAATAAGTATTGTGAAACTTGGTGCCACAGTGACACTCTTGTCCCAAAAATTATTTCTATACCACGATATTCAATTTGTTGTTCCATGGTGAGTAATTTTTCCCTGTTGCACCTACACAAAACTTGAGGGTTCCCCCACCTGCCAAATCCCACTTTAACAACTGTGTATATATATACACACACATAACATAAATTGTATCTGTATATCTAAATAAAAATAGACTATAGATATACAGCATATGATCCAGAGTAACTAACTACTTGTGTAGTTTTTTTTTTTTATCCGATACTTTTTTACTCTTACTCAAGTAACTATTCAGACTAGTACTTTTACTTTTACTTGAGTAAATATTTCTATAAGTACATTTACTTTTACTTGAGTACAGTTTTTGGCTCATTAGACCAGCTGTTCTGATTCTCTGAGCAGTGTGACATCACGGTTTAGGCTCCGCCCACTGCTGATGACTGACAGTCATGCATTACCATACATTACCATAGTTTCTGCTCTCAGAGTGTTGTTTGGTTGTACCACAGGAATAGGAATTATGTGACAGAAATAAAAACTTTGTTGTATTTCTATCAAGAATCAGGACAAATTGTACATGAATCATGAGAAGTGTAAATTATTTGATTAAATGAACAACTTATTTGTTTTTCTGTTTTGAAGACCAAATTTTTGTTTTATCAAGACATTGTGACTTTATTAAATAGTTTTCTTCTATCTTCTCTCTTTCTCTCAATGTAGATTAAGAAACTGTGATTTGACAGATGAAGGTTGTTCTGCTGTGACTTCATGAACATAACGTGTCTGATTCATTGTGTTTTCTCTTTCTGTCTTCAGTCTGTGTGATTGCAGTATTACAGAGAAACAGTGTCTCATCCTGACTTCAGCTCTGAAATCAAACCCATCACACCTGAGAGAACTGAACCTGAGCTGGAATAAACTACTAGGAGACTCTGGAGTGAAACACCTCAGTGATCTACTGATGAACACACAATTCAAGCTGGAGAAACTACAGTTAGTATCATTATACTCTACAGCATTTACAGTCAGATTAAAGATTACCATGAAATTAAAGTTGACAGTTATTATTTTTTATGGAATATTGCAGTGCTGAAATGATTTATCTGTGCACATAACGTATTTATAATCCTGATCTTTCATCTGAATAACTTTCCTTCTCCTCACATCTGTGATGAATCCTGTCCGTGGTCTTCTTATTTTGACTCACACTACACAGACTGTTATGTGTCCCCCGGACTACATTTCCCATGATCCATTGCACTGATTAACCATAATTGAAGATGATTCATCTGTGATTATGAACATGATATTTCATAACTTGACAGTGATATCTTGCATATCTGTGTTTTAAATGCTGCTCCATCTAAAATCACATCAAATCACAATCAGGACCCCCCCCCCCCCCCCCCCCCCCGATCTGAGGGTTGCCCCCCTTAAAAATTTGATTAAGAACCATGTGTTGTATTGTAAAAAACTATGTTTTATACTTTGAATAATAGTGTAAGTATTAAAATAACAAACACAAACGGGGCAAAAATGTGTTTTATATTTATAAATATTTTGAGTCTCCCCTCCGCTGCCTCACAGTTCTTTGATCCATATGCCTTTTTTTTTACATGACCCACACACACGCACACACACTCAGACACAGGAGTTCGCTGAGAGAGAAGAAAGTCAATAGTTGACAAAAAGGGTTGCCAGGTTTTCAAAACAAAATCTGCCTCCTCAAAAATAGCCCAAACTAACCATGTTTCGAGGGGGTCCCTTGGTAAAAATCACATTCCGGGCTTAAATACACATTACTGGGGTCACTTCAATACGCTGAAACAGTGACAAAGTTGCCCATTTCCATGAGAAAACTGTGAACTTGGTAACACTGTGATGAATAGTAATGTCTACAACGTACACAAGTGCTCTCTCCCTGCTGCACAGTTATTTGCTGACACAGGTTACTTGTCCAATCCAACTGCATATTGTACTCATTATTGTATTTTTTATTTTTTTGTTAAACAAAATCAATTCAATCAAACATTTTTTTTTTTTTGAGTATCGATTCTTTCGATTCTCACATCAGTATCGATATATTGATATTTCAGATCGATACGCCCTTCCCTAGCGAGATCCAAGCGGACAGAACGGCAAAACTAACTGAATTGTAAATGCCATCATTTAGAATTAAACAAACTTGTTTTTGATGACCCATGCTGACACAAAGTTAATTGTGAAATGTTTGCACTTTGTAGAGTAAAGTGACGGCAGTTCAAGCATTTTTATAATCTTTCATTTGTATAAAAAGTAGTGGTCGGCCGTTATCGGCGTTAACGTGCTGCGTTAACGTGAGACTCTTATCGGGCGATTAAAAAAAATATCGCCGTTAATCTATTCTCAAAGTTGGGTTGAGAGCTGAGTCTATACTAGGTGAGCTATGATGACTTTCACCTTGATATTTTGGCGCGGATGTATACCTAGCCGAATCTGTAGGGGTGAGAACGAGTCTTTAAACCTGTGTGTATGCCTACTGTGAAATTACCACATCAAACGTGACGTGCTAACATGGATGCAGCTGAAGCCGCCGGGTTTGCTTCAGGGAATTTATTTTTATTTAAGAAGCTTCCCAATGGAAACCTCGACAAGACGCACGCCTGATTCACACATACTCCATCTGCAGTGTGTATGCAGTCCGTGTGCGTTACGTATGTGGTGCAGAAGCAGCACGGTCTCATACTCATTGTGCTTTCACACAGGACACGTTTGCAGTCCACTACTCGGTATGTACAGAATCAGAATCAGAATGAGCTTTATTGCCAAATATGCTTGTGCATACAATGAATTTGTTTTAGTGACATAAGCTTCCAGTACACAGAGACAACAACCCACAGACAAAAAAAAAATTAAATAAGTGTATAAACAATTGTGCTATAAATGATAATGGAATAGGATTGAGTAAAATGCAGGGATGTACTAGGATGGAGGGGTAACAAATAAATATAAGGATATTGCACTTTTCTTTGCATAAGCATAAGTGGGGAACATTTAACTGTTCATGAGGTAGATAGCCTGGGGGAAGAAACTGTTTTTGTGCCTTGCTGTTCTGGTATTTGCGGCTCTGAGGCGACGGCCAGATGGCAAAAGTTCAAAGATGGGGTGACTTGGATGTGAGGGATCCAGAGTGATTTTCTGAGCCCTTTTCCTCACTCTGGATGTATACAGTTCTTGAAGGGTGGGCAGGGGAGCACCAATAACCCTTTCGGCAGTCCGAACAGTTCTCTGTAGTCTTCTGATGTCTGATTTTGTTGCTGAACCAAACCAGACAGTTATTGAAGTACATGTGCACTGCTGCTAACGCAGCACTCCTGGAACACACTAACAGACCGCAACCGCATGAACGCTGGAATCCGGTAACATGGGTGCGTAAAAAAAAAAAAAAATGCAATGCATATGCACTGCAGACGGATTATATGTGTAACCGGCATAAGGTTGTTTGCACCTTGTGCAATGTGGAATTTGTTTACAGCTTTCTCAAGCACTTTGTGATGCATTTTGGAAACAGGAGATGAGCCCCTGGTCTAATGCACCACCCTTCTTGAGAAACCCGTTCTCAAAGACTTAACGTTACTTTTAGTCATTATTTTATTTGGGTAGCACACATATTCTGAATGCCTTCGGCAGAATTCAAATGAGCCATTTTAATCTAGATTAATTCCAAGATTACAGTGAGATTAATCTAGATTAAAAAAAAATAATCTATGCCCACCACTAATAAAAAGACTTTGATTCTTGAACTCATTCTTGTTAAGTACAGCCGCAGTTGTCACCGGAAAAAACTTTTACCCTGCAAGCGCCAATCCGAAAGCCAGAAACACGGCAGTGTGAAAAAGGCTAATCGTGCAGAACCTGTGCAAGCATGGCTCTTAATGGTATATTTGTTTGTTGTTGTCTCATACTTTTAGATATGCTGTTGTTCGTAAATGCTACTACTTCTGTTAGCTTGTAATATAAAGGTTTATTTTGATGAAAGCTTTAATACAGCTCAGCAACCACACGTGTGTCCATGTAGAATGCTTCTCATTGCTATGTGGAAATAAGTGTTTAAATAGAACAGTTTGTTGGAGCTGAAAGAGAGAGAGAAAGTAATGCAGAGCTTGTGCAGAGTGACGCAAGGAACAGTATTAAGAGCCGCTGCTATAGAACATTGATTTTGAAACTTGTGAATCCATTAGAATCTTTAAAAGATAGAATCACGATTTATATATGAACAGATTTTTACGTGCACCCCAAGATTTCTCTTCCTCATCTCTAAAGCAGCACAGCATGGCCTCGCCCCCTTCACCACATGTTCCCGGGGACGGGGTTTATCTGGGTTTGTGATGTAACGGACTTGGGAAAAAGCTTGTTGTAGTCCAGGGATAGGCAACATTGGTCCCTGAGTGCCGCTGTCCAGAGTTTAGCTCTAACCCTAATCAAACACACCTGAACAAATTCATCAGGTCTTCAGGATTCAGACAAGTGAGGCTTTTTTTCAGTGTTGGAGCTAAACTCTGCAGGACTTCGGCACTCCAGGACTGCCGTTGCCTAGCCCTGTTGTAGTCCCTTGCATTGAACTTTCAGTGCTGCAACTTTGCAGATATTGTTTATGCTCAAACAGCAGCATTGCACACTAGCTTATGTTAAAAAACTGAACTCACAATCAACCACCCCTTTAAAGTAAAAAGGGTCAAATACAAATAAAATACAAATACAATTGTTTATAGTTAACTCAAAAATGTGCTATCATTATTTAAACCTTAGTTATTATTTTTTTCATTTCCAAACTTAAAATCAGCAAGCTTTTATTTTGGCGGGTTGCCAGCAAGTCTATGCGCTTCCGGGTTTAGTCTAAAGAGCGTCAGTGAATAAAATGTCACAGTTTTGGATTGTGATTTGAAAACGTTAGCGGTTAGCCTAGATTTATGCTTTTAGTTTGTATACAGTACAGTCTGTCATCTAAAATAGTAATTGTGCATTAAGAGCTGTCAACCATGTCGGTCCACAAACACGCGCTCTGAACTAATTTACTGCGCATTTCTTATTTAGGTCGCGCATGCGCACCTGCAGAACACTTATGTGCACCACGAGTATATTCAATCAGTTTATTATTCTTATTATTTATTATACAATAAACAAAAAGCTACTTGTGTATCATTGCTCTTTTGTTGATTCTGATTGCTTCTGTTGTCCTCATTTGTAAGTCACTTTGAAAAAAAAAAAAAGTGTCTGATATATGACTAAATGTAAATGTAAGGTTTTGGAAATGTTAAATTTTTTTACTTTTTTATTATTGCACTGTATGGTGTTAACACAAGATGAATTACTAACACATGAACATAACGTGTCTGATTCATTGTGTTTTCTCTTTCTGTCTTCAGTCTGTTAGGATGCAGTATTACAGAGAAACAGTGTGTCATCCTGACTTCAGCTCTGAAATCAAACCCATCACACCTGAGAGAACTGGAGCTGAGCAGGAATAAACTACTAGGAGACTCTGGAGTGAAACACCTCAGTGATCTACTGATGAACACACAATTCAAGCTGGAGAAACTAGAGTTAGTATCATTATACTCTACAGCAGTTACAGTCAGATTAAAGATTACTGTTTAAAGGAAAGGATATGACGTGTGGCCAAATATAGTGTCCCATACTCTGAACATGTGCTCTGCATTTAACCCTGTTACGGTCCCTACAAAGGTCTAGGAGTTTAAAGGGACGCATAACATAATAGATGGACACGGCTGGAATATCCCAAAATAATCCTTTATTTTAACACAAAATACTCACAAAAGTAACCAAAATTATGAGATAGGGAGCCCAGCAACATAATAAAGAAATAACTAAACTAACAGAAACAGGCTGGGGCTCCCTACTCCAAAATAACAACAAGATAGGAGCAGGAGATGATGGGGTAATGGAGAAGTCTGTGGCTGGCAGAGAGAGAATGAAAGGGTCCGCCTCCTTACATTTTATAGCCTCGTTTCCCCAGCTCGACCAATAAGAATCTTAAGACAAAAAAAAAAAAAGAATTAAGAAATGAGCACTACTAATTATTTGAGGACTCTGGGCCGGGGCGTACGCAAGACGCGCGTAACAAACCCACACATACACACCGTGAACACACACCTGCGGCACCTGAGAAACAGTTGTGGTTCAGTTCTTGCTCGAGGGTCTCATCTCAGTCGTTGTATTGAAGGTAGAAGAGAGCGCTGGATATTCACTCTCTCCACCTACAATCCCTGCTGGACCTGAGACTCGAACCCACAACCTTCAGGTTACAATCCCTTCTGGACCTGAGACTCGAACCCACAACCTTCAGGTTACAATCCCTTCTGGACCTGAGACTCGAACCCACAACCTTCAGGTTACAATCCCTGCTGGACCTGAGACTCGAACCCACAACCTTCAGGTTACAATCCCTTCTGGACCTGAGACTCGAACCCACAACCTTCAGGTTACAATCCCTTCTGGACCTGAGACTCGAACCCACAACCTTCAGGTTACAATCCCTGCTGGACCTGAGACTCGAACCCACAACCTTCAGGTTACAATCCCTTCTGGACCTGAGACTCGAACCCACAACCTTCAGGTTACAATCCCTGCTGGACCTGAGACTCGAACCCACAACCTTCAGGTTACAATCCCTTCTGGACCTGAGACTCGAACCCACAACCTTCAGGTTACAAGCCTGACTCTCTCACCATTAGACCACGACTGACCCAATAAAACAAAAACAGAAGAAAAAAGATTAACAAAGTAGATTCAGATATAGGATCAACTATAGAACTACTTAAAATCATATTAAAATAAGTTAATATAATAAGTTTATTATTAGTTTATTATAATATAATAATAAAATAATATAATAAGGTTTTTGGCAATGTTTCAATTATTGCACTGTATGTTGTTAACAGATGATGAATTACTCACACATGAACATAACGTGTCTGATTCATTGTGTTTTCTCTTTCTGTCCTTAGTCTGTGTAGATGCAGTATTACAGAGAAACAGTGTCTCATCCTGACTTCAGCTCTGAAATCAAACCCATCACACCTGAGAGAACTGAACCTGAGCTGGAATCAAATAAGAAACACAGGACTGAATCACTTATGTGACGTACTGAAGGATTCACGCTGTAAACTGGAGAGATTGAGGTCAGTAACATTCACAGACAAGAATCAAAATGATGAAAATCACTTTGTTTAACTCTTATGTGCTGTTCAAGGTCTTTTGAGACCCCAAATTATGTTTGCTGAAATAAAAACAAATGTTTCCTTTATCTAAATGTCATGAGACTTTGTACGGTTGTCAACACTTGATAGATCTACAAATAGAAAATTTAATTGGATTGATATCTGGTTGTGTGTTAGTGTGAAAAAAGTCACTCTCTAAGAGACCCATATTGAAATGAATAGAAACATTATAAAATCAATACTTTTTCTTAATTTATCAAATAAAATCAATAAATCCACCACAATTCAGACCACAAAAGTGAATTGGCAATCCTTCCACACATTCACAATGCAGAACGATTACACACACATATTGCTTATTATGTAGCATCATTTTTTTTACTTTTATAATCCTGTTAATCATTTTTGGATTTTGATAACATTAAGTTAATAACGTGATTTAATGTTCCGTTTAATTAATTCAATACAATTATTCACTTAATCTTTCATTTTTGGCCACCTTATTGCGATAGAAATGCTAGCTTCTATAATTTCTTCAACAAAAACATGTGGACATCACAACCCTTACAAAAACTAATCCTTGGTTTTATTGAAGTAAAATTTTCTTGTGTCATTTCTGAATAATTGAGACTATAAAATCAAACAGACAACTGTATTAGTAAATTATAGCCATAGGCAACTGTCTAGCTACAATTGGAATTTGTAAATAATAATTGTTTTATTTTTACTTGTTCATTCAATTTTTTGAATGCTACTGCTAAATACTATTTTACCTGCAAAACACTCTTTATTTTTATTAGTGTATTATGTGTATTTGTAACTTGTATCTTTGTTCTATTTGTTTTTTTAATAACAAAGATAAAATAATTACACAGATTTTTGATGTTTGTAGGTGGCTAATTGAGCAAAGTGCTTCCATTTACTTTATTTTTTTATTATTATGGGAATGGAAAATTTTGGATTTTTTGTTACATAATTTGTCAAAAATGTCAGTCACAACACAGATAACACACACAGTCTGAAGAGCTGACACCAGCACATCCACGACGGAGGAAAAACACGCCATGTTATCCCCATTAATCACAATTAGGAATGTGGGTCTTTTATAAAGTGAATTTTACATAAAGAGCTCTTTATATATAAAAACCTATATAATATATTTGTAATTTATTTTTATAAATTTTATATCATAAATCCTTAAACTACATAAATGTAGAGTAAAAACATTAATAAATGACACATTTTGTTACAAATGTCCTTTTGTTGGCTGTGTTCTCTGGAGAGCCCAAACAGCACGAGTGTCGTCCTCAAACGAACAGCACATAAGAGTTCAACAAAACACTTTATACTCAATATCTCATGATGAATGTGTTCACATTATATTTGTGAAAGATTCTTCATCTTAATGATTTGTTTGTAAGATGATCTCTCTTCCTCTGTTTGTCTCTTTCTAGTCTTCGTGTCTGTGACATTACAGATGTTTCTTTGACAAACACAAAAGCTCTGCAGTTTCTAAAACAGCTTGATCTGAGATACAATAAGATTAGCGACTCAAAGCAGAAGCTCATTGATGTGCTGCGAGACTCAAACTGTGAACTGAGGTGAGTAAACTTCACTTTGTGATATTAAAGAGATTCATTTACCTCTGATATCTGAACAAATATATACTTTCAAATATTAGTGAAAAGAGTTGATCAAATGATCCTCAAGCTTTATTTCAAAGGGTTTGTGTCAGAATGAAATGTAAAGTTGATAAAAATGTTGAACACAAAGGAGGAAAGAGAAGAAAAGCAGACTGTCACAGCTTTCTACAGCAACAGCTGCTTTATTAATGAGATCAGTAATAGTGAATCATTAGAGTTTGAAATAGATTTGTTCAGATTGTAGGAAAACGCTGGTAAAATCAGAGCAGATTCAGCTTCAGCTCACAGTCGTCCAGCATCACATGATCAATGTCTCTGTCTCTTGTGTGTTTTTACTTTGACAAGCAGCACGTCATTACTTTACACTTACTTTCTGTAAGAGATAATGTACCTCCAGCCGCTTGTTATCAATACAAACATGTTTAAACTAGAGGACAAACAGCTTTAACCAGTGACACATTTAACTGAAAGATTTCAGTTTTGAAAGATACTAAATCACATTTGTGTTTGTTCCTTGTCATTTATTAAAATGTGACTGAAGTATAGTAACCAATTGTTAATTTGTTTCACTGAACTCTGATTATCTTCTCTTTTCTTCACCAAAAGTCTCTGATAGAGATCCATCACCAAAAATCCCATCAATCCCAAGAAATACGCCATTGAGTTCAATCACCAAAAGCTGATAAATGCTGTGTATCATAAAGTGAAGTGTTCTTGAGAGGAGCAGTAAACATCAGCTGAAGATCCACAGAAGAGCTTCACTACTGTGTCTATGAGGAGAAATAAATGTGTGATAAATGTGTAAATGTGATCCATACAGGTGAAGAGACTCAGACTTTACAATCAAATAATGCAGCATGTGTGTTAGAAACATGATATTGAATGATTCATGTTGCTTTAGTATTCAAGCAGATGATCATTGTGTTTAATGTAAAGCCGGAGAATATTATATTATTATGAACTCTGTCTCTGTTAAAATACTTTCTCTGCTCAGAAATCAGGCTCTTGGTGTAAGACTGTAAGGTCTCCAAATATCTGTTTTTATATCAATTTGATTTAATTAATGAAAAGAGCAGGAATCAATCAATTTGATCTCTCTTTGTTAATATTTCTTCTCCTTCAGTGTTATATGGTAAATATGTTTTCTTCATTTGTGGGGAAGATTTTTGTAAAGTTGTTAGTAATTACTGTATAACAAATCAAACTAGAGTCATTTAAAATATAATATCTTGTGAAAGACACATTAGAGCGTTTTCAGCTGGATATAGATTACAAATGATCTTTTTATAATTGTGAAAGAGTCTGTGCATTTATTTTCTGAAAGTCCCGTTCATCTTTATTTGGGAATGAAATGTGATCATTGCTAAGTGTTACATTAAACTGCAGTCTAATCTTAAATATGTCATCAGTTTTACTTCATTCAGATGAACATGACTTTTCCAAAAGAAAAAAAAAATATATATATATATATATTTATTTGTTGTTGTTGTTAGGAAAATATGATATTCATTAAACTAATTGGAGTAACTCATAACTGTGAAATGTCTATTAACATTATCTTTAGTTGATAAATTGAATCAACACATTTTAGTGTCTGCTGACTGTATTTCCATTAAGATATATATACATATATGTGTGTGTGTGTGTGTTTGCAATTTGGACTTTCCGTTGTAAATTTCTCTAAATATTTTTATAGTGCCTAATCAACTATTTGACCCCACAGCTGACTGGGACTGAATGCCTGTCTACATCAGTAACTCGTTCACCCGTATTAAGTGTAACGTTAAACTACAGTCCAGTCTTAAATATGTCATCAGTTTTACTTCATTCAAATTAATATGACCGTTCCTGAATATGATATTTCCACTGTATGATCATGCTTGTATTGATTTAGATATTTTGGATATTAAAGTCACTTAAGGAAGCCAGAGTATTGGAAATTAAATACCTCTCTATTACAAAATACTAATTATTGTTTGGGTATAAAAAAAAAAAAAGTTCTTTTAAAACATATTCTAATATTCCTTATACTTTAAATTGAGAGTTGTTTAAATACAAGTCATAAATTCTCTATAAGATTCAGTAAAATATTTATAATATTTAAAATATTTTTAAAAGGATTACAATATGAAACATTAAAAGATATGTATCACACGTCTGATCTCTCCAAATGAAGCAGATAAAGAAAGTCTATATTTGTTCAGAGAAAAATGTCATTCTTTGATATGTTGTTACTCGGTGTATCTTTTGTCTTACAGATTTAACCCTGTAATTATTCAGGGAGGGTAAGGATAGTATTTTATAATATTTTTTGGCAATGCAGGCAGCATCTGAAGAGTACTCCTCAGACCTTTTCTACTTCTTTTCTATTTACATTTACATTTAATCATCTAGCAGACACCTTTATCCAAAGCGACTTACAAATGAGAACAACAGAAGCAGTCAGGTCAACAAGAGAACATCAACAGTATACAAGTGCCATGACAAGTCTCAGTTAGTCTAGTACAGAACGCATAGCCAGGTTTTTTTTGTTTTTTTTAATAAATGAAAAGAAGGAAAAGTGCTAGTATTAGTTGGTTAAGTGCTGGCGAAAAAGATGATTCTTTAGATGTTTCTTGAAAATGAGTAAAGACTCAGCTGTACGAATTGAGATTGGGAGGTCATTCCACCAGCTGGGCACAGTCCAGGAAAAGGTCCGTGAGAGTGATTTTGAACTTCTTTGGGATGGCACCACAAGGCATTGTTCACTTGGAGAGCGCAAACTTCTGGAGGGCACATAGGATTTAACCAGTGAGTTTAGGTAAGTTGGTGCCGTGCCAGTGGTCGTCTTGTAGGCTAGCATCAGTACCTTGAATTTGATGCGAGCAGCTACTGGTAGCCAGTGTAACCTGATGAGGAGAGGAGTAACATGAGCTTTTTTTGGCTCATTGAAGACAACACTCGCTGCTGCATTCTGGATCAATTGCAGAGGCTTGACAGTACATGCAGGAAGAGCCAGGAGAGCATTACAATAGTCCAGTCTGGAGAGAACAAGAGCTTGGACAAGAAGTTGGGTTGCTTGCTCTGACAGGAAGGGTCTAATCTTCCTAATGTTGTATAAGGCAAATCTGCAGGACCGGGTCGTTGTAGCAATGTGGTCTGTGAAGCTTAACTGATGATCCATCACAACTCCTAGGTTCCTGGCTGTCCTCGAAGGAGTAATGGTTGACGAACCCAGCTGTATAGAGAAGTTGTGATGAAGCAATGGGTTAGCTGGAATCACCAGAAGTTCTGTCTTCCTAAGGTTAAGCTGAAGGTGATGGTCATTCATCCAGCTAGAGATGTCACTCAGACAGGCTGAAATGCGGGCAGCTACCGTCGGGTCATCTGGTTGGAATGAGAAGTAGAGTTGGGTGAAATCAGCATAGCAGTGATAAGAAAAGCCATGCTTCTGAATGACAGATCCTAAAGATGTCAAAGATGACCCCAGTAGCAAGGTGTTGTGACTTTGAAACATCACCCCTCCAAGACACACTGAAGGATCTGTCGGAGAGGTAGGACTTAACCCACAGGAGAGCAGTTCCAGAGATGCCCATCTTTCTGAGGGTGGACAGGAGAATCTGGTGATTAACAGTGTCAAAAGCAGCAGACAGGTCCAGTAAGATGAGTACCGAGGATTTTGAAGCTGCTCTTGCTAGTCGCAGGGCTTCAGTAACCGAGAGCAGAGCAGTCTCAGTTGAGTGGCCACTTTTGAAGCCAGATTGGTTGCTGTCCAGGAGGTTGAACGTCTGGTTCACCTGCGATGGTGTTTCAACATGTTCTCTTCATCATTGTCAAAATCAGATTTATAACTTATTTATTCTAACAAACAAGTCTATATCCATAACTGTAAGTATTTGGCCCTCTTCCTGTTTGAGATCATTTGTGTTCTGCATGACTCTATAAACATGGCTTTAATTTTTCTGAAGGAAAGGAAGCTCTGAAATCATTTCATCTCACTGTACATATATAATGTAATCTGATCAGCTGTGATTTAGTGTTTCAGTTCTGCTTCCACTGTTTGATGGATGATGTTCTTCGCTCTTTCTCTCTTGTGTTTCCCTCTGATGTGCAGAAGAAATTGAGTTCTGGTTAAAGTTGTCTTGTTATCTTGGATGATGTGCCCAGTCCATCTCCATCAGCTTCTTATGACGATGCTCTCTATAATTTCTTAATTTCGCCACATGAGTAGTTGTTGGTCAGAGATGTTTTGGAGCAGAAGATCTGCAGGATTCTGGAGGTTCATCGAGTGGAAAGTTGATAGTTAGGAAAAGTGCTTCTGTCGTTCTCTAACATTCAGATCTGTAAAGTAAGGTGGAAAGGACACAGCTCTGATACAGAGTCATTCTAGTGTTGGACCTCCACATATTGTTCAGTGTTATAAAGCTGTTTCTGCTCTTGCTAATGCGTCTCTTGATGTCATTGTCTGTCCTCCATCAAGTCTAATGATGAAGCCCAGGTCTACAAACTCCTCATTTCTACAGAGGTCTGCTCCTGTACTTTAATTGCTGAGGGGTTTGAGGTGTTCAGTGTTATCATCTCTGTTTTATGCTTGTTGATCTTGGAGTCTAGTTGTCTGAGTCCAGATGTTTTCTCTGGTGAGGGTATAAGAACAACAGCTAATCATCAGTGAAGTCTAGATCTTCTCTGGATAATGCTCGACTTAAACAGACAAACACTTCATGAGTCAACTGTCAGCTTTCCTCACAACGGAGAGCTCAGACTCAGATGTTGATAAAATAATCTTATAATATTCATACACCAGACAGTTGAGTATCTAGAGTACAGTATGCACAGTGTGTAGTGTGTCATTCAGGATTTCATTTGGATAGAAATTAAATCCAAGCAATGGCCATTTAGTTTTATTAATGAATCTAAATGAAACCGTCAAATGGTCAGCAAATGAACTTAATGAACTTTGATGCTTGAGCAGCAAATCAGCATATTAGTATGATTTTTTTCAGATAGCGAGCAGAACAAACAACTATGACTGGGACTGTCATATAACATTATAATGAGGACACTATTATAATAAAACGCTGTGAATGTTTTAGTTGCCAGCCGTCACTGATTCACACGTTATAGAAATGAAAATGATGGCGTATAAAATGTATTTTTATAATCATTTATAATATTTAGAAGAAAGTCAATGTTGGCAGAATGAGGGGCAGGAACCGAGAAGAAGAGGATTTGTTCACTCTTAGAATAGGACACACTGGACTGAATCAGACACTGTTCAAAACAGACGAACATCATCAGGTTTGTGTGAAAACTGTGAGGAAACAGAGTCAGTGTTACGGGTGTTATTGAAGAGGAAATATGAGGAGGAAAGAAGGGAAATGATTCAAATGATAAAGACAGAAGCTTTTAGAAGTGTGGTCAAACATCTCATGATTTACCTAAAAATACAGGATTGATGGAAAGAAAATAATTATTTTCTAGTTTGTCATATACTGCTCCACACTCCAGTCTCGTATGTGGCATTAATGCACCTTTAAAATCAGCCACCAATCAAATCAAAAGTGGAAGAAGAAGCTTTCTTACAAGCGAAATCCTGATCCATATTTTATTCCAGTTGGTGGCAGTAATGCAACAGTTAGGCTGCTATCCGCAATTAAACACCGAAGAAGAAGAAGAGCCAGTTCTTCAGTTTGGCGGTTTTCTGAGGTGAGTAGTTCACTATTTTCACGCAGTTGTAAAATCCTCTTTACACCTTTTGTTTCGAGCAAACTCTTTACATAGAGAACTGTAAGATGTGGAAATACTCTGATGTTATGAATGCGGTAAATTACATTAGAAATGTGATCAGATTGATAAGGACAAATCACAATGTTTGATAAAGAAGTGTTTCTATCAGCAAACAGTCAGAATAAAGTGAGCTGATCTGCTGCTGATCCTGAATGTCTTGTTTAATTGCACACAGATAACATTAACATTAAAGGCTAAAAATCTAGATCAAAATATAAAATGTAGATACAACTATACAATAATGTACAATAATATACAATAACTATACAACTATACAACTATACAATTATATGTCAAAAAGACATATAATAAAATTAAAAATAAAGTTAAAGCAGCACAAGGCAAAAGGCAGATAGAGTGCAAATCAATGAAGGGAACAACAGTGCAGATAAAAGATTATTTAGTGCAAAAACAAAAGCTTGTTAAGTCTAATTAAAGTGACAAAGGGCTCAGGAGCAGTTATTTATTTAACTGACTGATGAGGTAGTGGAATGACGTCAGTTCCATGCTGAATGAGGTAGTGAGCAGACCAGTGCTGCATAAAGTGACTGATGCATGTCATCGTATATTAGTGGGGGGGGGGTTCAGTGGTGCCTGGGGCAGAAGAGGGGAGGGGGGGCAAGTTCGGGAGTGAGTTCACCTTCCTGACAGCCTGGTGGATGAAGCTGTCCTTCAGTCTGCTGGTCCTGGCCTGGAGACTCCGCAGTCTCCTCCCTGATGGCAGCAGACTGAAGAAGCTGTGTGATGGGTGGGTGGGATCACATCGCAGAGGGCTTTGAAGCTCCGAGGTGGGGGAGGGGGAGGGCTTTGTAAGCTCCTCTCTGTGTGGTGTAAACAAAGTCCAAAATGTTATTACCTCGTGTTGGAAAGTTGATGTGCTGGTGTATTTTTGGAAACACACTCTTTAAGTCAGCATGGTTGAAATCCCCAGCTATGATGAGAAAAGCATCGGGGTGTGCTGTCTGCTGCTCACTGATGTGCTGGTACAGTTCATTTAGTGCGTTGTTCCTGTTGCTGATGATGTTGAACGGGGGTATATACACTGAAATGAGCAGTATAGCAGTATATTCCCTCGGCAGATAGAACGGCCAGCACTTAATAATCATAAACTCCACCAGGGGTGAGCAGTGTTTGCTGAGTCCTCTGAGTTGAGCGTAGTAATCGAATGTAGTCCAGTTTATTGTCCAACGAGCGTACGTTAGCCAGTACGATGGTGGGGATAGATGGCTTGTGTGGGTTAGCCATTAGCCTAGCCCGGATACCTCCGCGCTTACCCCTCTTCTGCTTCCTCTCACACCGCTTGTGGCGCCTCCGCTGCGGGCGAGATGCAGTAGTGGGGGTCGGTGATGGTGAAGGCCTCCGTAGCAGACCGAGATCCTGCAGCTGTTCCGTGTGTGCGGAGTTTAAAATGCAGTTCTGCCGACATCGAGCAGAAACTCGCGACTGTATTTGGACTTACATACAGGTAGACGCGATGACGATGTACAAAACCACTGCGACTCAAAAGACATTAAACACGAAAACACTGTTCTGTCGGGACAGAGAGAAGCTGCTGCATGTGGACGCGCCGGCATCTTGGTATACTTGTATATCATCAGGAAGAAGTGATATCTGCAGAATCAAACGCACTGAAGAACAAACAGGTTGGTGTTTATTCTTCATCCTTCATCTGTGAGGATTAAAAATGTATTAATGTTTGTATATATGTAACGGGGTGATGGAGTTCAGGACTACACTTCCCATAAGTCTGTGGGGTAGCTTTATTACATCTGCACCTGCTATAAATAGTCACAGTAGTATAGCATTCTCACATCTTGCTCCTCTATTGACGGTATAAACCAGCGTGCACTAAGATCAGGTAAATTGTGCTCAACCATTTTTAATATTGATTGTTGAATTCAAATTATGAGAGCAGTTTCAGTTTGAGCAAAGACATTTGTTGCATATGTAATTTGTGTGTTGGGTTATCTTAATTTAATTAAAGGTCTGTAGGAAGTACTTAGCTTATGGGTTTTTATTATGAGGAAGGTAGAGAACTATGTGGTGTAAAGAAAAGTGGTTTTATTTCGTTTCAGAATCCCGCTTGTATCACTGGTGATTGGCTTGGCAACACAGTCTTCAGAACTAATTAATGATGTGAGTGAATAATCAAAGGCACTAAGAATTGAGTTGTCGTATAAACATTTTGATGATGGTGGTTTGCATGAAGATTTGTTTTCTAGGTCTCTTAAAGGAGAGCCATTCCATTGGTTTTAATTCCGCTTTTATAGATCCAGTTATTTTAAAGGTATTTGATTGATTAAAGAATTTATTGATGTAAATGCTCAATTCAAGGTACTTACAATAAGCTTTTGTGTTGCAGGACTAGCACGACTATTGTTACTATATTTTATTGTGGTGAATTGCCCTGTGCTCGTTTTGTATTACATGTATTAAGATTGTTATTTTTCTTTCTTTTTGTTGTAGTTGTCCTACTTCTTGACTTAATGGCGGCTGCAGGGTCTTCTCCATGGGTGTAACTGGCACTGGTGAGGTGGTGGGGATTTTTCTGTGGTTTTTGGTGATCCATATTTCCTTCTGAGTGCTGTGACTGCTGTGCTACATTTGGGTTTGGATTTCAATTAGTGGTTGTATATTTTCACACCGATAGCTCTGCCCTGTTGGAGCCCTGTGGCATGTCAATTGTTATTTTCTTTCTTAGTTTAATTTGAATGAGGTTTGTCCCAGTGTTTTAGATATTTATTACTTTATGTGAAAGTTTGTATCTGTGAATTGTAATAAAACTGCTTTCATAAGCGATGAAGCCTACACTACAGTTTGTGGCCAGTTATTAGTTATATATATATATATATATATTATACATGACCGTAGGCAGTGGGGGTTCGGGTTGTTTGAACGAACCCCCCCCTCACTGCCAAAGGTCCAGAATTTAAGTCGTTTTTTTTCATGTGCTTATTGTCAGCATTGTTTTAATCAACATAACGTAATTATAATAATAAAACATTGTGGGAAATTCAATGATATTGGCTGTGCAATATTTTTGTGATTGGCTAATATCGGCAGACTGGAGCCAATGGAAATGCTTCTCCTTCCATGCGCGTCTTATTCCTCTGAGAACTTCGAAGCAGACCGCTTAAGGTAAATTATCTGGAATGATTAATTGATTTACGATGCTTGCCAACTTTCACGCATTCACCGTGAGACACACACAACTGACACTTTCCACACGCTCTTACGCCACACATCCATTTTCTCATGCACAGTAAAATCACAAAGCAAAGAGGACACGGAGACCGACAGACAACCCAGCTAGAAATTTTTTGTTCTAAAAATATTTTTATAACATTATCAGGCAGTGTTCTATTAATGTTTTTTGCGGGTAGTTTTATTTAAGTTCCCAGAACGTTCTCTTTAAAGGTAGGATAACATTGTCTAAAAACATTATAAAACTGTTAAGTGAAAACATTGTTATAACAGTAGTCACTAACGTTTTTTTAATGTTTCCAACAGGTAGTTTTATTTATGTTCCCAGAATGTTCATTTAAAAGGTAGAGTAATGTTATAAAAATGTAGTTACAACATTTTTTCCTCCATAATGTTCTTTTAAAGTTTTTTGCGGGTAGTTTTATTTGAGTTCCCAGAATGTTCTTTCAAAAGGTAGGGTAACATTCTTCAAAAAACATTCTAAAAATGTTAGTTAAAAAACATTGTTAGGACGTTATTTTCCCCATAATGTTATTTTAAATTTGTTTGCGGGTAGTTTTATTTGAGTTCCCAGAATGTTCTCTTAAAAGGTAGGGTAACATTCTCTAAAAACATGCTGAAAATGTTTAGTGATAACATTGTTAGAACATCATTCCCTAACATTCTTACAAAGTTTTTAGCGGGTAGTTTTATTTTGGTTCCCAGAATGTTCTCTCAAAAGTTAGGATAACATTCTCTAAAAACATTCTGAAAATGTTTAGTGATAACATTCTTACAAAGTTTTTAGCGGGTAGTTTTATTTTTGTTCCCAGAACGTGCTCTCAAAAAGTTAGATAACATTCTCTAAAAACATTCTGAAAATGTTTAGTGATAACATTGTTAGAACATCAATCCATAACCATCTTACAAAGTTTTAAGCAGGTAGTTTTATTTTTGTTCCCAGGACATTCTCTCAAAAGTTAGGATAACATTCTCTTAAAACATTCTTAAAATGTTTAGTGAAAACATTGTTAAAACAGTATGCTATAACATTCTTATAAAGTTTTTAGCAGGTAGTTTTATTTTTGTTCCCAGAACATTTTCCTATAAGATATGATAACATTCTCTAAAATAATTCTAAAATTGTTTAGTGACAACATTGTTAAATCAGTATGCTGTAACATTCTTACAATGTTTTAGCGGGTAGTTTTGTTTTTGTTCCCAGAATATTCTCTCAAAAGACAGTTTAACATTCTTTAAAAACATTCTAAAAATGTTTAGTGATAACATTGTTAGAACATCATTCCCTAACATTCTTACAAAGTTTTTAGCGGGTAGTTTTATTTTGGTTCCCAGAATGTTCTCTCAAAAGTTAGGATAACATTCTCTAAAAACATTCTGAAAATGTTTAGTGATAACATTCTTACAAAGTTTTTAGCGGGTAGTTTTATTTTTGTTCCCAGAACGTGCTCTCAAAAAGTTAGATAACATTCTCTAAAAACATTCTGAAAATGTTTAGTGATAACATTGTTAGAACATCAATCCATAACCATCTTACAAAGTTTTAAGCAGGTAGTTTTATTTTTGTTCCCAGGACATTCTCTCAAAAGTTAGGATAACATTCTCTTAAAACATTCTTAAAATGTTTAGTGAAAACATTGTTAAAACAGTATGCTATAACATTCTTATAAAGTTTTTAGCAGGTAGTTTTATTTTTGTTCCCAGAACATTTTCCTATAAGATATGATAACATTCTCTAAAATAATTCTAAAATTGTTTAGTGACAACATTGTTAAAACAGTATGCTGTAACATTCTTACAATGTTTTAGCGGGTAGTTTTGTTTTTGTTCCCAGAATATTCTCTCAAAAGACAGTTTAACATTCTTTAAAAACATTCTAAAAATGTTTAGTGATAACATTGTTAGAACATAATTCCCTAACATTCTTAAAAAAAAACACTCAAAATTCTTAGCCATTACATTCTTAAAACATATAATTTTATTAACCTGAAAAAAAAAAAATCAAAATCTAACTCAACATCACATGTTGTAGAACTCAGTAAAGTGCAGTGCATAATTAAGCGTCTGACTGTTGTTTGTTCAGAGTGCTCATCGTCTTTGCTTGTTGTGGTTCTTGCAGAAAAATAATACAGTTGTCTGTATGTTCAAATGTTCTCCTCCTCCAGTTTTCCAGCTGTTCTCCCAGTTAGCAGCACTGAGCTCTATTCACTGTGTGCATGATAGAGTTCTTCCTCATGGCCTATAACAGAGAAGCATACAACAGTGTAAACGGAAAGAATACAAATAATTATTACATCTTAAGATCACAAACAATATTGAAAACTTTCTGAACTACCCAGCCTAATTAGTCTTCACAAACTATGAAAAGACTAATTTATTTGAAGTATGCATATGACACCTTATGAGTATATATACTGCTTCAATAAATTTAAAACACATCTACGTAATCAATTATACATGAATAAAACAACTTGACATTGGCTTGAAAAGCCCAAACCTTGAGCTGAGACTTGAACTTTTTTTTTTATATATATATTTACTCTAGTATTTTATTTACTTTAATAAAGGCCAATATATTTTTAATCTTATTAAAATGTATGCATCATCTTTAAAGTCAAATTATTAGTTAACAAAAAAAAAAGAAGAAATAAAAATGCACTATAGGGCTGTTACCAATCAAATTAAATTTACAGTTCCAAATTACAACTGCAATACATTTTTAACAGGCCTAGAAAAAATATAAAAAATAACAAAATAACAAAAAGATATGCGGAGGAAAAAATAATTTTTAAAATACATTAACTCACCAGTAGAAGATGGGAATTCACTGATTGGTTGGTTGAAAACACAGTAATGAGAAATACTTCTGCTGTCATCTTCCTTTGGAACGATTTTCATTGGTGAAACAGAACAAAACAGTCAATAATTTGTCTAAAATTTTCTTGTTTGTTGAACTAAAATCAAGGTAATATTTGCACTCGTAGAAATATTCTGCAAAATACCTCCCTTGTCATTGTATGTTACTTAAATGCATCATGTTAGAAATAAACTAAACATATTTAATTTTTACCTCAGTATGTTTCTATGTTTCTGTGAATTTATTTATGAGTGGCGTTACACATTTAACTTCTCCATGAAAGTCTCTTCATGAAACAGTTCATGAAACAGTCAGGCAGCACAAGCAGCTGTTTGTGCAGAAGGTTTAAAAAAAAAAAAAAAAAAAGTAAAATCAAAAGATTCATTATTCATTTTAACCCACGGCCACCAATGAAATCCCAGAACTCTCTGACCCTCCATAGACAGCAACGGTACTACCACCACGGTCAAGGCACACAAACATAGTAAGGACATTGTTAAAATGGTCCAGTGGTTGACCCATAAATTTACGAAGCTAAGAGAATACTTTTTGTGCACAAAAAACTAAATAAGCCACTTTCTTCAACAATTCTTTGTCTCCGCATGTGTTCTGAAGATGAATGAAGTTACTGGTTTGGAACAAAATTAGAATGAGTAATTAATGACTGAATTTTCATTTTTGGGTGACGCTAAATACAAGTAGAAACAGCGCATCCTTGTGGTGCAGAGGACACAAAAGCACATACATTGATCTGGAGTGACACAGAGGAGACGATTGACAAAGGAACTGCTGAATAAAGTCATTTTTGTTTTCTTCACTTACAAAAATTATTCTTGTCGCTTCATATAACTCAGATTGCACGTCTGATGGCAGATGGAGTATTCTGAAGACACATTTCATAACTTTTATGGACCTTGACACGGTTATTTACTTGGCAGTCTATGGGACAGTCTCAAGCCTCCAGGTTTTCATCCAAAATATCTTAAATTGTGTTCCGAAGACAACTGGAGCTTTTACGGGCTTGGAATGACATGGGGTAAGTGATTAATTACAAAAATTTCATTTTAGGGTGGAGTATCCCGTACAATACTAATGAACAACTAGGAGTGTGCGATATGACAATTTTGGATCGTGGACAATAAAAATGTCTCCACGATCTGCTTTTGAAGAAATATCGTAGTATCGTGCTACAGTGCATATTCTATCAGCTGCAGCTCTGGAGCCTCCGTCATATAGGCTGTACAATGCCACATGCATTCACAGCAGTGTTAACTCAGCAGTAAAGTTACTCATGTGCTAAGAGTGTTCTTTTAAAGGTTTCATTCGTGTGCTGGTCTGACCTGTGCTTTTTCTGAGCGCCGCATACACCCAAAGGGCATGCACTAAAGCCTGTCAAATAAAACAATAAAATAAAACAAAACACAAAGAGAGAGAGAAAAAAAAAAAAAAACACTCACTCACTGCTCTTGACTGGAGAAGTTGAATACAGTTGCTTTAGGAATCGGTTCATATAGTATCTTATTTTAATATTTGTTCATTTAATTTCTTGAATGGTCCTGCTAAATGCACCTATTGCACCTGAAAATAAAGCACTTTGTTTTATTTGTATGTCATGTGTAGTTGTAATTTATATCTTAGTCATTCTTTATCCTTGTTATTAAAAAAATAACAAAAAAAATTATCCTTGCCTTCCTTGGCCTAAATATCTGCCATTCTTTTTTTTTTTCTGTTACCTTGAAAGGATTTGTCTTTATATAGGGAAATTTGTTTGGATGTAATTCTCAGACAACTTGCAAAATAGTAAAACCAACATGACAAAGAATTGTGATAAAATCGTGAATCGTGATATTGCTAAAAAAAAATGTTTTTTCCATATCGCCCATCCCTATGAACAACCAATATACAGGTGCTTCTCAATAAATTAGAATGTCAAGGAAAAGTTCATTTATTTTAGTAATTCAACACAAATTGTGAAACTCGTGGATTAAAATAAATGTATTGTACACAGACTGAAGTAGTCTGTGGTTCTTTCAGTTTTGATGATTTTGGTTCACATTTAACAAAAACCCACCAATGCACGATCTCAACAAATTAGAATATGAAGACGATGAAGATGTATTATTGACAATATTGTATAAAGGGGACCTCAACAAAGTCCTCAAAACATCCCTAAGATTTTGCAGGTAAAATGTTCTAGATTTGTTATTATGTCACATTACAATAAAGTTTGATAAAATAATAATAATAAACTATCTCAGGCCTCAGTGATGTTCCTATAATGTGATCCTAATGTGGCTGAGAGAATGTTCTTTCTTTGTCATCTTGAAACATTGTAACAATGTTTTATTGTTATACAGGTGCATCTCAAATTAGAATGTTTTGGAAAAGTTCATTTATTTCAGTATTTCATCCCAAATTGTGAAACTCGTGTATTAAATAAATTCAATGCACACAGACTGAAGTAGTCGAAGTCTTTGGTTCTTTTAATTGTGATGATTTTGGTTCACATTTAACAAAAACCCACCAATTCACTCTCAACAAATCAGAATATGGTGACATGCCAATCGGCTAATCAACTCAAAACACCTGCAAAGGTTTCCTGAGCCTTCAAAATGGTCTCTCAGTTTGTTTCACTGGGCTACACAATCATGAGGAAGACTGCAGATCTGACAGTTGTCCAGAAGACAATCATTGACACCCTTCACAAGGAGTGTAAATCACAAAAATCAATTGCCAATAAGCTGGCTGTTCACAGAGTGCTGTATCCAAGCATGTTAACCAAAAGTTGAGTGGAACAAAAAAAGTGTGGGGAAAAAAAGATGCACAACCAACCGAGAGAACCGCGGCCTTATGAGGACTGTCAAGCAAACTGGATTCAAGAATTTTATAGAATTTCACAAGGAATGCACTGAGGCTGGGGTCAAGGCATCAAGAGCCACCACACACAGAAGTGTCAAGGAATTTGGCTACAGTTGTCGTTTTCCTCTTGTTAAGCCACTCCTGTACCACAGACAATGTCAGAGGCGTCTTACCTGGGCTAAGGATAAGAAGAATTGGACTGTTGCTCAGTGGTCCAAAGTCCTCTTTTCAGATGAGAGCAAGTTTTGTATTTTTTTTTCGGAAACCAAGGTCCTAGAGTCTGGAGGAAGGCTGGAGAAGCTCATAGCCCAAGCTGCTTGAAGTCCAGTGTTAAGTTTCCACAGTCTGTGATGATTTGGGGTGCAATGTCATCTGCTGGTGTTGGTCCAATGTGTTTTTTTTGAAAACCAAAGTCACTGCACCCGTTTACCAAGAAATCTTGGAGCACTTCATGCTTCCTTCTGCTGACCAGCTTTTTGAAGATGCTGATTTCATTTTCCAGCAGGATTTGGCACCTGCCCACACTGCCAAAAGCACCAAAAGTTGGTTAAATGACCATGGTGTTGGTGTGCTTGACTGGCCAGCAAACTCACCAGACCTGAACCCCAGAGAGAATCTATGAGCTATTGTCAAGAAGAGGATGAGAAACAAGACACCAAAAAATGCAGATGAGCTGAAGGCCACTATCAAAGAAACCTGGGCTTCCATACCACCTCAGCAGTGCCACAAACTGATCACCTCCATGCCACACTGAACTGAGGCAGTAATTAAAGCAAAAGAAACCAATACCAAGTATTGAGTACATGTACAGTAAATGAACATACTTTCCAGAAGGCCAACAATTGACTAGATTTTTTTTTATGATTATTATTGGTTTTATGAAGTATTCTAATTTGCTGAGACAGTGAGACAGTATCACAATTAAAAGAACCAAAGACGTAGACTACTGCAGTCTGTGTGCATTGCATTTATTTAATACACAAGTTGAATTACTGAAATAAATGTACTTTTCCTTGACATTCTATTTTATTTAGATGCACCTGTACTATTAATATGCAAGCTAATAAGCAAAAAGTTAAAAGTGAGAGCTGAACTCTAAAATAAAATGTTACCAATATTAACGTTACCTAGAAAGTAGAAACTAATTAACGTTACAGTACCTTTGTTGTAAATGAAGACTTTTATTGCATCATCCGTGTTCATCGTCAAGCAGGCAGTTTGGGTTCTGGATGAAAACAAATCTAGCGGTTATTAAAAAGCAGCATCCAAAATTAATTCAACGGTTATATAATTCCAAGAAAGTAAGATCCAGCCCCAATACTTAAAGATATCTAACGCTATAACAAATGTGCATGTGAAACACTAAAAGATATATATATATATATATATATATATATATATATATATATATATATATATATATATATAAAGATGAAGAAGAATCGTGTCATCCTAGATTTAAACAAATTTTTGTGTATGCAAATACGCAAAGGACAAAAAGAAATATGTAAACTGAAAAAGCCATAAAGAAATGTAACGTTACAGGTAATTATTGTGGAAGGGAGAGTTCCGCTGACCTGACCTGGACACAGGTTTGTTGTTAAGGTCACGCACTGTACCCGCGAGTAAAGCATCCTCCAGCACCTCTGTACCCGATTCCGCCGCGTTTGAAGTGTGGAAAAACTCAGTCCATACTCAATTAAGTTCCGTCAAATAAGACGTTTCCGACCACGCACACTGTACATCAATATCTTCAACAACCGTTCGGCGTTCGCGCGTTTCGTCGATTTCAAATTACCTTACGTCACGAGAAAAGTATGCAGTGATTGGTGGATTTAAACGTGGCCCAATCAGCACTTGTCGTCTCCTGTAACACGTTTGGCAACAGATATCAAATGCATTTTGTAATCGAGACCATGGAATTTAGCTGATTTACCACTCAACGCAGCCATTTTAGTAATGTTTTAGCTTTATTAACATGTCACATTAGGCTACTATAAAGGTTTTTTTTTTTTCAAGAACATTTTGTCATCTCAGTCCTCAAAACGATATCCTCATAGCATTTTCCTAATGTGGCTGAAAGAAAGTTCTTCCTTATTATTGTTGAACGTTATGCCAATATTTTATTGAAAACATTGTATAATCTGTTTTTTCAACAACAATTTCCAAAGTTTCCCTGGTAAAATGTTCTAAACAGTAGCAAATTGGGTTCTTCGAGTTTTAAAAATAGCAGAACCATTTTTTATTTATTTTTTTTGTTCTAAATAGAAACCTTTATAAAGGTTCCATAAAGAACTGTTACAGTTTATTTTCAATTAATATCAGTAGCCTAAATATTTTTGTAATTATTAATATTTGTATTAATATTATTTTTATTTTTTATTTATTAATAAATTAGTTATACATAATTTATTAATAATAATAATATTATTATTTTATTATCTGTTTTTGTTCTCTCGCTGTCACTCTGTTGCACTGCGGAAGCTTCTGCCATAAAAACAAATTTCTCATATACTAAACATACCTAGCATTAAAGCTCATTCTTCTTCTTCTGTTAATATTAATTGTCATTCTTCTATCTACCTGATTTTATAATATATTGTGGCTTCTATTTAGGTTTAACATAAACAAATAAACAAACAAACAGCATATGTTAATTATGTACTTTTTTATTGAAATGGCAAAGTGTAGAAAAAATTACCTGGCTCAAACAGCTGTTATTAGCTGAAAACATCAATAAATATAAGTTGACACTGAACATGGAATTAATGAAGACAAGGTTCAAGTGAAATATCTTCTCAATGTCTTTATGTCCATATTTATGTTTCTAATTGCTGATGATGAGGTGGTGGGATGTGACAGCTTCTGAAATACACAGTTAAGTTTAGAGTTACAAGGTGAGCAATTATTTATGTAAAACAATTAGAAAAAGAATGGACAGTATGTGAGCCCTTTATAATGTTAAAAAAGAGGGATATAACGTCATGGGATAAATGTAATGTTATTCATGGCTGGGTTTTTATGCATAAAGTAATTAAAAATAATAATAATTGAATCATGGATCGTTATTTCAACATTTATGTTAGGCCTACTAAGTGAAGAGAAAGTTAGTATCCATGAACAGAGCTGGTCACATGCATTTTCTGTGAAACTAAAAAGAGAAAAAGACATGATTGGCATGAAACTAGTTACCATTTTTAAAAGTTAAATTTATAGAAATTTTAAGAAATGAATCATTTACCTCTTAAGAGTCTGTTGAAAGTCTGTCTTGAGCTCCAGAAAACCAGTAATGATGCGACTTATAATTACAGATTTGAAAAAAAAAAAGGCGGGAAAAAAGATTATGCGTATTATTACGTGTAAAGAATCTTTAAAGAGCCATCTTTATTTAGAGTGTATGTTCCTATAACGTTCTCCATAATCTGTTACCTCAACAACATCCACAAAACATCCTCAAAATGCTGCAGATAAAATGTTCTAGCTTTGTTATTAAGTCACATTACAAGAACGTTTTATAAAAACATTACACAATCTCAGGCCTCAATGACATCCTTAAAACATTGTCCTAATGTGGCTGAGAGAATGTTCTTCCTTTGTTATTTTAAACAATTTTGCCAATGTTTCATCGAAAACATTTTATAATCTGTTACCTCAACAACATCCACAAAACATCCCTAAAAATTTTCAGGAAAATGTTCTAGGTTTGTTATTATGTCACATTACAAGAAAGATTTATAAAAAATAAAAATAAAAAAACTCAGGGTTCAGTGGTATTACTTTAACATTCTCATGATATGGCTGAGAGAATGTTCTTTCTTTGTTATCTTGAAACATTGTAATAATATTTTATTGAGAACATTACATAATCTGTTACCTCAAAAATATCCACAAAACATCCTAAAAATGTTGCAGATAAAATGTTCTAGCTTTATTAATACGTCACATTACAAGAACATTTTATAAAAACATTACACAATCTCAAGTCTCAGTGATGTTCCTATAATGTTCCCCTAATGTGGCTGAGAAAATGTTCTTTCTTTGTTATCTTGAAACATTGTAACAATGTTTTATTGTTATACAGGTGCCATCTCAATAAATTAGAATGTTGTGGAAAAGTTCAATTATTTCAGTATTTCAACACAAATTGTGAAACTTGTGTATTAAATAAATTCAGTGCATACAGACTGAAGTAGTTTAAGTCTTTGGTTCTTTTAATTTTGGTTCACATTTAACAAAAACCCACCAATTCAACATTTCAACAAATTAGAATATGGAGACATGCCAATCGGCTAATCAACTCAAAACACCTGCAAAGGTTTCCTGAGCCTTCAAAATGGTCTCTCAGTTTGTTTCACTGGGCTACACAATCATGGAGAAGACTACTGATCTGACAGTTGTCCAGAAGACAATCATTGACACCCTTCTTCACAAGGAGGGTAAGCCACAAACATTCATTGCCAAAGAAGCTGGCTGTTCACAGAGTGCTGTATCCAAGCATGTTAACAGAAAGTTAACAAACCACAGCCTTATGAGGATTGTCAAGCAAAATTGATTCAAGAATATGAGTGAACTTCACAAGGAATGGACTGAGGCTGGGTTCAAGGCATCAAGAGCCACCACACACAGATGTGTCAAGGAATTTGGCACAGCTACAGCTGTCGTATTCCTGTTGTTAAGCCACTCCTGAGGCGTCTTACCTGGGCTAAGGAGAAGAAGAACTGGACTGTTGCCCAGTGGTCCAAAGTCCTCTTTTTAGATGAGAGCAAGTTTTGTATTTTATTTGGAAACCAAGGTCCTAGAGTCTGGAGGAAGGCTGGGGAAGCTCATAGCTTAAGTTGCTAGAAGTCCAGTGTTAAGTTTCCACAGTCTGTGATGATTTAGGGTGCAATGTCATCTGCTGGTGTTGGTCCAATGTGTTTTTTGAAAACCAAAGTCACTGCACCCATTTACCAATACATTTTGGAGCACTTCATGCTTCCTTCTGCTGACCAGCTTTTTGAATATGCTAATTTAATTTTCCAACAGTATTTGGCACCTGCCCACACTGCAAAAAGCACCAAAAGTTGGTTAAATGACCATGGTGCCTGTGTGCTTGACTGGCCAGCAAACTCACCAGACCTGAACCCCAGAGAGAATCTATGGTCTATTGTCAAGAGGAAGATGAGAAACAAGACACCAAAAAATGCAGATGAGCTGAAGTCCACTATCAAAGGAACCTGGGCTTCCATACCACCTCAGCAGTGCCACAAACTGATCACCTCCATGCCACACTGAACTGAGGCAGTAATTAAAGCAAAAGAAACCAATACCAAGTATTGAGTACATGTACAGTAAATGAACATACTTTCCAGAAGGCCAACAATTCACTTTTTTTTTTTTATTAACTGATTTTTTTTTATTGGTCTTATGAATTATTCTAATTTGTTGAGATCGTGAATTGGTGGGTTTTTGTTAAATGTGAGCCAAAATCATCACAATTAAAATAACCAAATACTTAAATTACTTCAGTCTGTGAGCTGAATTTATTTAATACACAAGTTTCACAGTTTGAGTTGAATTACTGAAATAAATGAACTTTTCCATGACATTCTGATTTATTGAGATGCACTAGTCTCATGTAGTGTACCTTCAGACTGAAGGTCTGGAATTCATGGCAGCTTTCATTGGCCAAGGCCCACCCATGAGGCTGTTTGACCAACATGTGAAACAACCAATCACATTTCTTTTCATTCACCATCATGTTTCGAGGCGTGGAAATGTCGCCACAATGACAGAACAGTGTGTAAAACTTTCTGACATATTTGAAAGATTTTATGCCGTGAACATTAAATATTTCACATACTTTTAAAAATCCAGCGTTTGGTTGATCCTGATAAGCACTTGTCGTCACAGTTGTAAACACGAAAGCTTTCTTCTTTCTTGAGGGGGCTTGGCACCATGGTGTCTTTGTTTCCAGGCAGAACGTTATAGAACCCAACACACACGTCTCATGGAAATCCTGTAGAATTCAACCAATCCGATGAGGACTTCGACACTTCTGAAGTGTTTCCAATTTTTTGTCCCATATGCATCAGAATTTTAGCCAATTGTCCATGGGCATGACGTCTCAGGCTGAGACTAGAGATGCACCTGTAATCTATTACCACAACAACATCCTCACAACATCCTCAAAATGTTGCAGGTAAAATATTCTAGCTTTGTTATTAGGTCACATTACAAGAACATAAAAAATATAATAAAAAAAAATTACATAATCTCAAGTCTCAGTGGTATTACTATAACGTTCTCCTAATGTGGCTGAGAGAATGTTCTTTCTTTGTTATCTTGAAACATTGTAATAATATTTTATTGAGAACATTACATAACCTGTTACCTCAACAACATCCACAAAACATCCTCAAAACGTTACTGTAAAATGTTCTAGCTTTGTTATTACATCATGTTACAATAACGTTTAAAAAAAAACATGTCATCACCTCCCGACTCAATGACATCCTTATAATGTTCCCCTACGTGGCTGTGAGAATGTTCTTTCTTTGTTATCTTGAAACATTGTAATAATGTTTTATTGACAACATTATATAATCTGTTACCTCAACAACATCCTCAAAACATCCTCAAAATATTGCAGATAAAATGTTGTAGCTTTGTTATTACATCTTATTACAAGAACGTTTTATAAAAACATTATACAATCTCAAGTCTTAGTTATGTTCCTATAACGTTCTACTAATGTGGCTGTGAGAATGTTCTTTCTTTGTTATCTTGAAACATTGTAATAATGTTTTATTGACAACATTATATAATCTGTTACCTCGACAACATCCTCAAAACATCCCTAATATTTTGCAGGTAAAATGTTCTAGCTTTGTTATTATATCACATTACAAGAACGTTTTTAAAAAAAACATGACACTATCTCAGGCCTCAGTGATGTTCCTATAACGTTCCTCTAATGTGGCTGAGAGAATGCTCTTTCTTAGTTATCTTGAAACATTGTAATAATGTTTTATTGAAAAAATTACATAATCTGTTATCTCAACAACATCCTCAAAACATCCCCAAAATGTTGCAGATAAGATGTTCTAGCTTTGCTATTACATCACGCTACAAGAACGTTTTATAAAAAAGCATAACACCATCTCAGGCCTCAGTGATGTTCCCATAACGTTCCCCAAATGAGGCTGAGAGAATGTTCTTTTTTTGTTATCCTGAAACATTGTAACAATGTTTTATTGAGAACATTACACAATCTGTTACCTCAACAACATTCTCAAAACATCCTCAAAATGTTGCAGATAAAATGTTCTAGCTTTGTTAATACAAACCTGATTCCAAAAAAGTTGTGACACTGAACAAATTGTGAGTAAAAAGGAATGGAATCATTTACAAATCTCATAAACTTATATTTTATTCACAATTGAATATAGATAACATATCAAATGTTGAAAGCGAGAAATTTTGAAATGTCATGCCAAATATTGGCTCATTTTTGATTTCATGAGAGCTAACCATTCCAAAAAAGTTGGGACAGGTAGCAATAAGAGGCCAGAAAAGTTAAATGTACATATAAGGAACAGCTGGAGGACCAATTTGCAACTTATTAGGTCAACAGGCAACATGATTGGGTATAAAAAAAGCCTCTCAGACTGGCAGTATCTCTCAGAAGTCAAGATGGGCAGAGGATCACCAATTCCTCCAATGCTGCGGCGAAAAATAGTGGTGCAATATCAGAAAGGAGTTTCTCAGAGAAAAATTGCAACGAGATTGAAGTCATCATCATCTACAGTGCATAATATCTTCCAAAGATTTAGAGAATCTGGAACAATCTCTGTGCTTAAGGGTCAAGGCCTGAAAACCATACTGGATGCCCGTGATCTTCGGGCCCTTAGACGGCACTGCATCACATACAGGAATGATAGTGTAATGGAAATCACAACATGGGCTCAGGCAGGGGCGGACTGGGACCAAAAAGTGGCCCTGGACTTTCTGGCCCACAGCAGCCCACCACATCCTAACACATCTGCCCCTGTTTTGATGTCATTTATTAATTTAATATTTAAGTAAACAGTTTGGGAATTTTAACCAATAGGGCAACTGATCCTCCGTTGAAACAAACAAAAAAACTGTGTGCAGCAGCTGTTCATTTAGCGACTCATAGTGAGCGATACATGCTCACCACGACACAAACAATCTCCTAAAACTCACACTTTGCATTCAGTTAACAGATCCATACGAATCATGCATGAAATAGAAGTTTATAAAGTCAAACGATAGCTTTATGTGCTTTACAGATTAACTTGAAGTCTTTATTCATTCGAAATGTTCAATAATAGATCATCTTTGGTTCGTTAATACAAGTTCATGATCCGATTCGTGAACAGATGATTCTTTTGAGTCAATCTTTTAAAATAATCATTTATTTTGTTGAACGAAACCTTGATCTTGATCGTTTGCACTTGTTTCTAAATCTTGCCGATTCAAGCATTTTAAACAATTCACGTGCATTCAGAGCTTTCGCGCACTCATTCAAAACACGCGCCGAGAGCAGCATTTCAGACAGTGCGCTTACACAGAATTAATTCATCTTTCGCGTATCCTAACTTCTGAATTAACACATACAAACACAATTATCTCAAAATAATTGTCTCCGTCATTTAAAAAAAAATATATGTATATTTTTGTGTACCGGGTGGGCGGGCCCATACTGGCCAGCGGCCCACCGGGAAAAGTCCCGGTGCTCCAGATGGCCAGTCCGCCCCTGGGCTCAGGAATACTTCCAGAAAACATTGTCAGTGAACACAATCCACCGTGCCATTCACCGTTGCTGGCTAAAAATCTATAGGTCAAAAAGACGCCATATCTAAACATGATCCAGAAGCGCAGGCTCATTTAAAATGGACTGTGGCAAAGTGGAAAACTGTTCTGTGGCCAGACAAATCAAAATTTGAAGATCTTTTTGGAAAACTGGAATGCCATGTCACCCGGACTAAAGAAGACAAGGACAACCCAAATGGAGATCAGAGCTCAGTTCAGAAGCCTGCATCTCTGATGGTATGGGGTTGCATGAGTGTGTGTGGCATGGGCAGCTTACACATCTGAAAAAGGCACCATCAATGCTGAAAGGTATATCCAAGTTCTAGAACAACATATGCTCCCATCCAGACGTCGTCTCTTTCAGGGAAGACCTTGCATTTTCCATCATGACACTGATGACCAAGTGTTGAGGTGTCCTTGAGCAAGACACCTATCCCAGCTGCTCCCTACGAGCTGGTTGGCGCCTTGAATGGCTGACACCACATTCGGTGTGGGAATGAGTGTGTGAATGGGTGAATGTGAGGCAAATTGTAAAGTGCTTTGGATGGCCATGTGGTCTGTTGAAAGCGCTATAAATCCATTTACCATTTACAATGCCAGACCACATACTGCATCAGTTACAACATCATGGCTGTGTAGAAGAAGGATCCGGATACTGAAATGGCCAGCCTGCAGTCCAGATCTTTCACCCATAGAAAACATTTGGTGCATCATAAAGAGGAAGATGCGACAAAGAAGACCTAAGACAGCTGAGCAACTAGAAGCCTGTATTAGACAAGAATGGGAGAACATTCCTATTCCTAAACTTGAGCAACTTGTCTCCTCAGTCCCCAAATGTTTGCAGACTGTTATAAAAAGAAGAGGGGATGCCACGCAGTGCTAAACATGGCCTTGTCCCAACTTTTTTGAGATGTGTTGATGCCATTTAAAATCAACTTGTTTTTCCCTTAAAATGATACATTTTCTCAGTTTAAACATTTGATATGTCATCTATGTTGTATTCTGAATAAAATATTGAAATTTGAAACTTCCACATCATTGCATTCTATTTTTATTCACAATTTGTATAGTGTCCCAACTTTTTTGGAATCAGGTTTGTACGTCACATTAAAAGAACGTTTTATAAAAACATTACACAATCTCAAGTCTCAGTGATGTTTCTATAACGTTCTCCTAATGTGGCTGAGAGAATGTTCTTACTTTGTTATCTTGAAACATTTAATAATATTTTATTGAGAATGTTACATAATCTGTTACCTCAACAACATCCACAAAACATCCTCAAAATGCTGCAGATAAAATGTTATACTTTGTTATTAAGTCACATTACATGAATGTTTTATAAAAACATTACACAATCTCAGGCCTCAATGACATCCTTAAAACATTCTCCTAATGTGGCTGAGAGAATGTTCTTCCTTTGTTATCTTGAAACCTCATGCCAGTGTTTTATTGAGAACATTATATAATCTGTTATCTTAACAACATTCTCAAAACATCTTTAAAATCCTCAAAATATCCTCAAATGTTGCGGATAAAATGTTCTATGTTTGTTAAACCATCACATTAGAAGAATGTTTTATTAAAACATTTTATCACCTCAAGCCTCAATGTTGTTCTTATAACATTCCCCTAATGTGGCTGAGAGAATGTTTTTCATTTGTTGTCTTGAAACATTGTCAAAATGTGTTTTTGAGAACATGTTATAATCTGTTACCTCAACAACATCTACAAAACATCCTCAAAATGTTGTGGATAAAATGTAATATGTTTGTTAAACCATCACATTAGAAGAATGTTTTATTAAAACATTTCATCACCTCGAGCCTCAATGTTCGTATAACGTTCTACTAATGTGGCTGAGAGAATGTTCTTCCTTTTGTTATCTTGAAAAATTGTAACAATGTTTTATTGTTATACAGGTGCCATCTCAATAAATTAGAATGTTGTGGAAAAGTTCAATTAATGTTTTATTGACAACATTTTATAATCTGTTACCTCAACAACATCCTCAAAATGTTGCAGATAAAATGTTCTATCTTTGTTAGACCGTCACATTAGAAAAACTTTTTAAACAAAACATTTGATCACCTCAAGTCTCAGTGATGTTCTTTTAACGTTCTACTAATGTGGCTGAGAGAATTTTCTTCATTTGTTACCTTGAAACATTGTTAAAATGTGTTTTTGAGAACATTATTTAATCTGTTACCTCAACAACATCCTCAAAATGTTGCGGATAAAATGTTCTATATTGGTTAGACCGTCACATTAGAAGAATGTTTTAAACAAAACATTTCATGACCTCAAGCCTCTATGATGTTCTTAGAACGTTCTGCTAATTTGGCTGAGGGAATGTTCTTCATTTATTTTCTTGAAACATTGTCCCAATATGTTTTTGAGAACATTTTATAATTTGTTACCTCAACAACATCCTCAAAACATCCTCAAAATGTTACAGATAAAATGTTCTATCTTTGTTAAACCATCACATTAGAAGAACGTTTTAAACAAAACATTTGATCACCTAAAGCATGAATGATGTTCTTAGAACGTTCTGCTAATGTGGCTGAGGGAATGTTCTTCATTTGTTATCTTGAAACTTTGTGCCAGTGTGTTTTTGAGAACATTTTATAATTTGTTACCTCAACGACATCCACAAAACATCCTCAAAATTTTACGGATAAAATGTTCTATCTTTGTTAAACCATCACATTAGAAGAACGTTTTGTTAAAACATTTCATGACCTCAAGCCTCAATGATGTTCTTATAACGTTCTAGTAATTTAGCTGAGAATGTTCTTCATTTGTTATCTTGAAACATTGTGCCAATGTGTTTCTGAAAACATTTTATAATCGGTTACCTCAACAACATCCTCAAAACATCCTCAAAATGTTACAGGAAGAATGTTCTATCTTTGATAAACCGTCACATTAGAAGAACATTTTAAACAAAACATTTCATCACCTCAAGCCTCGATGATGTTTTTATACTGATCTACTAATGTGGCTGAGAGAATGTTCTTCATTTGTTGTCTTGAAACATTGTCCCAATGTGTTTCTGAGAACATTTTATAATATGTTAGCTCAACAACATCCTCAAAATGTTACAGATAAAATGTTCTATCTTTGTTAAACCATCACATTAGAAGAACGTTTTAAACAAAACATTTGATTACCTAAAGCATGAATGATGTTCTTAGAACGTTCTGCTAAAGTGGCTGAGAGAATGTTCTTCATTTGTTATCTTGAAACATTGTGCCAGTGTGTTTTTGAGAACATTTTATAATCTGTTACCTCAGCAACATCCAAAAAACATCCTCAAAATATTACAGATAAAATGTTTTATCTTTGTTTAATCATCACATTTGAAGAACGTTTTAAATAAAACATTTCATCATATCAAGTCTCAATGGTGTTCTTAAAACATTCTACTAATTTGGCTGAGAGAATGTTCTTCATTTGTTATCTTGAAACATTGTGCCAATGTGTTTTTGAGAACATTTTATAATTTGTTACCTCAACGACATCCAAAAAACATCCTCAAAATGTTACGGATAAAATGTTCTATCTTTGTTAAACCGTCACATTAGAAGAACATTTTAAACAAAACATTTCATCACCTCAAGCCTCAAAGATGTTCTTATAACGTTCCACTAATCTGACTGAGAGAATGTTCTTCATTTGTTATCTTGAAACTTTGTGCCAGTGTGTTTTTGAGAACATTTTATAATCTGTTACCACAGCAACATCCTCAAAATGTTGTGCATAAAATGTTTTATCTTTGTTAAATCATCACATTTGAATAACGTTTTAAATAAAACATTTCATCATATCAAGTCTCAATGATGTTCTTAAAACATTCTACTAATTTGGCTGAGAGAATGTTCTTCATTTGTTGTCTTGAAACATTGTGTCAATGTGTTTTTGAGAACATTTTATAATCTGTTTCCTCAACAACATCCTCAAAATGTTGCGGATAAAATGTTCTATCTTTGTTAAACCATCACATTAGAAGAACATTTCAAACAAAACATTTGATCACCTCAAGTCTCAATGATGTTCTTATAACGTTCTACTAATGTGACTGAGAGAATGTTCTTCATTTGTTGTCTTGAAACATTGTGCCAGTGTGTTTTTGAGAACATTTTATAATCTGTTACCTCAGCGACATCCTCAAAACTTCCTCAACATGTTTTGGATAAAATGTTCTATCTTTGTTAGACCGTCACATTAAAAGAATGTTTTAAATAAAACATTTCATCACCTCAAGCCTTAATGATGTTCTTAGAACGTTCTACTAATATGTCTGAGAGAATGTTCTTCATTTGTTTTCTTGAAACATTGTGCTAATGTGTTTTTCAAAACATTTTATAATATGTTACCTCAACAACATCCTCAAAACATCCTCAAAATGTTACAGAAAGAATGTTTTATCTTTGTTTACACTTAACGTTATAGGAAAATTTTTTAAAATTATAAACATTCTTAAAACATTTTTTAAACATTACAGTAAAATGTTTTCTTTCAAACATTTAAAAATCTTTTACGGAATGTTAGCCAAAGTTCTGAGAACGTTCCCTGCTAGCTGGGAAGACAGAGCAGGATACTTATGTTATAAAAAATAATCTCAGCTCTCAGATTCTGTCAATTTTATTACAAAATTCAAGCAATAAGTTTTGCCGCTTGTAAATGTGACGTGACAGATCCCTATAGTGGCACGTGAACCGATCATCTCTAGCTAATAGTAAATAAACACGAATGAACAATGTTGAAGATACATTACTTACCGAAATGTATATTCCTCCTCATATCGATCAATCAGTTTTTTTTTTCAATGCGCAAAGAGGTCAATAATACTGCTGGAGAACAATTATGTCACATAACATTTACCTTGGGAAAGCCATTTAATTACCATGTAGCACGTTAGTTGGCTAGAAAAAAAAGAGCTATAGAGAATATTTAGTTAATTATCTGTACGCCTACTATATTACATATTTGTAATATATTTGACTGATGCGACTTATACTTAGGTGCGACTTATAGTCCGAAAAATACTGTAAACATGTTACTAAACCTAATACAATTCTGCTTAATTACTAAAATGTTTAGATTTTTTTTTACACCAATCTATCTGAAGTTGGATGTACATACATCTAATGAATGAAATTGGAGTGTTTAGTCATTGACAAAGCTTCAAAAATAAGGTGTTTGACTATGGGGCGAAAAGAGCAGGAGAGACGGAAGAGAAAGCAGGCAGCAGCGTCATTGTTGCAGAATATTGAACATATGTTCAAAAAAACTGGCAAACAGGGTAAGGTTGTTATATTTACTACATAACCTCTAACACTGGATAGCTAACAGTCGTCAACCCCACTGGAGCAGAAGGTAGCTGAGGTTGTTCCTGAAATAGCTACAGTAAATTTTCTATCTAAGATCTATAAACCACAAAATTATAAAAACACCAAAATATTTTTAATTTGTTATAGGCTAGGCTAAACTGCTTCTTATCATACATATAAATCATGTGAAACTATAGTTATTGTTTTGTTATTAATATTTTTTTTTCTTTTAAAGTACCTTGTTTGTCTTCCAAAAAGTATGAAGCCAACTGTTACTGGATAACAGGAACATATAACTTTGCAAGTAAACTATACAAGTGTATTTCAGATAATGAAACAGTTGGATTCACTTTATACTCACTGACCAATGCATATACTGTATATTTACAGATGATTCGCAACAGCTCAGGGAAGCTCAAATGTAGTCTTTAAACTTATGAACTGTGTATGGACTGACAAAGGTGTTACGTGAGGAAGCAATTTGACAACAATGCAGTAAATATTTTAGGTGCATCAAAAAGAGTGCTCGTTAAGATACCAGCAGATAAACTAATCCAGCACAAATTAGTGCATAAAAGGTCACCAAAATGAAGTATTTGAACCTCATAATTAAATACAAAAGGTGGAGGAAAAAACTGAAAAAAGGTCCACTTTTTGAAAAAAAGACCCCCCCCCCCCCCCCTTTCAATAGGCTGGCTACGAACCTGTTTATACATGTTTTAACATAATTTATTCATAACTAACATAGACTAGACCACTTGGAAGTTGTGACATCTTAACATCTCAGCATTCTAGACATAGGCTCATTAAACCTATAAATAGACCAACGCACCAATAAAAACGAGTCATTTTTAACAAATTAAATTGAGATAAATTTTTTATTAAGATGAGTATTTGGCACTAACGAAATAAAGATAAAGGCTCTGTCGGATTTGCTTCGCACTAGATGATATTTAATAAAAGAATAATGCCAACATTAGCGTAAATACTCTGTCCACATTATGCATTTAAGACTCAATTGTATGGGATTTAAATCCTGCCATGATTCAAAACTGAAAATACAGTTCTGAAAGGTTGAAACTAAGTGTTCGAAAGCTCAAAATCTTACAAAAAAAAGTTTTGCAAGATCGAAAAATAAGATTTGCAAGCTTGCAAAATGTAAAAAAAATAAAAATATTTCTGCAAACATTATGTTGTTTTTGAGATTTCCTTCTTCAGAACTGCAACATTTTTTTTAGGATGTTGCGCAAAGAATTTTTCAGAGTTTCAAATTTGTCACTGTTCTCCCACTGTATTAGATTGTTTTCCAGGTTTGAAACCTTGTAAATGGTGACCTGAAAACTGGTGTGCGAATGTGTGGAAAAAAGTTTTGAAACTCTGAAAACAGAGCTTTGCAGGCTTGCAAAGTGGTAAAAAAAAATCTCTTCAAACATAATTTTGTTTTTGAGTTTTCCTTCTTCAGAAGTGCAACACTCTTTTTAATGGTGTTGTGCAATCATTTTTTCAGAGTTTTGAATTTGTCACTGTTCTCCCAGTGTACAGTTTGCTTTCAAGATTTGAAACCTTGTAAATAGTGATCTGAAAACTGGTGTGCGAATAGGTGAAAAATAGTTTTGAAACTCTGAAAACTGAGGTTCGAAAGAGCGAAACTTATTACATTGCATTACATTTGCAGACAATTTTTTCAGAGCTGAGTTTACAACACCCACTTTGCGGAGATACGCTCACACAGTTGCGAGCTTGCGACTCACGTGATTTGTGGCAGCGTTGTCACGCAGCTCTGCTCTGAAACTCTGAAACTCAGACTGAGCGAAAATTAAGCTTCGCAACTAAAAAAAAAAGCCTGGAGGGAGGGCCTTCTGCTCTTGGCCAATGCTTTGCTGTCTGCTGACGTACAGTCCAATCACAAGTCGTATTTACTGGAAAGGTGTGTGTTTTCAACTCGATGCGGTGCGGACGCGCCTGGAGAAAACGAGCGCGTCACACCATCGCTTCCATTATGAGCGCGCATACCGCGCGCCTACACTGGAAATAACAAGCTTGAGCGCGCAAAAGACGCGATATGTGAACGGCTCCTTACTATGCACTGTTGTAGCTACAAAATTAATAGCACATTTGTGCTCGCGCACATGTGCTACTTAATGTTCAATGAATATAAAAACGTAAAACATTTTTTTTCATGGCTTAAATTATAAGGACATTCTAACTCTATTTATTAATTCTAACAGGCTTCATTGCGCAGTGAATGCTTTTGGACTCTTAGGACGTGTTTTGTTGGGTTTTGCAAAGTCAGTGACTCAACATGTCAGCTCTATATATGTTTTAAACATTATATATTTATTAGCCTACTTATGTTATATATATACTTATATGTTATATATATACTACTTATATAATATATGAAAATACAGATGTTTAGATTATAATTCAGGTGTATTTTTTATTATTTTTTTACAAAATATAGATTTTAAAATGTCTCAATACATATAGCTTATAGTGATTGCAGAAAAAAGTTAACCATGCATTCATAAATTTGTTATAGGCAATTATTTATAATTTTACTGAAATATTTTAATGAAAGTAAAAAATACACTGTACACCTTTCTGAATATTTAATTATAGTATCTAAATATTCTTTTGGATGCACAATAGAAGTCACTTTAATTGTAATATTCGCTCTCTACATGAAGAGAGAGTCAGTGGTCTGCTGCGTGAGGAAAGTGAGTCGTTCGCTGCGTGAGGAAAGTGAGTCGTTCGCTGCGTGAGGAAAGTGAGGTGAGTGTGTATACTGATACACCGCCGGACTATCAGTGGTAAACTCAGTGGATACCGGCAATTGTATGGTGAATTCCAGCGACAAGTCGGTAACCTTATTGTAGAAGCGGACCGCACGTCATCCTAGACGGGACCGCCTTGTGGCCAGAAATCTATCCTGTGCGCTTTTGTCATTGGCGGAGCAGTCGGTTAATCCCACCTTTCCAGTAAATACGACTTGTGATTGGACTGTACGTCAGCAGACAGCAAAGCATTGGCCAAGAGCAGAAGGCCCTCCCGAACCCGACCGAACCCCGGGCAAAGATTTTCAGCTCTAATTCAAACCGCGACTCCAGATCGGGGATTCAAACCGCGCAAACCGCGCTTTGCGAATCGTTTGATTCACCTTGGGGATTCAAACCGCGTGTCGCGAATAATTTGATTCAGATCGGGGATTCAAACCGCGCGTCGCGAATCGTTGATTCAGATCGGGGATTCAAACCGCGCTTCGCGAATCGTTTGATTCGGATCGGGGATTCAAACCGCGCATCGCGAATCGTTTGAATCATATCAGCACTAATCGCGAATCATTTAATTCAGACCGAGCTTATGATTCAGATCGGGGATTCAAACAGCGCGTCGCAAATCGTTTGATTCACCTCGGGAATTCAAACCGGGCAAACCGCGCTTCACGAATCGTTTGATTCGGATCGGGGATTCAAACCGCGCATCGTGAATCGTTTGAATCATATCAGCACGGATCGCGAATCATTTGATTCAGATCGGGGATTCAAACAGCGCGTCGCGAATCGTTTGATTCACCTCGGGGATTCAATCCGCGCAAACCGCGCTTCGCGAATCGTTTGATTGGGATCGGGGATTCAAACCGCGCATCGCGAATCGTTTGATTCTTGAAATTGAAATTAAGTTATATTTTTCTATATTCTGTTTTGAGTAGTCCAACAATCCAAAGAAACCATTCTTAAAACAGAAAGAAAAGTCGCATATAGAAAAATGAGATCGGATGAAAATAAATCTGAGCAAAATGTTTCTGAATGCAAAAGAAAGAGTTTCTTATATTCAGTTAAATAAAACATCCTGAAGCTGGTTGTCTAAAATCTTTTACGTTTTCTCAACATTTTATTTCATTCAGTGTAGCAACAAGTTTGATCAAAGAATAAATGTCTGTTGTCAGCTGTTACGTCCCCACCAATGCTAAACTAAACCTAGACCCTTGATGCAAGCCAGTCTTCAACAGAATAGAAAATAATACTATGGAAGTCAATGGGTGCCGGCAATTGTCTGGTTCCCAACATTCTTCAAAATATTTTCTTTGGTTTAGCAGAAGACTGAAACTCACGGGTTTGGAACACCTCTTAAATGACAATGTCCCTTTAATAAATGTCCCTTTTTGAGGCCTGTGAGGCATCATTGGACACATTGATTTATTTTATTATTTTTATTATGCCATACATCGAAAAACATTAAAATGAGAAGGAAAAAAGATGAACAACATTAATATGAAAACTATGCCAGAGAACAATAACAAAAAAAATAAAAAAATAAAAAAATATTTTGGATGGTGTCACTTTATACAATAGCATACCTGTTTACAATATTATAAGTTCGAATAGCTTTTTTACTTGTGCAATTACACAGAATCTTACAATACAGCTTTTAAAAGTTTGGTTTGGAGCCTGACCACTTCATTTTATGAATATAAAACTTCCCCATTAAAATTAACAATTGTATGAAATATTCTTCATCTTTGTCAACTCCAATGTTTTCTTAATAAAAAACTCCACATCAATCCAAATTTTTTGTACAATGAAAAAATGAATGAAAAATATTTGTCATGTCTAATTTAAAGTGTTCCTGCACATGTTTAACTGGATATATTCTATGCATTATTTTAAAAGAAACCTCTTTCACTTTATTATTAATATAGAATTTGTCTAATGTTCACCAAGCTTTACGCTAATTCACATCTCCAAATACAGAAGACCAGAAAAACAGGCTGGAGGATAAACAATGTCATTAAGTATATTCCTAATATAATTATTTGAGACTCTATTTTGTATAATCTTTCTATTACCAATAAATATTTTACTCTTGATCTCTTCAAAATTCAAATCTTTCTCATCTGATGCGTTTTTAAGAAGAAACTAAACTATTTGAGGGATGGCATCCATTACAAAAAAACAGTAATCAAAATATAAAGATTTATTTTTGTAGAAGATGTCTTTGTTGTTCCAAATATAGTACCTCCTTGGTGAGAAATTATGTTTACAGGCCAGAGTCCATGCCATAAGAGCTTGTTTATGATATTTTGCAAGCTTCACCTGTATTTTTTCAATTGAATAATTGCACTTCAACAAAAATTCGAGATCACCCAATTGCTTGAACAAATACATTTTTAAAAACATTGTTTAACGTATCATAACTCAACACCTCTAGACCACCATGATCTTTGGAGTTGCATAAAATCTCTTTTCTTGCGTAATGAGGCTTGTTTTTTCCAGACAAAATTAATAAGTGTTTTATCCAGTTGCTTGGTAACTTTAGGAGGAATATCCAATGATAAGGATGTATAGACTGATCTGGAAATACCTTCAGCTTTAGACAGAAGTACCCATCGCTGAATTGACAAATCCCTTTGCATCCACATATTAAACCTCTTACTTGTTTTAGTAATAATTGGATTGAAATTTAAATCATTACGAAAATATTCATCTTTACATATAACAACTCCCAGATATGTCCCTTGGTTTTTAATTGGAATATTATGGAAATTATTTAAAAAAACATTTGTTGAGAGGAAACACAACTGACTAATTCATATTCATTCTTAACCCTGATACTTCTGAAAATTCTTTTATACAGTTCACTGCTTTAATGATTTCATTCAAATCTTTCACAAATAAAGGTAGTGTTATCGGCAAACTGACACAACTTAAATGTTCTCCCTAATGCAGCAATTCCTTGAAAATCACATTTTTAATGTTAAGGGCCATTATTTGCATTGCTAACAAAAACAAAATAGGTGAGATCGGACACCCGTGCCTTATTCCTCTACTGATATTAAATCTGCCAGAAGTCCCCCTTGCTCATTTTACAGAACTTCTACATCCTTTGTATAAGGTTTTGATAGCATTTTGAAAAGAACTGCCAAAGCCAAAAAAATTCAATTGATCTGAATAAAAAATTGTGTTCAAAATCAATCAAATAAAACTATCATCTAAAATATATATGTAGTCTACCATATCTAATATTATTACTAATGTGTCTTCCTTGAATAAATCCAGTCTGTTCCTCATCTATGATACATTTTAATCCTTTTTTCAGTCTTTTGGCAAAAATTAGAGCTAATAATTTGGCATCATTATTTAATAGACCAATGGATCTCCAATTTTCTAAATAAAGAATCTTTTTGTTTGGCTTCGGGATTAATGTAATAACACCTTGTCTTAACGAGGCGGGTAATTGCCCTTTTTCAATGGATTCTATGAACACTGCTAGTAAAAAAGGAGCTAAATGGTCTTGAAAGATTTGATAAAACTCACTAACAAGCCCATCATTATCTTTAAGGTTACCAATTCATTCTATAACTTCCTCCAATTTTAAATCATCATCGATAACTTTGGCTTTATCTTTGACACTATTAAGAAAGTTATTCAAATCAGAAGATACTAATTTAGAAGTATATATTTCCGTTTTTCCAAATTAAAAAAGATTTAGTGTTTTGTTTTCCCCCTGTTCCAACCATTCATATATCTTGATCTGATAAATGCACCCTCTGCTTTTTCTTTGTACATATTACCAAGTTGTTCTTGAAATGATGATACATCTATTAATTCCTGCATATTTAAATCACCTTTACTGGACAATCGCATTATTTCTTTAATGACCTTATATTCATTTTGTCTTTGACTTGAAGCGATGTATTTCCCCATTGAAATAGCTCAGTTCCTAATTTCATATTTTAATATCTCCCATTATTTTAGCCCGAGTCCAGTGTTTGTCAATTATTTTTGAAGCCGTTATTTTAAAATAATGATTATCTAATAACTTTTTATTCAATTTCCAAAAAACGCTCATGAATCACGTGACACTCGTTCCCGAGGAACTCGAGCGGCATTCTGAACATTTTCAGATCACCATGACAACCGGAGGAACGGGACGGACGGGTTTGCGTTCTGTTGCCATGAGGACGGGGAGTGAAGGGACACGCCCCTCTCGCGCTCACTCTCTGCTGGGAATCACTCTCGTTCTCAGCGACTCTCTCGAATCAGTGATTCACTGAATCATTTCATTCCTCAGCTTTTCAAAGCATCTGAAAAAATCATGAAGATATTTGAAACGCACGAGTGTCTGAGAACAGACTAGAATCCATTAATAAGTCACTTTTTAATCCATCTAGAATTAACACGACCAATGTAAATTAACGTAATAATTTAAACGACCAATCATATCATTTATAAACACGAGATGTCTATTTATTTTACATTAAACAAGTATCTAAATAGTTAATTAAAATATTTATGAAAACTGACTTAAAATCTAGGCCGTATACTATTATTAAATCAGTTATATAAATATTTCAATTTAACAAAACCGTTACATAACTTATATATAATCATAAATATTATATTAAATATATTACAAGCATTAGCAATAACATGTTAATTATTGACGAAATTGTATATTATTTAGATATTACATGCTAAGTCAAATTATAGTGTATTAAACATGTAAACGTACGTTATTATATATAGAGAGTACTAGTTGTTATTTATAAAATCAATAATATGTTCAAAAAAATGTCTTTGCAAGTCTACAAACAAAGCATAGTAATTTGAAGGACTTGTAGAAACATTAACCGTGCAAATCTGATTCCTGAAAGAGCCTCGAGTTCACCATGACAGCAAATATTTGGGTTTCATTCATCTTAATCGAGAACAGAGTGAGTGACACACTGAGGGTGTGTGTGTGTGTGTGTTCACCTGTTCTGGGTGGGCGGGGTCACGGGGCGGTTCAGGTGAGGGGCCATTTTCTTCTCCTCAGAGTTTCTCTGAATCAGTGACAGACTCGAGCTCACAGTCAGCTGCCGCGAAAACGCTGAAATCATGAAATCACGCTGATTTCATATCACCGCGGATGCAATCACCCTCCTTACAATCATGAAGAAAGGATCGCTCAATTTCCTGGGTCGGAAGAATCAGTCTCTATTCGACACGAATGTGGAGTTCAAGGACATGGGTAAGAGATTCGCTCTCGTGTAGAGTTTAAATAGATATGAGAGCAGTTTATTAAAGTGTTCTCCGCGCGACCTTTGCACCTGTCGCGGAGCGTGCATGCGCGCGCGTCACACGTCAACACGTTCTTAAAAGACAAATAAAATTTAAATCAGACTCTGGATTAGTTTGAAATTAGGAGAATAACAACACCGTATTTATTTTCTGACAGAATAACCACGAAAACCGTAAAAAAATCCCTTTGTTTTCGATCCGGAGGTCCGTGACCAGACAAATATGCGACGTGTCCGATTACACTGACAGAAATCTTCGACTGTGTTTTTTTTTTTTGGGACATATATCATGATAATGCAATGTTTCTTTGGAAAATATACCATTATAGTACCATGTTTTCGTACATAAACCATTATAGTACCATGTTTTCGTACATAAACCATTATAGTACCGTGCTTGTTTTTGGTCATGTAAATTGATAATATATTGGTTTTTGGATATGTAAAGTAGTGATACCATGTTTTTACCATTGTATTTTGGACGTACTGTTGTAGAACGTTTTTGGACTTGGTACCACAGTGGTTCTGCGTATGTAAAACAATGGTAATACCATATTTTAGTTACAAAACGGGTATTACCATTGTATTTTAGACGTGTACCACTGTGGTGCCATGTTTTTTGACTTGTACCATGTTACTCTTTTGAATTTGGATGTATGGGAACTGTTTTATACCTACAAAAATGCCACTACCATTGTATTTTGGACATGTAACACTGGTAGACAATATGTGAATACATTTTAGTACCAAAGGTATATCTTAAAGTAACGTAATATTGTAAATATTTTGTAATTAACATATGAAACACACTTTCATTTTTCTGAAACTTTGTCTCAAAGTACAAACTAATAAATGCATTTTTAATCCTTCGTTCTCTGTCTGATTGTGAAGGAAGATCAGATACTTTAAAAACACAGTGACGTCTGCGGACAATCATAATTCAGGTCAAACTTCCTGTTTGTAATGATTGACGACAATGAGGGCTGCAAATCTCTGGTAATTACATCATTAACACGTTTAAAGTTGTTAATGTGCAAACAGATTACCAAGCACAGGTTAAGAGACTGTGGATAGATCATATACCTGGAACACAAAGGTCTCAGGTTCGAATCCTGATGCACATGATTCTTACTGGACTCTAAAATGAATGCAATTAGATTAGATACGGAACATCAAACAGGAAGTGAACTTCCAGTGTTTGTTTTTATTTATTTTATACTTATAATAGTAGAAGTTTATGTTTAGTCAAAGTTATTATTGACTTTTCAAGAATGTGTACTGTGACGAACCAGACACTGACCTTTGACCTTTCACGAAGACATTACGATGCATATGAACCTGTTGTTCTGTGGCTTTGCTGGTCACATGGTCTTGAGAAGCGACTTTGAACCAAACAGGCTGCTAGTTTAACCATGTTAACTTATAGGTAAATAACATGTCTGTTTTTTTCTCAGATCAAGTGGAGCTGGTGTTGGACTCAGCTGCCATCCCCGAGTCTGGAACCGCTAAAGTGCGCTCGCGTCCGACAGTCAAACACTTTGCGGTACGTCCCAAACACATGACCAGACTTCACTCAATATAAAATAGTATTCAACAAGGTCACTTACAAAAATAGCAGGGGGTGGGGGGGCATGGAATACGGTATCATAAGGTATATATATGCAATACAATAATGATTGTACTATTACAAATGTCCAAAAACAGACTTAAACCATGGTACATGTCTAGAAAAATGGTAAAATCTTGGTAAATTTTGAAAAACAAGGTTAAACCATGGTAAATGTTTGCAAATTATCGCTGCACCATAATACCACCATCGTACCTTCTCCTTGAAAACATTATTATTAATATTTGTATTGTCTGGGTCCTTTACAAAACCATTTTTAGACATGTTCTGTGATAATACCATGGGCTCCAAGGTACTTCCAAAATACATCTACAATACAAAAAATCATTTTACTATTGTAAATTTCCAAATAAACAGACTGAAACTTTGGTACGTCTAAAAACACTAAGACCATAGTGCATGTCCAAAAGATATTGTAAAACCATGGTACGCCTTTGTAAATGAACAATGTATCAGAGTAGGTTTTTGTAAACAAGTTTTTAATGTTGAGGCCACTAAAATAATATGGTTTTATTATGTTTTTATGACATGTACCATAATAATAAGGTATTATGCTGTTTTTGTACATGTAGGCTTATAGTAGTCGTTCCATCTTTTTAGCAGTACATTATGGTAATACACTGGTATTTTTAAGTACCTTGGAGTACCATGTAAATACAATGGTATATGAAAATGGTAATCAAATACACTGCCGGTTTTAATTACGACACACAGTCTGAATGTGTTTTGGTGTGCCCTGTACGTTTTGCATGTAATTGTTTCACTGATAATAGAAGTCTTGAGAGAAATATGCTGAAATCGTCCTGTGCACACATTGCTAAAGACACACCTTTAGCTGCAGGACAAACACACCCTCAGCATGTAAACACACTTTTACTCTGACAGAACAAAGTGCGCACACACACACACACATCGTCAGTTTTGTGTTTGTATCACCCTGGTGATGCCCACATCACAGCAAACACAATCACACTGTGTCAGTAATTTACAGTCTCAGCGTGTTCAGACCAGAGCAACTCACTTGTTCACCTCATGAGATCAGGATCCTGATGATTCAGATGTTCCTAAGGTTTTTCCATGCTGAAATAAGACGGTGTGCACATGTGGGTTTGTTCCGACCGAGTTATCCAAAACTGCAGGTGCTGTTTTGAATACACATGTTTGGTTGTGTACAGAAGAGATCAGGCAGACATACACACATCCCGTGGCATTAACCATTTTCCACTATTATCATGGCTTATACTTGGGGTTAGTGTTAAACTTCTAGGGTTAGGGTTGCAGATGGTTGATTTTCACCTTCTGGACAATCAAACAAGTAAAAAAAACGCTCTACATGGGCTCTTTTGACTTTTAGCCAACTATGCAACCACAGCAGAGATTTTTGCATGAGAAAACACCACTCCCATTTTCATGCAAGTCTTTCTGGATAAAAGCATCTAGCAAACATGTGAATGTACACTGTAAAAATAAGCTGTACCACTAATCATAAAACAACTTTCATGATGTTAAGTGCCAATATAGCACCATTGCGTTAAGGGTGTCCTGAGTTCGAATCCGACCTTGAATGCCTTTCCCAATCCCACTGTCCTCTCTCTCCCACTTAGCTTCCTGTCTGCTCCCCACTGTCATATCATAATAAATCACAATGTTTAGATACAGTTTTAGGTCACTGTAGATTTTTGTTTTTCACTTATGAGGACGTCCACACCTGAAGGTTTGATCAGGTTGTGTTTTTTTTTTTTTTTCTGGAGATAATTCCATAAAAACCGCAAAACCTGAAACACGAACACTAGTTAAAGGGGTGTGTCCTCTTTTGCATTTCAGAGAATTCAAAGGACAAGAATGAAAGACAAGCTAAATCCACCTTAAGTTGTCTATAAGGAGAGACTATCAAAACTATTTCCGAATATGACTTTTATCAGGCTTTTCTCAGGCTTACGAAATAACATTCGGTGGATTTGTTTTAGCAACCTGAATGCTCTTGGAAAACTCCCGTAATGTCTCATAACATTCACATTATGGGGTGTTGCTGAGGAGTGTCCAAAACCTGATTTACAGAGACACATGTGGAACATTACCTCACCCTATTCTTCCCATGTGCGAGTATGAAATCGGGACAGGTCCTGCGGTTTCTCAACAGTTTAAGCATGTCTCAGAGAAAGAGAGAGACGTGGATATAAAGAGCCAAGTCGAGAGAAAGTATCCATATCATTGAACGTCATAAGCTCTGTGAATAATTCAGGGAAACTGGTTGGTTAAGTGCCTAGAAATTTAAACTGTGACTCAGTGGCTTCTACAATACAAGGCGTGTTATTGGTGTAGACTTCTTTACCTTCTAACTGTTTCCTTTAATCAGCTGACGAATGCTTCTCTTTAAATCCTAGTCGTCTGAGAGTTTGCAAGGGTTTGCAGTTCCAACACCCAAGGTACCGGTTCTTCCGCCATTCAGCGAGCCCAAGATAAATGGTACAGGTGAGTTGCCAAGTGGCTGGGAATAGTTAACTGTGTTTTTGATCAGGGAACACTAGAACATAAACATGGGAGCCAGTAAATAATGTTTTCAACATGCAGAGGTGTTTTAATGAACCTGTGGTTGACGTTCATGTTGTCTTTGTAGGAAGCACCACAAACCTCCACAATGGAAGGATGCTTTCCGTCCCTGACCTCCTCCAGGGGGAAATATTTATTCCGCCTCCACCTGGCTCCGCCCCTCCACCACCTCCTTCTTTTTCAGCTCCGCCACCTCCATCATTCATCCCTCCCTCACCAAAGTTCCCTGCCAAAATGGACCCTTCTTTAGACCGTGCAAGCCTGCATCCCCCTCCAATGGCACCCCCAAAACCACCATCACTTACCAGTTCTGATTACAGTGCAGATTTAGACTTGGCCTCCCTCAAACCTCCTCCAATGCCTCCTCCAAAACCTCCATCGGAAACAACCAGCTTCAGAGGTTCTCTCTCTAGCCTTGATGTTCCAGATATCCCAGATTGCCCCAAGTTCACCCCACCTCCACCCCCGACGAAAGCCTCACCTGTTCTTTCAAAAGCTCCGAAAACAGCGCCTCCAAAACCCGTCCGAATGTCCTCCATACCAAACCTGGACATCGTGTCCCAAACTCCTGTCCCATCAGTTGCTTCTAACCCAACACCATCTAGCTTCAACCCCCAGAACACAGCCAAACTCTACACTGTGCCGAAGAGCACACTATTTGGTGGGCAGACAGAAAGGGAAAAAAAGACCCAGTCCATCCTGCTGCTGGAAGATTCTGCTGGAAACATGGTTGGTGTTGTCAATGGGAACACTGGAAAAAATCCTGGATCTGTCCAATCTGAGGTGCCACCAACCAAACCAGCCCGTAGGAACAGCTCCGCCTCTCATCTACTGGATGACCAGCCAGACATGGGACAAGCACCAAGTGAACCAGCCAAGGTAGAGCCCAAAATAAACCCAGAGCCAGTACTGGCACAGAACATCCCCACTAAGGTACCAGCACCAATCAAAGTCTCTCCCAAAATAGAGAAAAAGATACCTGATGCTAAGCCGGTGGTGACCCCAGTTGCGTCCCCAGGCAGGCCTCGCAAGTACAGCCCTATTTTGAACCACCGACATCTCAACACACGGGGCGCAGATGGCTCACTAAAGAAAGAGACCTCAACTTCACCTTTGGCTTTGCTGATGGCTGCGAAGGAAAGAGATAAGCAGAGAACTACTCTGTCGCAACAGAACAGTAACTCAACAGAACCAGTCAGTTCGGTGATCCAACCTAGTGAAGAAAAACCAAACTCCTTCACCGTCATTCCTCGAAACACAACACCAGACAGTCCTAATGCACAATTAAAGTCCACCACAAACACGCAACCCCTCAGCTCGCCATCAACCAAAGTCGATCTTCCAGATATGTCCTACTCAAAGCCAGAGGTAAGATCAACCCCTCTACGAAGCCCAATGAGCAGCTCTGTTAGTGGTCTGGATGTCCCTGATAGAGGTGTGGAAATTGGAGAAGACTTGGTCTTCATTCCACCGCCTCCTGAATTTGCCAACTCGGACTCTGAAGAGGAACCTCCAGTTCCCCCGCCAAGTCACCGCGCTCCTGCTCCACCTTTGAAAAGTGCCCCTCCACCTGCGAAAACCTTCTTACCTGCTACTATTACCAGCGTCCACCCTCCAAGTCACCCCCCTCCAGCTACCCCTGTAAAACCTGCCCCTACACCTTCTAAACCCTTACCTACTCCAATCATAAATGGTCCCTTGCCTAGCCAACCTTCTCTTGCACCTCCACCTGCCAAACCCTCCCTACCTCCGACCCCACCTCCTGTCAACACTGGGCCCCTCACTTTGCCCAAACCTAAACCTCCCAAGGCCCCAGGACCTCCCCCAAATATCCAGCCCCAATCCAAAACAACTTTTCAAACGAAACCCGCTCAACCCCCTGCACAAGTGCCTCCATCCGTCTCCGCTAGCCAAGCGACACTTCTGAGCATCCTGCAGAAGAAGATGCTAGAGATGGACCCCAAGTTCTCAGCTGTCAAAGAGGTGGAGGTCAATGGAGATGACTGGAACTCTCCACTGTCCGATGACGAGGCCACTTCGCCCCTTGCCAAATACAATCCTATGACAAACCGGAGTCCCACCCTGCCGACGCAAACACGCGGAGTGGACATGAAGGAGCTGGAAAGCAAAGCGGCCAAAAAAGCTCAAAATTTGGCAACTTCGGCTAAATCCCAGAACAGGTAAACTAGAAGTTAACACAAGTGACATGGTGAAAGTCAACTTGAAAAATTGAAATGATATTCACAATCTGTTGAACATGCAAAGTGCATGCTTCGATTAATTAAAGCTGCGGTAGGGAACTTTTGACGCTCTAGCGGTTAATAAACAGAACTGCTTGCGTCTTGCAGAAGAACATCGTAGCCGGATCTACTTCTCTCTGTTTATGTCTATGAAGAATCACAAAGGTACTGGGTTACTCCGCCGTGGTATCCCCGAAGCAATCTAAAATAGTCCGAATATAAACACTTATTATAGGTGCACCCTAGTGATTCAGGACAAGCCAAAAACACAGTTTGGAAAATGGATTCATGGTGTACTCGCTTATTATATACATTTTTCTACATTTTGAACACAAAGTTACGGACCGCAGCTCTGATTGGTTGTTTTCTTACCGGGAGCGATGGTATTCCTGCAAATGGCAATAGGACACTGGGAGGAGCCAGAGGAGCTTGATTTTTACACAGATTATCTGTCTCATATTCTACTGTCAGGACATAATGACAGGTTTAACAAATATGTAAAAAATAAATTTTTACAAAAGTTACCTACTGCAGCTTTAATACATCTCGCTACAAATGCGAAATGCTAAGATGCAATAACAAGAAATATAGTGGGAAATACCTATTCATTTCGCTTTTACTTCGAGACGGAAACAAGATTCCATATAAGACTTGGTGACATCAGATTATGTACAGAACAATCACATTACTTTCTTTTTCTTTGGAAAAAAAATGCACACAATTACACATGACTGTCATCACGGGCGACGCCTCCGTCATTGCACATAGCTGAAATGAATTACCAGGAAGATAAATAAAAACTGGAACACCACTCAACAGACGTTTCCATGACATGTATTATTTACAATGCATACGAAACTGCTTAAGTTTATGTATTTAGAAACAAACACAACATGCAGCTTACATCAACCTACCGGGTTTTGATCCAGTCTGTGTAATATAAAGGAATTACTGGTTTAAGTAGTATCAAAATGTAGTTGTTTGAGGTACTAGGACTTTGTATTTAAAGTGTTAACTTCACAATAGTGAGACTCTTCTTTATCTTTCAGTAATAACGCATCAACCAAACAGCAGTTTGGAATGTCTTTCACCGTGAGACCCGGAGCCAAACAACCAATAACACCCGTCATCAAAGACGGTTCGTCCTGATCCAGACAACATTCCTGACTGGGATCCTTCCAGAGGCGTGCCTGACCTGGACATATGCACCTACTTGGCAGACATTTAATGTTTTGCACCCGGTCTGGAGCTGTATTTCTGCTGTTGCTGAAGTATTACTCTATTAACCTTCTACCTGGATGTTTCTTCAGCTGTCAGTATATTCAGGTTTTGCCGAACTCTTACGACCACAGCTGTATCACAGACTTTCTAGAGCTGCGGAGATCGATCAATGGAGCAACTGTGCCTGTATATAATAGACTATCTACACAGAAACTCATTTTAATTTTCAATTCAGTGGTTTAATCCAATTTCTAATCAATGTTTTTAATCGTTAATGCACAATATTAATCTATAGCTCTCGACATGAGAGCTTCTTTCAGTGGTGCTGGATTTGTTTTCCAGGTCAAAACATGACGATGATGTATTTTTACAAATTTATAAAAAGTAAGCCTTAAAATGATCACAACAATGTTATAGATGGTTGCGAAGCCATATTACTGACGGTTCTTCTTTACGAAGAAAAATGCAATGCTTTTTCTGCTTTCATTGTTTTGTTTTTTATCTCAAGTAAGAATCAAAGAAGGAACAATGCTAACTTATAATGGTTGAAAGTGTCTTTGAAGAAATAAGCTAGCATCTGCTACAAACACGTTTTTCTGGAAGTCTCACACATCTCCACAGGTTTAATTGTGTGATATACGTCAATAATGCAATAGGTCAATAATTGCGCTTTATTAATCTGCAAACGTGTTTGTATGACAATTGTTTTGGATATTTAACCCTTTGTTACCCCTAAGGAAAGAATATAACCGCAATACAGTGTAATAAAAATATGCGAGAGCATAAATATAGAGATGACAGAAACTTTATTAAACAGTGAAACCTGTGCAACGTGTGAAATATGTTGTTTTTTGTGACAAGAGAACAGCATTCATGCCCATTTCCGTTATTAAAAAGTACATTTTCTGCATGTTCTGAATTTTAATCCTACGCTGGTTATGTATTTAACGCATGAATCATTATTTGATGGAAGAACAGAAATGGGGATGAATTGGAGGTTGATGTGGTTTCCCATGATGCTCTAGGCCACAGTGACGCTGTGGTGCAGCACCTGATGGTCCCAGCCCACGGTGGTCAACACGTTCGAGCCGCCCGGGACCCAACACACGCCCCGCACGAAATCCTGGTGCCGACGGTCCCTGAAACTAAACACGGACCACACGACAGACTCACATCAGAGCTCTGAGATATAAATGCACTTAAACCTCAATGTTAAGGTGCTTAAAATCATTTTGAGACTATGTTTAAATACTAATCAAATTTTAAAAAAAGTTTTAGATAAAAAGATACACACAAATGATATATTTTGTAATAATTTTTCTTTATATATATATTTTTTTTACTATTTATTATTTCATTACACCGTAGGCACATTTATACATGTAGGTATGTTTTATATAAATGTATTAATATATGTAATATTTTTAAACAATATAAATCTTAATTTCTAATTTAATATTTTTAAAACATTGAATCAATTTATTAACTATAAATACAAACATAAAATATTGCACAAACAATTAGCAAAAAAAGATTTCCTATTTAAATTTTATTTACTTTGATATAAGATATAAATATCAATTAATAACATGCATCTTTTGTACATTAAATATGTATTGTTTATAAATATACATCTTATCAAAATTGTATTAAATATTCAATTTAATGTGTGTGTTTATTATTGAATTGTTTGTAGTTAAATTATATATATTAAAATATGATTGTCAGTTCTATGTGGTTGTGGGTGTGTGGAGTTGCTGTGTTCTGATTGGCTGGTGCTGGACAGCCAATGAGGAGAGAGGCTTGTGTCAATACTCACATTTCTCTGAGTTCTGCAGTAACCACGGCAACGGAGCAGTCATCACTGATAGAGGCCAGCAGGGGTGAACTGCAGGTGACAGCCCATAATAATCACCAGTCATTATCTCGCTCACGGCGTACTTTACAATCTGGCAAACTTCAGGCTGATTCAGTCGTCAAACTGTCGCAGTATTTTCTTCCGTACCTGTCGGAGGAGAACGTCAGTCTGGAGACGCGGCGGCTGTGAGCGTTTATTGTCTGAGCGCCGTCTGATGTCTGCAGATCCCTCAGAGTCACTCGACCCAGTTCATCACCTGACACACACACACACACACACAGGTCAACATCAGCAGAGCATCATGGGACAGAGAAGTGCATCATGGGAAATGAAGCCGTACCGTAGGCGATAGTGCTGCTCTGATGAGGGTGCCAGGCCACGGCCGTGGGGCAGCAGCTGGGAGACACCACGTCTAAACGAGACGGACAGGAAGTTAGGGCTCTCCTGACAGGAAGTGACTGAGTGCTCAGCTGGATCTCACTTTGAGTTAGTGATATTGTGTGAGTGTGTGTGTGTGTGTGTGTGTGTGTGTGTGAGTGTTTCTGTACCGAGGCGAGAAGCAGGTTTGGGTTTCCGTCGGTCCCACAGCAGAAGTCGTCCGTCCTGCAGGAGAGAGCGAGACAGTTACACACTCAAACACACTTGTGTGTGTCTCTGTCTGTGTGTGTGTTTGTGTGTCTCTGTCTGTGTGTGTGTGGGCACTGACCTGAGCACATGACAGGAAGAGAGACTCGTCGACAGGAGAACACGCCACACAGCTGACCGGCTGAGAGTGAGCTGGATCACACACACACACACACACACACATATAGAGACAGAGACACAGAGACACACACACAAACAGTAATAATAAAAATGATTTAGAAATATTTGTACAACTGCTATACATAATCAAATATATAACGTATTATTGACATCTATTAAAGAATAAAAAAATAACACAGATTCATGTCCAGAATCAAAACAAGAGCATGGCATCTCCTAGAGAACACATATATGACCATCCTGCATCTGATAACTGGAGTCTGTGGGTTATTAACGGGCAAAGACATCACTTCCTGTCTGCTCACCATTATAGGAGCTGGTGACGGTCTCCTGGCTCAGATCCCAGACTTTGATCCTGAAAGGAGATGAGAGACAGACTGAGATCATGACGAGGCTCTCACAGACTCACAGCGCCCCCCACTGACCTGCAGTCCACACTACAGCTGACGGCGTGACGCCCGCCGGCGCCCACACTCACACCCGTCACCACGTCATCGTGCTCCAGACGAGAGAAGCGGTTCATCAGCAGCCGCTCGTCCTCCGCCAGCTCCCACAGCTCCACCGAACCTGACAGCAACACACATATCAGACGACACCTTCACAACATGACCCGGAGACACAGAAACACCGCGGCGGGATGAAACCTTGCTCCATGGTTAACCTGTTACCTGCGTCTGAGGCGAGCAGCAGCGAGCGGTCCGAGATCCACCGGGCGTCTGTGACTCCTGCTTCAGTCTGGACCCCCGCCTTACAGAAGCCCTCGCTGGGGGCCAGTTTGGGGTCACTGTACACCCACAGAGAGCCCTGCCAGCAGCGGCCCGACAGACTGGACGCGGCCAGCAGCAGACTGCCATCTACAACACAACAACAACAATTACTATTGTGAACACAAACTCAGGGAGACAGTATAAATACAGACGGGTTCACTGCGGACACATCGTAATAACAAGATGCTATGATCGATACAATGACATGTTTAAAACTAGATCTTATGTTACATCTCATTACTGCAAGAAAAGATGGGGTTTTAACAAGAGAAAAATGTCATTATAAAGACATAACATCTCATTATTACGAGAAAAGATAACGTTTAATGAGAACAAATGTCATTTTAACGACATACAATCTCATTATTACGAGAATAAATGTTGTTTTAACAGTGGAAAAGACCTAATTTTAGATAAGTTTTCATCTTAAAGGCAATATCTCATCATTATTAAGAGAAAATATGCTGCGTTAACAAGAAAATAAGTAATTTTACAGACATAAAATCTCATTATTACGAGAATAAATGTTGTTTCAATGAGAAAAGTAATTTTAAAGACATAACATCTCACTATTTCAAGAAAAGATAACGTTTTAATAAGAAAATAAGTCATTTTAAAGGACAACATTTCATTATTACAAGAACAAATGTTGTCTTAACAGGGAAAAGATGTTATTTTAACGACATATCTCGTTATTAAGAGAAAAGATGGCGTGTTAACAAGAAAAACAAGTCATTTTAACGACATAATAATAATACCCTTAATCATATTTTTGTGCTCATACATCATTCACCTGATTTTATAAATTTTATTACACAAAAACGTGTATGTTTAACCTTGCTGAAGAAGTTCGGTTTTTTGAAATGTTTGCATATTAAAAGCCTCGTTTGCATGTTTACACATTGCATTCCGGAAAACGTTCTGAATGCAAATCATCTGGTAAAGCTTGATGTCTATTCCTCTGTTTAGGTCACAGACTGTATAAAACAGGTTGCTCTGTGATGTGCTGCTATCGAGTGTGTGACGCGCACGTGTGTGTACCGTGATTTAACGGTTTATTCTGACCTGCTCGGTAGTCCACGGCGTCCAGGTGTCTCTCCATACACGCCGGAGCACTCACGGGGATATTCCAGCAGTTCTCCTTAATCATCATCAATAATTATTAATATCACACTCAACAGCGAACTCACTCCCGCTATGAATGAAAGAGACACGCGCGTGTGCGGCACTTCCGCTTCCGGCGCCGATCACTCTTCAAAATAAAAGCCGAAAGCGCTTCAAACTAAGGGCTGCAAATGTAAATACAGTTGTTTATTCTGTGATATTATAGATATACGATATAAATTACGATATGTAACTATTGTCTTATTGATTATTATAAAAATACGATTATTCAGTATGCAAATGCGTTAGTTCTTTCGTAGATAAGAATATGTATATATAATATATTTATAAATACTCCCATCTTTCTCATCTAGGTGTCGCGGTAGCTCCGTCTTTACATTCAATGCATCGTTCTGACAGGAAAAAGTAAAAAAATCTTTTAGTGCTTTGTGTTCTGCCCAGTGGCGGCTCTAGACAAATTTTACTAGGGGGGCCAAGGAGGGGCCAGTGTTTAACCAGAGGGGCACATTAAAAATGGCAACATATTTTATTTAAATATAATGCAAATAAATACAAAAAGTAATTCTTAAAAAAATCTACACAGTAATTTTACACAATCTAAACATGTTAATAAAAAAAATTACTATTAATACTCTTATAAAATTCAATCAGGCAATCATACATTTCACAATTTAATATTTATATATGAATGTCAAGAATTCAGAAGTGTATACATTTATAATGCTTACACTACACAGAAATAATATACAATTAAATTATGGTCATTTTAAATGTATTGTGCAAGCTAAAAATATAATAAGCTTTTAATAATCTTTCAGTGCGCAAAACCATGATAATATGAAACGCTTCAATTTTATCACGCTTCAATATCTTGGGAGAAAGTATAGACCTTGCCTCATAGATATCTGCTAACCAACAAAGTAAAATAAATAACATGTAAGTTAATTCAATGTTACCCAGCTAAAGTTAGACATTGACGTGAGTTGCTGTTTTTGTCATTCTTCTGAAGAAGTCTTCATTCATTTATTTTGGCAATGCTCCTACACTGAAAAATTTTGGTCAGACTTTTTGGCATTTATTCAGTGTTATTTTGTAAGTGACTTCTCTTTTTGTTTTCATTTGGATTGTTTGACCATTCAAAAGAGAATACTGGAAAATATTACATAATTTATGTTTCCTGTTAGCTAAATTTCACATTTATAAACAAAAGTTTACTGGCTATAAACCTCCTTTTTCTTTATTCAAATTGGACTTAGACAAGTATGTGGAAACTATACCACATCCTGACTTAAGAGCGGGTTTACGAATCATTTGAGTCAGATCGCTACTTCAGAGCGGGTTTGCGAATCATTTGAGTCAGATCGCTACTTCAGAGCGGGTTTGCGAATCATTTGAGTCAGATCGCTACTTCAGAGCGGGTTCGCGAATCATTTGAGTCAGATCGCTACTTCAGAGCGGGTTCGCGAATCATTTGAGTCAGATCGCTACTTCAGAGCGGGTTCGCGAATCATTTGAGTCAGATCGCTCCTTCAGAGGGGGTTCGCGAATCATTTGAGTCAGATCGCTCCTTCAGAGGGGGTTCGCGAATCATTTGAGTCAGATCGCTACTTCAGAGCGGGTTCGCGAATCATTTGAGTCATTTGAGTCAGATCGCGACTTCAGAGCGAGTTCGAGAATCATTTGAGTCAGATCGCTACTTCAGAGCGGGTTCGCGAATCATTTGAGTCAGATCGCTACTTCAAAGCGGGTTCGCGAATCATTTGAGTCAGATCGCTACTTCAGAGCGGGTTCGCGAATCATTTGAGTCAGATCGCTACTTCAGAGCGGGTTCGCGAATCATTTGAGTCATTTGAGTCAGATCGCGACTTCAGAGCGAGTTCGAGAATCATTTGAGTCATTTGAGTCAGATCGCTACTTCAGAGCGGGTTCGCGAATCATTTGAGTCATTTGAGTCAGATCGCTTCTTCAGAGCGGGTTCACGAATCATTTGAGTCAGATCGGGACTTCAGAGCGGGTTTACGAATCATTTGAGTCAGATCGGGACTTCAGAGCGGGTTCACGAATCATTTGAGTCAGATCGCTACTTCAGAGCGGGTTCGAGACAGGCGCGCTGGAAGCTGTTTCATGCGGGGGGGGGGGGGGGGGGGGGTTGGGACATGAGGACATGAAATTTCTCTACTAGCCTTCTCCCCTGGCCTGATTGTTACTGTTTTATACACAAAAATTGTACTTGATGTACTTGTATTGAAATACTTTTTTTTTTTTTTTTTGATGTTTAATGAAAATAAATAAATAAAAAATAATAAAAAAAAATCTCTGTACTGTTTAGGCTAGGCTATGTGTTGTAGCCATTAAAGAAAACATATTTGGTTTCATATTTGTTTAAATATTATAGGCTAATGTAATTTTTTTTAATTTATTTAATCAATGTTTATTATGAAAGTGAGCATGCAGTATCAGAAAGATATGATACATCATGCGCAATAGCCTATGAGATGTGGAGTGGGTAAGACATGATTTTGACCACTTTATTGAGTTTTGTTTTGTAGAAAGACTCTGTTTAAAAGATTTTCGTTTTGTATAAATTGTATCTTAATTTTGATCAATATTTTACCAACCCATTGCCTGTATTTAATAAACAAGCAAATATATTAGCAGACAATGTAATAAGGTGCCGGCACATCACTTGTATTGCACATGAACTGGAGGGCGCAGAAACTCAGCTTGTGCCTCACAGACAGTTTTGAGAAATATAGGCTATCTATAATAGAAAGCTTAAAAATGTCTACTTTTAAACGAAAATATTCAAAACGAAAAGAAATAGGCTACTCTCTGAATATGTAGGCCTAATCCATATGAAATGTGCATTTCTCTCTGGCGTTCATGGCGAGTCCGCATCGTCTTTGCAGCGACACAGAAAACACCATTTTATTAATAAACAATTAAATGTCTCCTTGCTATTTTTGACAAATTCATAATCATTTATTTAGCCAGTTCTTTGTGGCAAAATTATGCATGCGGTCGTGCGCTTGAGAGCGGCTAGTAAACGCCCATTATTCTGATCGGAACAAAGCATGACAAATTCTACATTTATTTCATTTTCTCCATAGAAATGAGAGGCCAAGTCACAAGTCAAATAATTTTTTTTTTTACAATAATAGTGATTGTCAGAAGAGATGGCTTCCCTTGGCTTCAGGGAGAAAACGCCACTGAGAACGGGGATGGTCATTTCTGAAAAAGAAAAAAAAAAAAAAAAATTAAGTATATATGTCATATATATTCACAAAATAATTATTCACTATAATAATTAGCACCCCCCTTCCCACGCCATTGGTTCAGAATCATTTGCGTCAGATCGCGACTTCAGAGCAGGTTCGCGAATCATTTGCGTCAATTGAGTCAGATCGCAACTTCAGAGCGGGTTCGCGAATCATTTGAGTCATTTGAGTCAGATCGCGACTTCAGAGCGAGTTCGCGAATCATTTGAGTCAGATCGCGACTTCAGAGCAGGTTCGCGAATCATTTGAGTCATTTGAGTCAGATCGCGACTTCAGATCGAGTTCGCGAATCATTTGAGTCATTTGAGTCAGATCGCGACTTCAGAGCGGGTTCGCGAATCATTTGAGTCATTTGAGTCAGATCGCGACTTCAGAGCGAGTTCGCGAATCATTTGAGTCATTTGAGTCAGATCGCGACTTCAGAGCGAGTTCGCGAATCATTTGAGTCAGATCGCGACTTCAGAGCAGGTTCGCGAATCATTTGAGTCATTTGAGTTAGATCGCGACTTCAGAGCGGGTTCGAGAATCATTTGAGTCTTTTGAGTCAGATCGCGACTTCAGAGTGGGTTCGCGAATCATTTGCGTCAGATCGCTTCTTCAGAGCGGGTTCGCAAATCATTTGAGTCATTTGAGTCAGATCGCTTCTTCAGAGCGAGTTCGAGAATCATTTGCGTCAGATCGCTACTTCAGAGCGGGTTCGCGAATCATTTGAGTCATTTGAGTCAGATCGCGACTTCAGAGCGAGTTCGAGAATCATTTGCGTCAGATCGCTACTTCAGAGCGAGTTCGAGAATCATTTGCGTCAGATCGCTTCTTCAGAGCGGGTTCGCGAATCATTTGAGTCATTTGAGTCAGATCGCGACTTCAGAGCGAGTTCGAGAATCATTTGCGTCAGATCGCTACTTCAGAGCGGGTTCGCGAATCATTTGAGTCATTTGAGTCAGATCGCGACTTCAGAGCGGGTTCGCGAATCATTTGAGTCATTTGAGTCAATCTTTCAGTGCGGAAAACCATGATAATATGAAACGCTTCAAAACTGAGCTCACAGAGTGATTTTAAAAGTTAACAGGTACAAAGCGAGTCTTTAAAAAAAAAAAGCAACAAACATAAAATACAAATATACAAAATAAAGGTAATTCTATACAAATCCACAGCCTTTTTATCTACTGATCAAGCATTATAATGTGAGTATATAATATTGGAGAGAGTTTTACCATGCATCCTGCTGTAAATGGACCAGGTGAGCGCTATTTGAATACTGAATGTAGAATGATTGACAGCCGCAAAGGAGGGAAAACAAGGTTTCCATAAACTTTAATCTAATGATGTAAATAGTCTTCTGTCCCTTAAATTAAGCTATGGAATTGCTTCAGATGACCAAGTCACCCAAACTTATGTAAAAAAACGTGAGGCGCCGAAAAGCGCGATGTTTGCATCCCTGAACATGATTAAGTCACTGATCTATATTATCTATATTATAGATCAGTGGATTAAGCTCCTAAGTGTTTGGGTGCGCTGCACTAATTTACCCGTGTAGAACGTTTGCATCACATTAGTTCCGCTTTTGGCGCTCACGTGTAAAATCATATTCCTTTTTTTTTTCAGCAACGCGGGTGGCCCATAGACAGTAAAAGAAATGGACACAGCGACCCCATTGGAACTCAATTGAGACAAATGAAGCCCAGTTTTAGCTATTTTTAGCACTCAAACGAAGCTTGATGACGTCAGCAACCTGTCTGACAGATGTAAATCTTCTAGTAGCTGTGTGTGCAAACTGCCATCGTTAATCTTGCAGAGACGGCGAGCTTGAGCGGGGAGTTCTTTGTCGTGAGTGAGCAGGAGTAAGTATTCTGATTAATTATTTTGTATAGTATTTTAAAATGTAACGCCAGTACGCCATATTAAGTTAATTGCCTGTGAGCTTCTCCTCCTGTCTGTACAGTAATGCGACAGAGAGTCGAGTGGTTATGACGCAATCGTTAGCCTATTTTTTACAAAAACTGTTTCTACGGGGCCATAATGTAACATAGAAGGTAATGGAGCGCTTTATACATTGTCGTGTATCTTTAGAAATAAATAATGGACAAACGGAGTCTTTAAACGCCTCAGATGTAAAGTTATTCGCTGTCAAAGTGACGCCAAAATGAATGGGAGTCAATGGGAATGCTAACGCAAGTGAAGTTCTGCTAAAAGATGGCAGCCCCCACCCGACTTCAACTTCCGGTCGAGTTCCTTGCCCCTTGGGGTGGCCAGGGACATGTCTACAGAGGCACGTGCCTCCCTAGGCCTCCGTGTAGAACCGCCACTGGTTCTGCCACAAACCATTTGCGTTCCCGCGAAAAACGTAGGGTTCGCTTGAGAGGAAACGCAAAACTGATAATAATTAAAAGAAGACAAATTAAATAAAGTAGGCGAAAACCTATATTTCAATGTTCTCAATATAATAATTATATATATATATATATATATATATATATATATATATATATATATATACTGTAAATTCATATAATTCTATAATGCATTTTTACACTGAATTATTTCAATAGTAACACATTAGACATAAAATTAACTTTCAAAAAACAGTAAAATAACAGCTTGTCTGGCTTAATACTAAACAAAATGTGATAAATGTACATTATGTTCTGTTAAACTTTTCTAAGTCCTTTATTAGTTTGAAAATAAATACACAAATACAAGTAAATAAAACACCATGCAATCAGCTGAATCTGAAAATGGCTATGAAACAGTAAGTCGTTGAGTGTGTCTGAACACAAAGCACTGAGGTTTCTACACAGTGTGTGTATCTCACAGAGCTCATGCTACACCTCGCTCAGACCTGGTCTTTACTGTGAGATACACATCATCCTCCTTCAGAAGGAGTGTATCCGGTGAGAAGTGATCAGAGAGTCCAGGTCTTCAGAGCCGAAGGGCTGAAACAGCAGCTCCAGGAGCCGGACGACTGAGCCCAGGACCGCCAGGAGCGAGCCCACCAGATACACCTTCAGCAGACCCCGGCTCGGCTTCTGACTCAACACCTCTCTGATGAAGAGGACCAGCTCCCTCAGCGTCTCCATGATGATCCGGATCCGGTCTGTCTGGAGAACAGGGGTCAGCCGGTCATCAGACGCGTGAAGCATTGATCAGAACGAGTGCGGTGTGCTCACCTGATGGAGTCCGGCTCTGAGTCTCCAGACCGTGAGACTGTAATTCAGCCTTTATACAGCTGATCCTGACTCAATCCACCCACAGGATCAGCTGACAGACACACACCCAGAGAGAGAGAGACACACATACACACACACACAGAGAGAGAGAGACACACACACACACACACAGAGAGAGAGACACACACACACATACACACACAGAGAGAGAGAGAGACACACACACACACACACACACACAGAGAGAGAGAGACACACACACACACACACACACACAGAGAGAGAGAGACACACACACACACACACACACACACACACACAGAGAGAGAGACACACACACACACACACACACACACAGAGAGAGAGACACACACACACACACACAGAGAGAGAGACACACACACACATACACACACACACACAGAGAGAGAGAGAGAGAGACACACACACACACACACACACAGAGAGAGAGAGAGAGAGAGACACACACACACACACTCTCACACACACCCACACACACACACAGAGAGAGAGAGAGACACCCACACACACACACAGAGAGAGAGAGAGAGAGAGACACACACAGAGAGACACACATACACACGCACACACACACACACAGACACACACACACACACATACACACACACACAGAGAGAGAGAGAGAGAGACACACACACAGAGAGACACACACACACACACACATACACACGCACACACAGACACACACACACACACACACACACACAGAGACACACACACACTCACACACACACAGACACACACAGAGACACACACACACAATAACTATGAAGATAATGATAAAGATATAGTTCTAATAATCACTCTCAGTATTAATAAACAGCTAAATTAGTAAATAAATACACTAATATTCACTTCACCCCAACATCCCATAATACCTTAGCAACACCCTAGCAACCATCAAGAATACTTTGTAGGACACCCTACTCCCTGGCAACGACCTGTAGTACTGGAGAGAACATTAGCATGGCTCTCAGAGCGTGTGTGTGTGTGTGAGTGTGTGTGAGTGTGTGTGTGTGTGTGTGTGTGTGTGTGTGTGTGTGTGTGTGTGTGTGTGTGTGAACGGCTGGAAATCCCAGAGTGAAGTGCAGTATTAATCTGGTTATTTCCAGACTGATTCTGTGGTGGGAGTTTCCTGCGGTTCTTAAAGAGACACACACACTCTGAACACACTCACTGTGTCTCTGATCAAACACACTTTAGCAGTCCCTCCAAGATATCACGATTTGTTTTAGTATTTTGTTTTTGCGATCAAAATGACTGATTTTGCTGCAGCTTTTCTCAAAAGTATTGTTTTCCAGTGAAGATACACCACAGAGCACATTCTTCTGACACTGTTATGACTCTTCTGACTCCAGACTAATGTGTGAGGACATCATCACTAGAGTCTTTAAGATCTACAGAAGCTGTCTCCAGAACCTGACAGTGAAGCACCTTGATCACACATCTACACCTCAGACACATCTAATGTTTGCTTTCATACAGAATAAAGCTTTTAGTTTTATACATGGGGCAAACCTATGAAGGATGAACAAATATCGTCACATTAAAAATAACCTTCAAATCTGGAAATACTTGAAGCAGTGAAGAGCTGGGAAAAGTTTTGAGGACATTTCAAACCACTGGAAAACATTAGAGCATTTCTGACACAAGTTGACCCTGTAGCTGTAGTTTAATGTTGGTGAAGGGTGGAGATTGTGTGTTTATTGAGCAATGTTTTTCCTGGTTTCCACATCGGTGGAGTTTGTTCTGATATCAGCTTTAACAGAATTCTGCGCTGAATCTGAATCTGAAGCTCCTCACAAGATTTCACACAGATGTTACGGTTTCTGTTTTCTTCACTGTGTCTCCCAGCGCTGTGTATAACGGTGTCTCGTGATCGTGATCGAGCAGATAAACGGTCTGCGCAGCCCGAACTAGCGCGGACTCGCTCCGCTTCCGGTTTGTTTATCAGTGCAGCTCTTGTAAATCGATGATGACGAGAACGCAACGCAATGCCTTTCTTTGTCTGGACGCGCATTGCGATGACGTCACGGGACGCTTCTGAACCAAAGTTATGCGGAAAAATTCTAAAAAAAAAAAATAAAAAAAATGCGGAAAATTTCTGGCAATTAAGAAAATTTGCGATCTTGCGAAAATTGCGGCGTTTGCTTGATTTTGCGATAAATTCAGCGATCGCGAAATTGCGAAATCCTGGAGGGACTGCTTTATGAATATTTATGAATGTATGTGTGCCTATAAAGGTCTATGTGTGTTTATGAATTATAATAAATATTTATGTGATTATGAATGTATAAATTATGAATTACCGAATGTTACCGAATGTAGATATATATATATATATGTATATATAAATGTTGAATGCTTATAAATGTCTGTGTGTTTATGAATATTCATAAATGTTTATGTGATTATGAATTTTCTTACGTTTATGAATATTTATGTTTACTATTGTCTATTAATGTTTATCATTATTTATGAATGTTTACACGATTATACATTTCGATTTTTATGTTTATTAATATTTATGTGTATTAGTGTCTATATGTGTGTTTATGAATGTTTATGATATTTCTGAATGTGCTTGTGAATGTCTAGGCAAGTTTATGAATATTAATGTGTCTATGAATGTCTATATTTGTTTATGAATGTTTATGTTCATGAATATTGATATTTGTTTATTAATGTTTCTGAATATATACTTATCAATATTTCTAAATGTGTAAATGTATTTATGAATGTCTATATATGTTTATTAATATATATGGATCTTTATGATATTGATGAATATCTGTGGTCATGAATTTCCATATGTTTGTGAATATTTATGTGTTTATAGTGTCTTTATGTGTCTTTGAATGTTTATGAATGTCTATATGTGTGTTTATGGATAATTATTAATCTTTTCATGTGTTTATTTAATGTCTATATTTGTGTTTGTAATTATTTTTATTGTATGTGTTTATCGATGTTTATGAATGTTTACGTAATTATACATTTCCGTACATTTATTCATATTTATGTTTTGAATGTCTATATTTGTTTGTGAATTTTTATGAATGTATATTTATCAATGTTTCTAAATGTGTGTACATGTATTTATTAATGTCTATATATATGTTTATGATATTGATGTGATTTTATTTATGTTTGTTTATACAGTTATGAATTTCTATATATTTGTGAATATGTGTTTTTTTGGTGTCTTTGAATGTTTATGAATGTCTATATGTGTGTTTATGGATAATTATGAATATATAAATGTGTTTATTAATGTCTGTATTTGTGTTTATAATTGTTTTATTGTCTATGTATTCATGAATATGTGTGTATGCTCTTATGAATGTCTATTTGTGTGTTTATCAGTATTTATGAATGTCCATAAGTGGAGGTGTTTAAGTGCATGTGTGTATTAATGTGTGTGTTTATGAAAGTGTGTATGTTTATGAATGTATGATATGACCCCCTGGTTGCCGTGGTGATCCGTCAGCAGTGTTCAGGTGTGGCACCTTCGTCTGTGTGTGTGTGTGTGTGTGTGTGATGAGTCACTGTCTAACCTCAGACGGGACACACCTCACACACACACACACTGAAATCAGTGCCTGCAGGCCAAGAGTTTTATCACACACACACACACAATCTCTAGCACAGGACGTGAAGACAGTGTTCATCTGTCTCATATATCATTATCATCATGAATCAGAATCACATTCCATCCCTGTTACTTTGAGGATGTGAGTGTGTGTGTGTGTGTGCACGTGTTGATTCATGTCAGAAGGGTGTGACGCTGTGAGGGAAGGCGTCGTGCACACACACACACACACACACACACACAGGTGAGCAGCTCCTGTAATAAAAGCCGGACACAGAGCACACACAGCATCTGAACACTTCACACTTCACACACAGAAGGACAGCGTTCACACACATTTGACACAGAAGGACAGCGTTCACACACACTTTCCTCTGATTATCTCTGGTTCACTTGTGTCTGGAGGAAAGCTCTTGGTTTAGATCCACACACACTGTCTGGATGAAGACCTGGATCTTCCTCTCACTCGCAGGTCTGTTCTTCATCACATTCACTCAACACAGACCATTATCACTACTCACTTCTTCTGAATTTGATTTGATATATGAGTTTTCTGCTTTTGTGTTTTAATGTTAGCATCAATTCTTGCTTGTAAATACTTCCATAAAGTTTTTAAAGCAAATGTTTTTTTTTTATTTCAGTTTGAGTTATTTTAGTACTTCAGCCTGAACTGAATGAAAATGTTACTTTAATTAGCTTTTGTTTGTTTGTTTGTTTAAATATTGATTTGAACTATAATGACATTTATACATGGATATGCACATGATGTTTGTATATATCTAAAAACGTTATCATCAAAACATTTGAACTTTCTTAGCCTTGATATATAACGTCTAAAAGCATTTCTAAAAAAGTATGAATATCTATACGTGTGTTAATGAATGTTTATTTTAATAATTGTCTGTATGTGACCCTAGAGCACAAAACCAGTTTTAAGAGTCATTTTTCTTTTTAAATCTGAAAGCTGAATAAATGATCTCTCATTGATGTGTGGTTTGTTCGGAGGACAATATTTGTCTGAGATACAATTATTTGTAAATCTGGAATCTGAGGGAGCAAAAAAATCTAAATATTGAGAAAATCACCTTTAAAGTTGTTCAGATGAACTCTTAGCAATGCATATAACTAATCAAACATTAAGTTTCCACATATTTATAGTAGGAAACTAACAAAATATCTTCATGGAACATGATCTTTACTTATTATCCTAGTTTTTTTTACATAACAGAAAAATCAATAATTTTCACTCATACAATGTATTATTGTCTACTGCTACAAATATACCCCAGAGACTTAAGATGCTTTTGTGCTGCAGGAACAAATATGTGTTTATTAATAATAATAATATACATGTACCACAGTAAAACAATGGTTTTGGTCTCGTATCGTATCAATATGATGGTTTTTGTTCATGCAGTGTATTGTTGAATCTAAAGCCCCTCCTGAGGTGCAGTGTTGTGTTGTTCTGTTCTGTGTTGTGATATGTGTTGTGTTGTGATGTGTCCAGCTCTGTCTGCGGTGTGTTTGTTGTGTTGTTCTGTTCTGTGATGGTGATGTGATGTGTGTGTTGTGTTGTGTCCAGCTCTGTCTGCGCTGTGTCTGTTGTGTTGTGTTGTTCTGTGATGGTGATGTGATGTGTGTGTTGTGTTGTGTCCAGCTCTGTCTGCGCTGTGTCTGGGGCAGCAGGACTGCAGGCGCGGGGCGTGTTACCCTGCGATGGGTGACCTGCTCCTGGGCCGGGAGCAGAGCCTGCGCTCCTCCTCCACCTGTGGTCTGATGGGGTCTGAGGTGGTGTGTACTCCACACGGACAGGTGAGACTCGTCTAGACCTGAGAAACACACACAGCTTCAGATACGAGCCTGTCTGGGTGTGGTTCTGCACGCAAGCTAACGATTGAGCACAAAACCAAGATCAAACATGCACTCAACCATTATATATATCTATGAAACAAACACGACACTATTGTGGAACCTCCTATATGGGTCCAAATGTATCTAGCTTTATTTTATTTATTCAGAAGGTGTATAAAGCTCGACCAGGGTCACAGATATAGGGTATTATTTGGCGCTAGAAAGGGTTTCTTTATTGTTAAGTGCCAAGAACCACACCCAGAAGAACATGTTGAGATGAAATCTCTGAGTCTCTGACTCTTCTCCTGAAACACACTCAGAGCAGTCAATGATCAGATCTGATCGAATCTGACAACACTGGAACATTTCTTTCATAACACACTCATTTCTGCCTTGTTAGGTTTGCTGGCAGACGTTTCTAAAGGCATGTTTATTCAGGTTTATCACTGATGGTTTTCTTTAGGTTTGAAATTACACTTTCACACTGACATGATCATCAAACACAGATTCTGCAGGGCCAAGAGATTCTCTTTTCTGTACAGTAACTACTGTAATAAAAGCACAGCTGGTTAAACTGGTGATGGGTTGAGCTGGTTAAATGTCTAAATCACTCTCTCCATGCCCCAGTGGAAGATGAAGTGCTGTCCGTGCGACTCTCGTAACCCTGCGGCGTATAATGCGCACAGGATCCAGAACGTGATCTCCAGCGCCGGACCCAACCGATGGTGGCAGTCCAAGAAAGGTGAGGCTTTAAAACATGACGTTAAACACAAATTACCACAACAAGCCAGTAGTAGTTCTGACAGTGTCGTGTAAACATGGACGAAAACTGGAGACAAACCAATTTAATTTAGTGAATCGTTTACTCTGGATCCGCTCCTGGTGATTCAAACGCATGAATCAGTTAAACAGCTGAAATGATTCACTGTTTTGAAGTGGTCAAATTTTGTTCAGATCAGGATTTCAGAGCGCGTATTGCGAATCATTAGATTTAAATGGGAAGCGGGTTCGTGAATCTATTTCGCAAATCATTATTCAGATCGGAAGTCCGGACAAAAATTCGCGAATCAGAAATAATTTTATTTAGATCGGAACTTCGCAACGGATTCGCAAATCTTTTTGATTCAGATCAGAAATACTGTAAGTTGGTGAATCTTTTCATTCAGATCAGGACTCTAGTTCACAATATAATTAGTATTTAGATTGAAACTTTTGAGTGTCCGCAAATCATTTTAATTCTTATCAGAACTAATCAGTTTTGGTTCAGATCGGGACTAGTTTGCGATCAAATCACTTGATTTAGATCACACCTCCAGAGTAGGTTCGTGTATTTGATTCAGAACCGAAGCAGTTTTGTGAATCTTTAGATTCTAAACGGGACTATAATACTTCGCGAATCATTATAAACTCTAGTGTATATCGCAAATCATTTTATTAGGATCGGAACTTCAGAACTAATTTTGTTCAGAACTAAGCGTGTTCGTGAATGTTTTGATTCAGATTGGGACTCTAAAACGTCGCAAATTATTATTCAGTTTGTAAATTTTCTAGATCGGTGCTTTGAAGTAGGTTTGCGAATCTTTTGATTCAGATCACGGTACAAAAATACATTGTTTAGAACATATTCAGTGCACACTTTAAATGAACTTACATTAATTTAAACTTTAATTAAATACTTTACATTTATTCATATATAAGTAAATATCATGTAAACCATTAAGGATTATGCGAGTGTTTGTGTGTGTGTTTCTTCCAGATGTTAGTGCCGTGACGCTGCAACTGGATTTAGATGGAATGTATCAGCTGGAGACCGTCTTACTCTCATTTAAGGTATCTGATATCTGTCCCGCTGTCTTTAATTTACCAAGCACTGTTTTGTAACGTCTCCTCTGTCGTCCTGTAGGGCCCAAGGCCTGATGCGCTGATCATCGAGAGGACGAAGGATTTCGGTCGCACTTGGCATCCCGTCCTGTACATGGCCACCAACTGCCCATCCACCTTTCCTCAGGTTAGCACTTCGTTCCCTCGCACCTTCGAAGAAACCTACTGCTACACGCTGCCATCCACCGCCGACGACCCCTACAGGGACCAGAAGGTAAGACAGTCCGCCTTTCACTTACGCTTTATAAAAGTTTTATGAATGTTAAGGCAAAATGTTCTTAAAAGTAAGTTATGTTGTTACAACTGCATCAATATTTGATATACGTTATCATAACGTTAAGAGAAAATGTTATTAGAAAACATTCTAAAAAAGAATGTCGTTACAATGGTATTTGAACTTAACGTTAATGTTAAGAAAATTTTCAGAATTTTTTAATATATATTTAAGTTATTTATAGAGGATGAATGCTCTCATGACATTTTGTGAAAGCGTTCTTGTAACATTACAAATTAACATTCAACTAACACATTTTAGTTGAAAAATAACAGTAGTAGAACATTGTAAAAAAAATTGTGATTATTACAAGAAAACTAGACATTTTAACGCTCTTATAATATTAAAATATATTCGCAAATAACACTATATTATGGGTTAAAATAAAGTTAGTAGAAAACGTTTTGTAACCTTTAAATAACGTTTTATCGCAACAAGAAAAATTTAGGTTTTAATGTCTGTAGGATAATGAAAATAAGTGTTCAAATAACGTTATATTGTGGGTGGAAATAAAGTTACTAGAATGTTGAAGGAAACATTTTAGGAACATTCGAATAAGGTTTAAACATGACAAAAACGTTCTTGGAATATTAAAAAATAAACATTCAAACAAAGTAATATTATGAGTAAAGACATAATTAGTAGAACATTGTAAAGAAGTTTTTAGGAACCTTCAAATAGCGTTCTAATCATGTCAGGAAAACTGATGTTTTTAATGTTTAAACAAATTAAATAAAAAATAAACATTCAAATAAGGTTATGTGTTAAGTAAAAATAAAATTCAATTAATGTTTTTTTAAAAACAACAACGTTATTTTAACCTTTAAATAATGTTCAATTCATGACAAGAAAATGTGACATTTTTTATATATTAAAAATAAACGTTATTTGGTAAAATTAAGTTAGGAGAATGTTATAAGAAACATTTTTTTACGACAACAAATCGTTTTAGAATGTTAAAGACAAAAATTCAAATTTTTGGTTAAAAGGAATGTTAGTAGAACATTTGAATAACGTTATAATGATGAAAAGAAAACTAGACATTTTAACGCTTAAGTTTTTAATCACCTAAATGTGTTGCTGGACGATCTTCGCTCACGTTGACGTTTCTTCTCTCTTCTCAGATTAACTTTTATCCTCTGCGTCAGTTCGCAGACATCAATCTGCCGAACGAACACAAAATCGAAGGTGAGTTATTTGGACTTCTCCGATCTCAGATGACCGTAGCATTAGTGAAGTGTGTGGATGATTGACGGCTGCTCTGTCCCTCAGTGGCGTCTGGGTTCACGGGTCTGCGGGTCAATCTGACCCAGCTGGGGTCGGTTCCCAGCATGCCCGGACGCAGGCTGAGCCAGTATTACGCCCTGAGAGAGATGAGAGTGATCGGATCCTGCTTCTGCCACGGACACGCCAACCAGTGCAACAGCCTGCCCAACACACAGGTAACACACACTCACACAAACACAAACACACTTAACCCCAAACACAAGTCTCATACGTGTGTGTTTGTACTACAGGTGGGCGGCGTGTGTGAGTGTCAGCACAACACGGCTGGAGTAAACTGTGAGCGATGTGATGACCTGCACAATGACCTTCCCTGGAGACCCGCTGAGAACACAAACACACACACCTGCAAACGTACGGTTGCTCACACACACACGATTTGATGGCTATTAACACAATTAATTATAACTTTACTATTACTGGTTATCTAGTACATACGGTCTACTATGTGTACGGCATGTAATAGTAATAAATGCCACAACAATAAATATTTTAGTGTTTTAAAGTTTTTGTGCAATTTTTTTAATTTCAATTTATATATATAATTACATTTTAATATTATTTTGGATTAGCAAAGAAAAAATAAGAAATTATTTAATTTTACATTAAATTTATAAAAAAAAGAAATTAGTAAAAAAAATAATATTAAATATAAATAAATAATTGAAATGATAAATGGATATGGTTTATAATTCAATTGTTAGGATTCCTAACACTAAACTAATGTTTTACTGGATTGGCAGTAAATAAGTATAAAAAGATATAATTTAATATTAAAATAATCAATCAAAATAATAAAAAATTAATTAATTAAAAACTACTTAAGTATATATATATATATATATATATATATATATATATATATATATATATATATATATATATATATATATATACAAATATATATAATCAAATGGCACATAAATGTTTCGCAAAAAGTGAGTGATTATTAAATTAAATTAATACATTATGCATTTGATTGGCATTAAATTAATATCATATTTTATTCACAACTATACTATAAAAAATACATATTTATTCAAATTAAATTATTAAATCTAAAATAGGTGAATTGAGTTACATTAATAAATCTTCAGTACATAAATATGAAATTAAATCAACAAACATGAACTGTTATTCCTCATTGTATGTGTGCGCCCCCTGCAGGCTGTGAGTGTAATAATCACGCGGATCGCTGTCACTTTGACGCGGAGCGCTACGAGGCGACGGGCCGCAGGAGCGGAGGAGTGTGTGACAACTGCAATCATCACACCACCGGACCCAACTGTGAGCGCTGCGCTAACAACTACTACAGGAACCCTCTGAGCAACATCAGGAGCCCCGACGCCTGCCTGCGTGAGTGACACACACACACACTCACACACACACACACACACGTGAGGATGATGCTGATGAAGGTGTCTCCCGCAGGCTGTCTGTGTAACGCGGCCGGCTCTGTGAACAGCGGTCAGTGTGACGCTCAAACAGGAGAGTGTGCGTGTAAAGCTAACGTTGAAGGCGATCGCTGTGACCGGTGCAAAGCTGGACACTACAACCTCAACGCCAACAACCCTCTGGGCTGCTCCAGTGAGTCACTCATACATATTACATGCGATAATAAATACCAGTTAACTCGCTGAAGTAAAAGATGAAGTGAATGTATATAAGAAATGTTTTTCATGTGTGTGTAGAGTGCTCCTGTAGTCCAGACGGCTCTGTCAGCGGTGTGTGTGATCAGCTGACGGGTCAGTGCAAGTGTCGCCCCCATGTGGAGGGTTTGTCATGTGACCGCTGTGCTGCGGGTTACTGGAACCCATCGTCGCCCAGCGGCTGCCAGCCGTGTAACTGTGACCCCATCAACGCCCGCAGCGCCTCCTGTGACCAGGTACATGCCATCACACACATGATCACATGACCACACACACATCACATGATCACATGACCACACACACATCACATGATCACGTGATGCTGATGATGTGTTTCCTGTGGTTCAGCGCACGGGTCAGTGTCTGTGTCGCCCGGGCATCGCGGGCCGGACCTGCAGCGGTTGCCCTGAAAACACGTACGGAGATCCTCTGATTGGCTGCAGACGTGAGTGTTTCCTGTCCGCACGAGCAAATTTCAACTAAATAAACACTCTACAATTAATCATTAAAGGATTTTACGGGACGCTGATTGGTTTCTTGTTCTGTCCTCTCAGCGTGTGAGTGCAACCCGTCAGGAACGGAGTCGGGCGGCTGTGACAAACGCACAGGCGCGTGTCTCTGTAAACCGGGTGTAACTGGCGCCCGCTGCGACTCCTGCAGCCCTGGCCACTGCGCCAGTTTCCCAGAATGCCCAGCGTGTCCGTCCTGCTTCTTCAGCATGAACGGGCGTCTGCAGCAGCTCACAGTGACGCTGGAGCGACTCTCGAACCAGCTGATCTCGTCCGGCGGCAGACCCGTCTCCAGCGACGCCACCCGCAGGATCCAGACGCTGATGGACACCCTGAGACACCTGCAGGACACCGTGAGCGTCCCGCCGCAGTCCAGCCGCGCACTGAACGACGCCCTGCAGAGACTCAACCAGATCAGGTACAGCATCAACACCAGACCGACCCGCTGATCACTGACCCTCTGTCAGACTCATGAGAACTACACAGATCACACTGGAGAAGACTCTCAAATATGAAGAAGTCTGAATAAGAGACCAAATTATATACAATAGCCTTACTTACAATGTATGTGAGTGTATATATAAATATTAAATTAATAATAAATTAATAAATATGACATTGGCAATAATAATAATAAAAAAATTGTAAATATGAAATCTAAATGCTGTAAGTAAATATTACATATTAAGTACATATTACAAATTAAATGTAAGTATTATAAGAAATTATAATAAGTAATTATGAGACAAAGTCTCAGTAAAATTATGAAAAAGTCAACATCTTGAGAAATAAAACTGCAGTTGGCAAATATAAAGCCAATTATCGGTGCCGATATTAAGCATTTTTGTGGTTATCAGGATTGGTAATTTTCAAAACCGATAATTGAAATGTTTTTATATCATTTTTTGTCCGATTTGTTTTTGTTCTGCCAAGCCCTTGATATTCTTAGTTTTGACATTAATTTTAATTTATAAATTTAAACCGATATATATATATATATATATATATATATATATATATATATATATATATATATATATACTAAAACAAGAAACAAATATAATAGCCAAACTTATCGAAAATATATAATTTAAATTAATAATTTTACTAAGTATGAGTAAGTATGAATGATAAATAAATAAAAAAAATCACACCTGAGAAATATAAAGGTGAAATTATGAGAAACAGAAATTGTCAAAATTACGAAAATAATAATAATTGTAAGTAATAATAATACTTAACTAATAAAACATGAAATTATCAAGCTAAATAAAACTATTTATTAAACATTAACATTACTGAATTTTTTTAATAAACCTAAAAATTATATAAAAAAAGTAACAATTGTGAAGTTCGAAGATGCAGTTTGCAGTGAAAAATAGGAGTAATTAAAAGAATTTGAGATATAAATGTTTGTTTAAACTCTCCTACAGGTCTCAGCTGAAGGGTTTGACTGAGGATCTGCCATCGCAGCCGAGGGACGGTGATATTGATCGCAGTCTGAACGAACTGCAGACGCTTCTGTCGTCTCTGGGCCTGGAATATTTCACCAAGAGAGATGCTTTCACTAATGGCGCCGGATCCAACAATGCCAGTGCGTGTGCAGCGCTCATCTTTATTAGTGTCAGATTCCTCAGTATGACCTCTAATGAAAAACCTCTCATTCTCAGGCACCTTCTACGCCATCCAGAAGTCGTTCGAAAAGTCAACGGATGCCGTCAAACGAGCCAACGCTACTAAAGACACACTGAAGAAGTCAGAGGGCCTGAGAGAAAACGCCTTGAGGGACCTGAGAGACGTGCAGCCCGGAAACACTAAAGACCTGGAGAAACTCAAGAAGGATATGGCAACCCGGCCGAATCTGACGCCCACCGCAAACAAGGTGAGATAGATTGCACATGATTGGCTGAGCAGAAGTGTTGGTTTCCCACCAGATTAGTTATTAATGTTGTGTTTGTTAGGTGTGTGGTGGTGACCGCGTGGATTCCTGCACTCCGGAGCGCTGCACTGGAGATCTGTGTCCTCCTGACGGAGCGCCCCCTTGTGGAGCGGAGGAGACCTGCACAGGAGCGCTGCCCAACGCCAACAAAGCCTTCCAGGACGCAGACGAGGTGAAGGCCAAACTACAGGATCTGAACAACAAGATCACGCAAGCAGCTGCACAGGTATGACAACACACATTCACAATAATTACATTAAAAATAAGAAAATTATAATAATATATAGAAGCAAAATTAATTATATTAAAAGTCAAAGTTATGAGAAATCAAAAAGTAATAAATAATAATGAATCAAATGTGACATAAATAACTAGAAAACGTTTTTTCAAAGCCAAAAATTGAGAAATAAAATAGCAATTTGGAAATGTAAAGAAATTATAATATATTATATATTTAAATTAAATATATTATATCAATATAACAATATTTTAAATATAATTTAGAATATAATCATATTTATAATAATTTTAAAAAGCAAAATTATGAAAAGGTCACAGTTATGGAAAATAAAATTGAAATATAAAGATGGTATGACCACACACAACGAACTAGTAAGACCTAATAGACTTGTCCATTTATATTTTACAATGACTTTAACACACTTTCTGAAACACAGATACAGGAAGCTGATGATTCGGCCAGGAGGGTGAGACTGTCCACAGATGAGCTGGCCAATCAGATCAAGCAGGTGCAAGCCGACGTGGATGAAGACCTGAAGGACACCAAAGACTTCATAAACAATCTCAAGGACTTCCTGTCAGGTGGGTTTTTACTTTACTTTACCATACTGCACACTGCCAAGTATGCACTATGTATGTTTTAGTCTCTTTGAATCGGTCCAGCAGTCGTTCACAATGGAGTCGGCTGTTGTTTTGTGTCTCAGAGCCTCATTCAGACCCAGATGAGGTGCAGCGGGTGTGCGAGGCCATTCTGGAAGCTCAGGTCCCTTTGAGCATGGTGAAGCTGAAGCAGAAGCTGAGGGAGCTGCAGGATCTGGCGTCTTCACTGCCAGACAGCAGCAAAGTCCTGGAGAACAGCAGAGAGCAGCTGGAGAACGCCAGACAGCTGCTGGAGGAGGCTAACAACACACGGTAACCAGCACACGCTAATGACACGCTAACAACACATGCTAATAACAAGCTAACAACACATGGTACACAGCACAAGCTAACAACACCCTAACAACACATGCTAATGACACGCTAACAACACACGGTACACATCACGTTAACAACACATGCTAACGACACACTAACAGCACACAGTACACAACCCAAAATAACATCACATGCTAATGACACACTAAGAGCACACAGTACACAACCCACGTTAACAAAACATGCTATTGACATGCTAACAACACATGGTACACATCACATGCTAACAACACATGGTACACATCACATGCTAACAACACATGCTAATGACACGCTAACAACACAGTACACAACTCATGCTAACAATGCGTTATACAGCACATGCTAATAACACAAGGTACACAATATGCTAACAACATACCAACAACACATGCTAATGACACGCTAACAACACACAGTACACAACACACACTAATGACACGTGCTAACAATAAATGTTAACTACACTGTACCAAACACAAGATAAAATGCTAACAACACATGGTACACATCACATGCCAACAACACTCGCTAACGACACGCGCTATCAACACACGTTACATAAGACATGCTAACAATACATGGTACTCAACACATGCTAAGGACACATGGTACACAGCACACACATTAACAACTCATTATAATATTTTGTCTGGTGTTTTTCTAACGTTCCTGATTGTTGTTGTCTGCAGTGACGCTGCGTTCGGTATCCAGCAGGACGCTGAGAGCATCCTGAAGATGATGGAAGACAACGAGGACATTTTCGATGAGCTGAAAGACAAGATCCTTCGGAGCGTCGACATCGCAAACAACGTCAAGAATGAAGTCAAACAGGTCAGTCTGAGATCTGCGCGAAAACTAACCGAAACAATGTCCAGATTCAGGCTAACGTGACCGATGGCCTTTGTGTCTCAGATAGAGGACACGCTGCTGCCCGCCGAGCAGGGGATTGTGGGAGTCACAGGGCTGCTGGATGAGATGCGCCCCCTGCTGGACGACCTGAAGAAAGACGCGAGGATGGGAACGACGCATGCGAACGAAGCTCAGAATCAGGCCGATTCAGCTCAGGAAGAAGCCGAACAAGCGGCAGAGGTGCGGAAACACACAACACTCATGTTATAGTTAGAGCTGTCGATTTAACATTATCATTTGGTGTGATTTTTGTTTTTGGAGAATATACTGTGTTTAAATGAACAATATTTAGTAACTTTCTTGTTATTAATTAGAATAACGTTGAATCACTTGACAGTGAGTAACCCCTCATGTGTTTCAGGAGCTGGAAGCACTGAAGGAGGAGTTTGAGCGATTGAAGCGTGCGGCGGCGGAGAACACTGATGCGGGTGAAGACTCCGCCCGCTTACAGGAGCTGCAGGAGGAGGCGGAGTCTGTGATGACGGACACCAATGACATCATGCAGGCTCTGAAAGGTACCGCCCACTACACACACATCCCATCATGCTCGGCGCACACATCCCCATGCTAACCGGTGCTGTTGCGGTTGTGTTCTCAGATAAGGAGGCCTCTGTTCGGCGGGGAGCGGCGGAGCTGCAGCAGAACGCAGCGCGATTGACCGGTCTGGACGATCAGGTGAAGAAACTCCGAGACGACATCCGCTTTAAAGCCACCAGTCTGAGCATATGCCAGGGCTGAGGAGCACAACACACACCAGAAACAACACTACTAATCAAGCAACTAATAAAGTTTCTGAATGATTGAATGAAGATTCTTGTGTGTGTTCATATTTACAGTGGAATACTAGCATACTACACAGTGTGCACTGTAGACTGCTTACTAAATGAAGCATGCAGTGTACATCAGGGATGTTATCAATAACTAAAACTGATAAAAAAAAGGGTTTCATTAATCAAAATTATTAGAGTAAAAAGAATTTTAAAACATGTAAAAATAACAGTTACCAACAAACCAAAAGTTACAATGAAAACTGAAAAATATATTTTAAAAAAAAGAAGCTTTTTTAGATTTTAACCTAAAAAAGTTTAATGTATTAAGTAAAAAAAAAAAAAAAAAAATTGTTTTTGAAGCATTTTAAAAAACATCTTTATATAAATATATGTATAAAATACACATATTTCCTGGTCATTAAAAGCAATACATTGCAATAGTGAAGTGAAGTGACATTCAGCCAAGTATGGTGACCCATACTCAGAATTTGTGCTCTGCATTTAACCCATCCGAAATGCACACACACAGAGCAGTGAACACACACACACACACTGTGAGCACACACCCGGAGCAGTGGGCAGCCATTTATGCTGCGGCGCCCGGGGAGCAGTTGGGGGTTCAATGCCTTGCTCAAGGACACCTAAGTCGTGGTATTGAAGGTGGAGAGAGAACTGTACATGCACTCCCCCCACCCACAATTCAACACCCACAATATAGTTTAAAACTGCAATATTAATTAGTTTTTGTTTCCATTAATTCATTTTAAAACATGCTACATGCAGATTCAGTGAACATTTTTGAGTGGTGATGCAAAATTAATCACTGAAACAGGGTTATGAATTGAATCGATTCATTGAATCAGTAAGATCAGTTCACTAAAAGTGTATAAAATGAAGCTGAATAGAAAATAAAAAACACATAGCAAAATTTTTCAACTTCACCTAGGATTTGAATCTACGTTTGTGTAAATATTACCAGAGTTATGCACTTTTATACAAGTTTAATAGGTATTTTGTGCCCAAAAATGTATATCATATGATTAGTATACAAGCATGCAATTCCAAACATAGCCAACTTTTGAAGGTAAAATGACATTAAAACACATGAATTTTGAAGGATATAAAGTTAGAACATAAATTATTTTATTTTCTGCTTTTTAATACAGACATGCAGCAGTGTGTTTATGGATTAAAACAGGGCAAGTAATAAGCCCCTATATAACAGATACATTCATCTTATATGCATATATAAAACATATACAGAGAGATTACAACAGTAAGTATAAGTCTGAAATAAGAAAATAAGATTTAAACAGTTCTTATATTAAAAAGACTCAAACTTGTGGCCGTTTACAGTAAAACAGTGGCACACGTGATCCGCCCTTCCCATGATGCAACGCCATCGGCCCAAATATGACTATCGTACATGAATATATGAGAGATTGGCACTCGGCTTGCAGCGGATCCCGAACAGTGTGTGAGGAACACACACCTGATCATCCTACGAGCGCAGGATCTGAGAGAGACACAGAAGAAGAGAAGTCACACACCTGTACTGTCACGAGACACTCAAAGCAGCAGGCCCAAGCCCTACTCACTTCAGTTGACTGACAGCTGTCAATCAGACGATTACATCACAGAGCAAACCCCGGTCTGCATGGACTGGCCCCGCCCATCTGTGCAACATGTCACTCTTTCCGATCTTAAAAACACACACACACACACACAAAAAATCATTTTATTTGAACGTTCTGACATATCTACAATGAAATTAATTTACTAAAGTAATTTACCAGTCAGATTTTACTTATAAAAGCATTTGTAAATTAATATTTATATAATATCTATATATGATATATAAATATTTTCTATTAATCTTAAGCAATACATCGCAATATAGTTTAAAACTGTAATTTTAATAATTTAATAGTTTTTGTTGTATTAAACGATAAGCAGTAAAAACACAAAATATTGCCATGAGGAGACTTCAGTGAATGTTTTTAAATGATGATGCAAACTAATCACTCACTGAATCAGTCATGAATCGACTCACTTGACTCAGTGAGTCAAATAGTAGATCAAGTAAATCGATGCAAACTAATCACCAGTGTTGGGCAAGTTACTTTTAAAAAGTAATTAGTTACAGTTACTAGTTACTTCTTCCAAAAAGTAACTAAATTAGTAACTCAGTTACAAATTTTTAAAGTAACTAGTTACTTAAGAAAGTAACTATTGCGTTACTTTCAAGTAAAATTAAATTTTAATGCTCAAACGTGACCCCACCTCTACCCCTCTTTAAAGGAACTTAAAATACATGTGCATGTTCAATTATTTATGATAAATCTGAATATTATAATGAAATGGACACTTAATACAATACATTATTAACAGAAACATGAAACATTGTACACACATCTAAAAAAAAAAGTTGCTGTGGGACAAAGTGAGACTAGCCTCCAATCAAATGGCATGTATGTAGATATTATGTTTATATAGTGGATCAATGCAAATAACACGATAGATTTTTGGGAACTTTTGATATTTCCTTTTATTGTTTCTTTAATTTCTTGAAGGAAAAAGTAATGTATATACTTCTATTTAGAGAACGCTACTTTTGGATTATTTGGGCTCGTCGCCATACCTGTCTATCGTTGACTGACTGGCTTGTGTTGTTCGTTGTGTGTCCTGTCCTGTCCGATGATGGGTCGTTCGCGAATGAGCGTTAGTGATGATGGATCGACTCGTTCGCGAATGAGCTTTTGATGAGTCGTTCGCGATTCGCGAATGAGCCGACTCTAAGAGCCGGCTTTTTTAGTTGAACTTCGGGAGCTGGCTCGCATATCTGAAGAGCCAACTCTATTTTTTCAAATTTAGCCTATAGAAATTAAATAATTATGTAATAAAAATTGAAATATTATAGTCAAAGTCATTTAAAGAGCCGTTTGTGAGCCAAAGAGCCGGCTCTTTTCAGTGAGCTGAGTCAAAAGAGCCGAATTCCCATCACTACTATGCGTGCTTTCGAACACCCGCCCAACTCTACCTCTGATTGGCTTACAATGAAATTTTACTCTACCTCAGCCAATCGTCAGCATTTATGCGCTTGTCTCGTGCTCTGCCCACTAACCAAGGAAGAACAGTAAAAAAAGTATTTGCCTCTCGCTCAGAGATCTAGTTGGTCTGATGAAAAAAAAAAACAGCTTCATCATCAGTTATAGTAACGCGCCGCATTTTTTGGCAGTAACGGTAACGGCGTTATTAAGATGAGAAGAGTAATCAATTAGATTACTCGTTACTGGAAAAAGTAATGCCGTTAGTAACGCCGTTATTTATAACGCCGTTATTCCCATCACTGCTAATCACTTACTGAATCAATAATGAATCGATTGGCTGAGTTAAGTGAGTCGAATAGTAGATCAAGTGAATCGATGCAAACTAATCACTCACTGAATCAATCATGTATCGATTTGCTGAGTTAATTGAGCAAACTAATCACTTACTGAAACAATCATGATTTGACTTGCTGAGTCAAGTGAGTCGAATAACAGATCAAGTGAATCGATGCAAACTAATCACTCACTGAATCAATCATGAATCGACTCGCTGAGTCAAGTGTGTCGAATAGTAGATCAAATGAATCGATGCCAACATAATCACTCACTCAATCAGGCATGAATCGACTCGCTGAGTCAAGTGAGTCGAATAGTAGATCAAGTGAATCAATGCAAACTAATCACTCACTGAATCAATCATGAATCGACTCGCTGAGTCAAGTGAGTCGAATAGTAGATCAAGTGAATCGATGCAAACTAATCACTTACTGAATCAATCATGATTTGACTTGCTGAGTCAAGTGAGTCGAATAACAGATCAAATGAATCGATGCAAACTAATCACTCACTGAATCAATCATGAATCGATTCGCTGAGTCAAGTGAGTCGAATAGTAGATCAAGTGAATCGATGCAAACTAATCACTCACTGAATCAATCATGAATCGACTCGCTGAGTCAAGTGAGTCGAATACTAGATCAAGTGAATTGATGCAAACTAATCACTTACTGAATCAATCATGATTTGACTTGCTGAGTCAAGTGAGTCGAATAACAGATCAAATGAATCGATGCAAACTAATCACTCACTGAATCAATCATGAATCGACTCGCTGAGTCAAATGAGTCAAATAGTATCAATTAAATTTGTTGAAGCCATTAAACCAGTCACTGAATCAAATGTATGAATCGATTAATCAAGAGTTATGAATTGATTGATTAAAATCGACAGCTGAATGAATCTTTCACAAAGGAAATGGTTAAAATGTAAAAATATTGACAGTCTGATGTAATGAAAAATCAAAGAAGGCAGGTCTGTACCTGTTGGCGGCGCAGGGCAGGTCGGACTCGGAGGGAAACGTGTGTTGCCCCGTCTCACAGATGACCAGTGTGTGCATCGGCTCGCTGCTGCAGGCCTTGAGCTGGCACTGCCCCCTGCTGACATCAGCTTGAGGCGACAGGGTCATGTGACTGCACGAGGGGTTCCCATTGGTGTCCAGCTCGCTGGGGGGTGGGCCGGGAGACGATACATCCAGCACTGGGATGAGTGGGGCCAGGGCCGGAGGGTCAGCGTGGGCCAGCTGGAGTCGCCTCATGTGACTGACCACCACCGCCACGTTAATGACCCGCTGAAACACATGCATCGTCATACACACATCCGTAATCACTAATAATGAGCCGAATATATGACCTGCTCTCTCGCTCACCTTCCACTTAGATTTGGCAAAGTTCTTCTGCATCTGCTCACAGACCGACTGAAGGATGTTGTCACTGAGTGCCGTGTCTCCACTGATCCTGAACAGACATTTATTCATCAACCGCCATTCACAAACCACAAGAATTACCTTGTACCATGTTTATTCATTAATCAGTATACTACTATTACATACTATATTGCACATTATTATTATATAATACGCATGTTTTATGCATTAGTTTATTCATTCAAGTATGGTTATTGACCATGCCTTGTTTTTCATGAATCAATACTTATTTATGAATGAATATTATTTTATGCATTTAGATGCAACTTATATTTTTCTTGCACAGTCCAATCATTTTATTCATGAATAAATGTCTTTATTCATGTTTATTCATGACTGAATGTAAAACAGCACTGATTTCTCACCACAGATGAGCGAGCGCTTGTTCGGTGGTGAAGCGTTTGTTAGGGTTTTTCTCCATCATGTGTCTGATGAAGTCCTTTGCTGCAGAAATCAAAAGGAAAGATAATTTATTCTCAATTATTCACAAAGGAAAAAGGATCTACACCTGAATAATCTCTACAGGAGTAGATGTTGTAGTACACCTGATGGCCTCCAGGTGGCAGTAATCTGAAACAGTCATAAATCAGCTTGCTGAGTCAAGTGAGTCGAATAGTGAATCAGGTGATCGATTCAACGAATCAATAGGACCAGTTCACTAAATCAACTCATTTGATTTGATGAATCAATTAAATAGATCACTGAATCAAACCTATGTAACGATTCTTTGGTATCAGTTATGGTTTGGTTTACTAAAATAAACAGCCGAATGAGTTGAACTGATCTGAACTGACAAAGGAAACTAGAGTTAAATCAAAATTATTCACATAGAGAAAAAAAATCTATTCCTGAATAATCGCTATAGAAGTTGGTATTGTAGTACACCTGATGACCTCCAGGTGGCAGTCAAGTCATGTTTATGAGGCTTCAGCATCTGTAAAGTGTCTGTGACGCACCTGACTCAGAGATTTCGTCCCAGTACGGAGAGTGGAAGGCGTATTCTGCCTTCATGATTTTGGCGAACAGGCGCGTTTCGTTCTCCTCATAAAACGGCGGGTAGCCGCTCAACCTAAACGAACACATAAGAGATTGAAGGAAAAACCCAACTGAATGTCTGAGAAGAGTCTACGTGAGCCCAGACTCACAAGATGTAGGTTATGACACCGATAGACCAGCAGTCCACAGCTTTACTGTACGGTTTCTGAGCCAGAACCTCCGGAGCTGAGGAGAAACAACACATTATAAGCAACCTAACAGAAGTTTTATTGAAATATGACTGTGTAAAAACTCCCGCACCAACATATCCTGGTGTTCCACAGGCTGTGGACATCACGCCGTGGTCGGCCATCTTGGACAGGCCGAAGTCGCTGATCATGATCTTGGCGTTCTCGTCTGGACTGTAGTACAGCAGGTTCTCAGGCTACAGACGGATAAAACCACGGACGTTAATGACGTCTTGTTAAAAACTCAAGTGTTTGGAGATGGTCTCCTCTCACCTTCAGGTCTCTGTGGACGATGCTGTTCTGATGCAGGTAGGAAACGGCCTCCAGGACCTGTTTGATCACACAGCTGGCGTCTTTCTCCGTGTAAACACCTCGATCCAGAATACGGTCGAAGAGCTCTCCGCCCGACACCCTTCACACAAAAACACATTAAAACAATGTTAAAAAGCAGTGTGGGATTGTGTGTGTGTGTGTTAGGCATTATTAAACACGTACAGCTCCATGACCAGGTAATAGTGCGTCCTCGTTTCGTAGAAATCTTCCAGTCCCACCACATTATCATGCTTTATCCTTAAACACAGAGAGAGAGGGAGTTAGAAGAATCCAGAATGTGGTGTTTGGTGCTGGTCTGTTGTGTTTTGTCAGTTGTTTTAGGGGTTGTGCTCTGTGGTGTACATTGTGAAGTCAAAGGTGTTTGTTCTAATGGTCTGTAGTGTTTATGATCTGTAGATTTTATGGTCTGTAAATTTTATGGTCTGTCGATTTTATGATCTGTAGATTTTAAGGTCTGTAGATTTTATGGTCTGCAGATTTTATGGTCTGTAGATTTTATGGTCTGTAGATTTTATGATCTGTAGATTTTATGGTCTAGATTTTATGGTCTGTAGATTTTATGTTTATGGTCTGTAGATTTTATGATCTGTAGATTTTAAGGTCTGTAGATTTTATGGTCTGCAGATTTTATGGTCTGTAGATTTTATGATCTGTAGATTTTATGGTCTAGATTTTATGATCTGTAGATTTTATGTTTATGATCTGTAGATTTTATGTTTATGATCTGTAGATTTTATGTTTATGGTCTGTAGATTTTATGGTCTGTAGATTTTATGATCTGTAGATTTTATGGTCTGTAGATTTTATGTTTATGGTCTGTAGATTTTATGATCTGTAGATTTTATGGTCTGTAGATTTTATGTTTATGGTCTGTAGATTTTATGGTCTGTAGATTTTATGTTTATGGTCTGTAGATTTTATGATCTGTAGATTTTATGTTTATGGTCTGTAGATTTTATGATCTGTAGATTTTATGGTCTGTAGATTTTATGGTCTGTAGATTTTATGGTCTGCAGATTTTATGATCTGTAGATTTTATGGTCTGTAGATTTTATGGTCTAGATTTTATGGTCTGTAGATTTTATGATCTGTAGATTTTATGATCTGTAGATTTTATGGTCTAGATTTTATGATCTGTAGATTTTATGTTTATGGTCTGTAGATTTTATGGTCTGTAGATTTTATGGTCTAGATTTTATGATCTGTAGATTTTATGGTCTAGATTTTATGGTCTGTAGATTTTATGATCTGTAGATTTTATGGTCTGTAGATTTTATGGTCTGCAGATTTTATGATCTGTAGATTTTATGGTCTGTAGATTTTATGGTCTAGATTTTATGGTCTGTAGATTTTATGATCTGTAGATTTTGTGGTCTAGATTTTATGGTCTGTAGATTTTATGATCTGTAGATTTTATGGTCTAGATTTTATGATCTGTAGATTTTATGTTTATGGTCTGTAGATTTTATGGTCTGTAGATTTTATGGTCTAGATTTTATGATCTGTAGATTTTATGGTCTAGATTTTATGGTCTGTAGATTTTATGATCTGTAGATTTTATGGTCTGTAGATTTTATGATCTGTAGTTTTATGGTCTGTAGATTTTATGATCTGCAGATTTTATGATCTGTAGATTTTATGGTCTGTAGATTTTATGTTTATGGTCTGTAGATTTTATGGTCTAGATTTTATGGTCTGTAGATTTTACGGTCTGTAGATTTTATGGTCTGTAGATTTTATGATCTGTAGATTTTATGGTCTGTAGATTTTACGGTCTGTAGATTTTATGGTCTAGATTTTAAGGTCTGTAGATTTTACGGTCTGTAGATTTTATGGTCTGTAGATTTTATGATCTGTAGATTTTATGGTCTGTAGATTTTATGGCCTGTAGATTTTACGGTCTGTAGATTTTATGGTCTAGATTTTACGGTCTGTAGATTTTACGGTCTGTAGATTTTATGATCTGTAGATTTTATGGTCTGTAGATTTTATGGTCTGTAGATTTTATGGTCTGTGATGTCAATGGTCTGTAGTGTGGGTGATACTGGTCTGTGGTGTTTGTGCCTTTCTTTTTCCCCGCACCTCCTCAGCACTTTGATCTCGTTCTCCAGGTTGGAGTGGTGCAGCTGTTTCTTCTTCACACACTTCAGGGCGTACAAGTTCCCCGTCTTTCTCTCTTGCACCAGGTAGACCTCAGAAAACGAGCCCCTGCAGAACCAGTCAAAAGCACATGTTGACCACATACCCAACAACACAATCTGTCCTGCAGTATGTGACGCTCTTATGTGTTAGAGTCCCAGTGAGCTCTAAGTTCACCGCATGGAGATCAGCTCTAATCCGTCAGCACACGGCCGTGCTGTGTGTGTCCCAGACTTCAACACACCTGGTCTATCCTGAGTCCATCTATCCCATGAATAACCGTCCTAGCAGAGGATTACTGTGCGTTATATAAGAGACCCAATGTCCTCCCCATGCTCGACACCTTCTCAAACCATCTGTGTGTGAAAGATAACTTCGTTCCCATTTAACTGATGAGTGGGGGATTATGTGAAGTCAGTCAGACCTTACCAGCTCTTCAAACCTACTGTAATCAACATGAATGACAACAGAATCCAATCATGGCACTCAATTCATCCATCATTTACAGGACACAGTCGCTAAACTTTAGACAGGTAGCAAAGATTGGTCAGATGTAGTTCACTTTCGGAGGTGAATGTGTCCCTGTGGTGTAGTTTGGTAAAGACACGTACATTCACTGCTCAGTAATCCTTTAATTGACTAGTGTCAGGATGTTCTGTGATGTCCGTGTCTCATTCACCCGCGGAGGAAGACTGACCACTGACAAACGCTCAACAAACCACTATATCAACCTACAGATCATACGAAACGTTTCTGACTCTTATGATATCTCATAAAGCGGTATAATGCCTCAGTGATTCACCTCTTAATTCTTCTCTGTTCCTCACAAAGCTCTCTAACACCTTACACTGCCTTCATAATACTCCTTATAACACTTCATCAGTGCTTAGCAAGCTTCGTAAAGGTCACAACACTTTATAACGCTTCACAGCGGTTCAGTATGTCTGATGAAGCTTTCTAACACCTTATAATCGCTCACAAAGCTTCATAACACTTCACGATGCTTCACAACCCTTCATAAAACATCACATGAGCTTATATTGTCTCTTAAAGCACTGCCTCATAATTGTTTGTTACAAATCTTCCTAACACTTAAACCTAATAACAACTCACACCTTAAAATGCTTCATAATAATCAGTTTTACTGCACAGTCCAGCCTTACAAAGAGTCCTAACTTCTTATAGCATCCCGTACTGTGTTGTAACATCTCATAATGCTTCATAACCTTAATCAAAGTGTTTTAAGAGCTTATAGTGCGTCTTAAACCTTCATAACCCTTCGTAAAGTGTCATAAGAGCTTTCTGTATATTTCATATATTTTGGAAAACTTTATAATGCTTTATAACAACTCACAATGCTTCATAACTCCTCATAACAACTCACAATGCTTCATAACTCCTCATAACAACTCACAATGCTTCATAACTCCTCATAACAACTCACAATGCTTCATAACTCCTCATAACAACTCACAATGCTTCATAACTCCTCATAATGGCTCATAATGCTTCATAAAACCATGCAATTCCTCATATAGGCTGATGGTAACACATACAGCTCCATAAAGCTTCATTCATTTTCCTAAAACTTCACAAAGAGTCATAATAATGTCTATTAAACATCACATAATGCTTCATAAAGTCATATGCTGTATCACTTCACAATGCCTCAGTACACCTTACAATACTTCACAATAATATAATTATATTCATAACCCTTCATAAACTGTAATGAGAGATAATAGTCCCTCTCACAGCGTGTAACGGCGTGTAATATCAGGTATAGCTGCTAAACTGTTCCTCTCAGGAAGAAGAAGAGGCTTCATTGATGAAAGCTCCCTGCTCTCAGTCAGTAAATCTGTGTCTCAGACTCGGTTAAAGCTGCTGATCCTGTAAGAGTAAAATCACCTGGAGATTCAGAAGAAACACACTGACACTTACGAGCCCAGCACTTCCTTGAAGTGGAAGATGTCCTTGATGTTGTCCGTGATCTTCTTCCAGCTGCAGTCGATCTGCTTGCGACCCATCGTGACTCCCGTTTCTCTGACTGATTCCTGCAGCAGACACACAGTCATCTGTTAACCGTGATGACACTTACATAAACCGTTAATGCTCGCAATCCTGCAGAAGTGTGACTCCACGCTTACATAAACGTGACTCTGAATCTCTGACCTTTGACCTCTCTATGTGGGTCACTGCATTAACTCTCACGCTGATATCTGAAGAGAAACCGGCTCAATCACAGACCACCATTCAACATTTCTCACATTATATGATGATAAAACAAACTCATCTGGATAGAAAAACTATCAATCTTGGTTTAATATGTCACAGTTTACTTTATTTCGCTATCGTCACTTAATATAAATGAACCATAGTGTCCTGCACTAACTAGTAAAAATATTAAAACTTATATCTGCTCTCTGAATAATTTTTGGTTTGACAGTATTATATGTATACATACATTACACTGAAAATAAATGTAATAGAAACAGTTTTCACTTCAATTTATTTAATAGTTAGTTACAAAGAAACGGCAGGCAATTAACATTATATTTTGAAGGAGCAACAGTGTTTTCTTGTCAAATGTAAATGTTTTTATTTTTACAATGTCACTAATTAATTGTTAACAAATGAGACCTTACTGTAAAGTGATACCGATTTCACAATTACTTTCGTTAATAATATTAATAAACATTATTACGTTGTACAGCGTTAAACAGTAGTACTAAACTTTAATGCACGCGCTTTTCATTTTATTCAAGACTGAACGACATTTAAAGTCAAAATATTGACTTATCAGACAGCGTTTACAGTAGAAAAAATGAGTTTAAACTACATTGAACAACGCAGTGAATAAGATGTAAGCCATGTATTAAAGAGGATGAATATGATGAGTCTTACCTGAAGCGCACGGGAGGAGTGAGAGCCGAGGAGCATCTAACTGCTCTAGAGCGCGCGGGGGGCGGGGCCGGGGCGTGTGACGTCACCCGCGATCACCTGAGAGCCAATCAGAACGACTCTGCATTACAACTCGATTTAAAATGTATCTTAATATGTGATGTTAAATATGCAAACTTGTACGTTAACGATGGAAAACAAATGCGGGTTCAAATTTGCATCTATTTCTTGCACTGCTTTATATATTATTCTGTTGATTAAAAAGTGTCATGAACTTCAAATTAAATGAAAACTAGTCTTTTATTGTATATTTTTGTGGTTTAGAGCATAAGTGCGTGTGTGAATCAGTTCAGTGGGAGTCATCATAATCTAATATAGTTTTGTTTCATGGAATATGTTAGATATGATGGTTATATATGTGGTAAAGAGGCATATATGCACACACACACACACACACACACAGAGAGAGAGAGAGAGAGAGAGAGAGTTAATGTGAAGCACATGAAGCTGCATGAGCCGTGTGTGTGTGTGTGTGAGAGAGAGAGAGAGGGGGGGGTGTTGCGCGCACGCGTGTGTTTGTGTGTGCGCGCGTGTCAGCTGTGTGTGCGTGTGAGCCGTGTGTGTGCATGTCAGCTGTGTGTGTGTGTGTGTGTGTGTGCATGTCAGCTGTGTGTGTGCGTGTGTCAGCACATGGTCCATCTGTTCATCAGATCTTCTGTCTCACACTTTATCTTTTCATAATACAGTTATCATCATTATGATAATCTCAATCATCTGCAGTAATATTATATCAGATTATAGTAATAATAATTACATAAGAAATACCTCCTCATTGCTGGAGGAATGATATACGTATATTCATTATTATTATTATTATGTCAGTTGTTACAATAACCTAATATGATGATAACACTAATAAATAAATAAAATACCAAAATTATTTTAGATGAAATTATTTGATCTATTTATCGTCTTTCATTAGTCCTACTTCAGTTATTGTGGTAAACAGTTATTTTATAAACAAATAATATTATATTATAATACATGTTTAAGTGTAAATTAAAACATTATTTTGCATTATTTTCTGTTTTTCAATGTTGATTATGAAGTCAGACTTGACAAAAAGAGTTTACTTGTAAATATTTCTCTTACAGATAATGATCTGTATAACAAATGAATTACATAATTTAATATAAATGTAATATATTATTATTTAATTATTACCATAATTTCACTGTTTATTTGCATAATTTTCTGTCATGCACACTGAGTTCCTGTGAGTTGGTGTAATCTGGTTAAAATGACCTTCCCAGAACATTCTGAGCTGTGATTGGCTAGGCAGCAGGATGGGGGCGGGTCTAAGGTGTTCTTAAACTCACAGGACGGGAAACAGAGGCGGTAATTTATTCCAAGGAGCCTGTGGAGCACCATTATCAAACATCTGCAAGCATTGATATCATTTCAGCAAAATGAGGATGAAAGTTTAATCTAACACAGATGACTTTCATTAGACTCTATTATTCAATTATATGGACCTGTTTTTCATTCACAAACTGCGTTAACCCACATAATTGAATATTAATATCTCTGTCCAGTGCATTCATTACCAGAACAATCCAAATAAAAGCAGCGTGACACGAGCAACAGCTGCTGAATTGTGAATGATTCGGACTTGAAGCGTCTTCATTGTTTCTCTGAATTTAATTACTGTTAATTAGCATCGCTAATCTGTTACCATAGCTTTGCACCTGTTTGAGGAGAAACAAGCACATTCAGCTGTACCAAACCAGAATATTTAATGCTGATCTGTTTTGTACTGTGTTCAGGACAGACGTGCGCAAACACATTCACAAAGGTTACACTATAATCCAGTTAAGTTCATCTGCGGTGCTCTGTGATGAGTGGATGAGGAAATAACTCACCACTGCCACCTGGTGGCAACACAGTCAATCACACTCCACCCACTCAAAACAGAAACGAACAGTCTTTCATGATCCAGTTTTTACAGAATGTTTATTCTAAGATCAGATAGCTACACTAAACCATCAGTTGTTTATACAAACACTCATGACAACACATAAAAGAACCAACATCAGCATCAGCAGGACGAATACAAGCAAAGACATTCTGACGATGCTTCCGCATGTAGACCTCCAGGACAACAGGGGGCGCTGTAGTGGAGCGAGACATCTGCAAACATCACACAGCATGTCAATGGTATTATTTATACACATAAATTATGATAATTACATGTAAACATACAGCTCTCGGTTGTGCTCCTCCCCTCGTTTTGACTCCTCCCCCTTAAATGCGCGTCCTGTAGGAGAATAACGACGGCGATGGCGCAGTGACGTGATTTGCGTTGGACTGGTGAATACAAACTGTGGTTACATGCACTTACATAGTGTACGAACACATCTGAAGAGTACTGGTTGTGTTTTACCTTTGAAACACGCTGCTGTCATCGTCTTGGTTTAGACTGCTCGCGGGAGAATCGTCTGGAACTACTTCCTGTCTGAGAGAGGCGGGAAATTAATTAAGTTTAAGCTACTCTCAAATTTAAGGACGTGTGGTTTTACCTCCTGTCCTTTGCATCCAAACTAGCCTTGCAGTTCTCCAGAAACGAAGCCTCTAGATGCTTCAACTGCAGAGATAAGAACCCACCAAGACTCACGGAAACATTCAGATGCTAAACCTGAAGAAACGAATGCTGGAATAAGGTCCATAAACACGAACCTCAGACTGAGTCGGGAGGAAGGTGATGCTGACCCTGCGCCGTGTCGGCTACAACAAAAAAACACAAGCTAGTTCTGAACTCCCATTCTATGGAAAAGAGTGGTCTTTAAGAGGTACAGAGGTACTTAGATGAGTCTCACATGATCAGTTACCTGTTGTGATGAATATCTGAAGAGCTCTCGATCATCTGCTTGAGGAAAACTCTAGTTATATAAGAGTAGAGGTTTATTCTAATGCTGTGATGTGATTCTCAGATGTCCTCCAGGCCACTAGGGGCAGCACTGACCTGTGGAGTCACTGTGCAATCGACCTTTCCTCCTGTGGAGCAGCTTTCTGACCTCCAGCATCTCCTCGCTCTCTGTAGCGTGACGTCTCTTGAGATGCTCCATGTGTACTGACATCAGCTCCACTGCGTGACTGACACGCGCTTCCTGATGCAGGCAAAACATGAACAGTGCATGGTTTATGTTACTGACTGTGGTGTGACGTCTTTGGTTTGAGGTGTTTGATTTCGTAACGTACCTGGTGTGCAGCTCCGAGCATCTCTGCTGTTTTGAGGACGTTGTCCATGTTGCTCTCAAGCATCTGCAGGTTGTTCTCCATCTGCTGCACCATCTTTTTGCTGTCCGCCTCATGTAGACGCTCATACAACAGCTGCAAGATGACACAAACCCTTCCCAACACTCTTGCAACCCTTTGACAATGTCCCCACAACACTCTCACAATCTCTTCATAAAGTTCTCACAACTATTTTATAACCCCCTTGCAAACATCCTCACAATCCTCTAACCATGCACCCATGATTTCCCCAATAACACCCCCAATCACAACCTTCTTAAAACTCTCACACTTCTCATATAATCCTTCACAACCCACTCACAATGTACCCAAAATGCCCTCAATATGCTCCGACGTCACAACTCTTTCACAATGCTCTATCAACCCTCTCATAGAAAATTTTCCCACAAGTGCTCTCCCAAAGCACTATTCCACAACCCTCCCACAATAACCTACAACAATCTCTAAACCCTCTCACAATGCTCCATAATATGTCACACAACACAACGCTCCAATAACTATCTCACAACATCCACACAACCCTCTAACAAAAAAAACTCTAAAGAGTGTTCCAAAATCCTTCTCACAATGCTTCCAAAACTCTCTCATAATTCCCCAAAATGCCCTCAGAACCTTGTTAAAACCTCACCACAATGTTTCCAAAATCCTCTTACAACCCTCTAAAAAAACCTTAACCCTTTCACAATCCCCTGACCATACAGCCACTCCCACAATGCTTTCACAACACTCCCAAGACACTCCCACAATCATTCCACAACACTCCCACAACATGCTCACAATGCTCCCTCAACTATTCCAAAACGCTCTCTCATAACACTCCCACAACCCTCTCACAACGCTCCCACAAGTCTCCCACCATGCTCCCACACAACCCTCTCACAACGCTCCCACAACGCTCTCTCACAATGCTCCCACAACGCTCTCTCAACGCTCCCACAACGCTCTCTCACAATGCTCCCACAACGCTATCTCACAACCCTCTCACAACGCTCTCTCACAACCCTCTCACAATGCTCCCACAACGCTCTCTCAAAACCCTCTCACAACGCTCCCACAACGCTCTCTCAATGCTCCCACAACGCTCTCTCAATGCTCCCACAACGCTCTCACAACCCTCTCACAATGCTCTCACAACGCTCTCTCACAACCATCTCACAACGCTCTCTCACAACCCTCTCACAATGCTCCCACAACGCTCTCTCAAAACCCTCTCACAACGCTCCCACAACGCTCTCTCAATGCTCCCACAACGCTCCCTCACGACCCTCTCACAACGCTCTCTCACAACCCTCTCACAACGCTCTCTCAATGCTCCCACAACGCTCCCTCACGACCCTCTCACAACGCTCTCTCACAACCCTCTCACAACGCTCTCACAACGCTCTCTCAATGCTCCCACAACGCTCCCTCACGTCCCTCTCACAAAGCTCCCACAAAGCTCTCTCACAACCCTCTCACAACGCTCTCTCAACGCTCCCACAACGCTCTCACAACCCTCTCACAACGCTCTCTCACAACGCTCCCACAACGCTCTCTCACAACCCTCTCACAACGCTCTCTCTCAACGCTCTCACAACGCTCCCACAACGCTCTCTCAATGCTCCCACAACGCTCTCTCACAACCCTCTCACAACGCTCTCTCTCAACGCTCTCACAACGCTCCCACAACGCTCTCTCAACGCTCCCACAACGCTCTCTCACAACCCTCTCACAACGCTCTCTCACAACCCTCTCACAACGCTCCCACAACGCTCTCTCAACGCTCCCACAACGTTCTCTCAACGCTCCCACAACACTCTCTCACAACCCTCTCACAACGTTCCCCCACAACCCTCTCACAACACTCTCTCAACGCTCCCACAGCTCTCAGTATCGTCTCAGGTGTGTCTGTGGTACCTGCAGCATCTCTCTGCTCTGTCTCAGCTCTCTCTGCAGGTTCTCTTCTGCGACGCAGCGCTCGTGTCGCTCAGCCTGCAGCCGCTGGGTCAGTGTGTACTGGTCACAGTGAAACCCCACTGCAATCTGGGTAAACGCGCTCTGTGTGTGTTTTACAGAGGTTACTGACGTCTGGAGATGTTCGGATCTACACCTGACATACATTCAGACAGACTCACCTCCACTTCCTCCTCCGTCATCTCCACACTGCTGTGAGAAACACTTCCTGTTAGCGTTACCACTAGCACACAGTGTGTGTTTCATCGGGTCTTTACCTCTTTAATCCCAGTCGCTCCATGATGGATAAACTCTCCCAGGAAGCCGCCAGCAGTGTCTGTGTATCCTCATCGCTGTCATCACTGTCTCCCAGTGCTCCAGCAGAATCATCACGGCCTGATTCATTCATCTGCTCATAAAACACGGTGTAATCTAGAGTGAAGCGTCTGCAGTCCGTTCAGAGATAAAGAGTCAGTGCTAATCTTCTTAACACTCTTCAGGTCTGAACACTGATCTGGAATCATCTGTGGAGAGGTGGAGCTGCTCTACACACACAACACCACTGACCCCAGAGCAGCACCACAGCAGATCAGTGAGGAGCCGCCACAGACCAGACACTCAGAACACTGAGACTCCAGAGGTCAGAGGTCACCAGTCACAAGACAGCAGAGGACTGATAATCCTATGAATACATTCAATTATTTATTAAAAACTTGGAAATTTCAATGAATTTACTATATCTAACAAAATAAATAAAAAGAAATGCAATTATTTAATAAACTAATTTTTAATTAAAATAATTCTTATTTGTTTACATTTTATTATTGTTGTTGTTTTTTTATTATTGTTTTTCATAAATTAACAAACATTCTAAATCTGGTTTTTGCAAATAATTAAAACAAGGAATTAAAATAAATATATACATTTTAATTTTCTCCCTTTGTGAAACTCTAAAAGTGAAATGCATGGTGTGTTTCCAGATATGACCACGAGAGGACGCTACAGAAGTCACTGTTTGAGCACCTCAGAGTCAGAGCACAAGAGCTGAACTCTGACAGTCTTCTAGAAAGCTGAGGAAGCGTCCTCACTGACTCCTGAGATCCACTCTTTATGAATGTGTAAGACACAACAGTTCATTCATGTGTGTGCGAAGCCCCATGATTTCAGAGCTGATCCGTCTAATCTGTACTAGGCTGATTTCAGCATCTCATGTGACCAAATCCCGTTTGAAATCCTCAAATGCTTTTGTTTTGTGCTCGGACTCAGCGTGAGGCAGAATCCGGACTGGAATCAGACGCTTGCTGAGACACAGAACACACACAATAGAGAGGGGCCACATTGTTCATACAACATCTGTGGAGCACGTTTCACACACACACACACACACACACACACACACACCCTTAAAACAAACAAAGATAATACAACACACACATACCGACACAAACGTTATCACGTGTAATGACAATCATAATCAGATCCACATGATTGTTCTGTTCCCGCATTTGCTTCGTGAATCTTGACCTTATGGAGAGGAAACCAATCGAACAGAATGCAGGGTCACGACCTTCAGCTGAGGAGGAAATATACATAACAGACAGGAAACCACCTGACAGACGAACACAACTCAGAGGAAGAGAACATAGCCTTGAGAACCCTGCACTCACCCTCACGCCGTGATACAACACCACTGACTCTCAAAACACACGATGAGCCTCAGAAACATCCCACTGACCGGTGAAACACCATCTGAGACCCAAAACACCATCTGAGACCAAAAACACCATCTGAAACCCCAAAACACCATCTGAGACCAAAAACACCATCTGAGACCCCCAAACACCCCATTCACCCTCATGATCCTCTTAAACAGCCAGAAACTCCTTAAATACTAACTCAATCTCAAAAACACCCCAATGATCCCCTAAAACACCCAGCTACCCCAAAATGCCCAGAAACCCATGAACACCCAGATTACTCCCCAAACATTTAATGTCACTCAGAAACACCCCAATGATTTCCTGGAACACACAGTGACCCTCAAAAAATGTCCAGAAGTTCACAACACCCCGATTACTCCCTAAATATATGTCTCTCAGAAAAACCTCAAGGACACCCAGTTACCCTCAAAACCACCAAATTAATCTCCAAAACACCCAGATTACTCCCTAAACACTTACTGAACCACACAACACTTCAATGAACCCCTAAAACACCCAGTGACCCCAAAAATTGCCAAGGAACTCTGAAACACCCAGATTATTCTCTAAATACTTAAATGTCCCAAAAAACACATAATTGATCACCTAAAACACCTAGTGACCCCCAAAATCCCCAGAAACCCATAAACACACAGATTACTCCCTAAATATATGTCCTTCAAAAAAAACTCAATGATATCTCTATAACACCCAGATTACGCCCTAAATACCTATTAAACCTAAAAAAAAGAATGAACCCCTAAAACACCCAGCGACCCCCCAAAACTGCCAAACGAACTCCAAAACACCCAGACTATTCTCTAAATACTAAATGTCCTAAAAACACCACAATGATCCCGTAAATACATCACATGACCTTCATCAACACCTTATAAAACTCTCTAAAAAAATTGTATCACCTCCAAAAACAACCCAATGATCCCCTAAAACACCAAATGAAACTTAGAAACACCCAGATTACTCCCTAAATACTTAATGTCCCTCAAAAACACCCCAGTGATTTCGTAGGACACAGTGAACCTCAAAAATGTCAAAACAGCCAAATTACCTAATAATTATAGAACCCTAATAACAACCCCCGTGATCCTCTAAAACACCCCGTGATTCTCAAAAACACGCAAGGGAAGTTCCAACACCCTGAGTGCTCCCTTAATACTTCATGACCCCTAAATGATCCCCTAAAACATCAACTGACCTTCAGCAACACCTAAAACTCTCAAAACCTCACATTACCCTCAATATACCCCAGTGACCCTCTAAAGCACCCAGTGACTCCCAAAGTGATGATAGATGGCGATCCGAGAGCGCTTCGAAACAGTGAATCGGTGAGTTTCAAAAGCTTTACGTCACCCTTCACTATGTGCTTTCTGAAAATCATCACAAGCCAAGTCGAAATCTGAAAATGAATGGTGCCTTTGAGCTTGTTTGTTAGTGAACAGGGTTTATACAGAGATTCTTACATTGAATTTACCTTTTTACCACCTATTTTACTACCATCACAATATTTTTACTCAATGTGTCAAAGAGTAACAATTACATAAAAATTAGAAGACAGACTGGACCTTTAGAATGAACAGCTACACAATGTGTAATAATAAAGTGCAATCGTACACTACAGGGGTGGTTCTAGGGTGAGGGGAGATCCGGGGCTTAGCCCAGAAAAATCCATGGATGTGACTTTTTATTTTAATAAATCAGACAGATTTACCTTGTTTAAAATATACAAAAACAATAAAAACAAATTTAAGACAGTTTATTTAAAGTATTGAGGAAAATACATTTGCTTTTTGCAAACACAAATTAAGAATTGCAAAACAAATGAAACAGCGCGAAAGCAATGATTTTGCAATAAATATTTTCATGGTCATATCTATTAATTTATTTGCAGCGCTGCTTTTATTTTGTGTGTCAGTCTAGTTTGAGCTTGCGATACCATTTTCCCTTTGGCTTCACTTTTCTGCACGTCTCTCTTTGTGGCACTGTTTTGACGTGGGGGCGTGGAAGTGACGTCATCAGCCCGAGACGCAGCTCACTGATCCAGGTCCTGTCATGATGAGCAGAGACTTGGATCGTTTATTTTTATTCAGTAGCATAAAAACATTCATGTTTTCGTTTTATTTACTTTATTAACAAATGAATGTGTATTAGAAGCGTTTGCTCAAGTTAAAGAAGTTGCTAACATGAAAATCTGCTGTTTATTTCTCTCGATGTGCATACTTTTATAGCATTATGTGTATTGGGATCGCGAATCATTTGAGTCAGTTCGGGAGTTCGGAGCGGGATCGCGAATCATTTGAGTCAATTTGGGGATCGCGAATCATTTGAATCAGTTCGGGAGTTCGGAGCGGGATCGCGAATCATTTGAGTCAATTTGGGGATCGCGAATCATTTGAGTCAGTTCGGGAGTTCGTAGAGGTTTCGCGAATCATTTGAGTCAATTTGGGCATCGCGAATCATTTGAATCAGTTCGGGAGTTCGGAGCGGGATCGCGAATCATTTGAGTCAATTTGGGGATCGCGAATAATTTGAATAAGTTCGGGAGTTCGGAGCGGGATCGCGAATCATTTGAGTCAATTTGGGCATCGCGAATCATTTGAGTCAGTTCGGGAGTTCGGAGCGGAATCGCGAATCATTTGAGTCAATTTGGGGATCGCGAATCATTTGAATCAGCTCGGGAGTTCGTAGCGGTTTCGCGAATCATTTGAATAAGTTCGGGAGTTCGTAGCGGGATCGCGAATCATTTGAGTCAGTTTGGGGATCGCAAATCATTAGAAGCAGTTCGGGAGTTCGTAGCGGGATCGCGAATCATTTGAGTCATCTGACTCCAGTTTGGGAGTTCAAAGCGTGATCGCGAATCATTTGAGTCAGTTTGAGGATCGCGAATCATTTGAATCAGCTCGGGAGTTCGTAGCGGGATCGCGAATCATTTGAGTCAGTTTGGGGATCGCAAATCATTTGAAGCAGTTCGGGAGTTCGTAGCGGGATCGCGAATCATTTGAGTCATCTGACTCCAGTTTGGGAGTTCAAAGCGTGATCGCGAATCATTTGAGTCAGTTTGAGGATCGCGAATCATTTGAATCAGCTCGGGAGTTCGTAGCAGGTTCGCGAATCATTTGAGTCAGTTTGAGGATCGCGAATCATTTGAATCAGCTCGGGAGTTCGTAGCGGTTTCGCGAATCATTTGAGTCAGTTTGGGGTTCGCAAATCATATCTGTATATGGATAGGCATTTTTAACTAATTAAGTAGCTAGTTATAATTACGTTTTCCAGCTTGTTTAGGTGTGAAATTTAATCTCGTATTTTTTGTTTTAATGATGTGCCTTTTAACAGTATCAAGTTTATTAAAAAACTAATCAAATCGTGCCTAAAAAGTGACACATCTAGGCTAATGTAAAGTTACATGATGAAGTCATACTAGTGCGTGTGGCGGGTGTGCATTTCGAGTGCGTTCTTTCACTGCATTATTCGGTGTATTCAAATGAATTTATGAATGCATGTGAATGATCACAAAATTCAAGATATGAACCCTTTGTGCCAAAAGGGTTCTTTCTTGTCATTATAGAACCTTTTTAGCATAAAAGGTTCTTTGGAGTTGAGTAAAGAACCCTATGGTTCTATATAGAACCCCAATGATCCCTTTCTTCTAAGAGTTTGTTATCACTATAATAACAGTATTTCATTAATAAACAAATAAATTCAACACTGGACACAAGCCAAGCACTGTCCAACACAGAGAGAGAGAGAGAGAGAGAGAGAGAGAGAGAGAGAGAGAGAGAGAGAGAGAGAGAGAGAAACATCAAACAGAAAACACAAAGCCTCTCTTTGAAACGAATTTCATTTTGTATTAATTGTATCTTAATTTTAATCCATGTTTCATTATTTTGTATAAATCACAACACGTTCAGACATGAACCGAAACTCCTAGGCTACTCGCTTCACAAACATAAACCCATTAGAAATATCCTATATCTATTATCTACAGAAAGCTTGAAATTTCTACTTTTAAACAGAACCATTCAAAACTAAATACAAGTAGGCTATAGGCTAATCCGTAAGAAATGCATTTTTCTCCGGCGCGTTCACTACTGCGAAGATCGCGAGTCAGTGTCAGGAGATTTGAACTAATTTCCAGGCATCATAACATTGCAAAAGGAAATTGTAATATTTTTGTATTACTATTTTGGTATGATGAGCATTCACCCGCCAGTGTGGCGGATAGCCTTTTGAGATTTACTCGCCAAACGGAAAATCTAACCGCACTTGGCGCTTGTTAATTTCGGACCCTGGTGACCCTACCGCGGGCCGTAGTTTGGACACCCATGATATAGAGCCAGTTAGATGGGGTTTCGAAAATTTTCTACCTCGGCAGATGACGTTTACTACTTTTTACTACTTTTCACTGGCCTTAATTTGGCATAATTTAATTTACTACCATTTACAACCCTGGTGAATCACTTGAACCCAATTATCATGTCACGAGTCTGAATCAATCAGAGTGGTTCCAGCGTAAACGACTCACTCAATTGATTCGGTTCGTCTTTTTACCAGGTGACACCCAAAAACACCCACTTACCTCTAAAATAATCTCTCTTTGAACATAAAAGATGTTGGTTCAGTCTGAACACAAGCATGTTGAGGAATGAAGCCAGAAGAAGCATTAGTGTGGTTGTACACTCTAGAGTTTTATTCAGATGTTTTACAAAAGCCTGTAGGAAACATCAGCGGTCGCTCGTCCTCATCACAGACGTGTTCCCCTCGTTCACATCACCAGGAAACTGTGACCGGAAGACCACCCATTCAGAACAGATTCACAGCATGTCTACATGATCCAGTTAGCAGCACAACCACGGCAAACAACATCCGACTGAGGTCAAAGGTCACGGCCGAGACAGGAACAGCGTTATGCTATGCTCGATTGGGGACGTCGTGTTTACGGCCACAGCCATTGATTCAGGAAACTAAGTGATAAAGCGTTATTAAATAACATTAATATAAACTCCGGAGACAGATATTCGATCTCTGATATGAGCTCTGATGAAAATGTGATCACAGCATCATTTCTCAAAAACACAAACAGAAAGAAACACAATGAAACAAAATTGAAAGTTTGAGGTTTGCAAGTTGTAATGGCGTTCTGTCAGTGATTGGGGAAGATCCCTGCTAAGAGGAACCAGCCTAAACTGGTCTTAGCTAGTCTCGTAGCTGGTTTGTAGAGAGGTTTTATCTGGGAGACCAGTTTAAGCATTGTTTTATTATAATAAACTTGTCTTAAAGCATTTAGGATTAGTATAAGTTTTGTGTCGTTTCATAGCGATTTGATCCACAATGAAAACAACGCAAGTGCTTGTTGCATTCTCAATGCTGCCACAAGGGGCGCTCTAGGGAACATTAGCATTAAAGTTAGCTCAACAACTATCCAGTTAAAGTTAGTTAAACGTGTTTACATGTAGCTAACAGAGAAATAACATCATTTAATAACATTAATTTGACGGAAACTCTAAAGCCTCCTTCAGTACTGAGGTTTGTTACCGCCACACGAACACAAACGCATACGTTTGAATACAACAATGCGCTCGCATGTTGCGTTAGCGTATGTACATAGTGTGTTTTTGGCTTTATGAGCAACATAACGAAAGGCTAGCTTGCGAATGACCCAAACAAATGAGAAAATGGAACAGATTTCAAGAATAGCAGCAACCTTTGGTTTTTAACTTCAGACGGCGAAATAGCTTTAATAGATTTAAGTATTTCGCAAGTGTCTTACTGGTCAATGTGTTTTTGTGACACTGTGCTGTCAAAGACATTTTCGTCCCCATCATGAACAGGAATGCACTGATGCGATCTGAAGACGGAGGAAATCTGATGCGAATGTTATCGTCTCTGATCCGTGACAAAGTTAGAGTTAAGTCTGCGCTGACTCCATCAGCGACAAGTCGTCGGTTTTATAAAAACACCAGCTCTGAAGGTCACAGTGATCGGTCGGCGTGCCTGGAATGGTTCGATCAGTACATGTCCTTGTAGATCTCCTGCAGCAGCGGGTGCAGCGACGTCTCGGACTCCGTCTTCTTGATCTTCTGCACCAGCAGGGCGTTCTCCGTCACCAGCTGGCGCAGGTCTGCCAGCTTCTGCAGCAGTTTGGGGAAGATGAAGCTGGCGTCGGGATGATTGAGCTGCAGGTGATGGTTCAGGGCCTGGAGGATGTTGTCCTGGATCTCCTCCACCTGGTGGACGTTCATGAGACCTGGACGATCTACATACGAGCACAACGATTTTATTAGCGCAGCTATGTACAAAACTTACTTGAGATACTTCACATTAACCCCCTCTCACCTCCACAGAGGATGATAGCAGCCACGAAGAGCGCGAGGTCGCTGTCGTCCAGCTCGAGAGCGTTAAACCTCACGGCGAACTCAAACTTGGGCTCCATGATCTCGTTGAAGGGTTTGCGCAGACTGCGCAGGAACTCTCTGGTGACGAAGCCCCGCCCATTGGCCACCAGCAGCCCGTCTTTATTCATGAGCGATGGCAGCATGGCGAAGATGGCCTCGTGCACCCCGTACTTCAGCAGCGTCACCTGCAGGAGCGGAGGACAGCTAGCTGAACGCATTTCTGGCGAACCATTCTTACGTAAACTTAATAAAATTCACTGAAGAATGGTTTTCTTAGAATAATATACGTTCTGCTTGTGTTTAATGAGACAAAAAATGTTATGCTATAATGGCTTTTAAGATTTATTCACACAAAGATTTGTATTGTCTGCATTAAATGCATTGATTTATGCAACTTTACAACTGTTTTTACAAAAAGTGAAATACGTTATGTTACCATGAACTTCTTAACGAACATTTACACAGCAACTTATTCCGATTGTATTTTGTAAATAAAATTTAATTCAGCATTTTACAATTAATTTACAGATAAATATTTTTTTTTTAAGAATTTTTTTTTTTTAATTTAAAATTTTGCTCAGCCCACATTTCGTTAAACTAATCAATGGTATATTTTACATGAGGAAAATTTTAGCTACGAACAGTTTACAAATAAATGCTTGGGTTTTTGGCAAATTCTTGCAACAGCAAGAAATATTTTACAGTTGGTTTACGTTGTGAGATACAGCATGCATTTTGGATTCTGCATGTGTTTAACGAATTGCATTAGATGCGACAATTTACATTCAATTACTATACACGCAGTTTCAATAAATTGGTTTGCAAGTTTTATGAAATGCATTTAATGCAACATTTTTCACTTGACTTCATGATTGATCCACACAAAAATGTGTTCAGCTAGTTTCAATTTAACCGAATGCAACAATTTGCGCAATAATGAATTTCCGAATTTTTTTACATAGTTGAAATCTTGTAGATTTAACGCAACACCCCCCACATTGCATTACCTGGTCATTCAAGAAAAGGTCAATGAATCCGGGGATGCTTTTGGAGAACTCTGTGAGTTCTCGTACGGTTTCCACGGTCGTGCACTGGCAGCGGTAAAACACGTGCACGCCGATCTCCTTATTGGACGGAGCTCCGTTAATCACCTGATTCCAGACCAGCCCGTTCTCCGCCTGCCACAGCGAGTCCATGTCATGAATGACAAACGGCTGAAGGACACACAGAGAAAGAACGGTTGGTTTTCACAACTGTGTTTGTGTGCAGGCCTGTTTTACTTTTGGCATGTTAGTTACCGGGCTTGCGCTGGTCTTCCCCGTCAGGATGTTGCGAGCTTTCTTCTTGGTCATGTTCAGGTTCTTCAGGTAGGCGTTGTTGACCCGTTTGGCGAGAGATTTCAGATCTGAGCCGCTGGTGTTCGGAGAGCTCTTTTCTCCTGCTAACAGACCCGCGACTAGCTTACGCTTCTCCGCCTCCGGCATCCGCCCGTATCGGATCGCTACAAGCACAGAATCTCATTTAACACGCTAGAAGGTCACCTTTGTTTTATTGTTTGCTAATGTGTCTTGTCGTTCGTTTCGCTCACCGTCATGGGACATCCCGTGCATCAGACACTTCTGAAAACGACAGAACTGACATTTATTCCGACTTTTCTTTTGGATCTTACAGCTGCGCTCGCATTTCTCATATTCCAGCTTCATACGAATGGTCCTCCGAAAAAACCCCTGAGAGAAAAAGAGACACTTTGTACTTATGCATGACACATTTTACAGTTCATTTACTCAGAAATGCTTTATGTCTATGTTCAATGAACTGCATTAAATGCAACGATCTGACTTAAATGACTTTACGAACAATTTCACAAAAAGTCATTTATTCATAAACAGTTGTTCTGGCCAGATTTCGTTGAACTAATTTAATGTTACAATTTATGCAAGATAGATGTGATTTACTAGTGTATCAAAAATGTTCAGTGTGTGAGCATGACCTCTGACCTTGCAGCCCTCACAGGCATGAACGCCGTAGTGGAACCCTGACGCTCTGTCTCCACAGATGCGACACTCCATGTTAAGCCCCGCCCCCTCCACACGGCCCTGCAGGAGCTGCTCCGACAGAGATGATGCTTTGGAGAGATCTACACACAAATGCACAGTCAAACACTTCAGACGTCTTCTAAACGAATATAGCGTGTGAAACTAATCATCCAATCACCTGTGGAGGCTTCAGGACTGGCTGTGTTACGGCTCGTGTTGCTCTGCTCTTCCTGTTCGTTTGCCTCCTGCTGATTCGTCTCCCAGCTAAGCTCCTCCCCCTGCAGATCCATGCTGTCCTCAGGCTCCACCCTCAAGTCCAGCTCCAGGTTAAGCTCCGCCCCCGCGCCCAGCTCACACAGCACGTCCTGTAGGTGTTTGTCGTCTGGCCCCTCCCCCGGGCTACTGCAGGGGGAGGAGTCTCTTTTCACCACACAGACTCCGCCCACCACGCCGGGGTCTCTGGGTAATCTGCTCCTCGCGGAGTCTCTTCCTTCCATCTCCAGAAACTCAAAGACGCTCATGCGCCGCGGCGATCATAACAGCACCTGAGAGACGCAAATACAGTAGTTTACGATTTATCTAAACAAACATGATGTTTTATACGTTGTGTCTTAACAAACATAAAGTATATTATATAAACACTTACATAAAGCAGGGTACATCTAGTTAACTAGAACACCATAAAAATAAAAAAAACACGTTCATTACTTAAAATAAAATATATGTTGAATCAAATAAATGTATATTATAAAAATACTTTATAAAGTAGGATTATTATAGTTAACTTTAATATTACATTTAATTAATTTTTTCATCTGTGTGTTTTTCATCTGAGTGAGAGAGAGAGTGAGAGAGAGAGAGAGAGAGTGTAATGTGTGTAATGTGTGTATTCGAGGAACGGTTGCGATAACACAAGACTGATTGGACAGCTGTAGGTTGTTCAGAAGACACCGGAGCCCCACAGTACGCCCACCCCCGACCGACCGCCGCACGGCATTCTGGGAACTAACACACACCAGCTGTAGAGACACGAGACGACTGCGGCCGAACCGAAGCAAAGCTAAGCATTCCCAGACTGACAGAGACGTCTGACACACACACACGCACACACGCACACACGCGGTCAGATGAAACCTCTGTGGGTGTATTTCTCAGTATCAGTTCCCAGAAGCACCCAGTGAACCTCAGCCAACGGGGAGCAGAGGTCAGCGAGAGGCACACACACACACACACACTCTGTGGTTGAGTCCTCAAGTTTGGAGAGCGTGTTTACACATCCCAAAACTACGATGAAGTGATTTGATGATCACAAGCTTGCTCTAACGCACACATGACTTATATTCACAGTAACTGCTTGAAATCACCATACGTTTTATTTTAATCTACAATTATAATCCACTTTACAACAAGATTAAAACAAGTTTTATTTTAGGGTTCGTCTACAGTTACTAGAATCTCCTGAAGTGATAAAATACATTTAATAAAATGAAATAGCAGTTAGTTATATTTTAGGGTTAGTCTGTGTTTATTATAAATTGCTTTAATTTATAATTTTACTGAAAAAAATTAAGATCTACAGTAATGAAACAAAATATAATAAAACGATAAAGTTAAATAAAATGAGTTTTGCTTTAGGGTTTGTCTTTGGTAATTATAAATAGTTTACTAACAAATCAAACAAATAACTCACTAAATAAATATTATAGTGTAGTATATTATAGTATTTAATGCCATGTCATCATTAAATGTATTTTATTTATTTGTTTTTGCAACGAAAATAGCAACTACAACAAATACAATACAAACAGGCAAATAAACAAACACAAGTTAAATCAAAATCAATAAAATCAGATAAGCGCAAGTTTTATTTTAGGGTTAGTCTGCATTCATTAGAACTTTGTTTCTTACTTTAAAACACAACTATATAAACACAATAAAATATTTAGCCACAAACAGCCAAAAAGTTTTATTAAAGAGTTAGTGCATAGTCTGTTTTACTACAAAACTAAACAAACTAAATAAAATAAACCGAGCTTAAGTTTATTTTAGGGTTGGTGTATAGTCACTATGATCTGCTTCCAGGAACCCAAAGTGTGTTTAGACAAATAAACAAGAGCACAGATCATCCTGAAACACACCGTTCTCCTACAAACCTCTCTCTGTGCGACTGGATTGGTCAGCTGAGATCTATGTGGGTCAGTGTGTGGATCAATGAGTGTGTTCAAACACCGCAGATCTCCGAAAAACCTCCAGCACTGCAGCAGATCAGCGGGCTTAATCTGAGCGGGGTCAGAGGTCACCACCGGGGCGCAGCGTAACCTCAGGTTGTGTAAATCCGCATGGGCTTCAGAATATCTTTTTTTAAATCCGCAGTCATTTCATACTAAAAATGTCAACGTTTCATAACGTTTTTCTTTATTTACTTTCAGAAAATGGAAGCGAAATGTGACAACATGCCCCGTAGGTAGGGTACATTGTAACATTATCAACTGATAGCTTAAAATGTTATCTGATCTCGTTAAAAATATATATATAGACAATACTAAAATATTTAGTCAAAAATTTTTTATATACATGTAGAAAGCAGTACAATAGTATTCCATTCTGAACGCTCAAATGACCTTTTGACCCCAACGATGTGAAGGTAGCTGACCTTTGACCTTTTATAAAAAGCCAAAGTCAGGTCAGACCTGTAAAAGCAGAGAATCATGGGACTGAAAGCATCAGCGTCACTTGAGGTTGACGAGTTGTTAGCAAGGGTGATTCTGGGTGACGGTCCTCTCCGTCTCCAAGCCAATTAGCGCTCGTTAGCATTCATTAGCTGCTCATTAGATGCTTTTGTACGACAGAAGCCAATAAACTGGTTCACATACTCAGAACTTTAGAACAGGAAAACCAGGAGAAACCATGCTCAGAATCGAACACAGAAAAGAATGCGAAAGACGTATATGCTTAGCCAAATATTCTTTCTTAAAGTGTTGGTAGAGAAGTCTTTCGAAATTCAAAAACGTCAATAACAAAAAGTAATTCGCAAAATTGACTAAAAAGAAATTAAAAACTATTATCCAAAACAGCGGTACTTTGCACTTACTTTTTTTAGCGGGAATGAATCCCATGATGCATTGCGAATGTAATCAGTGAAACTATTTCCGTATATGTCATTGATTAACCGTACAAAATACAGTATATTTGTGATTTACTACAAATACTCAAATATATTAAGTGGTAATAAGTAAGTGTGGGCTGACGCGATTCCATCGTTCACAATGCAGATCGTTGTTTCCATGGTAACAGCGACCTCTATGATTGGAGGATCTCTCTTCAGGGTTCTATCTTGATAAACTCGTTCTTTTTTGTTTCTTTTTTGTAAAAAGTAGTTCAGAGTACCTGAGCAGTGGTAACTTACTGTTAACAAACAAACTGATGCTGTCTGAGCTGTGTTTGGATTGGTAAATATATGCTTTCCGAACTTTCCTGGAAGGATCGATTTCGTTTCGCAAATCAAACTTAGCGTATTTTCTATTCAAAATGGTGTTTGTTCTTTGATTTTGCCAGTACATCAGGGTCACAAGGGGGACTGACCAATTGGAGAGGTCGTCGTTTCCATGAAACAAGAATTGCGACATAAGTTTTACGTTAATTAGATGATTAAACACAAGAGCGTTTGTTTGTTTGTTTGTTTTTTGCATCCAGAAGTGACTTGATTTCCAAAAACCTGGAACTGTATTATTTTGGTGTCGATTTTGCGGTTTCTGTGGGAACAATAATCGCGACAGAAATTTCTACACTACAAATGTATTGATTAAACACTTTTTAAAATCGCACAAAGTCTTGTGGCTTCTACTAAATATCATAATCACTAAATCTCACAGCCTGCAGTGCATCGGTCAGGAAATGTTTACATATTATAACTAAAAATCTCTATTACGAAAAACAATTATGTCCAGAACATGTTATTTTGTCAACTCATGGCCAAATGACGTAGCATCACTTTTTACTGTTAACGCAAGAAACAAGAATCACAACGGAAACGTTCAACGCTACGGATTTGGCAGTTGAAAACTTTTCCCATCACCAGAACCTCGCAGTCCATCGAAACATTTATCGCTAAAAGTCAATTCCTCTATAATGTGTGCGATTTTTTTCCCATCCAGAACTGTTAACTTTTGACCACACGACAAAATGTCGCTTTTTCGCAAACTCTTGCGTTAAACAAACGCTGACATTTAACGGTGGTTTAGCAAAAAATTACATTTGAAATTAAGACAACGCAAGTTTGCGAAGTATTTTTCTCATTTGTTTGTCAAAATATCCTTCAATGAAAAGTTGTGAAGCAAGCCACTGGCTCAAAGATGACTTTCCAAATTTGCGAAATGTTACCGAACTGAAGTCACTTACGCAAACTCTTATACGAATACTGTGAGACAGAAGACAGAGAGACTGGGAAAATCACAAGAGCTGATATTTATACAGCGAGGAAGGAAGGAAGGAACCCCTCTCAAACAGACGCTGGATGCCTAAAATCAAAAAAACCGAAGGTGAAAAAGAAGAGAGAAGACCACAAGGACACTGACGAAGCAGATCTACGACTGTCCCTCTGAGAAAAACTGAGCTAGTTCACTTCATTACATATCTCTAGCAGTTTACTGACCATAGTTTTACTTCAAATAAAACCAACAAATATAACAACATGCTTACTGTGGTAAACACATGATAACTATGGTTAGCTACACTAACCATTGTTTAAAAACTGTAAATGTGAATGCGCCCTAAAACACGGTTACCACACTTTAACTGTAATTAAACCATGTTTATTTTTCATAAGGGATGACACACACTACAGAGTATCTGCTGTCTCTGAACGGGTGCCACCACAAACATCTCAAAGGTCACATCAGCATATTTTCGGCTGGCGACTCTGGACTTGACGGCTTCTGCGTGTTTGTATTTTTGCATAACGTTGAACTTGTGATGAATGAAAACGCTTTAAACGGTTCTCCAGTGACGTAGCAGCCGTTAAACCGGAGTGTTTGATCGGTGTGTAAACACACACACACACACTGAGGGGCGTCCCAAAATCACCCCAAAACAACTTTCACCGACGGACTAAACTCATCTATCTATCTATATATCTACAGTTACGTGTCATCAACTCCTCGCGTGATCTGTCAATACAAACTATTTTTGAAACTTCACGCGAGCGCACATCTGAACGGTCATCATGTGAGCGCGCGCGGAAACGAACGGAAAACGGACTCACGCGTCAGAGCGAACGATCCCGTCGGTTTCCTCCGTTATTCTCCGGTGGGATCCTCGGAATCCGCGGAACGCTTCATGTTGACCGGGACTCGCTCCGCTGCATCACACCGGAGTCCCGACGGACGGCGCGAGCGCTCCGGTGTGACGTCACCGCAGCTCATGTCACTTAACCCTATCAGGGCTTTAGTTCGCGGACGCGCAGCCTTCCTTTTCATATTTATTAACTGAAATAAACTATCGCTTAATCTCTTAACTTGACAGAGAACAAGAAAGGCGATAGCCTATTAAAATATTAATTAATAATATAATAATATATTAAAATATTAATATTATGACGATCGTTTTGGCAATACCACTGATACATAAAGTTTTCCTCTGTAGTTATTATTATTATTCATTTAATTATTATTATTATTTTTGTTTAGTTTTTTAGTTATCTCCATGTATTTAATGTTGTATGTTAAACTTAACTAGCTGTGATTTTTATCCCCTTTTATTTTAAAATATATGCGTATCCAGACAAGTGCTGCATTCTGAAAATGTGCTTTTAATATTTTTGTTTACGTGGGAATTCGCTTCACTTCCGGTCAGCGCCAGCAGAGGTCGCTGTCCGCCGCATGAATCATAAACTCCGACTGACTTTGTAAACTTCAGATTTAAACCGCGTTCTTGTTTTAACATCCGGGCGGTGTGTGACTGCTTGTAACTCATTATTTTCCCTTGTATAAGAAGGGCATCATTTGTGCTTCTTCACACTATTTGAGTCAAATTAGATGACAAATGTATAAAAAAAACACTGCAGAGTCGCAGATATTTAGTTTTTCCACTCGTTTATTTTCCTCTCGTGACAGTAAGTGAGAGATAAAGAGCACAGTTCATCTTCACGAGCTCAGCATCTTCTGCTCACACAGGAAACAGGAAGTCAAACCACAGCTGCTTCACCACAAATCATACAGCAATAACAACAAAAAGGAAAATATATTTCAGTTTCAATTATGATTTCAGCTATGCTTCATTCACAGTCAATTTCATAAAGAATAGTGAACTAAAAAAAATAAAAATGTGCTTGAAAATGTGATAAACAAATGGATGCTCTGCAGTGAATGGGTGCCGTCAGAATGAGAGCTGATAAAGACATCACAATAATCCACAGCACTCCAGTCCATCAGTCAATGTCATTAAGACATCTTAATGCTGGATTTGTTTCATCTTTTGTCTTCTCCAGATGTTCACTGATGGACTGGAGTGCTGTGGATTATTGTGATGTCTTTATCAGCTCTCATTCTGACGGCACCCATTCACTGCAGAGCATCCATTGAGGATACACTGATGCAATGCTGCATTTCTACACATCTGAAGAGGAAACAAATCTTGGACGGCCTGAGGGTTGAACACATTTTCAGCACATTTTCACTATAGACTGAACAATTTCTTCAAGTTTATGAAGTGCTATGTCAGTTGTGCTAATTTCTGTCAGGTTTATACAGCTTCAGCGTCAGTCGGCTCTTTGTTTTCGTTGTCGCCGCAGTCCATACTCTCACAGTGGAGGCTGTTCTGTTTCTGTGGAGGTCTGGATTCGCTCTCGCTGACCGAGGGGATGCGGACTGGAGGAGCGAGAAGATTACTAGAAGACCCTCTCCTGTCTTTAAAAGAATGGAACAGTAGAGCAGATTATCACCAGGAATCGATTGGAGTCAGTGTGCATCGGCCTTGATTCTGTGCAGAAATTAAATAGGGTTTTATGAATTTTAAAGCAAATACAAAGAATCTAACCAACCTCCAGGGCCGATGGGGTGCATCAGGCGGTTCATCTGCACGTTCCAGTGTTTGACGCTTGTGCTGGCCTGTCGGAGTTTGCGCTGCGCGGCCTGCGGATGACACACGTTCATGAGTGCAGAGGTACATGTGAGTAACGCGACACTAGCACGGCACTGAGCTCACCGCGATGTCCTGGTCCACTCTGCGTCGGCTGGCTCGCACTTTGTCCAGCTGTTGCTGGGCCTCATCCAGAGCCTGCGACTTCTTCTCCATCTCCTGCAGGAGCTCCTGTTTCTCACGCTGGGTCTGCTGGAGCTGCTCCTCCTGGTCCTCCTGCAGCGCCAGCAGAGACTTCACCTTCTCCTCCTCCTCCGCCAGCAGCCTGCCAACACACAACCAAACACTAGCGCTAAACACCAGAGAGAAATTCACTAGAAATGGTAACGCTAGCACAGCTAAACACCAGAAACATCCACGTTAACACAGCTAAACGCCAGAAACACAGCTAAACACTCACATTTCACTGCTGGTTATATATGCTATATATAATTTTGTATGTGACAAATAAAAAAAATCTTGAATCTTGAAGAAACATCGATGTTAACACAGCTAGACACTAGAAATGGTAAAGCTAGCACAGCTAAACACCAGAAACATCCACGTTAACACAGCTAAACAGCTAAACACCAGAAACATCCACGTTAACAGAGCTAAACAGCTAAACACCAGAAACATCCACGCTACCACAGCTAAACACCAGAAATGGTAACGCTAGCACAGCTAAACACCAGAAACATCGATGCTAACACATCTAAACACCAGAAATGGTAACGCTAGCACAGCTAAACACCAGAAACATCCACGTTAACACAGCTAAACACTAGACACATCCACGTTAACACAGCTAAACACCAGACACATCCACGTTAACACAGCTAAACAGCAGAAACATCCACGTTAGCACAGCTAAACACCAGACACATCCACGTTAACACAGCTAAATACCAGAAACATCCACGTTAGCACAGCTAAACACCAGACACATCCACGTTAACACAGCTAAACAGCAGAAACATCCACGTTAGCACAGCTAAACACCAGACACATCCACGTTAACACAGCTAAACAGCTAAACACCAGAAACATCCACGTTAGCACAGCTAAACACCAGAAACATCCACGTTAGCACAGCTAAACACCAGACACATCCACGTTAACACAGCTAAACACCAGACACATCCACGTTAACACAGCTAAACACCAGAAACAGCTAAACACCAGAGACATCCACGTTAACACAGCTACACACCAGAAACATCAACGCTAACACAGCTAAATACCAGAAACATCCACGTTAAACACAGCTACACATCAGACATCCAGGTTAACACAGCTACACACCAGAAACATCAATGCTAACACAGCTAAATACCAGAAACATCCATGCTAACACAGCTAAATACCAGAAACATCCATGTTAAACACAGCTACACACCAGAGACATCCACGTTAACACAGCTACACACCAGTAACATCAATGCTAACACAGCTAAATACCAGAAACATCCACGCTAACACAGCTAAACACCAGAAACATCCACGTTAACACAGCTAAACACCAGAAACATCCACGTTAACACAGCTAAATACCAGAAACATCCACGTTAGCACAGCTAAACACCAGAAACATCCACGTTAACACAGCTAAATACCAGAAACATCCACGTTAGCACAGCTAAACACCAGAAACATCCACGTTAGCACAGCTAAATACCAGAAACATCCACGTTAGCACAGCTAAACACCAGAAACATCCACGTTAGCACAGCTAAACACCAGAAACATCCACGTTAAACACAGCTACACACCAGAAACATCCACGTTAACACAGCTCAATACCAGAAACATCCACGTTAACACAGCTAAATACCAGAAACATCCACGCTAACACAGCTAAACACCAGAAACATCCACGTTAAACACAGCTACACACCAGAAACATCAACGCTAACACAGATAAACACCAGAAACATCCACGTTAACACAGCTAAACACCAGAAACATCCACGTTAGCACAGCTAAACACCAGAAACATCCACGCTAACACAGCTAAATACCAGAAACATCCACGTTAACACAGCTAAACACCAGAAACATCCACGCTAACACAGCTAAACACCAGAAACATCCACGCTAACACAGCTTAACACCAGAAACATCCACGTTAAACACAGCTACACACCAGAAACATCAACGCTAACACAGATAAACACCAGAAACATCCACGTTAACACAGCTAAACACCAGAAACATCCACGTTAGCACAGCTAAATACCAGAAACATCCACGCTAACACAGCTAAATACCAGAAACATCCACGTTAACACAGCTAAATACCAGAAACATCCACGCTAACACAGCTAAATACCAGAAACATCCACGCTAACACAGCTAAATACCAGAAACATCCACGTTAAACACAGCTACACACCAGAAACATCAACGCTAACACAGATAAACACCAGAAACATTCACGTTAACACAGCTAAATACCAGAAACATCCACGTTAACACAGCTACACACCAGAAACATCAACGCTAACACAGCTAAATACCAGAAACATCCACGTTAACACAGCTAAATACCAGAAACATCCACGCTAACACAGCTAAATACCAGAAACATCCACGCTAATACAGCTAAATACCAGAAACATCCACGTTAAACACAGCTACACACCAGAAACATCAACGCTAACACAGATAAACACCAAAAACATTCACGTTAACACAGCTAAATACCAGAAACATCCACGTTAACACAGCTAAATACCAGAAACATCCACGTTAAACACAGCTACACATCAGACATCCAGGTTAACACAGCTACACACCAGAAACATCAATGCTAACACAGCTAAATACCAGAAACATCCATGCTAACACAGCTAAATACCAGAAACATCCACGTTAAACACAGCTACACACCAGAGACATCCACATTAACACAGCTACACACCAGTAACATCAATGCTAACACAGCTAAATACCAGAAACATCCACGCTAACACAGCTAAACACCAGAAACATCCACGTTAACACAGCTAAACACCAGAAACATCCACGTTAACACAGCTAAACACCAGAAACATCCACGTTAACACAGCTAAATACCAGAAACATCCACGTTAGCACAGCTAAACACCAGAAACATCCACGTTAACACAGCTAAATACCAGAAACATCCACGTTAGCACAGCTAAACACCAGAAACATCCACGTTAGCACAGCTAAACACCAGAAACATCCACGTTAAACACAGCTACACACCAGAAACATCCACGTTAACACAGCTAAATACCAGAAACATCCACGTTAACACAGCTAAATACCAGAAACATCCACGCTAACACAGCTAAACACCAGAAACATCCACGTTAAACACAGCTACACACCAGAAACATCCACGCTAACACAGATAAACACCAGAAACATCCACGTTAACACAGCTAAACACCAGAAACATCCACGTTAGCACAGCTAAACACCAGAAACATCCACGCTAACACAGCTAAATACCAGAAACATCCACGTTAACACAGCTAAACACCAGAAACATCCACGCTAACACAGCTAAACACCAGAAACATCTACGCTAACACAGCTTAACACCAGAAACATCCACGTTAAACACAGCTACACACCAGAAACATCAACGCTAACACAGATAAACACCAGAAACATCCACGTTAACACAGCTAAATACCAGAAACATCCACGTTAACACAGCTAAATACCAGAAACATCCACGTTAAACACAGCTACACATCAGACATCCAGGTTAACACAGCTACACACCAGAAACATCAATGCTAACACAGCTAAATACCAGAAACATCCATGCTAACACAGCTAAACACCAGAAACATCCACGTTAACACAGCTAAATACCAGAAACATCCACGCTAACACAGCTTAACACCAGAAACATCCACGTTAAACACAGCTACACACCAGAAACATCAACGCTAACACAGATAAACACCAGAAACATCCACGTTAACACAGCTAAACACCAGAAACATCCATGTTAGCACAGCTAAATACCAGAAACATCCACGCTAACACAGCTAAATACCAGAAACATCCACGTTAACACAGCTAAATACCAGAAACATCCACGCTAACACAGCTAAATACCAGAAACATCCACGCTAACACAGCTAAATACCAGAAACATCCACGTTAAACACAGCTACACACCAGAAACATCAACGCTAACACAGATAAACACCAGAAACATTCACGTTAACACAGCTAAATACCAGAAACATCCACGTTAACACAGCTACACACCAGAAACATCAACGCTAACACAGCTAAATACCAGAAACATCCACGTTAACACAGCTAAATACCAGAAACATCCACGTTAACACAGCTAAATACCAGAAACATCCACGTTAAACACAGCTACACATCAGACATCCAGGTTAACACAGCTACACACCAGAAACATCAATGCTAACACAGCTAAATACCAGAAACATCCATGCTAACACAGCTAAACACCAGAAACATCCACGTTAACACAGCTAAATACCAGAAACATCTACGCTAACACAGCTTAACACCAGAAACATCCACGTTAAACACAGCTACACACCAGAAACATCAACGCTAACACAGATAAACACCAGAAACATCCACGTTAACACAGCTAAACACCAGAAACATCCATGTTAGCACAGCTAAATACCAGAAACATCCACGCTAACACAGCTAAATACCAGAAACATCCACGTTAACACAGCTAAATACCAGAAACATCCACGCTAACACAGCTAAATACCAGAAACATCCACGCTAACACAGCTAAATACCAGAAACATCCACGTTAAACACAGCTACACACCAGAAACATCAACGCTAACACAGATAAACACCAGAAACATTCACGTTAACACAGCTAAATACCAGAAACATCCACGTTAACACAGCTACACACCAGAAACATCAACGCTAACACAGCTAAATACCAGAAACATCCACGTTAACACAGCTAAATACCAGAAACATCCACGCTAACACAGCTAAATACCAGAAACATCCACGTTAACACAGCTTAACACCAGAAACATTCACGTTAACACAGCTAAATACCAGAAACATCCACGTTAACACAGCTAAATACCAGAAACATCCACGCTAACACAGCTAAATACCAGAAACATCCACGCTAACACAGCCAAATACCAGAAACATCCACGTTAAACACAGCTACACACCAGAAACATCAACGCTAACACAGATAAACACCAGAAACATTCACGTTAACACAGCTAAATACCAGAAACATCCACGTTAACACAGCTAAACACCAGAAACATCCACGTTAACACAGCTAAATACCAGAAACATCCACGTTAGCACAGCTAAACACCAGAAACATCCACGTTAACACAGCTAAACACCAGAAACATCCACGTTAACACAGCTAAATACCAGAAACATCCACGTTAGCACAGCTAAACACCAGAAACATCCACGTTAACACAGCTAAATACCAGAAACATTGATGCAAAAAAAAAAAAGCTGAACACCTGAAATGGATCTATTTAAAAAAAATATTGTTAAGCTGTGTTAAATTACTAAGTCATTAGAGGAGCAACTAAACACTAGCTTGAACTGTGTTGGAGGTTTATTTATGGAGTGAAACATCGGTTAGGCAGCAGAAGCTTGAAATCAGTGTCTGATGATAATGCAGAAAAACAAATGTAGACGTGTGCAATATTTACTGAGACACCAAACCACCACACAGATGACAGGAAGTGTCACGAGTACGGTGTGTGTGTATGTTTAATATTTATTTTATATATATATATTTTATATAAATAACTAGGTATGTCTATATTAACTAATTTACATTTAAGAAATGAATAAAATGTTTGCATATATATGTTCCCAAATAAATATCTAAATGTGTTTAAATAAAACTATGAAGGTCTACATGCTATGTCTCTTTTATATGAATACTGAAATATAAAAACATTTTATATGAGTGTGTGTCTGATGCGTTTGTTGATTTTTAAGTTCTTAGGTGGAGCTTATCGACAACCTTTCTGTCTCTCTCTCTCTCTGTATGTCTCTCTGGAGTGTGTTTATATGTGTGTGAGTGTGTGTGTGAGACAGTGTGAGTGTCTTTGTGTGCGTGAGTGTGTGTGTGTGTGTGCGTGTGTGTCTCTCTCTCTCTGTGTGTGTGTGTGTGTGTGAGTGCTCTTGTTTTTGTATCATATCAGGACACAGCTCTGTATAATGTCATGGGTATGACACAGGTATTACAAGGAGAGGGTTCTTATGAGGACATAACCCATGTCCCCATTTTTCAAAACACTTATAAATCATACAGAATGAGTTTTTTTGAGAAAGTAAAAATGCACAAAGTTTCCTGTGAGGGTTAGGGTTAGGTGTAGGGTTGGTGAAGGGCCATAGAATATACAGTTTCTACAGAATAAAAACCATTACACCTATGGGATGAACACACTTTACACAGAAACAAACATGTGTGTGTGTGCGTGAGTTTGTGTGTGTGTGTGTTATGTTTACGTGTGAGACAGTGTGTGTGGGTGTTTGTGTGGGTGTTTGTGTGTGTGTTATGTTTACTTGTGAGACAGTGTGTGTGGGTGTTTGTATGTGTGTGAGTGTGTGTGTGTTATGTTTACGTGTGAGACAGTGTGTGTGGGTGTTTGTGTGTGAGTGTGTGTGTGTGTGTGCGTGTGTGTGTGTGAGTGTGTGTGTGTTATGTTTACGTGTGAGACAGTGTGTTTGGGTGTTTGTGTGTGAGTGTGTGTGTTTGTGTGTGTGTATGTGTGTGAGTGTGTGTGAGTGTGTGTGTGTGAGTGTGTGTGTTTTATGTTTACGTGTGAGACAGTGTGTGTGGGTGTTTGTGTGTGAGTGTTTGTGTGTGAGTGTGTGTGTCTGTGTGTGTGTGTGTGTGTGTGTGTGTGTGTGTGTGTGTGTGTGTGTGTTATGTTTACGTGCGAGACAGTGTGTGTGGGTGTTTGTGTGTGAGTGTGTGTGTGTGTGTGTGTGCGTGTGTGTGTGTGTGTGTGTGTCTGTGTGTGTATGTGTGTGTGTGTGCGTGTGTGTGTGTGTCTGTGAGTATGTGTGAGACAGTGTGTGGGTATGCATGTGTACCTGGTCTGTGTGTATCTGTAGGTCTCCTCTTCCTGTCTCGCTCTGATCTGCTGCTCTAGAGCTTCCTGTAGTCTGTGATGAAGATCTTCCAGCTCTCTGATTCTCCGCTGCTGGTGTTCGGCCTCCAGATCGCGAACCGCCACCTCTGCACGTAGATTCGCCCGCGCCTGACACACACACACACACACACACACACACACACACACACACACACTCTGTCTGTATGAGCTTCCTATTCACTTACAGTGTTCAGGGTTTCTTTTTTTGTTTTTTGCACAGTGTAGTTTGTAAAAACTGATTGTTCTCGCTGCTGTACCTTTTGCGGACCCCACCCCCGGGTCCCACGAACCCACTATTTGTCCATTTGCCCAATATTAAGATTTATATAAATGACTTGTGTTCTAGGAAAGTTCAGCTCAATTAAAATAGTATTATTATTCTTTATTATTCTTATAAATTAATATAATTGTCTTTTAATTTACACTCAACGTTTTGTTTTTAGATTTTGAATGAACCATGTAAGTGAATGCTGTAGAATCATCTAGTTTGCTGTTGTTTAAGCAGTGCACTCGTATCTGTTAGTCGTGTGCTGTGTTCACCTCCTGTGCCTCCTGTAGCTGTCTCTGCAGGGTCTTCTGCAGCTCCTCGTGCTGACTGCGTCTCCTCTGCTCCTCGTGCTGCAGCGAGGCCTGGGCCTGTCTCTGCGCCTCCTTCAGGAGCTCCAGCTCCGCCAGCTGCTCCTCACGCTCCCCCTGAAGCTCCGTCAGCCTCCGCGTCTCCTCCGCCCGCAGCGGACGCCTCCTCTCCCGCTCCTCTCGAAGCTCCCGCCGCCGCTCCTTCAGCTCCTCGTGCAGCGAGACCCGGCCTTCAGCGGAGAGACGCAGAGCCGTCTGGAGCGCTGCCAGAAGACATATATATATATATACACACATATACTATGCAAACAAAAACTTTTTTTTGGATGCAAGTAATCGTCTGACAGCACTAATAAAAATACAATAAAACCATCTGTAAAACGGCATGCATCTGCAGTGTGCTATCAGATGCAGTTTGAGGTTTCTGCACACACACACTCACACACACACACACACACACCGGTGATCCACTCCTGTCTCTGTCTGGAGTCTGGCGCGCTGATCTCGAAGGTTTTGTTGAGCGTCTTGACACAGAACATGCATCTCTTCCCGTCTCGGTCCGTCAGCACCTGCGGATCACAGTCAGTCAGACGCGGGTCACACACACACACAGAAGCGCTCCGGACACACACACAGTCACAGGAGAACACACACACACCTCCACGCAGCAGTTCTGGTCCACCTCGATCACACCCTTACAGTCCCTGCAGTCCTCGCTGATGTAGTACGAGAGCGAGCCGGGCTTCAGACAGAACCAGCGCTCCGTCCAGTTCCTGCGCAGGTGACCCTTCTTCCACAGATAGCCCTGAAACACATGCAGAACCAGAAGACATCAGCTTCATCTACACACATACAGTACACTTCTTTATTAGTTATTAAACAGAGAGTTCAGTCCTTGATTCTGATTGGCTGAGACACGTTCAGTGCTGTTCTCAATTACTCTACAAGCACACACCTCTTTGTTTACGTTTGTGTGTTGCTCGGCAACCACTTTGTTGGAACCACAACTGTTTCTGAGGAACTACATTGTTTGGTGGAAGAATACTGTTTATATTAATATCATTGCACTTTATTTGTTTTATTTAGTGAAACTTTACTACATTTATTGAATAACTGTTTTATAAAACCAATGAATTTATATCAGCTAACACCCCTCGTAATCCAAAATGATGTTTCGATAGTTGGAAATTTACAAAATATCTTCATGGAGCATGATCTTTACCTGATATCCTTATGAAAAAATACATTATTCTACCCATACAATAAAATAATACAACAACTAATACTCAATCTTAAACCGCTGAAATATAATTACTCTACAAACACACACCTCTTTGTTTATTTCTGTGTTGCTTGGCAACCACTTTGTTGGAACCACACCTGGTTCTTATTTTTATTATATTTATTGTGTATATATAAATACACACACATGCATGTATATATTTAGAAAAATTTTACGTTTATATATATATATATATATATATGCATATTACTAATCAAAAATGACGTTTTGATCATAGGAAATTTACTAAATATCTGGAATATGAAACAAGAAAAATGTATAATTTCGACCCATAAAATATGTAGCTGTTGGCTATTGATACAAATATACCCGTGACACTTAAATTTGATTTTATCCATCAAACCAATCTGACGTATTTAACCTTTAATCTACTCTGTGCAGTTTATTTGTGAGCAGCTAAGTTGTTTCGGTTCACTCTCCGTTCCCCATTAATGCTAATAAATGGAAACATGGAAACCCAAACTCCGGAGCGAGTAGATGAGCGGACCACACACCTCCTTCAGCACGTTCCCCACCATCTCCCTGTAGACCTTCTCCACAGCCACACGGATGCTGTCTCCATCCAGTCCTCGGCTGACGGCGGCCGTGTTGACCACGTCCAGGAAGCTCCAGACGCTCAGACCGTCCTTCTGTACAGCGTCCTGCGACAGGAACTCCTCCAGCTCCACACAGGTCAGCTCCACCGGCATCACACTGCTGACCTTCCTCAGCAGATACTCCGCCTGGACACAGACACCAGACAACACATCCAGCATCGCTCACTAGATGAGAAGGTCCTAACTGAATTTCCCATGGTTCCCGAACAGGTAGGTGTGTGTTCACCTCCTCCGGCACGAGTGTGAGAGGATATCTGTCGTCCGCCAGGAAGTTAAAGAGACACCAGAGCCGCATGGAGTCCTGATTGGACAGAACCCGCTGCGCATCGGGACGGTAGTTCTTCTTAGAGCAGAGAGTCCAGCACAGCTCGTCAACTTCCTCCTTAACGAAGGTCCCCTCGATCACCTGATCACACAACAGTCATCATCATCGCAGTTATTCAGATTTACTGGGGATTTGGGGTTATCTTCACATCGATACGTCTTAACCGAGAGTCTTGTGTGCATTGTGTCACTGTACCTTGTCCAGTATGAACTGATTCAGGTAGGGCATGTACCCCTGACTGGATACAGGACCGTCGTCATCATCACTGAAGTGTCTCTCGAGCGCCGCAGGGTCGTGAGGAATCCTCAAAACACTGTGGAGGTTATGAGA